>NC_065548.1:4517198-5173281 GCF_022605725.1 Anthonomus grandis grandis
ACTAGGATGTGAGAGTCACGGTTTTCTGCATTAAAGCAAAGTCTATATATTATTTTAACTTGAAATTTATAGAAAATTAATGAAATATAATGTAGACTTTGATCAAAGCAACTGGAAAAAAGCGAACAATTGGAGCATGTTTGGCTTTTCAGTAGCTTTTGTTATCTGTAGACCTTTAGTGCTTTAAAAAAGTGAAACAATTTGCTATTTAATAAATTTTTACTTACTGTATACCCATAACAGTTTGTGGTTATATAATGTTGAAATCCGAAGTTGTCTGCATCAAAAATGTCGTGTTTTCTAGAGTTTTTGACTCAATGAAATCTTCTTTTTTTATATTTTGTAGATTTTATTAATAATAGTTCTTAAGACTTTCGGAAAAATAAGAAATACTGTAAAATGTTTGACTTTATAGCAATTTTTATTAACTGTAGACTCATGTTCTTCTTGAATTAAATACTATTTAAATACAAGATTTTTACATCAAAACTCTTGGAAAAAAGCGAAAAATTTAAAGTTTAAAGTTGTCTATGTTAAAGCATCGTGTTTCCAGAAAAGTCTTTTCAAGAATTTATTAGAGTTTTTAATTTCAAAAAAAAATCTCAGCTTTAGGACCAATTAAGGAAACATTTTGATTTTTCAGCAAATTCTGTTTATTATAGATCCATAACTTCCAACATTGTCCATGCCAAAACTTTCAGGAAAAAAGCAAAAAATATACATTTTTCGATTTTTTAGTAGATTTTATTATCTGTAGACCTTTAGTTTTAATAAAATTTATAAAGAATTTAAAAATCTCCAATTTGTAGTAAATTTTATTAACTACTGACTTATTTTTAGTTAAATATTATTAAAATATAAAGTTGTCTACATCAAAATATCTTATATCCAGGAGTGTTTCTCTTTTTCCATGTAGGAAATAACTGTTTTAATTAAATATTATACTGTAGACTCATAACTTTTTGTAGTTAAAGATAATTAAAATACAAAGTTGTCTACATCAAAAAATTGTTATTCCAAAGAGTTTCCAAGCATGTCCTAAAGTTTTCGAGTCAAAGATTAACCCTGGAAAACTCGTATATCCAGGGTATTTTCTATCATACAATTTTCTGACTAAACTGTTCATAATTTGTAATAGTGTATTTTTGATATAAGGTGTTCCATTTAAAAAGGTGAAATTTAAGAAGTTAAAAATAGTTCAGATTTAATTTCAGATCTGTATATTAACGAATTATCTATATAATGTTTTATCAAATATTGCATTTTTTAAAAAATATTTTATGGAATTTTCAGTTTGCTCTAGATAACAGTCCGAATACGTTTGCCCACTGTACTTCGTATCATAATTTCAGAGAAGGTAAAAATCCAATTTTTTAATTTTCTTTAGTGCAATAGTGTTTTTTAATGAGATAATTAACGAAAAAAATATTAATTAGTAGGAATTTAAATTGTATTACCTTGTCGACTTTATAATGAAAAACAGAGAAAAATTCTAAAATTCAAGCATTTTTGACAAAGAATTTATACATTCTCAAGGACCCCTGTTTTGGAAAAATTGATAAGCAATAAATTCTGGAAAAAATTCGAATATAATCAAACATCTGTAATTTATCTTAGTAATTCCCTTAAGCATAATTTCCTTACTAACCATAGTACTCGTAACATTGTTGCTAATCAATCCGACCTAGATCAAGCACGATTCTTTACTACATTACTATTAATTAAAATACAAAAGAAACACTTCATAATTAATTTGAATTTTTGTTAGAACCAGTGACGCCTTATCAATATGGCGGATATAATTACTACCATCCACCACCAGCACCACCACCAATACCATACATCAATAAACCTCCCAAGTATACCCAAGAAAACGCTACAATTAATACAATCGTAGACTTGGAATATGTGGAAGAAGACCCCATGTACCCTTATGACGCAATTAGGGACTTTCTGAACAAAAATCATCTTTTGAAGCAGTACTTTGCTGGAAGAACCGAAATAACCCCAGCACATTCCTATAGTGCTGATTTTGACTTAGGTATCTAGTGTTTTATATAAAGTAATGCCTCAGTTAGATTTTATGACGTTTTAGTTCCACGAGGTGGTGTGCCCGAAGATTCATACGAGACCCTTTGTAGGATAAAAAATTATAAAGTGTTACATCCGAAGAGGCTGAAAAACGTCAATAACGAATGGAAAACTATCATTAATATTCAGAACGAGTACGAGCAAGGAGTGGAGCTAAAAGTTTGCGTTGGGTATGTCGAATTTAATTAAATTTTTAATTAAATATTTAAATAAGGAGGAAGTGGTTTGAGGCATTCCTGGGATATTTTATTAATTAGTTTATTTGAGAAAATCTGAATCCACTGACGGATATTCTGGAAATGCTTCTAATCATGTGTGTCACTTATAATTCTTCTTATGTTACGTATTTTTTTTTAGAGAAAATAAAGCATGCCCTCATATGGACTCACTCCCTTTTGCAATATCCACCTACTGTTTCCAAGATTACATAACCAAAGAATTGATGGTATATAACAGCACCAGAAGCTTTGATTTATTTAGATTTCCCTCCTGTTGCGTATGTAAAATAAAAAAAAACGTATAAATTTTTTGGCTTTTTATTACAACATTTTTTTAAATTTAACAGTCCTATAAACAATAAAAAATAAATTAATTAATTAATTAAATACAAAAGATAAAAAAAAATATATTTTACCTATACTAAGATCACTCCTTTACAGATCACTATATTATAAACTACTATTATTCATTGACTATAATTGCTAGTGACTCACAAATACTGACCTAACCTATAAAAAATTCCTACTATTTGAAAGACAGTTCGTATATTTGACAAGTTACTAAAAATACGGGTAATCCAGCTGCTGAACGTACTGCTGCTTAAGCTCGTCTGTGAAAAATTAAGAAAATGTTTATTAGTACTAGGAAAGGATGTATACGAGTACTAGTGCGAGTTAAAAATGTTAATTATATAGACGTTAAAGTATAATTCTAAGATTATGCAATGGTAAGGACGTTATTATATTATTTGATATGCAATTTAAATGATTTTTTTTTAATTGATGATAATTTAAATTGACTTATTGATTTACTGCTTGATATTAATATATTTTTTTAAATGCTATGACTCAAATTTCAAGAAAATACACAAATATGAACATTTTTATATGTATTTTTTAATTAAGTTCGATTAAACATTCATTTCAGCATTTTTTTTTAAATTGTAAATTTTCGACAAAAAATGCTTTTTTTATAAAAAATTAACAATTTTACTAGAACTCAAAAAATCAAGGAAAATACAAATTTAAAATTTTGTATAATATATTTTTTAATTAAATTTATTGGACAGCTTTTTTCAATATACAAATATGCAATTATTTTTTAATTAAATTAATGTGGATTAAATTAACAACCATTTCAGCATTTTTTTATGAAAAACAAACAATTTTACTGGAACTCAAAAAATAACGAAAATACAAATTTGAAATGTTGTTTACAAATGACTCAATTAAATTGATTAGACAACTATTTCAGCGTATTTTAAAAAAATTATAAATATTCGGTAAAAAAATAATTTTTTTTTTTTATAAAAAATTGCCAAATATAAAGAAAATTTTAAATTTAGGAATTTTTATACAAATTCAATAATTTGAATTGGCTGATCACTTTTTACACACATTTTAGTGTATTTCCATTTTTGAGGAAAATATTTTTTTAAGGTAGTTGAAATTTAAAAAAAAATACTTTTTCACGGTTTTTCAAAATTTTGGAAAAAAATAGGAACTATATATAGGTTTGAAATAATTTTATGCATCTATTGTATGTTTTTTCCTTTATACATTTTATATTATATTTATGGTATTTAAACTATTGAAAATCAAATTTGAAGTATACATTTTTATTAACTTTTGTATTTACATTACTTTTTTTATGTGGAACTTATACATAAACAGTGATGAAAATTTTATATCTAATTTTTATTATTTTTAAATTCGTAAAAATGCATGAAATTTTATGTATAAAATTTACAAATTTTTACAATACTTTATGCAAGTTGTAATTTTACTAATTAAATGACCCAATACTTCTTTTAAAGTAAATTTATTGATCTTTTTAATAGTACAGTAGAGTCTCGATAACGTGAACGTCCCATAACGTGAACAATGAACATCCCTAAACGTGAACAGCCTAATTGGTATTCAGCCTATTCTAAAACGTGAACGCCAAAAATATCTCGCCTCTATAACGTGAACCAAAAAATATTTATATCGTTTTACCGTTTACCCGTAGGCATTAAGCGGCATTTCCTATGTTCCCTTTGTCGGCAACTTTAGTACTAACTTAGTGCTTTTGCATATCGCCGCTAAATTGTATATCTTGTTTGTACATGTTTGGAAGAGATATGAAATTTGCGTCTTATTCAGTGTTTGTTCGCCGATCAATACGAAACAAGCACGACGTCTACTAAGAAAGTAAATTATTTAACTCTGGAAAAAAAAACCCAACTCTTGTCTGATGTTAGTAGAGGTTGCGGAGTTACCTTTTTAGCAAAAAAGTATGGAATAGCCAAATCCACGGTGTGTGCAATTAAGAAGAAAAAAGACCAAATTACTTCAACAGTTGCCTTGACTTTTTCTGGACCAGGTAAACGAAAATCTCTTAGACCTTCTGAATATCCATTAATGATATGGTTTTTGCGACAACGAGAGACGAATGCACCAATAAGTGGTTTAATTTTAAAAGAAAAAGCCAAATATTTTCACGAAAAACTGTACGACAAATATTCCACTTTTTCTGCGAACTCGGGGTGGTTGCAACAGTTCAAGAAAAGATTTGGCATACGCTTCCTAACAATAACTGGTGAAAAACTATCTTCTCAGCCCGAGCTGGTTTCACCATTCTTACGTAAACTTGAAGAAAAAATCAAGGACCTAAACTTAGACTATAACCAAGTGTACAACGCCGATCAAACCGGCTTGTACTGGAAGCTTTTACCCGGAAAGACTTACGTATCCAGTGAAGAAAAAACTGCCCCTGGAAGAAAAACAGCCAAAGAAAAAATAACGTTTCTAGCATGTACAAATGCGACTGGACTACATAAATTGACTCCTTTGGTAATAGGTAAAGCTAAAAAACCACGAAGTTTTAAGAACTCTTACATTCCTGTACACTACAAAAACTCACAATCTGCATGGATGACAGCCGGAATTTTAAAGGAATGGTTCAAAGAAATTTTTGTTCCTGAGGTAAATTTCCTGCCATAGCTAAACATTTCAAAATTAAAAGTTTGTTTTAATTTTAGGTGAGAAAGTTTCTTAAGAAACAAGGTCTTTTTTATTGGATAATGCCCCCAGTCATCCCCCAGTAGAGGAACTTTTGTCTCCCAATGTGACACCCTTAATTCAACCTATGGACCAAAACGTTATTAGGTTGACTAAACTGCATTATCGCTCCATGTTTTTGGCAATGGTTGTAGCTAATAAATCTAAGGACATGAATGTCATTATCAAACAATACAACTTCAGGGATGCTATTTTAAACTTATCACGAGCATGGAATAAATTAGAACCAGCAACCATTAAAAAGTGTTGTAAAAATATTTTCGAAAGCCAAAGCAATGATGATCGTGAAGACACAATACCCTTGGCAACTCTTCGTCAAGAATTGTTAAGCCTGAATAGCATTGTAGAGACTAACCTCAATTTATTAGAAGAAATTGATGCAGCGCAAGACTTCGAACGTGGAGATATCGAAGAATGGAATAAAGATGACTTTGTTGAACATGATGAGAATTGTACTGCAGTGTCTAATGATTCAGAAACCGAACAGGATCAAGATCCAGAGGTTTCTCAGGCTATGGATAAAGTCACTCACGTTGAGACAGTTCGTATATTTAACAGAGGTCTAGAATGGGCGGAGCAAAACAATGCCGACTTCGAGGATATTCAGTCTTTACACAAATTACGTAAATGTGCAACTATTCTTTCAAACAAACAACGTATCCGTCAAACAAAGTTAGATAACTTTTTTCTAAAAACAACGGATTAAATATAAATAATGTACATTGTACTTACTTACATACATATACTTACCTATATAATAAATATTTTTTTCTATATACCATGTATAAACATATACAAATACATTTTCAACTATGTATTACTAACTGTATAACATGTTTTTGTTTGATTTTCCAATAAAATATATATTCAAAGTACATATACGTGTTAGATTAACTTTATCCAGTAACATGAACTCCTCGAAAACATGAACACAGTCATCCCTAATTAGTTCACGTTATCGAGACTCTACTGTATTTCATTTTTATGCTTTTTTTTATGAAAAATAAACAATTTTACTGGAACTCAAAAAATAACGGAAATACAAATTTGAAATGTTGTGTACATATGACTCAATTAAATTAATTAGACAACTATTTCAGCGTATTTCAAAAAAATTATAAATATTCGGTAAAAAAAAATATTTTTTTTATAAAAAATTACCAAATTTAAAGAAAATTTTAAATTTAGGAATTTTTATACAGATTCAGTAATTTAAATTGATTGATCACTTTTTACACACATTTTAGTGTATTTTCGTTTTTGAGGAAAAAAATTTTTTAAGGTAGTTGGTATTTTATCATTTATTTAAAAATTTAGAAAGAAAAATATATTCACAGAGATCTTTCCTTTTTAATGAAATAATTTTACTAATTAATTGATCCAATACTTCTTTTAAAGTAAATTTATTGACCTTTTTAATAGTATTTAATTTTTATGCTTTTTTTATGAAAAATTAACTCAAAAAATCAAGGAAAATACAAACTTGAAATTTTGTATACGTATTTTTTAATTAAATTTATTGGACACCTTTTTCAATTTTTTATGATAATCCACCAACTAACTATTCAAAAAAATATACAAATATGAAATTATTTTTTAATTAAACTAATGTAGATAAAATTAACAACTATTTCAGCATTTTTTTTATGAAAAACAAACAATTTTACTGTAACTCAAAAAATAACGGAAATACAAATTTGAAATGTTGTGTACATATGACTCAATTAAATTAATTAGACAGCTATTTCAGTGTATTTCAAAAAAAATTTAAATTTGGGAATTTTTATACAAATTCAATAATTTGAATTGGCTGATCACTTTTTACACACATTTTAGCGTATTTCCATTTTTGAGAAAAAAAAATTATCAAAATCATTTTAAAATTTAGAAAGTAAAATATATTGACAGAGATCTTTGTTAATGAAATATTAGCAAAATTACCATAACTCAAAAATCAAAAAAGCCGCATTTGAAAATGAATATACATATTAAAAAAAAACTTTTTCAGGGTTTTTCAAAGAAATTTTGAAATTTTGGAAAAAAAATAGGAACTATATATAGGCTTGAAATAATTTTATGCATCTATTGTATGTTTTTTCCTTTATAAATTTTATAAGTATTATATTTATGGTATTTAAACTATTGAAAATATAATTTGAAGTATAAATTGCTATTAACTTTTGTATTTAAATTACTTTTTTTATATGGAACTTAATACATAAACAGTGATAAAAATATTGTTTGTGCTTTTTATTATTTTTAAATTCGTAAAAAATACGTGAAATTTTATGTATAAAATTTACAAATTTTTACAATAGGTTTTATTAAATTAATTGACCCAATACTTTTTTTAAAGTAAATTTATTGACCTTTTTAATAATATTTCGACGATTTTTGAAATACAGCTTTTAAATTTAATTTTTTTTGTTTCTATTTTTATATAGAAAAATAATAAAATATATTAAGTGTATTAAAAAAAAAACTTCTTTTAATACATTCTATGTTGCAAATTTATATTTTTATTAACAGTTTTACTTAGAAACCGCGTATTTTAGATGACTTTTTATGGAATACAATAATAGTTATTTAATTGTCAATTTTACATAACTGTAGTTTTTCTTATATATTTACACACATTTATAATCTGATGAAGCCAAATCATATTTCTTTTAAATTTTTTACTTTAAAATTTAAAAAACAATATATATTTTTTTCATACTAGTGTGAAAAATTATATTTTTACAATACAGTATAAATATATAAACTTTACAGACTGATTTTAAGGTACATAATTAGAATATTGAATATTTTATAATATTTGTATCAAATTTACGTTAATATGAAATGAATTATAATTTTTTTTTTAAATTAACTGTACAAATAACATCAATACTGTACAAATTTAATAAATTAGTTCGAATGGTTTTAAATTTAAATTGTCAATAATATATTTTGTAGTACACCTGTAAGTGTACATTATTTATAGTGACAATATTTCGTATACTTTTTTACCACTTTATGACATCATATCATATAAAGTTCTTACAGGTTAAATTATGTAGAAATGATGACGTAAATGTAAAAGTATGATAAAGCCAAGTCAGAAATTAAATTTTTGTTTTCATTATTATATAATTATGTAATTTTTCAGTGTAATAAAATGTAGAATTTACACACACTTTTAAGGATTTTTCAATTTTTAAGTCTTCCATTACGTATTATGAAATTAATATACATTATCTATTTTTAATTGTAATATGTCAAACTCCTTACGCGGTTAAATATTGTACACTACTTAAACACTATACATTAAATATTTCCTGTAAAATTACATATAAATGCACCTGCATTAGTAGTAAAAATATTAGTACTAATACACAAATTTTGAATAAAATTAAACCGCTATCAAACAAACGCAATTTTCCATGTTAGTCTCGAATTATTTACATAAAAATTTTACACACAGTCAAGTTAGTATACTTCCCAGTCTCCACGAGTACAAGTAAGTTAACAGTTAGTTTACTACAAGTCCGGTCTACTCACTTGAGTCCTCAGTGTAGTCTTTTAACTCCGTTGGGGGTAATCTGATAAGATACCGACCTAACAACGTTTAGATCGGGCGAGTGCGCCGGCCGTCTGGCTTTCGAGTCTACTCCCCGATACCTTTGGGAGGAATATGACGCGGAACCGGGAGGTCTGAAGCTATAAGTGGGCTTAGATTTGCGCGGGGGGAAACTTTCCAAGAATTTCATATAGTTTTCTTTGCTGGAAATTTCGTTGGAGAGCTCCTGGCTGGACGTGAACGATACCGGAGGGTCCTCGTGCGGCAAGAAGTTTTGTAAAAGATCAGTGGGTTTCGGAGCGAATGGTTGTTGATCAGAAACGGGGAGAGTTTTTTCGAAATTAAGAGCGTTTCTAAGAGGGTTCTGTTTGGATGGATTTTTGTGCAAAAGTTCCGAATTTAAAGGGGGACCCAGGGTGTGACTCTCGGTAGCCCTGGAGCCTCTTAGCACTTGTAAACTTTCAGGGGCATCGTGTGGGATTTGAACTTGCGAGCTGGCTATCGTGGGAGGACCCTCGAAATGGTCCAAGATCTCACCTTTAGTCAGTTTCACTTCATTAGCATTGGATGCCTGTCCTAAATAATCATTCTGCTGACTAGTGAATCCGTAATTAGTGTTAAGACTTTGGCTGAAACCAGTTGGTTCCTTATGTTCCTTAATCAGTTGATGTTGATAACTAATGGGAGGATCAACGGGTGCCTCATAATGGGGAGGATTGGGTGGACTCAGGTACCCGTGACTCTCCTCGGCCAGTTGTTGGTGATGAGAATGAGAAACGTCTTGGTGATGAAAGTCACTATCGCTAAATGGTGAAGGTGCTGAAGGGCTTAGGGAGGTGGAAGCGGTGAAAAACTTGCCTACAACTGTTCCGAAGGTGGGTCCACTCGCTGGGAGGGATTTGAAGGGAGGTACCGCGCTTTCGGCGATGTGGGAGTGTGAGGAGTGGTACTTGTCGTGTGTCGTCGGCATTTTTCGCAGTATTAGTATTCCGGCGTGTCCTCCGCTTGGCGGTTGGTCTTAAAAAAATTAAAAGACATATTTTGTTATATGTTTAAAATGGATTTTTCGTTTTTTATTTTAATATATGGTGTAAGTCAAGGAGACTATATAAGAAGTTGATCTCCGTGCTTCCCGAATTGAACGATGACTTGATTGGCAAAGTAGCCACCTCGCTCAGATTGGTCACTCTGCACGTTGTTTTTATTTTAAATAAGCACGTTAAGTTTATTTTCAATACGGATAAGGTCTTTTAACATTCGTGGTTGCAAGATCGGCCTTTTAAAATTTCACAGGTCCAGTATACCGGTTGGTGCGTCGCCGAGCGAAACATAGGAAAACCCATGTAAATGTCTGTACAAAAAAATTTTTATTAATTGTTTTTTGATTAAATGAAAATGCCTTGAGAAAATGTCGTTTTTTTCTTCGAATATAATAGAGAAAGTATAGAACTTAAATTTTTTTCAAGAAAAGTCATATATCTCCCAAACGGTAGTGCAAAGGTGACACTTTCCTTTTCGTAGAATATGAATAATTAGTCACGAATAAATGGAAAAAATGATTTTATGCAAGGAATTATATGAAAGTCTTTCATATTTTTTTGATGAAATTTCTCATTTTCAGGTGAAATTTGTAATTTTTAATAAATAAATTAAAAAAAAAAAAAGTGACGCCCCCGGGTGGGCTCGAACCACCAACCTTTCGGTTAACAGCCGAACGCGCTAGCCAATTGCGCCACGGAGGCCATGCGAGTTCCGACAAAAGTGCCGATTTAATAGACAACGGAGAAATTTATCCATATTTTAATAAATATCGTATTGTAGTTACAGATATTAATGAATTAAAGTCTGATTTTCATTTAATTAAAGACAATTTTAATTAATTATGCCTGTGTATTGCTTCTAAAACTCTATAGAGTATTTCCCAAATCGGAAAGAAAAAACTTTGCTGGCAGCATATTGAACCGCGGCGTTAACGACTGTTTTAAGCTATGGATGAGAAATATACAGCCTATAGGCCTTCTTCTGACAGATTTCTTATTTACTAACAATTGACAGATATTATTTTGACAATTGACAATACATATTTATTTCTTCCATTACGCTTAAATTACTTTAAAAATTCGAATTAAATTACGTATATAAGACGCTTTTTCCAAGATGCCGTAGATCTTTACTTTTTTTATTAGAATAAAACCAATGAACGGTGTTTTTAAGAAAAAAAGATTTTTGTATTGGAGAAGGATCTGCATGATGCTACATACAAGCAAGGTACAATATGCTGCATACAAGCCTTTCTTTCCAACACTGTCAAGTGCCAAACTTTTACGAATTGACAATATTTCAATTCAAGATGCTGCTTACAAGATGTTGCGTGCAACACTGTTAAACTTTTGAAATTGTTGCAATATGCATATTTGACAATTTTAATATTCTAACATATCGAATATACTTATGTAATCAAGAAGATTTTTTTTAAATGGCGTCCATCCGCCATTTTGCAATTTAAATTTGTCATTAGTAAGTCACAAGATGGAAGCCTTTAAAGGCACGTCCAAGTTTAAAAAAAGCCTGTTTAACCGTGATATTGCCAAATATTTTAAAGTTAAAGAATAGGAGGTCGTAGTTTTTTATGTTTTTTAAGGTACCTGCAACCAAAAACCTCAACGTTGTTTATAAGAAAAAAAAAACCGCTAAGAGAGGGAATTATGGCAACGTTGGTTTCAGTGCAAGATGCTGCCTGCAAGCGTTCTTCTTATATACTGTCAAATGCCAACTCACCAAACAACGTGGCAATTGTCAATTATTATAATTTTTCGGGTTGAATATGCTGCCTACAAAGTGTTCCTTTCAATACTGTTGACCGTCAAACTTTTGACAATTGCGAATATTTTAAACACGCGTTGACAAATTTTAAGTATGTTTTTCTTCCTTTGCGTTTTAACGTTGTATTAAAAATTCGATTTAAATCTAGTCAAAAGATATGAATTAAGTTTTGGTTATTGTCCTTGTTATGTACCTACAATCCAGTCTTTTAAGATTCAGAAAAAATGGCAACAATGACTGCGTTGCAATATACTTTTACTGTTCCTCGCCAATACTCTCAAGTTTGATTTTCCAAGGTGGCGTCCATCCGCCATTTTAAACCGTTATTTTTATGTTACAATGGCTGAAAAGCGAATTTAAGGTTAAAGGAATATTTACTCGAGCGCCATCTATTATGTACTTCAAAATAACCTCTGGTTAAATTACTAAAAAATTTGTTTAATATCTCTAGACCATTCGCTGAGAGAAAAATGTAAAAATTTGACAGGATGGCTAAAAAACATCATATTTCATGTCATATCCTATGATCAAAGTTTTTGATACTATACTAGAAAGAAACCAGGAAGGAAACCAATACATTGAGAGATTATAGAGGTCAATATTTGGAGGTGATCTGTTCGTCTAAAACGGAACATACTTTATTCCTAGTGATATCACTTGTTAAAAAAAATTAAATTGGACTGAACATTTGTAATGATATGAGCAATTTTCTATTAAGCATTTGTGTTTAAATAATCAGAGCATTTTTGTCCAACTAATCTTTTCACTAGCATTAATTTATATTAATTTGTTGAAAGTAATCTGAAAATTCTGGATTGGTGAAATTAGGTAGACCGTTAGAATAAATATAAAAAGGCATACAAATTTTTAAGTCAAACTAGTACTGAACAGATGGATATTAAATGAATAAATATATTTTGGAAAATCTTATTAGATTAGGTTCTCACTTGCTGTGTAGAGGGTTTATATAACGTAGCACAGTTTCCCGAGGAACACCTTCAAAGGATCACTGAGGGTTATCTGTTTTCTAAATACCTTCGTAATAAATTTAAGGAATTATCAGGAGAGCCAATATTTTGTAATTTTTCCAGGCGATTTAATCATTTTAAAAACTTCTTTTTTTATAGCTCCTTTAAAAATATATTTATTTTCCAGTTTAGTTTCTTCAAAACAGACTGTTTCATATTTTGTAATTTTCCCTTCGATTTACATTTCAAATTTTTGTTTTTTTGTCTACGTTTTTAATATTTCTTAAAGTTGTCCATAAATGATTTCAGTAGTTTTTATATTTTTTTAGCTGCGTTTGTAAATAGTTCTATTTTGACATTTTTTAAGAGTTGTGTAAGTAGTTTGTCATATCTGGAAAATTCTTCTTTTATCCTACGATCTCGCGGAGTATCTTTCATTTTTTTTTATAAAGGTTGCTCTTATGATTCACCGATTTAATGAGTATCAGTCTGTTATCCAGTTTGGTATTTTTATTTCATATACGAAGATTTCTAAGAACATTTTATCTAAAATTACAGGTCAAAACAGCATTGAATTATGGCAAAAACCTTTTTTCCTTTTCAGTTAAATTCTTTGATTAAATTTACAAATTTTGAACCCAATAATTACAATGTTGCAAAATGGAACCAATTATCTTCACTAATAGGAACCTGAAATTACAACATTTGAGAGTTGTTGATAAAGCAATTTGAGATATTGTTTAATATAATGTCTTTCAGTGAAAAACAGTCAACAGCTTATTTCGATTATGAAAATGAAATTCTTGACTTTTTTCGATGTTAATTCTTTGCTCCCAAGTATTCCTATACCAGCAACTTTGGAGTATCGATAATATCCGAGAAATAATCAAATTAATAAAACTTTGTGTGAAAATTCGTATTATAAACGAGTTGATGATATATCCATTGAGCTGATTTTGAATCGTAATCAACATCGGCTGTTAGATATGGGTCGATCTATTTTTCAAGCTCAGTAAAATGGAGTCACTCCGACGACCCGTCTTGTCGTTTGGTTTTTGGCCAGTTTACAAGGCATAAAACGACCGTGTATTTTGTACATCCCGACTTTGTGGAAATAAATGGATTGAGTTGAATACAGCAAGAGTGTTTATAGTATATTCCCGGTGTGTTATTGAACTTTTCCCGTGCTGCAGTGAAGCCGTCACCCACCCTGAGAGCATAAACATAAATACGTCTCACCATTAATAATTCTTCTTTTTTTTAGATCTCTTCATGATTAAGTTAAATGCAAAAAATACGTTCCAATAAAATCCACGAGTTTACTGTCTTCTTCTGTCTTTAGTTTAACTGTCTTTATCCATTAAATTTACCTTTTAACATAAAACGAATAAGTCAACTTTAGGTGATCATCTTTTAAATAACGGCTACTACTTTGTACGAATAGACACCTTAAAATTACTTAAATGTGTTAATAATAATAATCGAAATTTAGATGCATACGAAAGTTAAACAATATTAAAAAAAATTTAATTTTAATATATAGTCAATTTTTGGGAGAAAATAGGATACTTTTTAGTCATCTGTTTTTTGCTCTCAGCGAACGGACTACTACTTCATTTTTTAAATTAGGCAGATATGAAAATTTACTTTTACATTACAACGGGTCCAAACAATAATCATGTTTTCCAAATCTCAGACATCCTGTATATGGAGGTTAATTACAAAAAAAGAGACTAAAGCAAGTTTGCTCCTGTCCATTAGCAACTTATTCAATCAATTATGTGCATAATTACTCACCATGGGCTTGTTCGTAATGACTTTCATATCCGTGACCTGAAGATGAGGGGCCGTCGTAGGAAACCGAGGGTGCGCCCGGTGACGAATATCCACTGGAGTATTCTGGAGAAATAAGTAGACAAAACTATAAATTATTGCTTTTTTGATTATTTCATTCATACTCACCGTGCGTGTAATGTCCTTTACTGGGCGGAATTAAAATCGCATTATTAATAATATTCTTGCCCAACTTGGTGACTTTATCACCGGAGGCGGCGATTAGTTTACCGCCCCCGGACACCACGTAACCGCTGCCCTTAATAAGTTGCCCTTTAATCGCCAGTACGCCGCCCTTTATCGCTTTTACCGCCTGCAGCAGGGTGTTTAGTACCGATTTTTTAAAATCCCACACGTCTATACCTTTGTCGTGCTCTTCTGGTGGCTGAAAAACATATACTATATGAGTCATAAATTTTAAAAGTAGAATTTTATAGGATGATAGCTTGCTTGGGGTGACTTGAGTGTGACTGGAGGTGTTAATAATGTCCTGGAGCTCTTTTATTAGAAAATGTATTTCTAGATGTCTTAAGAAGCAGAAGACGAAGACCTATTTGCGATGGCAATAATAAAATCGTCAAAAGAAAAACATAATTTCAAGATTTACCGAAATTTAAAGAATCGGGTTCTAAGATTTAAAGCGATATCGATCTGTCATATATAGGCAATACTGTATGACAATGACTTAAAAGGGAGACCTCATAACTTTTGGATGTTCACAAGGAAAAGCTCATTACTACAAACCATGTTTGATTAAAAACGAGAATTGTTAAATGAGTTTGCCAATTTCTTTCAAAAATTCGTCAAAGATAATTCCAGTCAAAATAATAAACTCATTGAGGTAATTACAAAATTTTACAACTTTTCTAAATTAATTTGAACGTGTTTTTCATTCAGCTTTATATCCTTTAACGAGTGGTCTTATTATCATCAGCATGGATTTATGAAAGGCAGATCTACCACTCACTGTATACCTAAAATATCTTACAGAACGTACATCGGAGTCAATAAATGCCAGTTCAGTAGTTGATGGATTTCTCGAAATCTTTTGACCGAGTATCCATGGTATCCTTCTTAATAATCTTAAGTAAAGCTACGGTTTTTTACAGCTTTTTAACTCTGACCTTACCGTTCAACTTTGAATATTGTGGTCGTAGCTTTCGGTTCAGATTGATATTAGGACCGCTTTTAATAAGACGTTTATAAATAGTGCATTAAAGCAGCTCACTGTGAATAGTTTGTTATATACCAATGATCCAAATTCATATTATGGCATCAATAATAGGTACTTTTATAGAATTGCACAATATCAACATTCTGCCTTTTATGAATACTAGCAAATGTAAAGTTGTTTCTTATTTTCTGAAGAAAAATTTAATAACTAATAACTCCTCTTCCTAAATTCGTTTATGAGTTAAGTAGTTGGGTTAATGGTCGTCTTCCAAAGATTTTTATCGTATGCTAAGTAAGTACCTATCCATTTGTCTGGTCTCATCTTTATTTAGTCCATCATCTCCAAAGAATCTGACGTATAACTGGGACATGGTCGTAATCAGTCTTTTCTTTATGACGAGTTCTTCTGTTTGTTATTCTTATTGATTTTTCAATTGTCCAGCTGCGTATCCTGTAGGAAAGATTAACGTTTGTATTAATCTACGTTTGGTGTTCTATAATAATCACTCTTGTCTTATCTCAGATTCGTTGATTTTTAGGCCGTAAGTTCTATTGGCGTCTACTAACTAGTCTATTCTATGACTTTTCGTCACCCCTGCCTTAGTACTAAAGGCTTCTGAGTCTACGTTAATGAACTCTTACTTTAGCACTATTGTAAAGATTTTGGATGAGTTTAATTAATTGAGAAGAAGTCATTATTTTGCCTAGAATTTTTATAGAGTTTATCCCATTTTACTGAATGAAACGCCTTGTGATAGTCACAGTCAAGAAACCATAGGTATGTACATCATTTTGCTGAGTTCACGTCCTTTTTCAATGAGTTGGCATATATTCATCAAGATAATGTAGACATTAGATATTTTTTCTTAAGTTATATAAAGGCAGAAAAATTAGTATTAGAACTGCAAAGACCCATAACTGTCAATGGTAAAAAACATCGCTCGACTCATCTTGTATCTGATCACATCTAATTTTCAAAATGGATGCTTCTGATCCCTTATTCAGTTCTACTAGAAGTTTTCGTCATAGTTTTATTAGAAATAAGGTCCAAGAAGAAAAGTTCTACAGTCTTGAAAGCTTCATTGGAGAGATACAAATTCGAAACCTGTGCTATACTGACTTAGTTCAGGCATAATAGTTGTTTGTTCGTTTTGTATCCGATGGATGAAATATGACTTTAGGCTTTCATTAATTATGTTGCATAGTATCTTGCTGATATCAGTATAATCGTTTGCAATTTATTTTTTATTTTATATTGAAGGATAGATTTTCATTGAATTGATTTAAAAAAAGCTATATCAAATACAGAGTATTTTATAGCTATTTGGAAATCCCATTGATATATCTTTCTCTCTTGCACTCATGGAGTTCTTATGGGAAGTACTAGAAGGAGTAATCGGACATGCAAGTGCGATACCTCATTTTAATTAAAAATACTTTTTAAAAATTAGAAAATCCAATATAGTGTCCATAAGAAAAAATAAAGTTGATGATGATCGAAAAAAAAAACGAAACGTCGGATTAAACTTTTTGTTCTTAATTAAACGTCATGTTGTAATACATAAAAAGTGGCAATGAAAAACTATAAACTACTCTTGAACTAAAGTCGGTAGACGGTAAAAACGATTTTGACAAATTTCGGTTTTTTGTCAAAAACGTCATTTTATTAAGCTCCAAATTGCGCAAATTGGCCTCCATTAAACCGACCCTGTCTGTAACTCTTACGGTTGCCGAGATTCCAATGGCCACCCTCGAATTTTAGACACCTTGTACAAAACGACATTCAATTTACAAGCGAGGCAAAATCTCCATATTAAGTTTAAATAAAATAAATTACACACACAAATGTTGTTGGTAGGTTGGATAACCCTTAGTCCAGCTTCTTCTACATGAAGATAATTGGTATATTGATCCATAGGCTCAAGGTATGTACGAACCTCGAAGATGCTATATAAGAAGTCACAAGAGGAACAAGGTGTTGCATTCAAGGCATAATTTTTTTTTAAATAATTATCTTAGTTCTAACAGTCTTAATCCACTTATAAGAGGACTCTTTTTTTCATGTTTATACTTTCTACTTTTAATTAATTAGTATTGGTTTTTTGCTCGCATATTCTGTTTATTTGCTAAGCGACTTATCTTCTTTATTCTATCTCCAGTATAGTTTCGTCTGTCATCCAATGCTTTTATTTTACCATTCTTTAGTCTAAAAATTTAGTTTTTCTCTTTTAGAGAATGGAGAGAAGAGAGAACTATTTCTGTTGAAACATATGAATGAAGTAGAAAATTTTTAAAGATCAATGTGACTGAATGTACTCAGAACCTAATTCTCCACACCAGCGTCTACTGGAAAAATTTTCCTTATGTAGAAATCTGAAACTTTTTAACCATCTACTGCAAATTCTCCCCAAAGCTTTAACTCTTTAACTCTTTTCAGGATTAATGTGACAATATGTGTTTTTTTTTAAGGTATGGTAACGTTGTAGGCAACTATTATTATTATAGATAATTGATCCTTTGTTTTTCTTAAGAACGTCTTTGTGTATTGTTCTATTTTTTTGACCCCACTCAATAACTAGAATTTTGTCTAGTATAACAACTATAAATAAAATACAAAATAACAAACTTGAATAGTTCCTCACCTCCTCGTGCGAGGGTGGTCCATAGGAGTGACTATGATGATAACTCTTGGAGTCTCCTCCGAAGCTGCCTTTACTAAAACCAGCGGAGGCACCAGCTACCGCCCCAGCAGACCCTTTGGCCACCTGCACCAGTTTCTGCTTCAGCCCTTTTACGATCGCCGTCTTAAGGGAGGTAATGATGTCTCCTGAGCCCCCTGAGCCGCTCGGCCATTCTGACTCAGAACGTTTCGGTCTGCAAGAGAGTTCTGAGTTAAAATGATGTATTGTTAGTCGCGCAGTTATAAGGGTTAGTTTAATTAAGGGTTAAGGGGTTATAGCTTGTAGCGTAGCAGCCAATGAAATGATAGGATTGTTGGGTTTTGTATGCGTTAAGTCCGATGAAGAGAATTGTATGTAAATGTGGCGTGTTTTTGAGTTGTTTTTGTTAAATAATTTTTGAAATGTTTAAGAATCTGGGAGCATTGGTATGCTAACATTAAGGTTATTTTAAAATATTGAATTTAAAAAAAAATCATTATTAGTTTGATATAAAATATCAATGTTTTTGAACCACTATTTAATGAACTAAAAAAAAAAAAATTTTTTATATTCTATAATATTTTTTCTTATATTTACTAATTTATTTTAAGCTGATCTTTTAATTTTTAATCTTTTGTTATAATATCTCCATGTTAGTTGAGAAACTGTTAATAATCTGTTGATAATACAAATTTTAAAAGATACTTATATACAGAAATACCATACAAGTACAATATAAAAAAAAACTAAAAAATTAATTTCTTTTATTATTATTTTTTTTTAATGTCAACTTTTAGGATTGAATTATTTAAAAAAAATCATATCAAGAGAGTCATTAAAATTTAATTGCAAATTATTAGTCGGAATTCAATGACCATTTATTCGATTTTTTATATTCTTCTGTATTATTGTTACTTGGTATTTTTTATAAAATTATTCTTTTTTTTTCATATCTACAGTTAAATATTAAAAAAAAAATTGCCTAAAATTTACAAAATTAAAAAAAAAATTAGCAAAATGTCTAAAAAAGTTTATAATTTTATTTTTGTTTATATAAAGGGGTATTCTTTGATATATATATATATTTTTCAATGTTTTTAATTATCATTTTTGTTTTCAGATATATATATATATACATATTTTGACGATTTAAAAAAAAATATTATTTCTTTGAGCATTTATATTTTTTATTTCTTTATTTAATTGGTTATTTTTTGTACCTTACGTTTTTGTTTAAAGTTTATATATTTAATTCTAATAACTGGAAATCGGACATTTTAAAAATAAAAATTACAAATAAAAAAAACTGAAAAATTAAATGAAATAAAGAGAGTAAGAAAAGAATAAAAAAAAATTTAAGAGAAAAACTATTTTTTTTTAACCTCAACCATTTAGGTTAAATTATCTTGAAACAATCGATATTGGAATTTAATTTAAAAATAAAATTTAATTTTTTGATTTTTTTATTGTGTCGTGGTTTAGTAGTGGACTGGAGTTATTTCTTTAAATATAATTTTTAGGTTTGCTTTAATTAAAAAAAACTTTAATTATTTTTGCAAATTTATATCTTTTACTAATGTTAATTTAATTAATTTATTATTTTCTTTACTTTAGTTTTTAACTTCAGTCGTTCAATTTGCCTGTTTTAATTTTAATTTTAATATTTAAAATTTGAATAACCTGGTCAAAATAAAAATTTAAAAAAAACACATGCTCAAACAAATGAATAAAAATTACATTATAAAAAATTAATTTTTCTTTTTTAACGTAATCCTTTTATATTAAATTATTTTTGAAAATACAATATATTATTAAATATATGTTTCAATGTATATTTTTATTATTACCAGACTAGAAAAAATTTAATTTTATGTTTAGCTAATATAAAGATATTATAGAAAAAAGGCAAAAAATTGCAAAATAAAAGATAAATTAAAAATGAATTAGCAAATGTAAAAATATGCTAAAAATATATATATTTATTAATAGTTCATTAAATACTGTTTAAATATATTGATTTTCATATTAAATTAATAAATAATAAATTAATAATGATTTTTTTTAATTTGTTGATTTCTTTTAAAAGTTTATTCAAAATTTCAATTATTAGCTGAAAGCCAATACTCATTTATTTGTTTTCTTTTTTCTATCAATTTTAATTTATATATTTAAATAAAAAATTTTATATTATTCTTACTTGGTATGTCTTATAAATTTTTTTTCTCATATTTACTTTTCTTAATATCTTTTTTTTTTTTAATAATAAAAATACCGTAAAAAATTTCTTGAATTTTTTTTATTCCCATAATTATTAGACATTTTAACGACTTTAAAAATATTTTGTTTTTTTTTAATTATTTTTTTTAAACCTTGAGTTTTTAGGTTAAATTAACTTGGAACTTTCATTTAAATATTTAAAATTAAAAAAATATATATTTTTTATATTTTTATGTGTATCATGGTTTATTAGTTGATTTTTTTAATTTTCTTAATTATAAATGTTATTTTCATTTTTGAAAAAAAAATAAATTTTTCTTAATCCTAATCTAATAATTAATTTACTATTTCTATTATACTAATTTTTAATTTGTATCATAAATATTTAATACTAATAACTCGTCAAACATTTTTTTAAATTAAAATTACAATAGAATAGAATTATTGTAATAATTAAAATTTTTAAAAAAATATACAAAAAATGTCCAAGCAAAAATATAAAATAAGAGAAAAAAACAAAAAAAGATCAAATTAAAAAACTATAAAAGAAATAAGAAGAAACGCAAAATATATTATAAGAACTTAAGCCTAAAAAAGACAGTTTGACAATTTTAAAAAAACATAATTAAATTATTCCCATATAAAAAGGTAAATAAAAGTAATAATTAATGCATTATTACAGGAATGAAAAAATAAAATACAACAAGAAAAAAATATAAATACTTGATAAGGAAAATGAAGCCTATACAAAAAATTATTCATTAAAAATACGACAAGAGATCTAAAAAGTTTGTTTTATAAACACCAAAGATAATTAAAGTAAAGTTAAAAATTCAAAAATAAAACAAAATAAAAAGATAGGCAATAGAAAAAATTATCAAAATTAAGCAACCTATAAACTAAGAAAATTCGAAAACCAGCATCTCAATTTACTAAAAGCTTTAAGAAACTAACGAATTTAGCAGAATAAGTTAAGGGAACATTTTTAGAGAATACCCCTGATTTTATGTTGACGCAACTTCCAAATTTGATGCACTACGCAGATGCGCATCTAAAACGGGTCATTCTCCAAGAATTATTTCGGCAAGTCCTAGTTGGAGGCACCGGTAAGGACATAAAATACCTTTCCCGCTTTATGAAGTACAAATATTAGTAGGGTTAAAGCATATTCAAAAATTAGAGCCATTAGAGTATATAAATAAGGTACAATCCGGTAGTAGTGTTTGAAATCATGCTCTGTTTATAGTCAAATCAGTAAGTTCTAAAAAAAATCTTTCTGTAATAGTCCAGATAGTCCATGAGTAAACCTCCTTGCAAATAATCAGTCATAGTCTTCATTCAGTTCTTTTATCAAATTTATTAGATAGTATAGTCCTGTTCAAGTATAGTCCGTAAAAGTAAGTCTTTAAACGCATTAACCATTCCCATATGATAACTCAGCAATAAAGTTAGTGTTCAAGAAGACTTGCCATATGAACTTTAGTTAAGCATTGAGGCGTGGCAGAATTATTTCAAGATCATACAAATCTTTGTCTACTTCGTCTAAATCGGCGTGGCGATCCATCCCTGGCTCCACACTTCTTCTTTTTCTCGAAGGATTGTTACCTTCGGAACTCTGTTTCCCACTAAATTTATTAAGGGCAAACCGTGAAGCTCCGGCTGAAGCGTCAGCAGAAGCTTCAGCGAACAGCGAGACGCCTTCTTGAAGTTGTCCTACTGCGGCAGTCTTTAGTTGCCAAATAAATTTCCCTGATCCAGCAACTCCATTTCCTATAGAGCTTACGGCATTACTGCTGGCACTGGACAAGCCATTGGCAATATTCGATGCCAGGGTTGATTTTATTTGGTGAATTGCTTTGGCCGATCCAGTTACGGTTGATTGGGTGTTACTTGAAGCTTGCCCAATAGCAGACGATGAGCCTTTGGCCAGTTGTCCTATTTGATTAGTCAGATAAGCAAGAGCTGATGCTTTTAATTGTTGTATCCCTTTTGCTGATCCCGAAATGCTTGATTGAGTACTCTTGGAAGCTTCACTTACTTGAGATAAGGCAGCTGATTTAATTTTATGCAGTGCACTAGCCGATCCAGATATAGCTGCTTGTGAACCTTTAGAAGCTTGCCCAATGGCTGCAGTGGCAGCACTTGCCGACCCTTTAGACAAGTTAGCTAGTTGAGATAATGCAGCTGATTTTAACTGGTGTAGTGCCGTGGCTGATCCAGTTACAATAGACCCGGCACCTCTAGAAGCCCCTGCAGCTGCTGCCACAGAACCTTGGGCCAAATAACCGATTTTCTTACTTAACTGGCTTAATAAAGTATTTTTTAATTGGTGCAAAACTGTTTGAGCGCCTTGAGTGGCTTGACTGCTGGCTCCTCCTAAGGCACTAGCAGATCCCTTAGCCACATACCCAATTTGATTAGTTATACTTCTAAGCAATGCGGACTTAAGTTGATGCACCCCATTGGCGGATCCTTGAAGGGCTGCGGTTGATCCTTGACTTAGCTGACCGCTTGCACCAGCTGCGGCACTTAAAACGTTACCAAACTTCCTTTGGGATTCCTCGACCACCGCATGCTTAGCTTTGTTTAGAAGATTCGAGGACTCCACGAATGCTCCTCGAGCTATTTGGCCGATTCCAGCCGAAGCTGAGCCGACTGCTCCAGTGATGGCACCAGCTAATCCACTAGCAGCTTCACCTAGCTTCTGCTTGGTACCAGCTACGATAGCTGTCTTAAGATGGTTTGCCACTTCGGCACGACCTACAGCAAAATCTCCCGAGACTTTTTCGATTTTGGAGTTGATGCTCGTTGAGGCTCCGGTAATCGCTTTTGTTGACCCACTAGCTATTTGTCCCACGGTATTTATTAAATGATTAGCGACAGATTGTTTTGCTGTATTCAAGGTGGAGGAACTTGCTGATACTACTGAGCTAGAAGCACTCGATGCTTGACCAATTTTGTTGGTAAGTTGCGCTAATAAACTTTTTTTGAGCGAGTGAAGAGCATTGGATGATGATGCTACGGCCCCCACGGAGGCTTGTGAAGCTCCTGCTGCAAATTGAGCTGAACCAGTAGCAACTTGACCCAATTGCTTAGTTATTTGGCTCAGGACAGCACTTTTCAGTTGACTGATTGCTTTTGCTGAGCCTTGTACCGTTCCTGAGCTAGACTGAGCCGCATGCCTAGCAGATCCTAAAGCGATGGATCCTATACTGCCTAAAGCTGCGTGTTTAAGCTGGTTTATTGCATTGGCTGATCCAGAAACAGCTCCAGTGGCTAGTCCAGTGGATGCCTTAGCAATGTTGCCAAGGTTCTTGATGGCTTCAGTAGCCAGAGCTGATTTGAGCATAGAGACGCCCCCTATGGTGTTTGCTACAGCTCCAGTAGATGCTTTTGCTGTACCCCCGATCGATCCAGTGAACAGTTGAACGATTTTCTTTTTGGTGCCCATGATCGCTGCTGACTTAAGTTGGATAATTATTTTGGCAGATCCAGTGGCTGAGCCTAGTGAGCGTTTTGGTCTGAAAATAATTAGTGGTGAAGTGCATAATACTGAGTGGTGGATAGAGGAATTTAGTATATGGTAACAGATGTGTTATTTACGTGTGATAAATTATTATGACAAGTATTCTACATACAAGTGACCAAAGAGATAATAATAAATTGTGCGTGCGAGTATCATTTAAGCAATAAGTAAAAGTAAAAGTGTTGTTACTTACGCGTGTACAGCCTAACTTGTTTTTTTATGTAATATTATGGTATATACATATGTGGGTTGATGGACCTAATTGGGTAATTACATTAAAAAGAATAGAGAACGATTATGGGGAAATTTGGCATGGGATTATAAATATTTATCTCAACTATGATTTTTAGTGATTGTGATTACATCTGTAAAAAATGTGGTTTGAGTGTGAGAAAATCTATATCTAGATGGTTTTGTGGTTTTACTAATCGGTCACATTTCTTTTTTTCCTTTGTAGCTGGGACATGATATAATATTTATCTCAACAGTGATAACAGAAAGATCTCGACAGTGATTTTACTATCAGAGGCAATTAATTTTTATAAAAATCTTAATGCATCTTAATAGTGAGTAATGTGCATTTCCGCAATGATTTTTAACGATTTATATCAAAAGGTAAAGACATTTTTTAAGGAGTTCTGATGCTATATAACTCTTATCTCAACAGTGATAAAATAAACATTTAGAGAGTGATTTTAATAATTTTATTGTTCCAGGCTAAAAAACAGTGTTTATAATAAATTCGATGAAATAAAATTATTTATGCATCTTCGTAGTGATTTATTCCCACTGATCGATCACAGTAATTTCGATAAAATAAAATAATGATCTTAACAGCTATAAAATATTATTCACAACAGTGATTTTATTGATCTAAGGCATTGATTTTCGCATTTACCATTTTTTCACAATATAAACAAACACCAGTGATTTATTTTTTCTTTATTACATAAGTGCCTAATAATACTGATCTAAACCGTAATAAATACAAATCTCAGTAGTGATTTTTTATAGTTTTTTTAAGTGATCTCAACAGGGACTAGATATACTTCTCTGTAATGATATCTTATGAATAATATTCCAAATAATATCATTTTTTTGAGAATTATTAATGCGTAATAATACTTATCTCAACAGTGATAAATTATACATCACCATAGTGATTTTAAGATTTTCCAGGCAAAAACTTTTATAACAAAATAATATACTGAAATTAATAGTGATATAATATTCTTCACAGTGATTTTGATTTTAGGAGTTGATTATCGCAAATATATATTTTTTTATAATAATAATAAACAAATGTAATTGCATTTTACTATTTTAGTGTCTCTAGAGTCTCTCTCTATATTATTTATCACAAAAGTGATAAAATGCAAATCCCAGTAGTGTTTTTAGTAGTTTGATTCTATTACAGTGGTCGTAACAGGGATAAAAAATGCGTCTCGCCAGTGATATTTTGACATGATTTCTTTTTAAAAAATGTTTTTTCTTTGTTATCTTAAGTGCAATAAAATCCTTATATATTAATAGTGATTTAAAC
Organism: Anthonomus grandis grandis; assembly: GCF_022605725.1. Classification (NCBI taxonomy): domain Eukaryota; kingdom Metazoa; phylum Arthropoda; class Insecta; order Coleoptera; family Curculionidae; genus Anthonomus; species Anthonomus grandis. The sequence continues at coordinate 4,542,876 of NC_065548.1, forward strand.
GTATAATTTAAAAAAAATATATTTATCTCTTTATCAATTTGAGTTCAATGAAATATTTATCTCATCAGTGATTTTTTAAGGTTTAATAACACATAATCATTTTTTTTATTATAGTAAAATGTGTATGTCAGAAGAGATTTATCAATGATAATAGTAAAAATCTTGTTTTGATTTGTAACCGTTATAGCGATGCAATATTTATTTCAATAGTGATAAAATTTATGTCACAGTAGTGATTTTAGGTTTGCAATGAATCTTTGTAACAAAAATGATTTTTTTTTACTGTAAGCTTGATTATAATAAAATAAGTTTCTAAATAATGTTTTTTTTTCTTTGTTAGCCTCAGTGCTATAAAATTCTTATGCTGAGTGATTTTCACTTAGAATTTGTCCGATAAAATATTTATCCAATCAGTGATTTTAACGGTTTATCCATCAAGAGTTATTAATACATTTTCTCTCATCTAGTTACAATAAATTGTGTATCTCAATAGAGATTTATAAATTATATCAGTGTTAATCAAGATTTTCTTTGCTACTTTGACGGTGTAAAAACACTTATCTTAACTGTGATAAGATTTGTATCCTAGCAGTGATTTTTAGCAGTGAAGTTTTTAATGATTCCTTGTAAGAAAAAAATTTTTTTCTGTTAGTTTACAGTTAGTTTACACGCAATTAAATCCTAATGTTAACAGTGATTTTAAATTATTGCAGATCAATAACATATATTAATAAAAATCAAAATTTTCCCTGTAAACTCTGCGGTGGCATAACACTTATCTCGACTGTGATTAAATTTGTATTTGAGTGATTTTTAATTTTGAATGATTCCTTGAAAAAAAAAATTTCAACCCGATATCTCAGCTAATATGGAAGCTACGACCCTGAGGATGGTCTCGTTGGATTCAGAAGGACAAAACTAAGACAAATCCGTTTGAATTTTCCCGATAGAACCTATAGAAGACGAGATATCGACCTCCAAAGTTTGGGATTTTTCATTTTTCGGGTATACGTATCCATTTTTTTCAAAAAAATTGATATTTGTTGAAATCGAACTAACTATACCAGCGGCTTCCTCTCCATCACATCACGAAACACCGGGTTATAATGGGATTCGAGCAAAACTAACAGAATGAGAGCACTTTGAAAATTCGGAAAAAGTCATTTTTCGACCTCGTTTTTGAGGCCAAAAATGGGCTCCAAAAATGCGATATCTCAGCTAATATGGAAGCTACGACCCTAAGGATGGTCTCGTTGGATTCAGAAGGACGAAACTCAGACAAAACCGTTGAAATTTTCCCGATAGAACATATAGAAGACGAGATATCGACCTCCAAAGTTTGGGATTTTTCATTTTTCGGGTATTCCCCCCCGTATTGAATTTATTCAATAAATGTTTTTTTATCTAAGTATGGTAAAATCCTAATCCTAACAGTAATTTGAACTCAAAAGTGACAAAAAAAAATTTCTTATTAGTTCGTCTAATCTCATCAGTGATTTTAAAGGATTATCCATCCAGAATCAATAAAAATTCTTTTTCGGTTCTGGTTACAATAAATTGTGTATCATAGTAGAGATTTATAAATTTCAACAGTGATAATCTAGATTCTCTTTGTAACCGTTACGGGGATAAAATACATATCTCAACAGTGATAAAATTTGTATCTGAGCAATGATTTTAAAAGATTGCTTGTAAAAAAACAATTTTTTTATTGTAAGCTTGGGTGTGATAAAATATCTTTCAAGAAAAGGTATTTTTTTCTGTTAGCTTTATTGCCATAAAATCAAGGTTATCATAGTAGAGATTTATAAATTATAGGAATGAACAAATCCGTGATTTTATTTGTCACCTTTAAGGCAATGAAATGCTTATCTTAACAGTGATGAAATTTGTATCTTAACAGTGATTTTATACTTTAAATGATTCCTGGAAAAAAATATATTTTTTCCAATGTAAACCTTAGGTATAAAAACAGTTTTCTCGAATCATCAATAAATTTATAGGAAACTGATGGTGAAAGGATATTTTTCTCCTGTTATCTGAATAGTGATTTTAGGGTTCATTAATCATCACACATTCAATGTATTTAGGTAGTGATTTTGAAGGTTCATAGAACATTATCAGAAAATTCTTAGTAAATTTTAACAGTGATTTTACAATTTATTTATTTGGTAACTGTTCTTTATCAACAGTATAAAATATGCATCTCAACAGTGATTTTAAATCTGCAAGTAGTCGATAACAGATTTTAGTAGACCAGTGAAAAACAAGATTTTCTTTTGTTACCTTGACAGCGATCAAATATTTATCACAACGGTGATAAAATTTGGATCTCAATAGTGGTTTTAGGCATTTAATAATTTCTTGTAAAAAAATATTTTTTTTATTTTATGCTTGGCTACAATGACATTTATAAGTAATATCAGTGAAAATCAGTATGTATTTTCTTTGTAACCTATATGGCGATAAAATATTTATCTCAACAGTAAGAAAATTTGCATCTCAGCAGTGATTTTAAGGTTTTAATGATTTTCTGTAAAAAAAATTAATTTTCCACTGTGAATTTGAGTGTAATAAAATACTCTTCAAAATATGGTTTTTGCTTCCATAAAATTCTTAAGCTGACAGTGATTTTTACTAAGAAGTAGCAAGAAAAAGCAGTGATCTTGCAATTTTAATGATTCCTTGTAAAAAATATATATTTTTTTAATAATATTTGGGATAGAATATATAAAGATAGTTAGGTCTCAGTAAAAAATTACTTCTCTTTATTTACTGGATAAAATATTTATCTTAACAATGACTTTAAAGACTTATATAATAATTATTGGTAAATAATCATAATATTACGAACTAAAACTAAGAAAAAGGGGCCTTTTTGAACATTGCTTTATATTGGTTAAAAGAATTCCCAATTAAAAAAAAAACTACTTTAGACCTATAGAGATGAGAGCTCTTTCATGAGCCTCAGTAATCCTTGTGTAATAATCTTACCTCTTTTGAGACTTTGATTAATGGAAATAACCATAAGTGATTATAGTAAACATACCTCTGATAGTACTCTTGTAAGTACTCAAGCTCCTTAACTTCGCCCTCAGATAGATCCTCAGGTTTTAAAGGGTAGAATGGCGAACCTATGGCAGACCCATGTGCTATCTTTATGGAAAAGTATGCACTGATGCAGACTATGGCAAAAATAAACTAAAAGAAAAAATAAATATTAACCTAAATGTATTCGAGAAAGTTATGTTGAAATATTATTACCGAATTTTACATTCAAGACTATTAAAGTTGGAAAATGCACTATAAAAAGTGAAAACGGATGTCATTTTTCCTTTATTAATAAATAAGTTTCACAATGATGGTCGTGCATTAAATTTGAAAATAATCGATAAATATAAATAAATAAATAAATAATAATAATGATGTGCGAGATGCGCCAATATATTAACAACAAACGAACGTGAATTTGTCAAACCGTTTATTAACTTTCTCCTTGTGCTAGACGGAGACTGTCGACCGTGAACCTAAGAATTAATGTGTCCTTTACAATGGCTATCGATGAAAAGAAGATACTTTCGATTTTTTGTTTTGTAAACTTGCTAACTGTTTGTTTCAATAGGTACAAGCAATAAACAAATTTGCAATTTTTTCATTAATAAAATGCAATTTATTTCACGTTTTTATTTTTAGTGGTTTTTGAGATATTCGGGTTTTAGTAAGTCGTTTGTCAATTGGACATATTGTCAAATGACTCGACGAGGCTTATCTGAAGTATAAGCACATTAGCTATTTTTTAATGAGTATTTTTAGGCCTATTAAATGAACTTTATTTTACATGTCACAATTATCTGCTTGACAGTCAACTGGACCTAAAGCTAGATAACTCAGAAATTATTACTTATATTGATTTTTACCTCTAACAAATGTTATGTGAAATTTTTTCATTATTAACACACAGTTTATCTCATGTTTTTAGATTTAGTGGTTTTTGAGATATTCGAATTTTTTTAGAAGGAGGTCATTTGGTGAGTCGATTATCAATTGGACATGTAGTCAAATGACTTGGCTAAGTTTATCTGAAATGCTATTTTTATTGACTATTTCTAGTTCAATTTAATGTATGTTATTTTATATAGTCTTTTCGATTGGTTTGAGGCAATTATTTATTTAACTGTCAACTGGACTTAAAGGTGGATAACTCAAAAACTATTACTTGAGTTGATTTTTGCTTATAACAGATTTTATTTCCAATTTTTTCATTAATAAAATACAATTTATATCATATTTTTATCTTTAGTAGTTTAGTAGTTATTATCTTTTATGGTTTACATTTATACTCGAATTTTTGTGCAAGGTTATCCGGTCAATCTTTTGTCAACTGGTCAACTGGACTTGTAGTTAAATGACTTGGCGAGGTTTATCTAAAACGTACATTAGACATTTTTTATTTTATTTTATTTTATATGGTTTTTCATATTGGTTTAAGGCAATCATCTGTTTGACTGTCAACTGGACTTAAAGTTGTATAATTCAAAAACTATTGCTTGAATTGATTTTTACTTATAATAAGTTTTATTTAGTGTTTTTTCGTTAATAAAATGCAATTTATTTCACGTTTTTATTTTTAGTGGTTTTTGAGATATTCGGATTTTAGTAAGTCGTTTGTCAATTGGACATGTAGTCAAATGACTTGGCTAAGTTTATCTGAAATGCTGTTTTTATTGACTATTTCTAGTTCAATTTAATGTATGTTATTTTATATAGTCTTTCAGATTGGTTTGAGGCAATTATTTATTTGACTGTCAACTGGACTTAAAGGTGGATAACTCAAAAACTATTACTTAAATTGATTTTTGCTTATAACAGATTTTATTTCCAATTTTTTCATTAATAAAATACAATTTATATCATGTTTTTATGTTTAGTAGTTTAGTAGTTATCATCTTTTATAGTTTGCATTTATACTCGAATTTTTGTGCAAGGTTATCCGGTCAATCCTTTGTCAACTGGTCAACTGGACTTGTAGTTAAATGACTTGGCGAGGTTTATCTAAAACGTACATTAGACATTTTTTATTTTATTTTATTTTACATGGTTTTCCATACTGGCTTAAGGCAATCATCTGTTTGAATGTCAACTGGACTTAAAGTTGTATAATTCAAAAACAATTGCTTGAATTGATTTTTACTTATAATAAGTTCTATTTAGTATTTTTTCGTTAATAAAATGCAATTTATTTCACGTTTTTATTTTTAGTGGTTTTTGAGATATTCGGATATTAGTAAGTCGTTTGTCAATTGGACATGTAGTCAAATGCCTTGCCTAAGTTTATCTGAAATGCTGTTTTTATTGACTATTTCTAGTTCAATTTAATGTATGTTATTTTATATAGTCTTTCAGATTGGTTTGAGGCAATTATTTATTTGACTGTCAACTGGACTTAAAGGTGGATAACTCAAAAACTATCACTTGAATTGATTTTTGCTTTTAACAGATTTTATTTGCAATTTTTTTAATAATAAAATGCAAATTATGTCATGTTTTTATCTTTAGTAGTTTATGAGATATTCGAATTTTAGTGAAGGGAGGTTATCCGGTCAATCTTTTGTCAACTGGACTTGTAGTCAAATGACTTGGCAAAGTTTTCCTGTAACGCACATTTATTTTTTATTGAGTATTTTTAATCCAATATAATGCACTTTATTTTATATGGTTTTCCAGATTGGTTTGAGGCAATCATTTGTTTGAATGTCAACTGTACTTTAAGTTGTATCAACTCAAAAAGTCTTGCTCGTATTGATTTTTACTTTTAATAAATTTTATTTGGATTTTTTTGATTAATACAATGCAATTTATTTCATGTTTTTATCTTTAGTAGTTTCTGAAATACTCGAATTTAAGTGTACGGAGGTTATCCGTACCGATTATCAACTGAACATGTAGTCAAATGACTTGGCTAAATTTATCTGAAATGCTGTTTTTATTGACTATTTCTAGTTCAGTTTAATGTATGTTATTTTATATAGTCTTTCAGATTGGTTTGAGGCAAGTATTTATTTGACTGTCAACTGGACTTAATGGTGGATAACTCAAAAACTATTACTTAAATTGATTTTTGCTTTTAACAGATTTTATTTGCCATTTTTTCATTAATAAAATACAATTTATGTCATGTTTTTATCTTTAGTAGTTTATGGGATACTCGAATTTAAGTGAAAGGAGGTTATCCGATCAATCCTTTGTCAACTGGACTTGTAGTCAAATGACTTGGCGAGGCTCATCTAAAACGCACATTAGACATTTTTTATTTTATTTTACATGGTTTTTCATATTGGTTTAAGACAGTCATCTTTTTGAATGTCAACTGGACTTAAAGTTGAATAATTTAAAAACTATTGCTTGAACTGATTTTTACTTATAATAAGTTTTATTTAGTGTTTTTTCGTTAATAAAATGCAATTTATTTCATGTTTATACCTTATATGGTTTTGGACATATTCACATTTTAATAGAAGAAGGTTACCCGATCAGTCTTTTGTCAACTGGACTTGTAGTTTGTCTGGACCGCACATTACAATTTTTTTGTATTGAGCATTTGTAGTCCAATTTATTGTACCTTAAAATCAATAAAATTATTTTTAATAGAATTGATTAAATCATTTTCATAGATTTTAAATCAATACTTTTCTATCAATCAAATACTAAGATATTCATTTCCTGATAGATAATTAACTAATTATTGTTATGAATTTAAATTAATTATCACTGAAATCCTTATCAACTGGAAATTAATGAATTAACTAAATGAGATTAATTTACTAATTATCATTGGAACTTTAATTAATTATTTCTGAGTCTTCTATCAACTGAAGGTTAATAATTAATGAGATTATCATTAAGATTCATGAGCCAAGAATTGATTGGATATTATCATTAAATTATTCGCAATCATGCAAATTATTGACTCATTACTTAACTTTTACAATATCACGCAAATTATTAACTCATAGGACCTGAAATCAATAATGAATTTCTGATTCAATTCTATTAAATAAGTTAAAAATCAATAGAATATTCATCATGATCATTAAAGAGTTGATCAAATGATTATCACTCTTATTCTAAAGTGTCTCAATTACAATTAATTTTTATATATTTTGGTAGTTTTCATTAAATAATTATCAGAGAAATAATTGAGTTTTTTGAGTTAAAACTAGACAGTTAACTGGACCTGAAGTGGAATAACTTGAGAAGTTTTACTTAGAGTTCTTCACGTCTTAAGCATCTTTTATTAATAATTTTATTCTTATTGAAACACAATTTGTGTCATTTTTTAAGAATCAACGATTTTTCAAATATTTCAGGTCAAATGAAACAAGGTTACTTAAAGACAATCAGTTCTTAGACTGTCTACTTCACATAGAGTAAAATAAGTAAAAAATATTGCCTGGAATGATTTTTTATATATCATATTTCTTATAGTGTATTTCTTTCTAAATATAATGCAATTTGTTTGAGATTTTTATCTCCAGTAGTTTTGGATATATTCAACGTTAAGTGGGGAAAGGTTGGCCAAATTCGTTTGTTCGATAAACTGTCCATTGGACTTGGCGTCAAATAACTTAAAAATTACTGCCCGGACTGTCTTACACTAAAAACATATTTTATAACATAATTCTTTCCAAACATAATGCAATTTGTTTGACATGTTTGTCTTTATTAACTTCCAAGATATTTAACTTTAAGTGAGATTGCGTTAGCTAAAGTCATTTGTTCCTGGATTCAAACACTATATTATTATACTTAATTAATTTAATTATTTATTAAGTTAAAACATTAACCGCACCCAAAGACTTGAGTTTGCCGGACGGGTATACAGAAATCCGCTTGTTGGCGCAGTCTCACTTAAATTGGCGCGTAATTTAAATTATTAAAATAATGGGTCCCCAAGTCACGGTCTCATTAAATATATATAATTTTTACACTATACGTGTTTTGTTCCTATCGGAGCATCATCAGGTATAACTACACATATACAGATCACATTACAACTCTTCATGAATTATAGGAGATTTTAAATTAGAAATTAAGCAATAATAAATTTTTTTCAAGTAAATATGTCGACTAAATTCAGTAATTTTTCGACCCATAACCTCAAAATAATTTTATGATAATTAGTTTTTAATAATTGATATAAATATTCTTGATGCGGTCCTTATTTTAACGTCAGTGCCATTTCATCGACAGATCAATCACTAGTTAAACGTCAACTCTCAGTCGGGCTTATGAGAAGTGACATTACAATCAGGAGCGTATTAAGGTAGGGATTAAATTTGTGAATAAAATTTATAGTGCAAAAATTTAAGAAGAAAACTATCTTTGAATGAATGAAAAAATCATTAACTTTTTACGTAAAAAATACTAGTACATGATTAAAAACTACAACCGAATTTAAAATTAATTATTAATTCTGACATCACAGTTTACCCTGCATAAAAAATACCGTCAAAAAGTCATTTACAATTGTTATTAAGAGTAGATCGTGATACTAGAGGTGGTGGTGTTGGTGATTACTTCAGAAGTGACTTGCGTGTAACTGAATTTGATGCTTATGATAAGAACGAGGAGCAACAATGGCTTATTATGAAGGTAAATACCATTAAACTGGGATTAGGGATTTTTTATCGTCTTCCAAAATTCATCGCTTTAAATGCAATTAATCTCTTGGAGAATTCTATTGGTTAGATTTTACCTCTTTGTGATGAGTTGATTTTGTTGGGCGATATTAATATAAACTTGTTAGAATATGTGACTATTAATGAATCTTTCAACAATTTGCTTGAGTCTTTTAATTTCAGACAGATTGTTATGAATCCCACTCGAATTTCATTAAAAAAGGCCTCATGCATCAGACATGCATGAAACATCTGATCATCAATTAATATACTGTAATATTACAATTAATTTGCCAGTGTTGCCTCCGAAAATTCTCGATTATCGTGACTATAGGAATTTTGATTTAGAAAAATTTAATAGCGACTTATTTAACCTAAACTGAGGACAAATATTTGATCAAGTTGATCTTAATGACAAAATTAGTATGCTGACAGATAATATTTTGTTACTTTTTGATAAGCATGCGCCAAAACGTAAAATAAGGGTAACCAGACCAAAATCTTCTTGGTTTATTGGGTTTTGCAAACAATGAAAAAATATAGAAATAGCCTTTTGTCAAATTACAAAAAGTTAAAAAACGTTGGTGATTGGGAGGATTACAAAAGAGCTGAAAACCTCTTTACACGGGCGGTTCGCAATGAAAAAAAAGCTTATCTCAATTTTCTGAGCACCACAAATAATAGCAAAAAAATTTAGCAAGGTCTCAATGACATGAATGTTTATAATAAAAATAAAAGCAATTATCACATTGTCATGCAACTACAGGATCCAAATGAAACAAATAACTTTTTTATTCAATCTGTACAGCAAATATGTCCAAATGTTGATCTAGATACAATAAAATTTTACCAAATCAATTCGACCGTTCAAGACACTTTTGGTTTACGTTTGATTAATGATTACGAAGTGGGGCGTGCTATTTCTTCGCTTACGTCAAATGAATCAGGGTCGGACCAGATTACGCTGCAAATGCTTAAACTATGCTGTCCAGTTATTATTCCGTTTCTAATGCATATTTTTAATCAAATGATTGAAACTAGCACTTTTCCCCAACAATGGAAAACAGCGTCACAAGAGTCACTCAGACTTAAGGCCAATTAGTTTGTTGTGCGTGGTTTCTAAAATTTTTGAAAAGATAATATACCATCAAATTTTCTATAAATATCAGTCAGGTTTTAGAACAGGTTTTAATACAGGTACAGCTTTGCTGGACGTTTTGGATGAAATTATCCAGTCGATAGATAAAGGAGAATAATGTGCCCTGGTGTTACTTGACTACAGCAATGCCTTTGACACGCTGGATCCAGAACTTATGTGTGCCAAGTTACAGTATTATGGACTTAACGACCAAACCATAAAACTTTTAAGAGGTTATTAACACAAAGATCTCAGCGAGTGATTATTAACCAGAAGTTTTCGAGTGTGCTGCCTGTTTTAAGAGTTGTGCCGCAAGGTTCAATATTGAGCCCGCTGCTCTTTGTAATCTATACGATGGATATGCACCGGTGTATAACCAACAAGTGTAAATTAAAGCAATTTATTGATGATAGTCAGATTCAGTTTTCTTTTGAGAAGGAAGGCTGTTTTAAAGCTGAAAGACAAATTAACCAATGCTTAGATCAACTTCATGCTTATTCAAATAAAAATAGTCTAAAATTAAATCCAAAGAAGTCAGTGGTGCTGTTTTTTGGTAACAAGAGGGATTATGTATTGTCCAACGTAAACGTAAAAATGATGGGCGAGGGAGTACCGGTGGTTACTGAGTACAAAGACTTGGGTATCATTCTAGATAGCAATTTGCGATTTAAATCGCATGTTGCTAAAATATGCCAGAAAGCGTACTATGCGCTGAGAAATCTTTATAAAAGCAAACATTTTATCAATTTTGGACTTAAAAAAATACTTTGTGAATCACTGGTGCTCTCTCATACCAATTATGGCAACTATGTTTACGGCCCTTTCATTGATTGTGGGACAAAGTTTAAATTGCAAAAGATACAGAATTCTTGTGCACGATTAATTTTCAATTTAAGAATACAGTGGCTTAATATCGAAAAACGACAAAAGTGGCATTTCTAAATAATCTCATAACAACACAAAGACCTCAGTATTTAATAGACAAACTATCATATAGAACTTCTGTACACAACTTAAATACACGGTACAGAAATCGACTGGAAATACCAAAATACCAAACAAGCCTTTTCAGAGGTTGTTTTAGCTACCAGGCCAGCAAACTTTTAAATGAAATACCATCCAGCTTGATAGGTTTGCAAAGACAAGCTTTTAAAAAAAAGTACAGGCAGACTTTATTAGATTAATAACAAAGCTTTTTTTATATGATTTTTTTTTCATCTTATTGCTTATTTCTTGTGTCTTTTAATTAGATATTACATTGAACTTCTTGCCCATTACTGTTTTGTATGCATGGATTATTGTTATTTGTTATCATTTGTGGTTTAGTTCGTTAAATTCATAATTGAATTTTTTATGATTTCATTATTTTTGATTTACCTATATATTTTTGTTCTGTTTTTATATTCCAAACATTATCTATTATGTATACTAATCATTTATGTACTCGGTTAAAAGCAGCATTGCTGAAATTCGCTGAGTCAAAAATAAAGTCCTTTTTATTTATTTATTTATATAATAGCACATACAATTTAATGCATGCAAATGTGGTTTAATACATACATGCATGAGGTATGTAGTAAACCAATCTGAGTTCCGGTTTAACAATGTCTTAACATTGTTATAAACAAATGAAGATTATTTACATTAAAAAAAAACGGGTTTATTACGTTTTAATGCCATTAAAACGCAAATACTCACTGGCCACTTACTATAAAAATTATTATATAACTTTTAGAGAGGATCACTTATTTTGTAACATTCTAAATGATCAATAAGCATAATTATAATAATTGATGCATACATACTATTTTTTACCTTCTCTAAAAGTAAAAGTATAATTGCAACATGGTTATCTTTCGGAGTTAAAATGCTTTCCTTATATAAAAACTAATCAGATCTATTTACATGTATTTTAACTAATTTTATGTATGACTTTTAGGTCATTAAACAAACAACCGGTCAAGCAGCTTTTCATGACCCAAAAATTCATTTTTTTTTGCCTCATATTAACCAAATAAAATATTCGTATCAAAGAACGAGCCTCGTAAGGATGCTTTTACCGATATTCAGTGAAAGTTGGTATTTACGTTTTACATCACTTGGTAGATTCCTACTTATTTATCGTGACATAACGCGTTCGATATAAGAACGTTCTACATATGATTTATATCTGGAACTTAAAAGTTAAATTGGTATAACAAGATCTGAATGTACCAGATGAATAAATAAGTGGCATCAAGTCCAGTTAATTAACCCTCCAAGGCATTTGATAGGGTCAACAGATTGAAAAACTTGGAGTTGTTTTCTAGGAGATTTAAGTTTAGTAAGAAATTCATTATAAAATTTTTTTCAGTATTAATAGGATAGGCTAATGAAAAGCTTAATAATAAGTCAGCTATGCCAGATTAGGCTCGAAGAAGGGTTATGAAGTGGATGCTATATATTCAGACTTCTCCAAGGCATTTGATAGGGTTCTCTCTCATCTAGGAGACTCTAGAGGAATTTCTCAATGGTGTGAATGCAATTCATAGAATTTTTTTCATTCGATGCAATTAATAGGTACAAATTCTAAATTAAATGAATTTAACGAAATTGTGATACCAAATGTATGTAAGATTGACTTGATCCTATGTTGACAATTCTTGCATAATAAAGTATCTTGATATGTTCACCTAAGGATCAGGATTTATTTCAATATTTGACCTATTATTCCACTAATTATAGATTGAAAAGATTATTTTTACTCAAGCATGTTATCTTACGTCAAATCTCTTGACTTTCAAAAATGCAGGCCATACTGTTTAAAGAGCCCTAGTCATATTTTTCAGCCTATTTGTCTCTAGGTTCAGTTTACGGTCCAAGGAATAAATGTTTTATATTAAGGACAAAATATTCTATTAAACAGGTCAGCCAAAACTATGCACGTAATTTGACTCCAAGTGCAGTTAAAACGACAACAAAAAAAGCATCTTCAAAAAAAAGGAAAAAAAAATTGATACAGTGAAAAAACAATAAAGAAATTATAGAAACGCATAAAGAAGCCTAACAGCTCTTAAGTAAAACCTCGAATAAATTCGAAAATAACATTCGTAAAGGTCGAATTCATATGCTTCTGGTTAGATAGTGCGACATAATTAACAAATCTAAATTGCAAGTTAAAAAGAGAACGATATTGCGTTTTTACTACTTTTCCTTTTTACGACTATTTTAATAATTTTCCGACTATTTATTGACTCTAGGTTCAGTTAACTGTCCAAAGAATAAATGTATTATATTTACGAAAAAATATTCATCATAAAATGTTAAGGGTGTCAAACAGATCAGGCAATACTATGCACGTTATTTGACTTCAAGTGCAATTAGAACGACAACAATAAATTACATATTAAAAAATAAAGGACTCGTTTAATTTGGTAATTAAGTGACTAAACAGAAAAAAATTGATACAGTAAACAAACAATAAAGAAATTATAGAAACGCATAAAGAAGCCTAACAGCTCTTAAGTAAAACCTCGAATAAATTCGAAATTAACATTCGTGAAGGTCGGATTCATATGCTTTTGGATGGATTAGAATAAAATAATTAAATCACTGTTTAACGGTAAAACATAATATGCAGTTATATAAATCTGAAGCATAAAGAGAGAGTAAATAAATGAAGAATAAAAAAATTATATAAAATTAGTTATGGGAGAATAGACACGTACAGGGTATTCCGTTGATCATGTTACAAACTTCTAGGGCAGATAGAAAACGTCAAAAGAAAAACAAAAGTTCATATAAATATGGGTCCGGAAAAGCTTCCTCAGGGAGCTAGAGCTCTTTGAAAATAACCTTTAAAAACTAGTTTTTTTTTAATAGCTCCGGAACTACTTTAGCTGCCGCAACCAATTTTGGGAGGTAAATTATTGTTAGTACGTCTATTCTTTTAAACCTACTAAATAAAAAAAATATTTACCAGGGGCTTCAGAATCAGGGGGGTATTTGGTAAATTTAGGCCCATTTCTTTAACACTTTAATTTCTGCCCGTTTGGGCATTAGATTATGATGTTCCTATGTTTTTTACATAAAAAAGGTGCTCTTAGTAAAAGTCGGTAAATATCACCGTTTTTGTGGAAATTGACTAAAACCAAACTAATATACAGCACCTGAATTAATTATTTTAATAATAATAATAATGCTAATTCATTGCCACTGTCAGTATTTTTTACATGATATTAATTCCCTTTTCATTACGGTTTTGTATTAATAAATATTTATTACGAAAACAGTACTATTAGATTGGATATTATGAATGAAAAACAGTGATTTTTCAGAAGAATTTCTTACTGGTAAGCTGTTTGGGGTGGGTGGGGGGGGGGTAAGGGTAATGTATTTGGAAAAAAAAAATTTCATAAAATAATTGCCTTAGAGAAGAAAATTAATTTTTTTAAACAATTTACTTTTTCAGGTTACAGACAAATAATTTGTTTTTTTTTATAATACATCCTTGCTCCCCCCACCCACCCCACACAGCTTACCAGTACGAAATTCTTATGCAAAATTACTGTTTTTTGTCCATAATATCCAATCTAATAGCACTGTTGTTTTATTTAAATTTAATATAACTTAATATAAATTATTTATAAATATTTAGTACAAAAACAGTGTTATGAAGTTGTATAATATGAATAAATTTAGCTCTTGCCCATGCGTACTATTTTGAAAAACAGCGATTTTGCAAAAGAATTTCTTACTGGTAAGTTGTGTGGGGTGGGTGGGGGGGGGTAAGGATAATTTATAGGGAAAAAAATTTTTTGCATAAAATAATTGCCTTGGAGAAGACAATTAATTTTATTAAATAAATAAAACTCTTTGGAAAAACTCCTTTTTCAGTTAAAAAACCTCAGCGTAATCATAAAATGTTAAAATTTTTTTTTTAAATTTTACCATATAACTTACTTATTATCATTTGCCTTCAATTTAGGATAAATTTGACTCTTTTTCAATTTTTTTCTGACTTTTTTAGAATTTTTAAAGTATCAGGTTCCGTAAATAATTGTATTTTTTTTTAATAAAAACTATATGTTTTTTAATTTTACCTCAAACAGAGCAACACTTACCTTTTTCCCAATTTTCATAAATAATTTTTTCAAAAATTATCCCTATTAATTTTTGCATCAACTTTTATTATAACATCCGCACCTTGGCAGCGGAAATGTCCCCAAAATATCAAACAAACCACTTACAGTATATGTATATAAGGAAGACATTAAACTGATTAAGCAATGAAAATTCCAAAATTGCAATATTTTAGTTACGTATATGCTAATCGATAATAATTACGAACTACCTTTAAAGAGAAATCAAAATAATTACACACGCATATATGACCCATCTCGATTGGTAAGGGTACATTATTTATTTATGAAAAGTACATATTATTGTTATTTTATTTAAATTTTAGTTTATTTTGTGTGTGCACAACCTTTGGTTTTTATATAATTTAATAACCGGTATTTTGTTATGCATAATGAGCATGAGTTTCATTCATACATACATACGTTCATACAAGCACTTAATGATTATATTTTCCTCTCTCGCTTATATTCATTTTTTTATACTTCCAAGGTGTTCCAATAAAAAATATATATAGGGTGTAATAGAATCTGCCTAAATAATGATATTTTATGAAAGAATTTGATTGGCCCTACAACAAGGTTGAAAAACAAAACAGATTTTTAGGCAGATTATTTGTAAGAAAAATTTGACGTGACTTGAATTACCTTTCTTCGAGGAAATTGAAATTATTTTTTATTTTTTAGGCAACTTTTTTTTTTCAAGTACTTTATTGTCGAAAATTTGGTACATGTACACAAATTTTATTGACAAAGCTTCAGAAAATAAATACAATCAAATCAGATTTTACAAAACAAATATAAAAAATTTATACAACATATAAAATGCCTAAAAAAAAATGCAAGAGAAAAATGTTACAAACAAAATCTTTATAAAACAAAATATATGCATGTAGACAAAGGTAGCAGAGGTAAAGGGACACATAAAGGTATGTTCAAAATTAAAATTAACAGATTAAAAGCTTAGCATCTACTACACAACATCCTCAGCCTTAAAAAAGTCTTCAATCGAATAAAAGGCTTTTAGAAGCAAATATGACTTCAGTTTACAACGAAACTAGCGCAAAGACTGAAGACTTCTTAATTCCACGCTAATGTGATTATAAATCATTAAACCGCGATATATAAATGAATCTTTGATAGATGTAAAATGAGGAATAGGAAGGGGAATATTATTAATCTGTCTGGTAGGATAACTGTGATGTCGGATTGGAAAATTGTTCTTATTTTTGAATATTAAACATGCAGTTTCCAAAATAAATAATGATGGTAGGGTCAAAATACGGCTCTCTTTGAAAAGATTACCACAATGCATTCTAGAACGCAACACATCTAGATTCATGCATTCTAGAATCGCAAACAAGTAAAATGTCCACATATGCTAAGAGTAATAAGATCATTAATGTATATAAGAAATAGAAGGGGACCAAGAACTGACCCTTGTGGAACACCACAATCCACAGACTCCCTACCAGAAAAGTCACCATTAAGGTACACAGACTGCTCGCGACCAGACAAATAGCACTCAAACCACTTCAGTGCCACACCCCTAACTCCATAAGCAGAAAGCTTCTGAAGCAGTATCCTATGACTCACACAATCAAAAGCCTTGGACAAGTCACAGAACACCGCCGCAGTCGCCTCTCTTCCATTAACACCCTGGAGAAGTTTGGATAAGAAATTAAACATAGCGTCAGAGATGCTTTTCCCTGATAGAAAACCAAATTGTTCATCTCGAAGAATTCTTTCCCCCAGAAGAAACCTTAAAAGACGATCCTTCATAAGTCTTTCAATTAAATTCAATTTTTCAGGCAGTTTGTCGGTAAGAGATCTTCTAGGATACTTGAGATATATTGTTCTCTTTCAGACTTATAAAATAATTTATCGTTTTCCAGGCAACTTTTGAGACAACTCAAGACCAGATCTTCAAGTAGATTATTTGTAATCGAAATTCTAGGTTACTTAAGTTACCTTTCTTCAAGGCAATTAAAACTAGTTTTTAATTTTCAGGCAGTTTATATGTAGGAGAAGTTCTATGATATTTGAATTATGTTGTTCTCTTTCAGACCTATAAAATAATTCGTCGTTTTTCAGGAAACGTAAGATGATATTTTCAAGCAGTTTATTTGTAATCAAAACAAGCAACTAAATATAGTTTTTTCCAGGCAGTCTGTATGCAAGGAAAGTTATATTGTTTTTTCAGTCCTATAAAATAATTTTTTAACCTCAAGACAATTAAAGGTTAGAATTTCAGGCAGCTTATTTGTAAGAAAAGTCTTAGGATGTATAGTCAGCGTGCTTCTAGGCAATTAAGTTTATTTTTTAAGTTTATCGCTAGACAACTAAATTCAACTTTTAAATTTTTCCAGGCAAGTTTAAATTACTTTCTTCTTCTAAGGCTATAAAATTATTCTTCAGGTAACTAAAGTCTATTATCCTAATTCTCCAGACACTGAAAATGACTTGTTGCTTTATCTAAGAGTTATCTGTAATACTTCTTATTAACAAGCTACAGTTGAGCATTATATTTCTAATCATTCCAAACTTTTCAAGTCGCATTCAGTCTTACTTCAAATGCTTGAGGCCACTTCTTATTGTTTTTAGGCAATTATACATATTTTTTGGAGGCAAGTTTTTAGGCAACTTAACATCTTTAATTCTTCTAAGTAAATGAAATAATTTTTCTCTTTTTAAACAAGTAAAAGTCATTTTTAGTCAACTAAGCTCATATTTTTTATTTTATCCTTTCAATATCGGAAGGAACATCTGACTCTTGCCTGAAAATTATCTTAAATGACTAGACTGAAAATGTATTAATAATTAGGTGCCTACAAGTTCTTGCATGAATATTCCAGGCTCTCAGGATGGAACAGTCAAGTGACAACATTTATTGGCCTCCAAAGAGTTTAAGTGATAGGATATTGCAGACATTTATGTAGACTAAGCCTAATCAAGTTTATTCAGCCAGTTATAGTGTAGACACAAAAGAGGGATAAATTTTATGTGAAAAACTTTCATCAGATTAAAGTAGGTATAATAAAAGATCCTAATTTACGTAACTAATAAATTATTGAAATTTTGTGAGAAAAATACAACAAAAAACTTACTTTCATCTTAAAAAAAAACGTCCATACACCAAAATTTCAATTAAAGAAGAAGTAAAAAAAAAAACGCCGAAATATACCGCACAATCGATCGCGTTTCTTCACCGACCAACACGCCGAAATCGTCGCTGGTACTTTCTTCTTTCTACGAAAGAAATTTTACCGGTTATATCGATTTCATCGGGTTTGACCAATGATAGCGGCACCAATTCCTCTTCACTCTCACTTAAGGCGCACGTCGATGAAACAAACCACGCGAGGACCTCCGTTTACCATTTATACGCAATAAAAATATTCTGTTGGAGTTACTACTCTGCTCGTTGGCTCCCACCTAAGGTCCTGAATACGATTTCGTTTACGTAAAACACCCGAAAAAACCTAAGCATTCATTTCACTTTTTGTGGTACCAGAGATAAGTATGTCTGCAAAAATACAACTTGTTGGTTCTGAGACTTTTTTGTTATAGAAGAATTACATGTCTCCACTGGTGATGTCTGAGTGTTCTTTAATGGATTGAAATATGGTGCAAAAGTAGTCATCCTATAAATATCCTCTTCTCCAAGTATGACTTGATAAAAAGACCTATTTTCTATATAAAAAAAAATCATGAATATCTTATTAACGGCTTGAGTGGAATCAAGAAAGATCACGTCAGTTAGCGTGCAAAAGAGACTAAATTTATCACTATTGCTTAACAGAAGTAATTTATTTTTTAAGTTTGATGGTAAAATATCGATATGTAGCAAGTTGTCACAATATGATATTCACGTTTGTCGCTTTCTTGACTTAGTTATTTCATTAGGATGAATTTCTTTCTCGACTTCCTGAAGCTGATTTTCCGTCAAACCATTAAAGACTCTACCCATTTTCTGATAGTCTTATAGCAAAGTATACTTCAGAATACTGCCACTTACTGTGTTATTCTGCACTTACTCAGAAGTCCTTATATATGTCTGAAATAATCCAGACATTCTCAAGTTGTCTATTATTGGAATCTGGCTGTTTCAGGAGGTTCCTTAAGAGTCTGGAATAAACTTTTAAGTTGCCCTCAACCTTTTCCAGTCTGTGAGTGACTGTAATATTCTTCCAAGTACTCTTATGATAATTTACATTGAGTCCAGGAAATCCTTGAATTTTCAAACAAGTACTTTTAGCCTCTTCAGCCTCTTTGAGATGCTGCAATATTCTTCCAAGGTTAAACAGTTAGGCAACATCCAAGTAACTGACGGAAATCTGTATAAGCTAAGCCTGAAATGGTGAATAGGTGAGGTTACTGGCTATGTAAAACGCATAGTATTTTTTTGTTTTTCCTCAAATTTAAGGAGTAATATATTTTTTCCTTTTTTTATTAGATTTTATCCGTTTTTTTACTTTAACCTTCAATTTTTTTTTTTTTTTTGGCCAAAATGGCGCACAATTAATTTTATTTTAAAGACTAATGTTGTCTCATTCAGATTTAGGTAATAACTGAGAAAAATATTTAAAGAGAAACTAACAGTGGAGTAACAAACTTCCTCAAATCAATAGAAAAAAATTGTTACGTCAACTTTACAATGGTTGAAAAAATAGTTTAAAAAAATTGTGGGGTTTTAAAATGTGTTAAAAAACTTCTCTAGTTAATAGTCTTTCTAACGATATGCCACATATAACAAAAATAATTAGATAACTTACGAAAAACAAATACGTTTGTCTTCAAGGACGCGTGAACCAAAAAAACTAAAAAAAAAAAAAAAAAAAAAAACTAAAAAAAAATCTAAAAAAAAAAAAAAAAAAAACGTAAACGCGTAAAACTCTGATAGATTAATGTGTCTCTTTGTGTTTGACAGTCTATACTTTTTGACGATGCTAAGCTGTTGGACATATATGAGCAAATAAAGAAGTATAATTATTATTATTATAAAAATATAATATTCTTATGGAATAACGAAATATTCGAACATTAAAAGTCAGATTTCTAAAAAAAAATTACTGTCATAAAAGGATCATAAGCCCTTGATAGAACATTCCAGGCATTCATAAAAAGGCAGATTTAGGCATTAAAGATACTTACTTAGGATGCCTGGAAGTGATAAATTAATTTTTACCTACAAATTACCTTAAAAGGTTAAATATATATAAAGCTCGAACACTATTTTTTATAAGTGGCTTTATAATATATTACTAAATTAAATTTCTTTTTCTTAATCTTTCTTTTATTGGTAAATTATCATTATGCACTGCAAATTACAACTTCAATTAATAAATATATACTGCTTAAGACATATATGTTAACGTTAATGAGTTTTTCCTGTTTGTATCATTAATATTAATAAATAAATTAAATAAAACTAAAAGTCTACAGTTTGCCAGAAGACATTCAATCTTCTAAAAGAGAGTCCTTAGAGGCCTAATTCAGTATCTCCAAGAGATTTAGATTTCAGTATTATAAATTATTAAAAGAACCATTGGGAGAATACGTCAGGCATCCATCAAAGATAGGTTATTGCAATGAACTTAAAAACTGTTTATTTTTAGGCATTTAATTTAGTTTTTTTTTCATTTCAGGCAGTTACATTCCAACTTTTAGTCTAGTCTTCGTGATAGTTTTCGAAAATCTGAATTTTTTAATAGTTTCATAGATTCACAGATTACATTCGATTGCCTGGAAGAGATGGATTCATTTTTGCCTGGAAATTTCTTTAAATTAATAACCATACAAAACATCTTAAAGAATCATTCCTAGAATACCCCTAATTTTCATTAAAAATATTTGAGAGTGTTTGATTGTATAACTTAGGCATTGGTAAAGACATGGAAGAAGTATACTGGCAAGACTAAATTGTAAGATCCAAAGTTACGCAATATTAAAAAACTGAAGGATTTTGCAACTTTTGTGTGAAAAAATCGGGGAATGAAGTTTTCTGTATCTCAGCAACTATTCCTGTAACAAAAAGAGTTTAAACGATTGAATTAAATTGACTTTCGAGTCTAAAGCAATATTACTGATCAATTTTGCTTTCTAGTATTTACTGAAGCAACTGAATCACAAATCAAATACATAAAAGTCTATTTGACTTAAGACATGAATACTTAGAACTAATAATTTGTAAGTGATGATTTTTCCAGGTAGTTAAAGTGACTCAGATACAAAAGAATCCACTGTATTGGCTTGAAAGGATCCCATATTTGATGATTGTCCAATTATCCTGAACTTCATTAATGGGTTGCAATATATGCGTGTTTCACTTGCAAAACTCTATTTTAGACATCCTAGAAATAGCATCCTCTACAATTACGACTTAAGAGAGATTCAGAATGGTCGAGTTTATATATGAAGCTGTAATGAGTACCTTATCAAAGGCTCGTTTGGAATCCAGAAATACTAAGTCACTTATGTGGTATTTTTTTTATAAGGATTCTGTAATAAGGTTTGAGTAAGTTCGAATCATATTCTATTTTCCTCGATTGCTTGGACCTACAGACATCAATGTACAACCAAACACCTACGGTTTTCTAGAAAACCTTCAATCACTTGGAAGATATTTATTTAGAGTTCAGATTCTAGGGTTCAGATTTCTGAAATACTCTAATTGTTTTGCAAGGGGCTTAAATGTATTTAATAAAATATTCCAGGCATTCTTCTGATCCGAAGTTTCACAATTGATTAGAAAAGACTATTTAAACAGCTTGGAATTCACTATATCGGTATGAAAGGATCTTTTTATCCATACATTGATACTTCAAATGATCTATTTATTATACACCAGATATATGCATAGTAGTACCATTGTCAAGAAATTAATCAATCATTTAAATAAATGTCGGAAATCTAAATTATAAGGTAAGTCACACCGTATGCCGTAACTGGACATTAGAAAACCCTGTTTCGCTTATCATAAACCATATCATCAAGTCACCTTCCGCATTTTTAATCACTATTACTTAACAGAAGCGAGACAAACCGTTGTCGCAACACCCCTTTAATTTTAATGTTAAAATAGCCGAGTTGTCACATATTATATTATTCAAATTTGTTGCTTTCTTGACACGAATAATATTAACATAATTATTTGATTAGGACGAATTTCTTTCCTGTCGGTAATTTTCCGCCAAAAAACACAATTATGACCGTAAGTAAAAAGGCTGTCGTATTGTTTGTAATAAATAAAATCTAAAGGTAATTTTAGCAAAAATTACCCTAAGAATGAGTGTCTTTTTTTTGCATGTAAATTATAGAAAATTGCCTAAAATATCAAAGCATTTCTGTCAAAACAAAACTGCTTAATGATATAATGTCTCTCTGTCCCGTATATCATAATTTCCTTCTATTTCTCTCTCTCTCTCATGTTAATGTGCAAAATTAATTGAAAATTTAAAAAAATATATTCATGCCAATTAATAAAAAATGAATAGTCGAGTACTAGGTCATTAAGCTGATATATAAAAAAATTAAAACAAAACAAGCTTTATTAATAATGTTTATTAAAAAATATACGGAATCAATATAAAAAAAATTATCCTAAATAACACAAAAATAACGTATATTTAAAATGAGATTCTAAAATTATTAAAAACGTTCGTTTAATTCGTATAAACGTACGGAAAACTGGAAAAAATCCCGCATATGCATTGATTTTTTTTAATATACTGAGTGTCTTAATGCCCCATGGTATTTCCAATAAGTTCCAGTCAATTAAATACAGATTTTCATCGAATTCACTCAAAGTACAATAAAAAATTAACGATGATTGAGGTCTAAATAAAACAGAAGTATTTCTATTCAAGTTTATGAAATCACCCTTCGGAAATCAAATGCCCAATTTATATACATGGAAAAAAAACTGCTTCGATTTGTCTTGTTTAAAAGGTTTATTTTGTCGTGAAGATGACTCTATAAAGGTCAAAACGTCTTTTATTTATTTGAACCTAAATCCTCGTTCGTTTAAAACCGCTTTAAAAGAACGTCGGTACGTTATGAAGATAACTGCAAACGCACGTGCTCGGTACCATGAACTTTCCGTACTCCACGTTTCCTTCTTTCGTTAAAGAGACTAGTCTGACGATGTTGTATTTTTGTTTGCAGATGGTTTCTCGACCGAATGGTAATATTCCTTTGTCTATGCACTCTTTATCGGGTTCCCTGGAAAAAAATTGAAGGATTAAAACTACGGTAAAATGTGGAAATGATAATACGGTAAGATGAAGTAAAAGGCTGTCGTATTATCTGCAAAGGAAATCTAAATATAATTTCGGTTAAAAGTAACCTTAGGACGGTTTGAATATGTCTTTTTTTGTATATAAGTTATAAAAAAGTTCTTTTTAAAATTCAACCAAATCTCCATAACTCAATGAGTAACAACATAAAATTTTAAGGCTTGTATCCACATTCATCACATTATTGAAGATTCCTCTATATGTCAGATATACGAGAAATTTATGAACATTTAAGTAATAATAGCCGGAATAGACTAGGGCGCAATGGACCCATTTCTTGGCCCGCTCGCTCTCCAGATTTAACGTCTCGTTTGATTTTTTTTCTGTCGCGGTATTTGAACGAGATAGTGCATCATGATGAAGCAGTAAATAATTTAGAGGAACTTCAAGGGCTCATTTATTCTTGTGATTTAGTTCGGAGACACTACGATTTTATTTTCAATTTATTTTTATAAAAACGGTAATTATTAAACGTAATAATAATTTTTAATAATGTGAGATAATTTTTATTATACAGCTTTTATATACATAGATGATTTTTGGCATATTTACTTTTTGTGACGAGTTGTATAATATGTTAAAATAAACGATTCAATTTCGAGAACACCGAGATATATGGTGTATTTTTATGAAATCTCCTTGTTTTTCTTTTTTTAAAGAACGTCTGTGAAATGTTCCTGATATGCCTCATTTTTATTTAGTAAATGCAATGTTGATCATAAGACATCGCAAATGCCTAAAACATAATAGTATAAATAATAAAAACAGTATACTAAAGATTTTATAACCAGAAAACCTTTTTTTGAACTAATTATTTCTGTAGGCCCTGAAGATGACACAAAATAAACCAAAACGTTGACAATAAAAAGATTTGAAAATACTCCAATGGTCAAGAAAAGAAACTTACACGCATGTTTCATATACGACCGTCTGCACATAATCCTTAATGTTGATGATAAACCTCTGCTCCCCGGAATGATAATCGTACCCGGCTTTCGGTACTATCGTGACCGTTTGGGTCCTACACAAATTATTCGGTTCCGAATTGTCTCTCATCTTCGGTATCGGTACGTCTTCGGCCGGTTCTATAAGCGATACATCGCTAAACAATTGTAAGTTTTTCTTTCGTTTCACCAGTTTTTGGATCGTTTTCGTCGGATACGTGAGGGTGTCGTTACAGATCGCCATCATTCCCATTTTACAGGTGGCCGGGTTGAATTTCGGGATGAATTTCTCTTGTTTCACTTGTCTTGTTGCTTTTTTCGGGGTGTCTCTGACTGGTACCTGAAAAGAGGCATTCGTTAGATTTTTATGAAAAATAATTACATACGGGGTGCACTATTTAAGAGAAATATTTAAACGACGTCAGTGGAGCTTAATGGCTTTTAACAGCTTATTAAAGAAATTGAGCGTGTATTACAAAAAATTGCATTGTATTATTTATTATTTATATTTAATTTACTTATTTCAGTATTAAATTCAGTATCACCCTAGGATTTTTTTTTCAAAGAATCTTTAAAACTGACAGAACGTTCATAGGTCCTAACATAAGAGCTAACATTTGCAAAATGTTTTATAATTTTATGTATAACCATTTTTAAGAAAATTTTAAAAAAACATTTTTAAATTTTTTTTAATTTTTGCTGAATTTGCAATTCAAATTAATTATTTTACTTGTACATTGCGGTCTATGTAAGGATTTTGCTCTAAATTGCATAGGAGCCATGAGTGATTTTTTGAAAAACCACCCAAAATTTAAGACCATATTTCAAAACATTTAAATTTTCAAAATAATAAAAAAATCTAATTTTATAAGATAAAGCGTTAAGTACTTTATATTTACATGTATGTTGTTATATTATTTGGGATGATTTCATTTGGTGAAAATTCCAAAAACTGTCCATAATTAAAAAAGTACTCAGCTAAAACATTTGAAAATTCGTATACAGATTCTCCATCTAAATCGATTAGACACGTGTTTCAGCAATTTAAAAAAAAAATCACAATTCAATATAATTTTTTTTCGGAATGATTTTATTTCATGAAAATTTTAAAAACTGTCCATAACTCAAAAACTACTTAACTTACACATTTGAAAATTTGTACGCAAATTCTTCATTGAAATTGATTGGATACCTATTTCAGGGTTTTTTTTTAAAAAAAATCAAAATTTTGAAAAAAAAAACATTTTCTTGGGATGATTTTATTTAATGAAAATTTCAAAACCTGTCCATAACTCGAAAACTACTCAGCTAAAACATTTGAAAATTCGTATACAGATTCTCCTTTTAAATCCATTAGACACGTGTATCAGCAATTATTGAAAAAATTCATAATTCAAAATATTTTTTTTCGGAATGATTTTATTTCATGAAAATTTCAAAAACTGTCCATAACTCAAAAACTACGTAACTTACACATTTGAAAATTTGTAAGCAGATTCTCCATTTAAATTAATTGGATACCTATTTCAGGGTTTTAAAAAAAAAAAGTCAAAATTTTGAAAAAAGAAAAATTCCTGGGGAGGATTTCATTTAAAGAAAATTTCAAAAACTGTCTATAACTTTAAAACTACTCAGCTAAAACATTTGAAAATTCGTATACAGATTCTCCTTTTAAATCCATTAGACACGTGTATCAGCAATTATTGAAAAAATTCATAATTCAAAATATTTTTTTTCGGAATGATTTTATTTCATGAAAATTTCAAAAACTGTCCATAACTCAAAAACTACTTAACTTACACATTTGAAAATTTGTACGCAAATTCTTCATTGAAATTGATTGGATACCTATTTCAGGGTTTTTTTTAAAAAAAAGTCAAAATTTTGAAAAAAAAAACATTTTCTTGGGATGATTTCATTTAATGAAAATTTCAAAACCTGTCCATAACTCGAAAACTACTCAGCTAAAACATTTGAAAATTCGTATACAGATTCTCCTTTTAAATCCATTAGACACGTGTATCAGCAATTATTGAAAAAATTCATAATTCAAAATATTTTTTTTCGGAATGATTTTATTTCATGAAAATTTCAAAAACTGTCCATAACTCAAAAACTACGTAACTTACACATTTGAAAATTTGTAAGCAGATTCTCCATTTAAATTGATTGGATACATATTTCAGGGTTTTAAAAAAAAAAGTCAAAATTTTGAAAAAAAAAATTCCTGGGGAGGATTTCATTTAAAGAAAATTTCAAAAACTGTCTATAACTTTAAAACTACTCAGCTAAAATATTTGAAAATTCGTATACAGATTCTCCTTTTAAATCCATTAGACACGTGTATTAGCAATTATTGAACAAATTCATAATTCAAAATATTTTTTTTCGGAATGATTTTATTTCATGAAAATTTCAAAAACTGTCCATAACTCAAAAACTACTTAACTTACACATTTGAAAATTTGTACGCAAATTCTTCATTGAAATTGATTGGATACCTATTTCAGGGTTTTTTTTTAAAAAAAGTCAAAATTTTGAAAAAAAAAACATTTTCTTGGGATGATTTCATTTAATGAAAATTTCAAAACCTGTCCATAACTCGAAAACTACTCAGCTAAAACATTTGAAAATTCGTATACAGATTCTCCTTTTAAATCCATTATACACGTGTATCAGCAATTATTGAAAAAATTCATAATTCAAAATATTTTTTTTCGGAATGATTTTATTTCGTGAAAATTTCAAAAACTGTCCATAACTCAAAAACTACGTAACTTACACATTTGAAAATTTGTAAGCAGATTCTCCACTTAAATTGATTGGATAATAATATGAGATATAAATTATTTAATTTATTTTTTCTTTGATATTTAACCGTATTTAATATAAATGATTTATTCCTGGACTTTTATTTCCAAAGAATGTAATAATTCCAAACAGGCTAAGTAAAAATAAACTCTTAAAAAAATCAATTTTAATAGAAAAATATACTTAAAATACCCTTCTGTAATGTATGTATTTCATTCACTGTACCTGAGTCAAATAGTCTTGGGATTAATTAATTACTTAATAGTCCTAGTCTTGGGATATCAATTTATGGTAAATATTTTATTTTGCCCAATTTATACTTCCTAGCGTACTTCACCATTGAATGGTCTAAATTAGCACGTAAATTAATTCACGTGATTTTTTGAAATTTTCTTTTATTTTTTGCTAAAAAATGATCATTCATTAAAATTTAATGGCGGCCAATTCCAAAACTCTTTAGCTCCGTGCTAACCAATTTTACAGGAGAAGAGAAAAACTTTACACATTTATGGCAACTGTTTATTTAAATATTTATTACTAAGTAGTAATAATTCATTCTTAATTTCAGGGTTTTAAAAAAAAAAGTCAAAATTTTGAAAAAAAAAATTCCTGGGGAGGAGAAAAAAAAAATACATTTCTGGAAAAGAAATATCTTTTTTGGATAAGTTTCACGAAAAGTCCAAAAATTGTTCGTTTAAATTGAGTGAATACCTGTTTCACGGTTTTTCAAAAAAAAATCAAAATTAAAAAAAAAATTCGGGAGGATTTTATTCCATGAAAATTTCAAAAACTGTCCGTAACTCAAAAATTACTTAACTTACACTTGTGAAAATTCGCATACAGGTTCTCCATTTAAATTGATTGGATAATAATATGAGATATAAATTATTTAATTTATTTTTTCTTTGATATTTAACCGTATTTAATATAAATGATTTATTCCTGGACTTTTATTTCCAAAGAATGTAATAATTCCAAACAGGCTAAGTAAAAATAAACTCTTAAAAAAATCAATTTTAATAGAAAAATATACTTAAAATACCCTTCTGTAATGTATGTATTTCATTCACTGTACCTGAGTCAAATAGTCTTGGGATTAATTAATTACTTAATAGTCCTAGTCTTGGGATATCAATTTATGGTAAATATTTTATTTTGCCCAATTTATACTTCCTAGCGTACTTCACCATTGAATGGTCTAAATTAGCACGTAAATTAATTCACGTGATTTTTTGAAATTTTCTTTTATTTTTTGCTAAAAAATGATCATTCATTAAAATTTAATGGCGGCCAATTCCAAAACTCTTTAGCTCCGTGCTAACCAATTTTACAGGAGAAGAGAAAAACTTTACACATTTATGGCAACTGTTTATTTAAATATTTATTACTAAGTAGTAAATTTTTGTTTAAAAGAAGTAGTCATGGAAAAAATAATAGGGATATAACAAGTTTTGCTACCGCACCATGGAACTAAAAAGTTTTGTTTCAGTATCTGTAGGATTTAAGGAGTTTTAAATAAGTAAAAGTTTATAATTTAAAAACAAATATTTTTTTTTAAATCAAACTTAAAAATTAAATTCTTAGTCCATCGTATTCTTTCATGGGTTCCATTCCTTCTTCTTCTTCTTCAACTTGGCGTTGTCAATTACATTTTTATAAAATGTTAAATCGACCTCTTCAATGTTTCTCCACTCTAAACCAAAATGTTTTTTTAATAAAGCATCCACATCTTTAAGCTTGGCTGGTTTTACTGCACATTCCTTAGGAAGAGGCTCCAAATTTAAGGTAGCCAAGGTTTTTCCTTTTTTCAAAACGGACTTGTATATCCCGAAATCGCTTTTGTAATTTACTTCTCCCTGCTGATGTTACAAACACTGCTTGAGTTCCTTTTGAGTTCCATTTCTTTAAAATTGAAATTCTTTTGCATGGAGCAAACTTAAAATGCCACTGCCCAGGTGGCTTTATAACCGATTCTATAGCTTTTTTCCAGTTAAAAATTTGACAATCTTTTTTGATATCAAGCACAGTTGAAAACTCGGAAAAAAATTTCCTATATTCATAACTTCCTTTTTTTTAACTCTTTTTTCAATTCGTCCGAAAACACGATCCGCCGGTAAAAAAGAGTGACCAACCATAGGAAATGTCACAATAATTTCATTCACTGTAGAGTTAGAGTGATACAGCGAATGCATCAGCATACCCATCATTGTTACGTTCTTGTTCCGGCCAGGACACCCATCGCAAAAAAGTTTGATTAAGGTAACATCAGTCAAGTCTACCATAGAAAGTTTATGATTAACTAGTGAAGATATTTCATTTGAGCCCTTAGCGCACACATTCTCGGTCCTAGTGTATGTAGTGATACTTTCCTTAGTCTCTTTGTCATTGGAATTTCCTTCACATACTGTGAAATTGTATAGATAGAGCTGCCTGGAATAGTAAGCTGATTGATCCGGGACTCGGGGCAACACCATATTTTTTTGACAGTCGAAGGATAATTTAAAATAATCTGTTTAATGATTTTTTTGAATGAGTCTTTTCCACGTACTTACATTCATATAAAACATTCTTGTAACATGATTACTTGCTTCAATTAATTAATTTATGTTTTTTTCCAATAAAATGAGAAAATACTAATACGTGAATCCAGTGGGGCAACTAAGACCCTCTATAATCCCATAAAATACGATAAATTAATTTTTTATTCAACTTCTGTTAAAAATACCTCAGTTTCTCATTGAAATTCCAGTAAATTTACACGGGATTCGAGGAATAACACTCGAAAAAGTAACATAAACAATCACGTGCACTTTAATAGTGCTTAGAAAGATAATATTTAGGTAGAATTAAATTGAATGGACAAGGCGGATCTGGGAAACATTAAAAGAAATTGAAGCACTTTTTTAATTAGCGATAACACCGCTAATATAGAGTCAATAAGAGATTTGAAGTCCATTAAAAGGGTTTTATCTCTAAAGTAAGGAATTTTTTGTAACCTCTTAAGGCAAATTCTTTTTGTGCCAACTGTTAACAGGACTTACCCCCATTCCTAAACACACTAAAACACTAATTAAATAAATACTGTTAGCCTTCATTTTCTTCTTTTTCGTTTCTAAGTTATCACAAAAAAAATGACTAGGAGTAAGTAAAAAAAAATAAATTTTTAAGTTCACAGCCCGGGATTGTCGTCGTACGTATCTCTGTACTTAACTCGCGGTTCGGTTCGTTTTGACCGCAAAAACCGTTTTGCCGTCGTGTAAATACTCCTTGGTTTGTTTAAACAAAAAAAAGATTTTTGTTTATTTTAACGTTAATGATGAGGATCGGCGTGTTCCCATGACGTCATTGGGTCGCGGGGGAGAAGATACGACCTACGTGATCCACCGGACGGACGACGTTGCAAACCCTATTTGCTGTTTGTTTTTCTTTCGTTGCGTTTTATAATTGGGTGACTTATTGCAGAAATTTGACGAGTTTTTGGGTGCTAAGTCACCTTTTATTGAAAATAAAAGGCAAACATGTTTAGCGTATTTTTTTGCAGAAATTGGTTTATAGATAAATATTATTCTGAAAAAACGGAAAATATATGAATTGTTGCAACCTTAAGTTATTTTCAACAAAAAAAAGACAGAAAATCGTCGAATCTTGTGACGTTTTGTCACTTCAGAGGTGTAGAAAGTCATAAAGCAAATCATCGTGACGTCACTCTATGGAACATAATGATGAAATAATACGATGATGTACTAAACTTGTAAAAAGTTTGATGTTTTGCAATGAATATCATACATAATATTTATTTTATTGTAAAAAACTAATAATATAATCTTAAAAATTTCCTTTTTCCAAATTTGATTGACGCCTCGAGACAGCCTTAGAACATTGAAAGGCTAGAATTAATAAAGAACAACTTTGTTTAAGTTCAACATGTGCACAGGGGCAAGGGGGTGTCTTGTTTACAAACACAGTCCTCGATTCTCTGTTGTCATTTTGACAAACGGCCTTGTGTTTACATACGGCATTTGTGAAGTTCTGTGTTTTTTCTTTAGTTTTTGGTTAAAAAAAGAAAAAGGTTGAGTCATTTCAGTGTGTGCCATTTGTGTCGCACTATAGGAAAAAAGTAAACGTACAGTCCTAGCATGGAAAAGAAGAAGAAAACAGATATTTTTCTACCTTAGGTGCAAAAGTTACAGGCCAATTAAATTGCTTATTCCAGGCAGCTCAAAATATCTATTGTATAGACATAATCAAATAAAAAGACATAATTTTAAAAAAAAATTACTTGGCTTTGTTTACTTCGAAAAAAAAATTACATCATCTGTCTGAAAGAAACTAATGAGTGAATTGACTGTTGTTGTTATTTTTACATAATTTGGACTGGTCCGATTCGTAGATCAATTTCAAAGCGAAGAAACCCAGACTGAACAAAATCGGGAAAGTTTTTTAAACAATTATAATTTCACTACCCTCCTTTGCTTTATGAAGGTCGGTACGCCCATGAGCCTTTGACCAAAATGATGAAGAACAACAAACTTTCTAATTATTTTTAAAAAAGTATCTTAACACTTTCGCCGCTTGTAGATGAGCCTAGCATACTCTAGGTGCTAACAAGTTTTTTCATGTCAGATTTAATAAAATGAATTTATCCATACTTTTGCTAATTTATTTTGATATAACGACAAATAGGAACATTAAAAAAAAATTAAAAAGTCAAGTGACGGCACACGATAACTGAATGGTGCCAACAACGCGGGGTTTGCGTTTGTAACTTGGTAATTTCCAGTTTATTTATAACTTATAATGAAATTTACAAAATAAACAAATTTATAAAATTACAAAAATATATAGAAATTCAAAAGATTTATAGAAATATAAAAAAATATATAAAATACAAAAATATATTTACATTTTTTACTTTTTACACTTTTTTGCATAAATAACCATTATATAATGCTTAAAAAAAATAACAATCACAAAGAACAAAAAAAAACATAAATATCTCTTGCTTTTTATCAATATGTTATCTTAACCAAATCCAAATTACGAAATTCACAAATCAACATTTATATTTAATAGACAACAATGTCTACACTATGCCTGAATGAAATTGAACAATGCCTATGAATTAAATTATTGACCTTTTAATTATGCCCTCTAGTGGTTAAATTTCAACCTAAATAATAATTTTGAGCATTTTTTTTGGCTACTTTTACAATGTAAAAATCAATGATGTCAGATTGATATTACCCAAGATATAGCCGCGATCCACGCTTAGTGAAACGCTCTGTATATTGTGACGTTAACTTTACAGTGTTACTATTTTGCCAAGAGTTTGCAGACGGTAGCGCAGAATTATTGGGGGCTTGGGATTGTTCGAAGGTTCACTTATGACTGGCTATTAAATAATCTAAACTTAATTATATAACTATTAAATAAGAGGGCGCCACTTAGTTTTTTTTATAAATGAAAGAAAACTAAGAAAAAGACTTGGTATATAGGTTTCAATTAACAATTAAATGACCCTGGATAAAGTAGATTTAAAGAGGCAAAAAAATATCTTAACAATACAACCAAATTATATTTACATCAAAGATATATACACACCCCATGTTCTAATCTGATAAATGTTAATAATTTGCTATGAATTAAAATATGAATAATGTTGATATGATTAATATAAATTCGACAAAAGTAACATTTAAATTATGATTTCACTACTAGATAGATTTGTAACGTTAAATTGAAATAAAAGGTATATTAATAAAAATTTAAATAAGTGAGACAAATCTATGGTTAGTAATATTCAAATAAATGGATTAAACTGGCCTGTATATTCCTCCAAGAAATGAACGGCTAGCCTTCAAAACCGAAGCTGTATGTCCATGCCATTTGTAGCTCAGCTATCCGGACTGGGAATCTCTAATACTAGCTCTAACTCTAACTCTGGCTCCAGCTTCACCGCTCTCAGCAATTTCCCGGGGAAATCAACAGCCTGTAGCCATCGACAATTGAAGAAGAATAAAGAGGAAAACGGAAAAGTAAAACCCTAAAACAACTTTTGCCATTGTATTCACTGTCCATAAAAAATGAATGGCGTAAAAAATGTGACAAACTCACCTTGCTAAGTTTCATTCTCTATCCATCAAAATCTTGGGCATCCTGCACCAGAATTATGAATTAAACGGTTCCCTAAAGGAATAAGATTAAGGACTATAAATTACAAACCATATTGGCCACTTCCTGCTTCACAAACTTCGGAAATAAAAAACTGGCCTTTTACGTGCGCTCCTACCTGCAACACGGGAACAAGTCCTCGAAAAATGGACGCAGTACCGACTAAATCAGTAACGACCCCACCTCTCGCCTGAGCTGTCAATATCAGCCAATCAGAGAAAATATTAATTAAGACCAATCAGAAAAGTGACGGACCGTCAACAGAAAGCATGGATAATTGCGTTACAGTAGTAATGTGTCATTGACAGTGTGAATTTAAAGAAATATGAATAAAAGAAGTTGACTGAATCATTAATGTAATTATTGCAATTAGTGAAATTCAATGGAGCGTTAGTGAACATAAGGAGTAGAAAAATTACACATTTCCCTCAACATTTTAATAATTTTTACACATTAATATATTGATATGTATTTTTTATAAATCAATTTCTTTTAAATGACAATATTTCCCTCAACATTGTATATTGTATGTATGTACTATTATCGTAGTGCCGCTTCCAAGAAAAGCGATTATTCACGCATATACGAGCTCAATATTAGTAACACGGTGTTGTCTCATTCAACTATTTTAATTCCGCTTTTTTAAACAAATAATTCATTTCCCCAGTGTGACTAATCCAACTTAATAATCTGGCATAGGAAGTACCTTTATAAATAGTCTTATACAAATATTATGTTTGGTGAGAAAGAACCGATCATTTGCGGTTTTTTTTGACGTATACATTGGGGTTTTTTACTATTATTAAATCATCCACACTTGGGGTGTGAATTTTTGTAGTTTTTAAATGCCTTTTAACCGTGTATATATTAGTTAAAATAAAATATTTTCACTATACAACTATCGAGAGTTGATATTAATTGAATCTTGCCTTTAAATCACCTTCTTGCGAGTGATATATATAAGGACTGAATACAGCTTTCTTCCATTTCAACGGTTTTTTTTTTGTAATGAGTATCTTTGAACCCATTATACATATGTATATATATGAGCACTATAATTTGTATGATAAAACCCACATTTTAATGACGTTCGGTTACGTTATGGTTCTGGAAAGTGAATCAATTTTTTTACATCGTATGTCAATGTCCCTATTTAAAATAAAACTGTTTTGGAAATGGCTTTACAAGCGTCGAAACGTTACGATAATAAGGCTAAAAGGTCATTTAGATCGGAAATAGACCATATTTTAGATGGCACTCTGTGTATTCACTCTATAGAGAGAAATGTTTCATATTCAATGAATTAACATAAAAATATTCTTCCAGGAGAATTTAATGAGCCCACAAGTAACCTGAGGTTTAAATTCAACTGTTTGAAATATTTTTTTATTTATCTCAAGCAATTGAATGCACTTCAGTTAATTCATATGCCTGGAAGAACATTGTTATTTATTCCAAACAGAATATTCCATAGACGTCCAAACGTTTCTAAATAAAGACTTTTGTTCATCGGTTGATGTTGTTGATCAGAGTGGCGTAACGCGTTGATTAAGGATTCCAAAAATAGGAAGGCTGATGCTTCGAAATTCATAAATTCACTCCCGCATCTATTTTTATATAGTTCCGGGATATTTTTAGAGAAAAAAACCGTAAAATTAAAGAGTTTATAGGGCATTTCGTAAACACTTGCGTTTACTTTCAATTATAAAGAGAACAGGTCCCAAAACGATTTACGAATCGAAAGTTTGGAATGTTAAAAGGGGCGTTCGTCTAAATATTTTGTGATCAATATTATTGAGTTTTTGCACTTAGATGAGGAGAAAAGTCAGTAGATCCTTAAAGAATCCCAATTGAATTATCAGAAGTTTTTTTTGCATACATTGATTAAATAGTTGTGGCCCGTATGGTTGATATGCTTCGGATTTTTATTAATTTTTAAGAAAACCTGTTTAACACTTAGTCAGCAACTGTTTCGTTATAAAGGAATGGCGTGGAGAAGAAGTTAGAATATATACCTGACTGACAAGGAGAAGCATTAATTGCTTAGAAATTTAGAATAAAAAATTATTTTTAGGCGGTAGAACTTGAACTGCCTGTAAACAAAAAAAAATTTAAGTTCAGTGAAAAAGGCTTTAAGTGTCTGAAGTAGCTCGGGGATAAATTATAAACTGCCTTAAAAAAATATTTTTTTTTTGGAGACTGAGTAGTTCAACTGCCTGGACAATGCTATAAAATTACTTAACCAGAATATTTACAAAAAATGTTGGAAAATCGAAAATAATTATTCTTTACTATAGTAGAGCTAGAATTGATGGGATCAGAATTAGCCTCAGATGCCTCAAAGAAATAAAAATTTTAACTCTGGTTATGACAAATTTCTGAAAAAAATTAATGAAAAGTCCTACAACTGCTGTCTTAAGAAAAATGTCTGGAAACTAGAACAAAAAAATTCAATTGTCTGGAAGAAAGAATAAATGAAACAACTCAAAAAAAACAAAAATTTAGTTTTTGGGAAACGAAGTTCAAAAATCGAAAAATGAATTTAAGAGACTGAAAGGCACTAACAATTACTTTATATAGTCTAAAACAAACAGAGGTGAATTCAATTTCTGCCTGGAAAAACAGCATTTTTCAAAGACTGGTGAAAAATTGAAGAAATTGGCAGCTGAATTTTACTGCAAAAAAAAATTAAAACGGGAAAAATGAATCAACAGTTTTTAACTGCCTAAAAGAAATACAAAATGAATTAACAATGTTTTATATTTTTAGTTCTAGGCAGTTAATTTAGGAATTTTTGGCATATTCAACTGCGTAAAATAAATTAGAAATTGGTTTGTTGCTATTATAAGTTTCTTTCAGACAGTTTATTATTAAATTATTTATATTATTAAAAGATAAGTTTATTATTAACAGATTATGCCGTAAATTATAAAAAATATTACCGCTTATGAACTCTTTATACATTTTTTTTACGTACTTCATTAGAGGAAAGGTACTTATCTAATAAAAAGCATTTTTACGGAAATTTATTTTAAATTTCTTAATAAGGTTTTATTATTCTACATTTATGACGACGGTTGTCCCTTGGTATGATGTTATGACAGCACCGGTATTCACTTGTGAAAAAATCGGCTTGAATTGCTTTTTTAAATGATCAATACTAAGTTTAGCCTTAGTTAATAAAAATATTATATAAAAATAATAAAATTTTAAACCACGCAATATTTATCAAATTACCATGAGTCAAGTGAGTAAAAGTGTAAACTATTTTTTTTATTATGTTGTCTATGATAAAAACATTAGGTTACATAAAAAAATCCTATTATGCAAGTTGTAACTGACCCAGTCACTTTTTATAGATTCTTGTGACCCAGTTAATTCGAGAGAAAAAAATGCAAATTTTTGATAAAACCTTATATAACCTAAAGGAAGTACAGCTTGTGTGCATAATATGTATGATAGCACAAGGTCTACTTAGGTAAATATCAGCTTATAAACTTGAATTTATTGGTTTTTTAGTATATATAGTGTGGTAATTAAAAAAGTTAATAATTTATTCATAATCCTTTAAAAAACAAACTCATCCTGGAATATCCTAATTAAATATCCTTAAACCAGAGAGTACGTTCGGCCTACTAAACAATAATTATGAATAAAATAAATTGTCGAAAGTCGTTTTTTATGCAGCTCAAGGTCTCTGCGTTTATACTCGCTTCATTATATTAAATTCAATGATAATTCAGTTCTGCTGTAAATGTGGGAATAAATAAATAAATAAACCTCAGTATTATCTTGGGTGTGAAGTGAATAAGTCAGTGTATGTGTGTATGTGTGTCTTCCTTTAGTTAGGATTAAGTTTGAAAAAAGGTATTAGATAAATTTGCTTTTGTTGAGCATAGAAATCGTGGTGTTAGTGAGCTTTTTGGCCAAAAACTGGTGAAAATAAGTACAAACTTATTTTTTTAAGCCTTTTTTGTTGAAAAATGTTGAAGAATAAATACTTTAGGAGCAATCTCGCCACTAGCAGTCAATAAACAGTCAAAAAAGTCCATAATTTTGCCCACGACCAATAATGCCGACTAATCCATCGGAATATCTGGTCTTCAAAGTGACCACTCACTTCAAAGTCCAATAACTCAAAAATGAGTCAACGTATTCTTATGAAACAAAAAGCAGTGTATTTAAAAAAGTGTGCTGTATAAATGTTGTTGAAGGTTTAAAGTTGTCCAAGTAATATTTTTAGAGAAATCAAATATTTTGTCAAGTGAACGCCAGAGGGAATGTATGGCCTTTAAAGTGACCGCTCACTTCAAAGTTCAATAACTCAAAAATGAGTCAATGTATTCTTATGAAACAAAAAGCAAAATATTTAAAAGAGTGTGCTGTATAATTGTTGTTAAAGTTAGAATTGTTGTATAATTGTAGGTAAAGGTTAAAGTTAAGGTTAGTCTTCAAAGTGTCCACTCACTTCAAAGTCTAATATCTCAAAAACGAATCAACGTATTCTTATGAAACAAAAAGCAGAATATTTAAAAACTATGGTGTACAAATATCGTAAGGGGCTTAAAGTTACCCAAGTAATATTTTGGGAGATATAATAATTTTAATAAAAACACAGCAAGATGCCTAAAATATATCCATGTCTCATTAAAATCTTAGTTCGGGCATATTTAATTAATTATTTATTTTATTACTTAAAACGTTTTGAAACCATTTTAGTAAATATATATATATATATATTTTTTAACTGTTTTTTATACCTTGTTATTTTTTTAATGGTTAATATTGCGGATATTCCCGTAAAAACTTAGGAATATTCCATAAATGTCCCATTAACACTTGGATGTCAAAGAATATCCAGATGTTCCTAGTATGTTTTCGAGATTAGTCCAAGTAAAATATGTTCCTAAATAAATCTGTTGAATTAAATAAAAATATTCTTCCAGGCAGTTGAATTCCATCTATTTCTGGACTTTGTCAGTTAAGGTAATCCAGGAATATTTCAATAATATTTTTAGATCAATTTATTAACAATTATTTTGAAAATATGATATTTTTTTAAGCCTTAATATTCAGTATATTCTGACACTGTTTCAGTTAAAGCATTCCAGGAATATTTGTATTATATGTTCAATACAGTACATTTTCAATATATTTTAAAAAATCCAATAAATTAATAATAATTTGAAAATAATATAAAGGATCATTGGGAATATTTAATAAATTAAGGGTCTCTCCTAAAATATCCTAAAAATATGGAACTATTTTATGTATAAATTCTTGGAAGATTCCAGATATTTATTGCATTATAACGGTTAAAATTTGACTCTATTTGTTTTAATTTATTTAAATAAATTCTAAAAAATAATCTGATAACATTAAAGCAGAATATTGCAGAAACGTGTATTATGATGATACAAGCTATTTCCCTGGAAT
The DNA here is from genome assembly GCF_022605725.1 of Anthonomus grandis grandis. Taxonomy (NCBI): domain Eukaryota; kingdom Metazoa; phylum Arthropoda; class Insecta; order Coleoptera; family Curculionidae; genus Anthonomus; species Anthonomus grandis. The sequence continues at coordinate 4,581,468 of NC_065548.1, forward strand.
ATTCCTAAAACGTTTCAGATTTTCCAGATACCTCTTTAAACATATTGTCATTATGATAAATCTAATTTTTCTGGAAAAATGTCCAAATAGGACTGTCCTAATTTTAAGTCAGAAAGTTGTAGTATTTTCCATAGAAAAACATGCATTTTCACTATAATTTTTTTGACACTTTCAGATTCTCACCCTATAAAAAATGCCCCTTACATTATATTCAGTATCAGACGGTCCTCCCTCTTTGGCAGTTCAACAGTGCCTTAAGTACCTAAACCTGGAATATTCCCTGGTCAATGTGGATTTTGGAAGGGGAGATCATATGACTAAGGAATTTGAGCTGGTAAGAACTATTTATAAAAAATCAAATTATTTTAGTGTAGTGTTTTTTTAGAAAAATCCTCAAAAAGAAATTCCAGTATTAGACGACAATGGATTTCAATTTGGCGAAAGGTAATTATTATAAATTTTTTTAATAAGTTTTAAATATTACATTAATTTCTTTGTAGCAATGCCATATTGCAATATTTAGCTGACAAATACCCAAAAGATTCCACATTGTATCCTAAGGACTTAAAAGAGAGGGCTTTGGTCAACCATAGGCTCTGTTTCAATTTGTCTACGTACTACAGATATATTTCTGAGCATGTGGTAAGCATATTAAACATCATATAAAAACGATATATTTAGATTCAGCAATATCCAATTTTTATTTATTATTACTTACTCTTTTATTAAAAAAATCGCGAAATTATTACATACAATTTTTTTACCGCTACGCCACTGCAAACTCACGTGACGTTAGCTCCGCCCCATAGCCCACGTGGTCAGTTACAGCCAATCAGAAGAATTAAATTAGTCACGTGCACCACGTTGCCAAATGCCGTTAAGAAACCTTCAAATATTTTGTTTTTAATAATTTGAACTTTCAGATGGCCCCGATATTTTTCGACTACAAAAGAACTCCGTTGAGTTTAAAGAAAACTCACATCGCCCTAAGCAACTTCAACACTTACCTGAAGAGAAATGGGACGAAATATGCAGCTACAGGTAAGAAATGGCCACGGTGGAGCTACTAATTCTTTAAATCCTAAACTAGGGTTGCTATATTAAAAACATATGTAGACTTTTCTAGTATATTATCCTTATAAAGTATTGCCAATAATATTTGACTAAATTGTGTACTTTTTTAGTCCAAACACGAGTGATTCTTATTTTTTCTTTCTAAATAACAAAATATGGCAACGTTGTGTGACATATGTCTAGCACCACCAATTTTCATTAGATAACGTCACGATCGCGGACTTTCAGCTGGTAACGGCAACAATGTGCCTCGAAGCCATCGATTTCAATTTTTCCGAATACGACTTGGTCCAGCAATGGTACGACACCTACAAGCAGGAATATCCTGAACTATGGAAAATAGTGGAAAGGGGAATGAAGGAAATCAGCGAATTTGAGAAAAACCCTCCTGATCTGAGCCATATGGTGCATCCCATACATCCTGTCAGGAAATAAGTCTAATAAAACTGATAAATTTTTAATAGAGAAATCCTGTTTTATTTATTATGCGTATTTATACAGTTTAATTAGGCAAGTAAATATGACAGCACTAGCACATTCAAATCAAACGTTAACGATTCTCAACATTAACATTAGACGGCTCTTAGCAGTAAAAGCTGACATTTGTCAAAGTCATTTTGCACTTGGATAGGGACTGTCATTGTTGTCAATTATGTCACAAAAGTTTGACAACATTACTCGTGAAAAAGCTGCGGTCATAACCTAAAAATTACTGCAAAGAATCTTTCTTAGGATGGCATGCATATGAAGTAGTTTATTAATATCAAGTTAGTTGTATATTACTAATCTGTAAAATTGTAAAACTTAAGTTTTATTATATTAAACTTAATGCAGAACTTCAATGTTGTAGTCAAACGTCACAGATTTTAAACTACAGTTTGTCATTTTTGTAATAAAACGTTAAAATTTAACGACTCGTGCTAGTAAAAACTAACATCTGTCATATCATAAATTGACAATTACGTCAAGACTGATGTTTACATAACCTATAAATGATACAACTGACATCCAAAATGGCGTTGACTTCATAAAGGACAGTAGGGTGCTTACACGATCATCAAAGTGAGTTTAATGAAGTTTCTATGCAATATAAATAATAGTAATCTTGCAATGTTGTAGTCAAACAGGTTTTCACCTGCAGTTAGTCATTTCTGTAATACGACGTCACGATTGAACGACTCGTGACAGTAAAAGCTGACATCTGTCAGAGCAATTTTCCACTTATATAGATACTGTCAATTATGTCATGAAAGCTTGGCAAAGCAACTTCTAAAAAAGCTGAACTTAACCTAAAAATGACTTCATAGATGAAATCTAAGATGGCGTTGATAAATGTATTTAATGACAATTAACATTACATTATTGCCAAAGTAGTTTTTTTTGTACACACCCATCACTCAATACAGCATCAGAAGAATGTATAAAATAATAATAAATTGTTATAAAGAAAATGAAATATTTAAAGAAATATCATCGGCTATACATGTAATAGACGTCAACATTAATAAACGACTTGTAACAGTAAAACTGGCATCTGTCATGTCAATTTTGTTCTCTTAGGGCAATTGTCATAATTGTCAATTACGTCACATCAAACAACCATTTGTTTGTTTAATTGAATGGATTTAGACCAGTCAAATTTACTGACTCTTACCAGTAACAATTGACATCTGTCAAATTAGTTTGTAGAGCATCATGATTACCAATTACGTCAAATATGATGCTTACATAACCTATAAGTGCTTTCATATCCAAAATAACGTTGACGGTTGCTCTTGCTCTATAGAAGGGGATAGAAAAACTCTTAAACTGTGAGTGATTAGTTAAAATACAGTTTTTTTACACGGAAGTTGACATCCAAAATGGCGTTGAAGTCTAAATGAAAAATAGGATGGACTCGTGACAGCATAAGTGCCGTATCTGTCATAACAGTTCTGTTCTGGTATAACTACTATCATAATTATCAAATAGGTTATACAATTTTGATATTATTGACGTCACGATACAATCACATCAAAAATAATTAAATTGGATTTTTTAAATTTCCTTGGGTGAATTAAGATCAGATCATTCATTCAAATCTAAAGACTCTCATGACAACTGACATCTGTCACATTAATTGTTGAACTGTCACAATTGTCAATTGTGTCAAAACAGTTGGTTACATAACTTAAAAATGGCGACACTGCTGATAATGGCGTTGGTATTTTTTCATGGACACTTACCATATTAATTTGTAGGAAGGGATAAGAAGGCTTCAAAAAAAAACAATAAATTCTTATAAAGAAACCGTGTTTTAATATACATAAGTAACATGAATACAACATTTATACAAATGAAATATGCAAAAAATAATAATAAATAACCATTATATAAACAGGTAACAAAACTACCATAAAACAGCTATAAAATAGACAACATGTCGCAATACAGTTACACTATTGGCAAAGTATATGCAAACCACCCTGTATATAAGACACTTTCTTTTTAAAACAATATACAAAACAAAAAACTCATAGAAAAGAAAGTGTTCTATGTTTGATTAGGTTGCAGCTATAATACGTAGGCTACAAAACTGTATACAAAGCATTATTTATTGGCATTATTTGTTTTATAATTAAAAATACAATTAACGCGGCACTGATGGTTATCATTTATAAATATTTAGTGCAAAACCCGATTCAATATAACGCATCCATAAATAAATAGTCCTAACAAAGGCACCACCATAGAAAAAAATCATAATAAACTTTATTTTTCTATAAAATTGTTGCTTGCCTTTTATATTATTTAATAAGGGTAGAACCCTGTTTTTGACACACTGTAGAAATATCCAAAAAAATTGACTTAAGCTTCATATTGCACATGCGCCCAAGAATTTAACTATAATATATGTCACTGGGGTTCTTTATGACCCTCCTCTCTCCTGCTCCCTAGCAGCCATTTTGTTTTTGTCATTCTTTTTTATGTGGTGTAAATGTCATTCTTGTCAAGTCAACGTCAAATTTCAAAAATATCGTTTTCTAGCTTAATTTCTTTAAAAATATTTGATTTTTGTTAATAAATTTCTGTAATAAATGAATATTTTTATACAGGATTTAGTACAATTATACAACGAAATATGCCTGGTATATGTAAAGAATTTTTTTAGTACATCAGTGTCTACTTTTTGCCACCCAAATTTAACTACCAGTCGCACATTTTAATGAAGGATAGGCACTAAAAAAGAACCCCATTGGACTACAAATTAAATAGCATTAAATCTAGTATACACGACTGGCCAATGTCATTCTTGAAGGCCGAAGTACCCATGCATGCAACAGAAGAACCTTAAGTGAATGAGAGAACGACAATGCAGCTTCACTGCACGCAAAACATGAGTTGACCAGACGTGTATACCGATGGCAGGCTGGTTACATAATATGAAGATGATCCTCTTCATATCTGATATCTTTGTCTCTCGATGCGACAAAAGAGACAGAAACTGTGCAGATCACCGACGCGACATCTACACCTCCTCATCTTGGCACCGTGGAACGACAACGTGAACTATTTTAAACGTTGGGTGACGTTGGCGAGGGCGACCGCGAACGCTTGCAATGCTGAAAACGGATACTGGAAGTCCAAGGTGTAGGCGTTACCGTCGATACGGCCAAACTGCATCACCTGGAGTTAAAGAATGGATAAATATCACACTCACATATATATGTATATGAGGTAAATAGTACTCAGAAGCTTATTCTTGAATTATTGACAGTAGAATTCGGTATATTGGTCTTTTTCTGGCATCTGTCTGGCAAGGACAAGTGATCATTCTATTAGCATTTCTACGCCCAATAATATTATTAATAATAATAATTTGCAAATAAATTGAAAATCATTCTCATTCAGAGAAATTTGCATTAAAGATAATAATAAAAACTAAACAGACACTTATCAACAAACAACATCCTTACATGTTGCAACTATACATATATCACTTGCTAGTATTAGTAGGCAATATAAAAGAAAACAAAACGTAATATAAAATATCTGGGACTCCAACAAAACGACATACAGAATAAAAGAGATAATTAAAGGAAACAAGAGATTAGAGATTAAGGGCCGTTCTAAAAACCCGTTTATTCCCGTAAAAGCCATCGACACATTTGCAGTCGCACATACATGAAAATATTGCCAAGAAGTTGTACAAAGTTTACTGCACTGCACTATATACGATAAATAAATGAGGCGTCAAGTTGCAAAACCCGCCTTATCCCACAATCTTGATTTAGAGATAATTGACAAAAACTATTTTACACAAAGTTACTAGCGGTACTTCATCATTATCAGAATCTTCTTGAAAGTTTTCTGGGGCTGCCTGAATTTCATCTAGTAATTCTCGGTAGTACACTAGGATATTCTGATCTCGCCACTCTTGCCCATAGTGCTTACGTAGAAGATTTTCCACATCTTTGATTTTTTCTTGCTTAACAGGAATTCCAGCAGGTAAACGTTCCAATTCCATATTTCTATAAGACTGGCCTTTCTTTAGTAAACTTCTATAGGTTGAAACACAGATGTAAATAGCTCCGCACTAGCTGTGCGGAGCTATTTACATCTGTGGGTTGAAAGATCAGACTTATAATTAACTTCCCCTTTAACAACAATGTCACCTTTAGCGTTTTTTTTCAGCGACAATCTTTTACACTGGGAAAGTTTAAAGTGCCAGCTGGAAGTATTTTTCATGACATGGGATGATTCACTTTTCCAATCACTCACAATACATTCTCTGTCACCTAGTTTTTTGGAGCTTTCCTTGCTCTTCAAATAACAAGTAATAATCTTCTGGTTTAACTATGACTTCTTTTCTACGAACTTCCTTTTCGATTCTTGCAAACACTCGATCCGGGGGTAGGTAAGAATGCCCAACTACTGGAAATGTTAGTTTTACTTCAGTAATAGTAGGTGATGCTTGCGTCTGTAACCAGTATCCTAACATGCAAACAATCGTGGAATTCTTGTTTTGTCCAAGGCACCCATCACAAAACATTTCAACTACATTAATGTCGTCGCTGAAGGTATATGTCGTTAGGAGATGATTTATCATTGAAGTTATCTCATTGGATCCCTTAGACCTTTCATTTTCCAACCATGTATATATCCGTACAGAATTGCGTGTCTGTGTAGATTTTGAGCCTCCAATGCAAACGGTAAAGTTATAGCAGTACAGTTGCCTAGAATAATACGCTGCTTGATTTTTGGTAAAATCATGTTCTTTTGGCAATCAAAGGAGAACTTTACTGTGTTTGGTAATTCTTTTTGAATCATTTTGGTGAAGCACTGTGCTTTTAACTTATGCACTCTCAGTTCAACCATAAGTAGATTTTTTTGTACCTCCGGCAATTTAATTTTTGAACATTTTTTTAAGGGAGTGATATTCAGAGCAAACATCGGTGCTGGGGCTTTTACAACTAATATTATAGTCAGAAATAAAAACCATTTGAAAATAGTCATACTTCACTGCAAGATTTGGTTCAACAGAAGCACAGTACATCTTCCACAGCTTTCTGATGCTTAGTTCTGAAGGAAGATATTTCCTAGTCGACTTATGTCTGCTGTAGTGGGATTCAACAGGCTGCAGTTTTTCAATAAAATCTGTAACGGACTTTTTTCTATCCTCATATTTTTCTGGATGTCTATTTCCACCCTTTTTTCCTACTGGACCGTAGCCTGTTTCTAGATGTCTTTTGCAAATTAACTGTACCCTATCTTTTTTGATACCTAATATCGACAAAAATGAGTTTTGACATACTTGAATCTTCTTATTGCCTGTACGGACTCTTACAAAGAATCTGACTGTCATTCATTTTCTGGAACTTCCTACTTTTTCAGCTCTTAATCGTTGTGGTTGTTCCTGAGTTGTATAGCGCAGAATAAACTCGTCTTGTTGCATTTTCGTTTTGTTTTCGTAAAATTGCTCGTGGAAGTGCAGAATATCTTGCATTCCTAATTCATTGCATTTTAAGGCATTTTGTTTCTTGTGTTTACATGTTGGTTTGGTTGGTAATGTTTTTGCAGCATACCGATTCTTCTTTGCTCGCTCACGTTCCAGGTTTCTACATTACGTTTACGTTTGCTGCTAATGATGACTGTAGTTTCATCCATTACAAATATTATGAAACACACTTTCTACCCCGAATAAAAATAAACGATACTTAAAATGCTTTTAAAAAGCTAAAGACGACTGCTTCAAAATAATAAACTGATAATTCGACGCCGGGCGGTTTATCTGCACGTGGCTGAAACAAATCTGTTTGAATTGGTTGGAAGTTCTCTGTTTTCATACAGTAAGTACAGAGTTGCCAAAATTATCAAATCATTTATTTCACACTTTATGGATAAGGCGACAGTAGCATCATACTTGGATACCATATTGTTATATAAGTACCTATGGTATAAAGCGGGTATTGCAAGCGTAATCACAGTGAAAGTATATAAATGGATAAGATGGATTCTGCCGCAGTAATCGATTTCTAAACTTAATTTTAAATAGGTAGGAGCGACTTTTGCTGCATTTTGTGGCTGTATGGTCCTGGGTATTCTAAGGTATTGATATATTTACGAACACAATTTATTTTGAAAAATGGACAAGGCGGGTTTTGCAACTTGACGCCTCAAATACTGTCATAGTAAATGCTTTAGCAAAATGGAAGCAATGGTACTTTCGAAACACAAGAAGCTTTGGATTGGTGACGATTGCGCACTAATAACGGAAATGTTCCAGCTGTAAAAAATGATAAGCTTTATATTACTACTAGAGAAAATTAAAAGACTTTAGTTAATGATGAAGAATCTCGAGTGAATCATAATCTTGTTAAGCTTACCACAGTTATTAATAGTACCGTTAATCTGTAAGTTTTTTTTGGCAAAAATAGGCGAAATCTTGATATTTTTCCAAAGGTTAGTGTTCCTTATAAAAAGTCTAAAAAGAAAAAATTGCGATCCCTTCCACCGTACTTTTTTGGAAAACTCAAAATCTTTTTGTAATCGATTTTTTGCAAAAACCATGGGTTTTAGAGAAAAGTGTCCGAAACAAAAAATTACTAAATTGCCTAAAACTTTTATTCCACGATCTTTTCTGTAAAATCAAATGCGCATAAGATAGAGGGTCACCGGGAAATCAAATATTGCTGATCTTCTTTCCAGATTATGTAAATTGGTATCGGATGAGACTTTTGATGACGACACTATTTCACAAGCACTCTTATGTCCATTCAAGTCATAGTTGCAAGCAGTAATGATGTCCAAATAATAGAGACGATAAACAAGTTATCAGAAGACTCATGGTCACCTAACGACAAAAGTCCATTCTACCCATTTCGGTTGAATCCTTTGCTTTTAAGTAGAAATAAAATAATAATTCCTGCAGGTCTTCGGAAACAAACATGACAGTCAGCACATGAAGGTCATCCAGAAGAAACGGTTATGAAGCGTCGGCTATGGTTTGGTGATCTCAAATTGATAGGGAAGCCGAGAAACACGCGTAAAAACCTGTTGGGAATGTTTAATAGTTTCATAACCCAACAAACCCTCGGCTATATATCTGGACCATAAAGGTATGTGGCCATGGGTTATATGTGAGAGGAACCAAATCAGGATTACTTATTACTAGTGATTATTGATTATTACTCTCGTTATGTGGAAGCTGTCTTTACAAAAGGCACTAGTTCCTCAACAGTAATTAGAGCTTTGGATGAAACTTTCTGTCGATTGGGACTTCCATAAACCATAAAGGCAGATCATGTTACTAACTTTAATAGCGAAGAATTTAAGAACTATTGCTCAATAAATGGAACTGAGCTAGTAAATTCTCCTCCGTATTGGTCTCAAGCGTTGAAAACTTTAACAAATCTTTGAAAAGCGATTTCAAATAGCCTATAAAAAGAGCGATAGAATCTACAAGAAGGAAATATTAACATACTTGCTGATGTCAATGTAACACCACATGGGACAACAGGCAAATCCCCCTTGAAGCTGCTGATGAATCGAAAAATTCTCCAGTATTGAAGATGTAATGGAAACACGGGACGAAGAGATGTATGACAGGGACTTAACAAATAAGGAAGGAGCTACTATTAGTGAAATTAAAGCTGGAAATGATGTTTTCATTAAGAATATTTTATACAAAAATAAACACCAAATTTTGATTCGACGGTCTTAAACAGACATGGAAATGAATTAACACTGCATGGAAATGAAAAGACTATTAAACAAAATATTGCGCACGTAAAGAAACTACCAGCTTCGGAATCCTTGCCAGTTTCTATGTCCCCAACTGATCCTTCATATCCTGAGATACTTATAAGTCCAGAACCGCTGAAATGACAAGAAGAAGAAGGCCTGAAAACGATTATTATTATATTATATCCTCCTTCGGAACCTTTTAATTCGCTTAAAGGAATATTCAGTTACAGGCAACTACGTAATGTCATACATTGCTACGAAAAAGTAAAAGTAACTACTCTGCACTGCAATGTATGTCAAATACAGTTCCAAAAAATCATTGTGCTACTATAAAAATTTGAAATAAACTTTTAGGATCTTCGGCGCCCTCTATCTTGTCTGCTATTGCATGTACATTGACTTAAGTAATTGTAGATAATTATATTCTAAACTTTTTTTGTCTTAGAAATTTTTCTTTTAATTGAGTAGCTGCCGTAAGAAATAGAATCCAAAAAATTTTTGACTAAACCAAAAATTATCAAACGAAGGGGGAATGACATAAAATTTTTTCAACAACTCCAGTAAATTCTTACGTGCCATTCATATTGATACAATGCGATTTTTGGAAAATAAACGTGCTGTATCTCGATAACAAGATATTGGAAAAAAAATGCATATAGCATTTTTGTAGGCTTTTTTGAGTTCTACACATTGAGCATATTTGAAAGAGCGAAAAAACATTATTTCAGCACGAAATTTTGGAAAAAGTAATTTTACGTGATTTTAGCGCCCTTTATCTTCTGCGCATTTGATTTTACGAAAACGATCCTGGAATAAAAATTCTATGCAATTTAATAATTTTTCGTTTCGGACACTTTTCCTTGTTTTCGGGAAAAATCCATTATGAGAAAATTTTTAAGTTTCCCAAAAAAAGTACGGGGGAAAGGGATCGCAACTTTTTGTTTTTGGGCTTTTTATAAGGCACATTAACTTTTGGCAAAGTATCAAAATTTGGCTTATTTTTGCCGAAATCGACACTTTTCAGATGACAGATTGACTGCACTCTAAGGAAGTGAAATCGGAAATTTCCCAAATGAGAAACTCCATAGACTATATGAATGATTATCTGAAATTGGTTTAATCACTATTACTCTAGAAAATAAGGACAACAAAATTTGCATTATCAGAAAAAAAACTTGGAAAGGACCTCACTACAAACATTAGATTTACAAGATAAGGTAGAGTTTAAAAGAAGGCCCGTTCCTCAGGTGTCAAGCGCCTGCGTGCATAATATATTTTGGCGCCCCTTATATTTATTTTTAAAATAATAATTAAAAATAATATGTATGCATATAGGTATTTAAAAATAATGTATTTTTATTAAAGTTAATTACATATGAGTAAACAGGTTATCAATTAATACTAATAAACAAATAAACTAAAAAAATTGATTTATACATTTTATATACTTAGAACGTTTCTAAATATTAAGGAACTTATTATAATTTATAAATCACTCACTGAGTCAATTTTAAGATATGGTATTTTAGTATGGGGAGGATTATATAACAATGCTTTATATAAATTAACTATTGTCCATAAATATATCTTGAAGACTATTTTTAACAAATCAAGGCTTTTCCCTACAAATCAACTTTTTACAGAACAAGCAACTAATATAAGGACATTATACATTATAACAATATGTACATATATTCATTTTAAAACTCACATAAGAAACCATATAAATCATATCCATAATACAAGATCAAGGGCTAGAGGTGATTTATACATTCCTAGCAGTTTAAAAAATATAAATTTAAAATTCTTTGTATACTTAGCACCAAAAACCTATAATCTTCTGCCTTGCACATTAAAAAAATTAAAAAATAAATCAAAATTTAGCAAGGAATGCAATAAGTATGTTCATAACCATTACCAAGATTTTGCCACTGTTTTCTAATGTAGGATAGTTAGTTTTTATACTTGTATATAATATGTAATAACAAGTGTTATGCAATTGTTGAGAGACGTAGGTATTTAGGACTAAAAGGACAAAAATATTTCATTTAAAACTAGGACAAAAAATATAAAATCGAGAGCAGGATTTATCACAATAGTTTTAAGGTTAGTTAAGCAAGTTTATTATAATTCGGAAAATAGAACCAACTTTTTTTGAAACAACAGCGCACACAGGTGCGTTATGAACACCTAGGCGTTAATTTAAGATAGATACAGTGTAATAATATATATATTTTTTTTTGTTCGTACATAATTTTTCTTTTTATAAAATTACTGTAAATAAATGTGGCAGGGAGTCAGGGTGTACTGATCCCTCCAAATAATAATAAATACAATAAGTTATCAAATAGAAACAAATTCTAAGCAAAAATACCTATTAACTAATTTATAATATACATATAAAGCAAGGATATAAGAAACAAATACACATTACAATAAAATACGTCTGGCTTTTAAAGATGCAAACTCGTTTATCATTTCATTGTGATCAATGGCTTCACAAATCTGGTTTCCAACCGAGATAATTGCTAAATCCGATAATCGTTCTTGGGATATAGAAGCTCTTAAATAATTTTTTATAATTTTTAATTTCGAGAAACTTCTTTCTCCCGACGCCACCGATATAGGTAAACACAAAAATATTCTGAGTACTATTCTGATATCAGATTATTTTTGGTAATATAATTTAAAACGTTTATAGGTGAGTCTGCATCTGTTTTAGATTTAGGGTTTAGAGTTTTGGAAAAGCCAAACCGTTCCGATCGACCGTAGGACAAAATCTGAGTAGGACTAATTCCGGAATAAGACACGATTTCATAATGCAGATCGATTCCATCAACGTCTTTATATATCTTTTCTTCTTTTTGAATTTGCAAAGCTATGTCTAAATCCATGCACGATAATCTTATTACTTCTGAATCTAAATTTTGAAAATTGCATAAAAACCCAAATAAATCATTGAGTTGTATATCAATAAGTTGAGAAATTCCCTCAAAACGTCTCTGTAAAGATTGAATTGTGGTATCTAAAATTTGATAATAAAAATTTATTTTAAATTGTTGTTTTGGATCGAAAACAGTTTCATCAGTACTTTCATATGAAAACTGATTTTTGTTTTTTTTTTTGTCGTACTAAGGGAAACACTGGCTCTACATCAATCTTGTGGGCTTCTGCTACAGCTTCACTAATAAAAACATCTATCGATTATCCGACCGTTTTTCAGTTAAATAACTAATAACATTTTTGACTCCTTTATAACATTCATCCAAATTTAAATTTGGATTTTGGAGCATTGGAAAAGCCAAACCGTTCCGATCGACCGTAGGACAAAGTCTGAGTAGGACTAATTCCGTCTTCTCAAGGTGCCGCTATCGACTTAAAACCGAGGCGGTTGCTTTTGATAATATTCATTTTTTTCCCGTTCTTGCAACTTGCAATAATCAATGTCCCCTTAAACTTATAAACATTGATATTGTTTTTCTTTTGAGTTCGATTATATAGATAATAGTAGTATTCTACATAATATAAGTCTCCTGCTTTTACGAAAATTATAATAAAAAATGTACTTTATTTATGACAGACGTGTCGATGCGAGATCAAATGTGCGCCCCTAACTTTTGCCGCCTGCGTGCAGTGCATTCGCTGCATACCTGCCAGGAACGGGCCTGGTTTAATAGTAGGATGATGGGTCAAAAAATGATACGAAGCATTGGTGTAAAGTGATAAAAGTTGGTGTTAAAGACACAGTAGCACTAAAACAGGCCTACAGCCTGGCTAATTCAGTGCTAAGTTCAGCAAACCTATAAAATTCAAAATATTGTATATCTATAAACAATTGTAACTAAGAACTCGTATACGTACATACTCGTTAGGTACCAAATAGACCGTAGAAAATCTCCATATACTTAGAAGATCAGAGCTCGCGAAATATAGAAAAAACACGATCACAATTCTTGTAAGGAAAGGGTTACAATAAACAAAAAAAGAAGGAGGAAAAGGCGAACCGATACATGCAAAACAGATCCAGCAACTTCCTTCTTAAACAACCATCCACTTCACTAAACAAAAATACAAACTATACTGGGACGTAGAAATTCGCACCAATAAAAAAATATCGTGCAATAAATCAAACATCGTTTTCCAAAACATAAAAGAACAAATCATCAAAGCAAAGTATATGCAATTACCTGCACAAGCTTAAATACTTAAAGACTCAGGAAACAAAAAAGAGTAATCACCTTTATAAATCTTATTATTTCAACGATCACCCCACATAATATCTTCTTAATTAAGTTAAGTTTGAATTAAAGCATCCATACAAACATACGAAAGTTTGATATCCCTAAAACGTGCAAAATAGTCTTAGAATATTGAAAGTCTAGAATTAGCATTAGTACAAACTATAGACAGTTTGTTTGATGTTCCCCGATGTCAAATTCTTATATAGAAATAGCAAATGAGCAATTTGGAATATCAAGAAAAATTGACACTTATTTTGACAGGCACAAAACAATACTAGTTCCCATTTAATAACATATGAAGCATTTCTGTAATGAAATAATATGATAAGATACTGTATAAAGAAGCGAATATTCAATGTTAAATAAATGTAGATAACGTATATTAAAGAAAGGGGAACAACATGGCAACGCCGCTCTATCGCATTTTTGATGATACCGACACAAAGAATCGTTACCAGTGGCGTCGTCAATAAATATTTATATCAAAAACGTTTATTAATTATAAAGTATGCTTTAAATAGGAGCAATATTACCGTTTATGGATTCTTTATGCGTTTTTTTAACGTAATTCATTACATTAAAGGTGCGTATCTAATAAAGAGGATTTTAATGGTAATTAAATACTTTATAATTATTATGGATTTCCTAATAACGTATCTTATAAGATACATATTTTCCACATTTTAATATGCCATTTTTTTGCCAAGACAGCAAAAAAACATAAAATCAGTCCTGTGAATAAAAACTTGGACAAAACTCGAGTTTTTTAATCTTCATACCTTCTTAATAGATAAGTATATTCAAAAAAAATATTGGTTTAAAAATATAAAGATTCTCGTGTTTTACATACGCTAACTTCACATTCAAGTTTATATTTGGATTTATTTCTATGATCCCCTACTCTACGTTTATGATGACGGTTCTCCCTTGAGATTTTATGAACGTATCGGTATTTACTTGCGAAGAAATCGGCTTGAATCACCATGTGGCACAAGTTTGTATCATCGTAACGGTTCACAAAAAAACGCAAATGAGACTTTCTCCTTTTTCAACCAAAAACTAATGAAAAAACACATAAATTCATGAATGCCCAGTGTAAACACAAAGCCGTTTAACAAGATGACATTTCGCGCATCACTGAGCTTTGTCATATCAAATTTTTTAACACAAATAAGTTAAATTAATGTTGAACAAAAACAAACTTATTGTTCACTGATTCTAATTTTTCAATTTTCTTAGAATATGGTACTTCCATTCCTCGATAAGCAATTAAGGGTACATTGGCACACTCACCTGCTTTCCTCTAAACTCAATTTGAAAATTCTTGGCCGACTCCTGAGTAACTCTCCCCCCAAAGTCCAACTGGTAAACTTGACTGTTCTCGTTCCACATCGGGGCCTTGTTGTGCATCACGAACTCCCTTCTCTGCGTCGAATTCTGGTTGTTGTTGCAGCAACTCGCCCCGTTCGGCTCGATCTTACCCCGCTTTAGCTGAAACAGTCCGAAATGTTCTTTTGGGAAGCTTTTGCCGAAAGCGTCTATATACATTTCAGGCTTAAGAAGGCAGAGTTTTGAAGGAAAATCGGGACTGGATATCGCTTACTTTTTGCCTTAGTTGCGATTTCTGGAACGTTTCCAGGTCCTTGTAGTTGGTACCGTTGAAGATCTCGTCTCCGGAGGCGGTCACCTCGTCATCGGAACTTTCTTGGATGTTTTTATGGCGGCGCCGTAGGAACGGCGAATTCATTATTTTTCTACGGATAGGCGAGGCGGACTGAGGCCTAAAACCTTTAAAAAAAAACCCAAAATCTAGTAAAGAATTAACTTAAATTACGAATAATTAATTAAAAACGCGATTGATCATCAAGTTATTAAGAAGTTTTTCAATGGATTGAACACTCTTGATACTATCAAATGCTTTACAAATTGAGCTTGTCTTTCTAACAAAATATTGAAACATTGCTTGAAATACCTTTTTTACTTGGAGCAGGTGAGGACGGTGAGCTCCTAGGTAACCTGGGTGAACTTGGGGGTGTCGCCTTACTAGAGTCGTCCTCTCTTAGCCTGGTAATTAGTTTTTCTAAGTTAACTAAAGCCTGGGTATGTATAGGCACTCCGTTCTTCTCTATGGGACTGCTCTCCTCGTTTTCCGTCCTTGTTTTACCTTAGTCAAAGATAATTACTAAATTACTTTGAGTTTCTTAAATTACTTCGAGTTGATCAGTTGTGGTCAATAGTGTATATAAAAGTGTCTTATGATCCAGTTTGGAATTTTTATTTATATTTAAAATTGTACCAGAGACACCCAAAAAAAAATTTAATTGTCTCTAATTCTAATAAGAACTGTACTAAACTCTAGACACGCACAAAGAGTTTTTAGTATAATTTATGATTTTCAATATTCTCTAACTATCCTCATAATATGTCAAATGAGGTAAGGTCACGAACTTACTAAATATGCCTGGACCGTCAATCCATTGAAAAATAAATTACCACTACTAGGTGGCCGCCATTTTGCATAGTCACTCTGACCAGTTTCAGTGGTGTCATTTGTAGGGAAACAAAACGATTAAACTTTTTGGGAGGTTATGTTTACAAATACGAAATAGAAAGCTATATATAATTAGAGGATAGTTGCATTAGTTCTGATATTTTTCTTGTACTTGTTTAAAATTTAAAAAGTGTCAATTAACTTGCAGTATTTTATTATCCTCATAATTTTACTGTGAGACACATGTATGAAACTTGTATGTTGAAAATCGGAATCGTATGGCGGCCATGTTGCTTGGCAAAATTGACAGAGAGCTGACAGATAGTTGTTGACATTGACTGATAGAACATCATTTGTCATTGTCAATTTGTCATACTATTTGATTTGAGTTTGTTTTTCTATATATTTGTGTTCTGTGCTGTGAGATAGACTTATGCGTTAAAACATGGCTCTCTATGTCTCTCTATGTTCCTTGTCACACGTTACGTCTTGAATCGGCAGTGTTTATTGATAGTTGTTGACAATTGATTCTTATGCTGTTGCTAATAAGTTGTTGCCCTAAAGTAATCAATTTCTCTTATCCCTTTCTCAATTATCGTTGTTCCATATTCGAGTTGGTTCTAACAAATTCTTAATTAAATTTTACAAAATGTGTCCGAAATTTGAGGTTAGGATACCATTGCCACATCTAAATTTAGCGAATAATTAGTGAATGTTCCGGAACGGTTGCCTACCTAATATATTAGAAACTTTCACCGCTAGGTGTCAGTTCAAGTTTGATGATTATTGGCGCGACTTTTGAATCGAAATAAGTAGTAGGAAGAAAATAGAGTGTCAATAAATGTTTCTAGCAGTTATTGTGTTTAGTATGTACGTGTGTTATAATTTAGTTGAGATCTAATTAACACGTAAATGGATTTTTGCTTTCTGGGACTTACCTTTAGGCTCCTTTTTCCTTCTCATTAGCGGCGACGAAAAGAAGTCCCTGGCACTTCTCCTATTATTATTATTATTAATATTAATATTATTATTTTGGATTTCGCCGTTTTTGCTACTATTATTATAATTAATATTACTATTACAGCCATCGTCGAGTCTAATTATTTTATCTACGTTAGTAGTTTTAGCGATTTCGGCCGGCGGGGGGTCGCTCGGTTCCCTCTGTTCCGGAATCTGTTTCTGTTTCAGTACAAAACTAGGACTAGAACTAGAACTATGAAAAATATCACTGGAATCCAAACTTTTTGACTTCTCGAGCTGATTGGCCTGTTTCGCGTTGGGCCGTTGCCGTAGGCGACTCTGGCGCTTTTTATTGGGGTCTTTTGGATTATTTACTAAAATCAGCCTGTAACAACGATCAGTGACATTTTATAAATAAATTTAATGAAAATAAAGGATTTTCAAGGTGTATACCTTTTACTCGGATTGTCACCGCGGTTCAGATTCGATAACCTAAAACTGGGCGGTACCATTTGAGCATCCACCATGTCCAAATAGCCGACGCTACAGCTTCTGGTCATTATTCCAGAAGGTAGAAATGCTGCTGATGTATCTAAAGAAAATCAAGAAGAGTCAAAATTAATATAAGCAAGTGCATTAAAATTGTCCAAAAACGAATTTATATATGGCCAGAGGCTGAATCTTCAAAACTGTATCCATTAACGCTTAAATACCGCGTTAATGAAAGTGGTAGTATCATTTTTAATAAATGCAGGGTGTCCCATGTCTATTTACAGACAATTTTCTTCCAGTGATAATAAAATCCACATATATACCAATACGTAGCATCTCACAAAAGATAAATATACCCAAAAGTTTAGTACAGCGAATTCTGGCTAACCACAGATACCATCCCTTCAAAATTCAATTGGTGCAATAATTACAAACAAAGAAAAATTATATGGAGTGATTTCACAATAATGGAATAGGATAATCATCATAATAGTCATTATTGGAATACAGGTCACACATTGGGTCCGAGAAACTCACTTTCAGAATATTTGGGGAATAAATGTACTGGCCAAAGGTATTTAATCAATATCCAATGTGTATCCAGTTAATATGTGGCTTCCATAAGATGGTGCTCCACCTCATAACTCGCAATTTGTATTAAATTTCCTTGACATTAGATTTGGAAGATAATGGATCGGTTAGGTGGCCCGCCCGGTCACCTGACTTAACGCGCTAGATTTTTTCTTGTGGGGCTATTTAAAGAACCAAGTTTACACTGAAGAGCTAAGAAATTTGGAGGATTTAAAAAACGAAATTACACGTGCTCGAATTTAGTTTATTTTTCTTTGAAATATAGGTTTACTTTGAATTTTGTGCTGAATTAACTGTAAGGCCTTCATGTTCTTTATGCTTTCCTAAAATGTTTCATAGGCTTTCTTATTTTTCCTCTAATTCCGTATTCAATCTTACTGTCTGATTCCATATTTCTATCCAATTATTGTGTTAATTTAAGGTGTCTCAAAGGCATTCTCATTATTCCCCTTTCAGTTAATGTTATTCTTTTTAGTATTCCTCTTATTTTCCTCCCTATAATTTCAATGGAATATTAATAAATATTTTTAAAGAACAGCCAAGAAGTTCTTAGAGAAGTAAAAAGAGAATTTGTGATCTGAGAACCTACAATTTCCTTTTTCTCTTTTCTACTTCTCTTTTTAAAATCGGCCTTACTGAAAACGTACCTCAATGCAAGGAAATGTATTGTTTAGTTATAACTATAATCTAGATTCGTACTAAGTTTGTACACTACATGTTATTTAGGGGATTAATAAACTATTATATTAATAAACTATGCGTAGCAATCTACAACCAATTCAATTTCTGTATTCTTGGAATTCTTATATCCTTCATGTTTTTCCAAACATTCTTTTCGTTCTTCTTATCCTTTCTCTTTTTTCTTCTTCATTCTCTTCTCTTCATATACTGTTTTCCTTGTTTTGTACGTATTTTTCTTCTTAATCTTCTTTACTTTTTGACGTCATTCCTCAACAGAATGAGATATTTTTGAAAATTTAATTCAACTACTGGAATGAATATTTCAATTTCTTCTACATCTTTCAGAAGATCGGAAATATATCCGATATATCGGGAGATCGCAGAGGCCACGGTTATGGATCTCTGCGGCTAGATATAAAAATTTCTAAATATTCTTGAGCAATTAAGCTAAAGTGCGCTGGAGCACCATCGTGCATAAAATACATTTGATATCTTAGCTCAAGGGAGACTTCTTCTAATAATGCAGGCAATTCCTCTTCTAGAAGATACCGATAAACATCTCCAGTTAATCGTTCTGGCAAAAAAATGCACCAATCAACTTATCTCCAATAATTCCCACCCATACATTAACCGAAAATTGTTGCTGGTGCCGACTTTCAATAATTCCAATGCGGATTTTCTTATGCCCATGTGATTATTGTCAACATTCATTCAATTGCGTTTTTTGAGAAATTTGCTTCATCTATAAATAGATATCTTACCACGAACTGAGGATTTTCTTTTTTTTTTCTGTTGTATAGATATAAATGGTTTGGAGTTATATAAATGGTTTGGAGTTTCCTCTTCGGGATGCTGGAGACTAATATTTACGATATTGTCTATTGACTAATATTTACTCTTGTAGCAGTATTTCTTGTACTTTTTGTAGGGTTTTACTCAATTTGGTTTAACACTGCCTCTTCTACTTTTACAGTTGCAACTGTACAACCGGGATATCCGAAGAATTCTTTGTTAAATTCAACTTCTAGGTATTTTAATTTATTTAACAAGTTCATAGAAAGTAATGTTTTGAATTAAACTGCCTGGAAGAATATTTCAATTTCGTTCACTTTCACATCACACGGGTGTTTGAATTTATTCAATAAGCTAATAGAAAGTAACAGCTTTTCATTCAAATTCAATATCGTCCCGATTTATGAATATATTCAATTTTTTCTTTTAACCTGAAAAAATATTTCTGTTTCTTTCAGGTCTAAAATATTCTTCCAGGCATTTTTTGGTTAAGGTACAAGGTGCTCACAACTCGAAAAATCGACGAATTAAGCAAATGATCCAGATTATTTAAGTAATTGGAATTAAGACCGAATAGAACTCAAAAAAACAGTTTTTTTAATGGTTTTATAGTCTATTTCTGAAATATGAGTGACTTGAGACATCCTTTCGACCTTTTTTCTCTTTCTCTTCCTCCTTCTACTTTGTTCTGTCTCTCTTTCTCCGTCTACTCTGCTTTTGTTGGTGTTGTTCTTGTTACTCATCATATTTGATCTATTCTGCTTTCTCTTTTTGTATCACTGATTTTTCTCGTAAAAGTATCTCAATGAAAAGACCTGAAATGCTCTTGAAGATTACCTTGACGTGTTCTGTACTAACTTTTCCTCTTGATAAAATTCTTCTTGTTCTTCTAAGGCCTTCTTTAGAAAACCCTCTTTAGATTCTAGTTCCATTCCTTTATGGCTTCAACTTTACTTAGTACCAGTTACTGTACCCGCCATTATTTCCATGATAAATTGGCAGAATTGAGAAAGAAACTTTTACATCTTGGTACTTTTTCTTCATTATAAGCTACACAACTACACAACTCAATTAATAACCTCTTTTAAACTTTCCATATAAAACTATGGCCTGGCGTCTATCTTCTTCTTCCTTTATGTCTTTTAAAGTTTCTTCTTATTCTTGCTTCTGACGTAACTTCTCATATTCAGTTTTTACAACCGTCTTCCTCTTCTTCCTTCTCCTGCACATTATTTTTTTTCTTCTTTAATTCATTTTTTATTCTAGTAAAACGCAACGCAAGCAATTTTATGTTGTACACTATCCGCTATTCAAAGGTTTCATAAATTATTCGTGAACAGGTGCAAATTCAACTTCTGTATTCTTTGTCTTGCTATGTCCTTCCAATTGTTCTTTCTGTTCTTTCTTATTGCATTTAGTTAATTCATGCCTATCAACTAGCATAATTCCAAGTGATTTAAAAACTAGTGTAATGATTCCAATACCAAAGGTAACCACTCCAAAGATTCCTGCAGATTTTCGACCAATAAATTTATTGCCTGTCATTGATAAAATTATAGAGACAATTGTATGCCAGCAGTTGAGACAATACTTTGAACAACATAAACTGTTATATATTGGACAGTCAGGGTTTAGGAATAATCACTCTTGTGAATCTGCTCTTCAGTATGTGTGTGGGACATGGCGAAAAGACATTAACGAAGACAAATTAGACAAATTATGGTGTATGTAATAGAGCTTTGGACTGGATTAAAAATTACCTGGATAAGAGGTATAATAGAGTATCTATAGGACAAAAGTTTTCAAATAAAATAGAAAGTATCGTAGGTGTACCACAGGGTAGTGTTCTTGGACCGCTGTTGTTCGTTATATATATAAACGATATCTATACTGTTTTACAAAACTCTTTCGTAAATTTATTTGCAGATGATACAGTAATTTGTGTGTCAGGTAAAAATTACAAGGAAGCTACAAATATTTTAAATTCAGAATTGAATATTTTGTATCAATGGCTTTGTAAAAATAAATTAAAACTAAACGAATCAAAAACAAAGTGTATGCTAATAGGTACCAAAGCAAATTGTAAAAAATTTTTAGATCAAGGTTTAAATATTGAAATTAATAAGTCAAAAATTCAATTTGTCAGTGAAATAAAATATTTAGGAGTACCCTTAGATCAACAATTAAATTTTCATGGTCATGTAAATTATATTTCTAAAAAGATTGCCAAGAAAGTTGGGTTTTTTAGGAGAATTTCTAATTGCTTGTCTCAATGGACTAAAATGTTAGTATACAATACAATTATATTGCCGTACTTTAATTACTGTTTCTCGTTACTTATATCATGCTCTCAGGAATATATAAATCAGTTACAACTTCAACAAAATAAAGTAATGCGAATTATTCTTAACGGTAATAAATATACACCTATCACTCAGATGCTTCAAATATTAAAATGGCTTCCTGTGAAGCCAAATATTCTTAAGGCAAATTTAATTTTAATTTATAAAATAGAGCATGGATTTATGCCATCATATCTGCAACATTTTTTAGAGAAAAGATCCAACTTTCAACAATATAATATAAGGTCAAGAAATGATTATCATATATCAAGAGTAAGATCAACTTTATTGCAAAAATCATTGTTTTTTGAAGGGTTGCAAGCTTTTAACTCTCTTCCATTAGAAATCAAGAACGCAAGTAATTTAAGGTTATTTAATAAGAATGTTAAAAAACATTTATTTAGAAATAGCGTTATGTGATGTACAGTTTATGTATTACTATAGGTTTTACTTATTTTTTATACTACTAAATTTAGCAAATTTAATGTATTAGCCAAGTGCTAAATAAAGAATATTATTATTATTATTATTATTATTATTATTATTCTTCTCATCCTTCTTCGTCTTCATTCTCTTCCACTTCTTTCTAATATCATTCTTGAACCCACTAAATAGATCTTATTGAAGTGGCAATTATTGGAGGCTATGTTTATTAAAGAAGACTATATAAAGAACACGAAACTTCTTAACAACGTCCTATCTACAATTGATTGTCCTGGTCATTCACTTCTGGACTTTCTTTTCATACTCCTGTCTATTGCTTTCCTTTTTTTTAGGAGATTCTATACATGTTTCTCTTCTTATTCTCCTTCAGTTCCTCGTTCTGACTTTATTTCTAAGAAATAAGAAAAGTGGTCAAAAAGATCTTGGAGACGACAAGGAAAGAATGTTTTGGAACATAATTCCTTTTCTTTCACTTTTTCTTCATCTTTCTGCTTCTGCTCTGTCTTTGTTTGTGCTATACTTCACTAAGTTTATCTCTTTGTTCTTTTTATTAGTTTCTCTTTCAAATATAGACCTTCTCGTAAAACTATCTCAATGAAAAGTCCTGAAATGTTTAATGAGTCCTGTGTCTGGAGTATATTCTTCTTTCTCTTAATAACGTTCTTTTTGTAACTCTTCCTTTTTCTTCAAGTCTTACTACTTCCTCCCTCTGTACCTTCAATTTTCATGATAAATTGGAGAAAACATTTGGTCACTTTCTCTTCACTGAATTCTGACCTTAGAACACTGATTACCACAATGCCGTCAATATTCTAAGGTTCAATCTAAAGGATCATATAACTTACTAGTTTTCTCATCAAGTTTCGGCTTCTGTTCATCCTCAGGCTTCCCATTGGCGCTTTTGGAACTAACTGACTCCACAACAGCCACCACTGCCTTGTGCTTCGCGTCAGCATCCGGTTTCCTCAAAGCTATCGGCTTATGATCGGTCCCGTTCAAATTAAAACTGACGGAAATGTCGTTTTTCGAGTGATGCTGTTCGAAATTCGGTTTCACCTGAAACAAGCGCCAATCCAGAAAGTGTATATTTCAAAAAATTGGTTGATTTACCTGTAAACCACCGTTACTATTGGAGCTATAAGAGATAATGGTGGGTCCTGACGGCCTATCGAAGATGATATCGCTAGGTGCTACGGCATTTTTAGGCGATTGTAGTGCCGGCACCGACACCTCGCAGCAGATCGGCGAAATGGCGTGTTTTTGGTTCTGACCACCCGATTTGCCTGTGAAAACATTGATTCATACCGCATTACCGCACGTGGCGCCATCTAGGTGTCGCGACTCAAAAACATAAATTAAGGTGAGTGATTTTTAAAAGGTCTTACCGAGCGGTCCGATAAAACTGGTCGAGTTTTGACTGCTGGTTGGACGTAATAAATTTTGTGGACGGACGTGCTGATCACGATCTTCGTTTTCACTGAAAGAAGAGGATTTTTCGTCGCGACGGTTAGGTTCCGCGTTGCTACTGTTGCTAGACGGGTTGCTACTACTCATCGGTTCCGAGTTTAAGTAGGATTTTTGCCTGTTGAGGGCGCTGGTGCGGGGAGACATCGGGGCGATTGGTGGACAACCCTCTATCGTCATTCTGAAATTAACAGATTTAATTATCTAGTTAATTAGTGTTTATAAGCTTGACGTTGGTAATGAGGGCAACACTGTCTTAATTCCTATGCGCAATAAAGTTTATTAAGAGGAGTTGACCGTCAGGCTCTATGTCTTGCTGTATTCATAGTGTCTGAATTAGAAAATTCATGTTGGCAATAGAATGCAAGATGGTGTTAATAAAAGTTAATTTCTATGAGAAGACTTGATTTTGTCAATAGCAACATTGTTTTAAGTTTTAGTCTCGATGTGCTTTGCATTCATATAGTGCCTGATTTATAAACTTGATGTTGGCAAAGGCAACACTGTCTTAAATCCTGCACAGCAGCAAGATGAGTTGACCATTAGTCTCGTTGTTTTACATTAGTTGATATTGACAATACTTTTTTAAATAATTTACAAGATGATGGCTCATCAGATATGTTGAAAGTAAATTTTTATTACTATATATACACGCAGTTTTATCGTTTCTAATTTGCATTATTTTAAAACTATTTAAATATGTGGTTGATCTCGATGCAATACGCATTAAGGTTCCGTGTATAAAAAGGCAAATATCTAAATTCGCCCTAATTTTTAGTGCTGCCAACTAACAAAAATTTGAAAACCGAGACAGTGGAGTAAAGTTTACACTTTGATTTTGTTCTGGTGCGCTTTACAGTGTTACCGCAAAATTTACAGAATTATATTCTCTTCCTAGAGATATTCTTACCCCATCTCTCAACCTAAGTAATTAATCACCAAATAATTTAGGTTGGCAACAAACAAAAAAACAGCTGATTAACGTCAGCGTTAAAATTTATTCTTAAGACATATGTAAACCCACCAGCATAATGATAAGATTTGTAGACTTGAATTGGCAACTGCAACAATGTATACACAACGAATTTCAGCAACACGAGTTGACAGTTAATGACTTTATATTCATTGTGTCTGGTTTATAACATTGACGTTGGCAATGGCAACACTGTCTTAAATGATATAGAAGATGGTGTTTCACAAAGTATGGTGAAAGTTATTTTTTTATGAGGACCTGAATAAACTTGATGTTGGCAATGGCAACACTGTCATAAAACGTATTAAGGTACGTGAGGAATTTAAAGACCCAACGATTTTCATAAAAATTTTTAAATGAAGCAATTTTTAAAATATCGCTATGCGCAAACTCTCCAATACGTCAATTTTGTACAATATATGACAGTGTCATTTTTTATATTAAAAAGTTTTATTTTGTTCTTTAATTGATTAGGAAGGATTCCTCATTTGATATGTAAAATGTAAGAGTGTAAGGTTGACACCAGTTACTGTAAAGTCCTTGTATACAAAAATCGACATGGAAATAAATACTTTTAACAAAATACACCTCTCTTTGACATCTTTATAAAATAAAATATATATAAGAAATAAAAGCGAAAAAAATATGTTCACAATCCGGCAATGCTGTAGTTATTCGCAGGCTCGAGCAGGTGTTATCAGACCGAAAATTGTTAAACACAGATCAACTCGGTCTAGATCAAGTAAAAGCCCTAATAGAGGCTTATGCTCTAACTTCTATAATACGACAAAGTTGTTCGTCATGAAGATCTAGCTATAGATCCATAATTCATAAAGCCTTATAGGTCAGGGTCTCGAAATTCCCATAAGGGAAATACCATACCATCAGTGCCTTCTTATTTTGCCAAGGTCTGGGTTTTGAGAAGGTAGGAACTATTATCATGAAGTACCTATACTTTTCTAACAAATTGTGAAAGTCTCCAAGTCCCATTATTCATTTAATATTAAGTCTTGGAGACTCTCACAACCTTCTATCAGTAATTCCTAATGAGGCAGTAATTCCTAACCTTTGATCTTTTTCGAGAAAAACTGATCAAAACATTATAGGTTGCCAAGTGCCTCTCAACATTAAGAAAAATCAAAATTATATCAACGTACCAACGATAACGTCTTTAAATCGAACCAACCAAAAAACGTAATTTTTACACTGACCCTCCTTACCGTGAACATTTGGGCTTCTCATCGACCTGTCCGACAACTTGCTCCTCCTCGTCCTCGCTAAACAGGTTCGGATTGAAAGAGGGATCGGGAAAAATCGGAAAATCATCTCGCAGCTCCGTTATAACTAAAACCCAGTCAAACACACCGTAAATATATGGATAAATACCATGAAAAGTCTTACCCAAAGTCATTTGCCGCGGCTGCAGATGCAAAAGCGACGTCTTATAAGTGACTTGCCCCAAATTCGCCGGAACTACCGCAGCTAACCCGTGAATTTTAAATTTCGTACCCCAAATGTTTGATGTTACTTCCACCAGTCTCACTTGCTAAAATATTACCAATGTCCAGTGATTTCTTTATAATATTTATATAAAGTACCTCAGGCAGTGTATCCACATAACTCAAATCGTCTTGGTCCAGTTCACCCTCCTTGTAATGCCACCTGTCAGTCTGAGTGGACCTCTCGCTCTTATCATGATGATTCCCTGTCTTCTGTTTCTTCTTCTTCTTCCTTTGCATGCGCGGTGAAGCCATATACCATCCTCCATAGCCATCCTCTTTCTCCGAGTCGGAACTATCACTTATCCCACCACTAGCGTTCGCAGTCGAAGAGCTCGAGGAGCTTTTGGTGTCCGACGAGGAGTGCTGATGGAAACCTCGATCTAAGGAAACTTTCTGGATAAAGCACATACTTCCTCTAATACATCTTACATACCGTCTTCTTGAGGATCGAATATGACAAACTCAGGTCGAATTTTGCTGGTCCTTTTGCCCTTCAAAAGTGGCACCAGCCCCCCCAAATACTCCAAATATAAAGTGTAGCATGTGCCAGATGAAATGTTGCAATCCTCGTCGTGCCTGATCATTGTACAGTGCAACCTGACCGAACCGACTGGAGGCCTGGACACGAACTCCCTTAAGGTGCCCAAATCAGGCACGCAACACTGAAAATGATGTTTTATCACTCGTTTCACTTATATTAAGCACTTTAGTACCCGAATAGTTTGCGCGAAAAGGTTCCCAATGATATTCCTGAGTCTTATAGGCAACGGTAGTCGACTGAGCATCGATTCGTTAGGGATCAAATTGTAAATTCTGAGTCTACAAAGCAGTTGCAACGAGGCGATCCTCTTGGCCACCCACGCTATATGGATTTGGGTGCCGGTGGCTAAAAACAGCCTTTTGTCGTTATGGCCCCACGTTAAAGTCGAAACTCTTGCCTGAAACGTTTATAAAATTGATCAAACTTTCATAGATTTCATTGATGCTTACATATGTGTCGGGAATTTGAGTTTGATACAACAAGATGCCCTTGTCCGTATAAAACTTCAGCATGTTACAATATTCCATTTGGGGTCCTAAGGTGGGTGACTTAAGGGTGATTCCAGCTACAGCCAGGAGTTCTCTGGAGTTGCTCCATTCCATGCAGAGGGGACCTTGGAGGCCCGTGTTAATGTGAATGGGAGCTACGTCGTCGAACGTTGACAGTAGATAGATGTAGCCGTTTTGAAGGGATACTGCCAGAACGAACTTTTTGTCTCCTATAGAGGAATGAGCGTTTAATAAAGCATGCCTGTGAGAACTTCTTACTACTGATGATGATTTATGAAACGAAACATTTTAAGATTCATCTGGTTTGATTCTTATAAGGGGACTGATCAATATATATTTCGCTTTTTATGGTGGTATATTGACGGGACCCCAATTTGAAAGTTAGAAATCAGAGTCTTTGGGAAAATGATTGAGTATTTGGATTAGCTAAGTACAAATTATACACTCTCAAAAAATCCAGTTGTTTAATGCAATATAGAGATTTTGGTTCAGGGTTAGATTAAAATAAGAAAATGAGGTAGAAGCCCAAGGAGTTATAAAATTTTCCTTCATTTTGCACCACTGAAACCATTTTGCTGCTTGAAAAACAGGAATAAAATAAGTTAATTGCCTTGAATTATAAGCATCTTTTTTAAGTTTTTTTTTAAAAAGGATTTAAAGGATCGTTTAGATTCATCCAGTTGAAAGAAAAATAAACAAATAGAAACTGAACTGCCTGAAAACTTTTTTTATTTAATTTTTATAGTTACTTCAGACCATATCAAGTTCATTCCAGGTAGTTATAAATAGCAGATGAATGACTTCAACTGCCTGGAAAAATTACTTCTGATCGATATTGGAAAGCTTTATTGTTCTGTTCTTCCAGGCATTTGAAGGTCCTTCCAGATAGAAATAAATAAACAAATGTGAAATTTTGTAAAATTAATTTTTTTACTCTTTCAGACATTTTCAAAATTAATAGAAATTTAGAAATTAATTTTTAGAATTATTCCAGGCATTTCAAGGATATTTTGGATTCTTCCAGGCAGCTGAAGGAAATAAAAAAGTACTAACAACTGCCTGAAAAAAAATTTTAAAAATTCGTTAGATGAGTTTTCTTGTTTTTCTAGACTTTTTCAATATTTAGTTATTCAACCGATTTTTCCAGACAATTTATTCAGGAAGAAAATTGACCTCAAATGCGTGGATTTTTTTAAAATTTAATAGTAATTTAATGATACTTCCAGGCACTCAAATGACTTCAAAAACCTTGAAGAATTCATCCAAATTGTCATTTTTCCACATTTCCGACCCAAAAATTGGTCCAAACAGAAACGGTTATCTTATTGTTTTTTGCCATTATTAGCACATACCAAATAAGCCCAAAGCTTCTATAATCCTCGAAAGATTATTTGGATTACTTGGATAATTCTTCTTCCTAGTTTTCTCAAGTTAAACAGTTCCCCCTGTACACATCGTCCAGACATTTGAAGGTCGTTCCAGACAGAAATAAATAAACAAATGAATGGCCTCAATTGAATAGAGATATTAAAAAAATATATTTTTTTCCCTTTTGAACTGCTTGAAAAATCCCTTTAAATATCCGACTGAAAATACCTTTTTAGAGAGACATAGAGCTAGCCAACATCCCCGTTTGATCGATGTGAATTAAATACTCGATTGCACAAAAATACTCAACTAATTTATTTACACACTTACACTACCAAACACGATCACTTACGACTACTAGAAATATTTATTTTCATTTTATTCATTTACTCCTGTTTATGTCCGATTTGAATCTCGCGCCAACTGACTCTGAGCGGTAACGCGGCTCCTTATATACTCGGCTAAACACGATTCCGGAAGATTCGCTGACCTTCTACGCGTCTGCAGAGACGTTGTGCGGTATGTGAATGATGGAATTTCAGCTAATATACTCGGCGTTCATTAAGTTTTTAAAGTTTTTTCAGTTAGTCGAAGTTAACAAAAACGACCTTAAATGCCATGAAACAAATATATTTTAAATTAAATTTTTACAGTTTTTCCAGGCAGTTGAAAATAAACAATACAATTATTAATTCTTTGAATTTTTTTCAGGCATTTGAATATTTTTTTCAAGCACTATTAAATGAACAAATTAATAACCTTAAGCCCCGTGGAAAACTTTAATATTATTAGTTTTTGAAATTCAGGCAATTAATAGATTTAATAGATTCTTCCAGGCAGTTGAAAGGAATGAAAAGAATAGAAGGGCCTAGAATTTTTTTTTAATTAACTTTCCAAATTTTTTCCAGTCACTTAAAGGTCTTTCCAGGCAGTAAACCATGGGGAATTAAGATTTTTGCGCTATGTGGCAGCAGTGGCATCTTGTTGATCATCAACTTGATGTATTTGGTTCGGGTGCTGCAGTGGTACTAAAATTATCTGAACGAATCTCACACCCTAGGGTACAGTTATATTTTGACAACTATTTTTCAAATTATAACTTACTTCAGTACCTTAGAAACCTTAGAAATAGGCAAATATATACAACGTGCACAGCAAGAGCTGAAAGATTTAAAAATCCGCCATTTTCGTCCGATAAGGATATGAAAATAAAAGGTCGAGGTTGTTCTGAAGAAATTATTAGCGGGGATGGGGAAGTCATAATGGCAAAATGGTACGACAACCGGCCAGTTGTAATGGCATCAAATTATATGGGTGTTGGTGATAAAGACCAGTGCCGGCGATGGGATAAAAAGGGAAGGACTATATTTACGTTTCAAGACCACAAGTAATAAATAACTACAACTCTAACATGGGGGGTGTTGACAAGATGGATTTCCTTATTACCTTGTATCGGACATTTATTAGGTCTAAAAAGTGGACTCTGAGAATGTTTGCTCATAGATATGGCATGCATAAACGGCTGGTTGGAATATAAAGAAAAAGCTGCTAACTTGGGTGCGGCTAAGAATGATGTCGTAGATTTGCTTCACTTTAGAGCCTATGTTGCTGAGGTTTTAATCTTGGCAGGAAAAACATCTACTAGGAAGAGGGGGCGACCAGCAGCTGATAGTACGGGTCCTTCAACGCCCAAACCGTTAAAAGTAAGACCAGAAATTAGACCAGTGGCCGAAGTTCGTTTGGGTAGACTAGACCATTTGCCATCCATTAATGAAAAAGACTTTTGAACCTAGGAGTAAAGTACCAGGCTGTAAAGGACGGTCAAGAATTTTAGGCCAAAAATTTAACGTTCACCTGTGCCTTACAAAAAAAAGCAACTGTTTTGCAATATATCATACAAAGTATTTTTTTGTTTTAATTTATCTTTTATACCATTGACTACCAATGTACACAAATGTGTACATAAAAAAAACTAAAAACAAATAAAAAAACTGTTTACGTCAAAAATTTTCAAAAAAATTAAAGAGTTGATATACAAAAAATCAAATTTTTCTTTTAAAAAATGAAAATTCATGAGCGAAAGGGTTAAAATTTCAACGGATTTTTTAAGCTGTTGAAGCATTTCATCTTCAGAAAATATTAACAATAATCAGCTTTTATTGAAATAAGAAAGAAATTATAAAAACTTTTACAAATAGGCGATATTTAGCTGCATAGAATCTTACATATAACCTACCTGCAAAGAGATTAATTTTAAGGAAAATTACATGTAAAAAAAAAACAAAACAATGGTAAAATAATTAGTCTGAATTTCTTGGACTCGTTTTATTTTAAATTAAATTTTTCAGTTCTTCCAGGCATTTAAAGATTCTTCCAGACCAGGCAGTTATAAAAATAACTAATAATTTTAACTGCATGGAAACAAATCATTATTTTTCGATTTCTGTATTACGATAATTTTTTTTTTTAAATTAAATTGTTCACAGTTCTTCCAGGCACTTGACGGTCTTTCTCCAAGCAGTTATATGTTAACAAAAAATAAAGGAGCTTAATTGCATAAACAAATTAAGAAAGAATTATTATTCCAGGCAGATCTTAAAAGATTTTTAAATACTGGAAAAAGACTGAAATACCTATACTGCATGGAAAAATTAGAAGGAAAACCTTATTGCCTTGAAATAATAAAAATCGTTTGTAAATGGTTGTTTTTTTTTTAATTCTTCCAGGCATTTGAAGGATTTTTTAAATTTCATCCAGGTAGTTGAATGCAAGAAAAAAATAACTTTAACTGCCTAAAAATTAAAAAAAATTAGAACAGAACCTGTATTGCCTTGAATTTATTATCTAAATTTTTTTTAAATTTTTTCAGGCTGTTGAAATAAAAGTGAACAAAAATACACTGAACTGCCTGAAAGTTTTTTTTTAATTTAATTTAATTTAATTGAAAGGGCATTTGAAGGTTTTTCCAGGCAGTTATAAGAAAATGAATGCATGAAAAAATTGAAAGAAATCACTGTTTCTCAAGAAGGATTAAGAACTTTTAAAAATGATAACGGTTTATTTGTTGATAGAAAAATAACCTCAACTACCTGGAAAAGTTAGTGGCAGTTAACTGGCTTTCAAAAAGGGAGTTGAAAGTAAAATAAACAGAAATAGATTTCAATGCCTGGACACTTTTTTATTTCAATTCAATTCTTACAGTTTTATTGGTTTAAAGAATTCGATGAATGGGCTTAAAATATAAAAGAAATAAGCAAAATTATTAATTTATTTTTTCCAAAAATTTACAAAAACTTTTTAAAATTAATTTTTTTTACTCTTTCAGACATTTTCAAAATTAATAGAAATTTAGAAATTAATTTTCAGAATCTTTCTAGGCGGCATTTCAAGGATATTTTGGATTCTTCCAGGCAGTTGAAGGAAATAAAAAAGTACTTACAACTGCCTGGAAAAAAAATAACAAAAAAAAATTGTTAATTGCAAGTTAGATGAGTTTTCCTGTTTTTCTAGACTTTTTTCAATATATAATTATTCAACTGATTTTTTCCAGGCAGTTTATTAAAGAAGAAGATTGACCTCAAATGCGCGTATTTTTTTTAAATTTAATGTTAATTATAATGACTCTTCCAGGCATTCGGATGACTTCAAATACCTCGAATAATTCGTCCAAATTGTCCATTACATTACTTTGATAACTATTTCCATTACTTGGATAATCCCAGACTTCCTCACGGTTTTCTCAAGTTAAACAGTTCCCCCTGTACACATCATAGACAAACACTTTACAGCAATTCTAAAAGGAAACTCACACATTTCATTACTAACTGATCTACATCGAACTACAATAGCAATCACACCCTTCATTCTTCTACAACACCAACCAATGGGTTCAACACCAACCATCAACATCACCAACACCAAATATCAGCCATTTAATTCAAATGCCTGGAAGAATTCGCTAATTGCATTCAAATTGTCATTTCCATGCATCATAAACCCAAAAATTGGTCTAAAAGGTAAACAGTTAATGGCGACTGTTTTTTGCTATTAACACATAACAAATAAGCCCAAACCTTCTGTAATTCTTGAAAAATTATTTCGGTTACTTGGATAATTCCAGACTTCTTCATGGTTATCTTCACGGATTATCTTACAAACTGAACTCACAACAAACACATGACTGATCTACCACCACTACAATAACCTACAACAGTAACCACATCCCTCACTCCTCTACAACACCAACCAACTGGTTCAACATCACCATCTCAACCCCATTTAAGTACCTTTTGAATAAAAGCGCCTACTTTGTCTAACGCTACCTGTGCCGGTGAGTTCGTCTTCGCCCTCCTCCATCTTGAACTTCTCGCAGGACCAGGCCATCGAGGTGATGCCTACGTCACCGCTCAGTTGCACCTGAGAGACCATCGCACCGTGCACGTCCATGACGATAATTTGACCGGATGTGGTGCCGAAGTAGACCTGTTGGTCGTCCGGGGTCCAGATGCCGCAGCTGATGGTCGCGTCCAGGTTTAACATCGACGACCAGTAACGTTGACCCGCCACTGAGCCAACTAAGACGAATCCGTCCTGAAAGAAGGTGCGTTCGGTCATTGTTTTGGAGGGTTTTTTAAGGGCTTTCCAGAGGTTTTGGAATAGGGAATTATCTGGAAAAGGGGGTAAATGATGTGTTTTGAAGATGGTTTTAGGGGGAGGTTAAGGAGTTATTAATGACAATTTCGACCGGGATCAGCCAAGGAAGAAATAGAATTGAAAAATTGATTGAGAATTGAAAATTTATATAGAAGAAAAACAGGGGAACAGTGGCTTGTTGTAGCTAGATTAGTGTTTTAATAAAGATGTCTTGCAAAAGATTTCACTATTTTACCTAAAGCGTTTTTTAGGCAGTAAGATTTAATTTCTCCAAAGCATTCGACGCCATTTTGGATTTTTAGGTTTGAATACAATTTTCAGGATTGCTAAGTTCTTCTTACTTTTACTCTTTTATCTTCTGCCATTAAAATTTTCTTTAAAATCTCTCATTTGTCTATCTTTCCAGACAATTTTGAATTCGAAAATCTCTGGAAATGCCTTAAACCTTACTCCCAGTTTGGACTAAAACTGCGATTCTCTTATATCTCTTTCTTCTTGCCTTACTCCTTAATAGATCAGCCAAAAATTATAGATTTTTTATGGCTACTTCTGTCCTTTTAATATAAATAAAAATGGGTGGAATGTTGATTTCTTGACCGCATTTTTCTTTTCAACTATAACAGTGATTGCCTGAAAATGTAATTTTACTTAAATAGTTCGACCTCCAAAAATACAAGTTATTTTATTGGGGGTTCTTTTGTTTGGAGCTGCTTGAATTTCGTGTCTTGCCTTCTACACTGTTTGCTTCTTTAATATATTACCAAATATTTTTATTAAAACAAAAATTCAGGTACCAAGAATCAATCTTCCAGGGAGTTTATTGTTTATTTCAAATGCACGTTCATCAATTTTTAATTCTTGTTTCTTCCCTAGTAGATCCAGGTCGTGATTGACATTAAGTATCTCTTGACCTCCCAGTGAGATTTCCTTAAAAATTTATGACTTAACCACCTTTCCAGATCAATTTGTATTCCAAAATCTCTGAAATGGTTTTTTCAGAGTCCTTTCATCTCCACTTTTTGGGTCAATAAATGATCTCTTTGGACATTTAGATTGACTTTTTCACTTTGATAAAAAAGCAACGATTATTTATGAAGATGTTCATGAAGAGAAATTTTCATAATAGATTAAATCCATTCAGAATACTTCCCTTTAGACTAGGATTTTAATTCACCTTAATATCTTTCTTTTGTCTTTAATAGATCAGCCAAAGGGTCATATTTTCATGGGTATTTTAGGGTTTTACTTTCAGGCTTTCTTTGCGTATTTGTTCCATCAATATATTTATCAATTTTCGATTCTTGTTTTTTCTTTTTCTGATACAGGTCATGATTGACATCGTATACTTCTTCAACTTTCAGTGAAATTTTTTAAGAAAACGAGCATTTAACTACCTTTCCAGATCAACTTGTATTCCAAAATCTCTGGAATAGCTTTAAAGAGTACTTTGATCTGAGCTCTTTGGGTCAAGAAATGATCACTTTGGACATTCAGGTTAATTTTATCACTCTGGTAAAAAACCAAACGATTATTTACAACGAGTTTCACTTGTACTACATTCATCTTAAACTAACCTAACCAGGAAATAACCAGAATTTCAAAAGTGAAGAATTACATAGAACAAAAATCTCTATTTTACACAGTGGCTTCTTGTACCTAGATTTATCTTAACATATTTTTTCCTGTTTTTAATAAATTTGAAATAATTTAAAGCGTTTTCATAAAGTAAGATTACATGTCTCCCAAGCATTGGACGCTATTTTGTATTTTAAGGTTTGCAAACAATTGTCAATCTTTCAGGCTTTCCAAGTGCCTTTTACCTTCACTATTTTACCTTCTGCCATTAAAATTGTCCTTAAGATCTACCATTTGTCTATCTTTCCAGACAATTTTGAATTCGAAAATCTCTGGAAAGGCCTTAAAGATTACTCCAACTTTGGAGTATGATTGTGATTCTCCTTTATGTCTTTCTGCTTATCTTACTTCTTAATAGATCAGCCAAAGATTATATATTTTTATGACCTTACTTCCAGGCCCTTCTCACTTTTTAATATAAATAAAAATAAGCGGAATGTTGGTTTTTTCGAATTCTGCCGCATTTTTCTTCTCAACTGTAGCAGTGATTCCTTAAAATGTAATTTTTCTTAAAGTTAGTTAGTAGTTAGACCTCTTCCACAAATACAAGTTATTTTATTAAGGGTTCTTACGTTGGAATTTTGTGCCTTGCCTTCTACACTATTTGCTCCCTTAACATTTTACCGAATATTTTTATTTAAACAAAAATCCAAGAACAAAGAATCAATCTTTACTTTATTATTGTTCTTATTGAACATATTTACATTAATCAATTCTTGTTTCATCCCGAGTAGATCCAGGTTGTAATTAACATTGAATAATTATTTACCTTGCAGTGCGATTTTTTTTAAAGTATCATTTAACTATCTTTCCAGATTAATTTGTATTCCAAAATCTCTGGAATAGCTTTAAAGAATCTCCTGATCCTCGCTCTTTGGGTCAACAAATGATCTTTTTGGATATTTAGATTGACTTTGTCACTTTTATAAGAAATCATGGTGATTTACAATGATGTTTATGAAGAAAATGTTCTACATAATAAAGATTAGATGTGATACGATCTATTTAGACTAAGATTTTAATTCGACTTTACATCTTTTTTCGGCCTTAATATATCAGCCAAAGACTCATATTCTTATGAGTAATTTAGTGCCTCAGTCTACGGCTTTCTTTGCTTTTTATTGTCAAAAGAAGGGGATGAAATGTCGACTTCATTGGGGTTCAACTATATTTTTTATCTCAAAAGATTTTCTTAAACAAAATTATTTTTCCTAAATAGTTCTTTCAACTTATTATATTAGGGATTTTTATGTTACTTGGTATCTAAAAGTTGATTAATTTTTTTGGCTTTATTGTGTTTTCCATGAACATATTCATTCATTTTCAATTCTTTTTCTCTCATAGTTGATATAGGTCGGATTGACATTGAGTACTCCTTGTCCTCCCTGTGAGATTTGCTTAAAAAAGTATCATTTAACCCCCTTTCCAGACCAATTTGTATTCCAAAATCTCTGGAATAGCTTTAAAGAATCCTCTAATATGCACTCTTTGAGTCAACAAATGATCTTTTTGGACGTTCACACTGACTTTTTACTCTGGTAAGAAAACACTGTTGATTTACAAATAGTTCACTCACCTGGTAACAAATCAACGCCATCCTACCGTCGTGGGACCAAGAGAAATGTGTCACTGGAGTATTCCGGTCATTGATCAGCTCAATGGACCATCTGCCCTCGTACTTAATCCAGACGAAGATGATCCCGGAGCTGTCGCACGAAGC
The DNA here is from genome assembly GCF_022605725.1 of Anthonomus grandis grandis. Taxonomy (NCBI): domain Eukaryota; kingdom Metazoa; phylum Arthropoda; class Insecta; order Coleoptera; family Curculionidae; genus Anthonomus; species Anthonomus grandis. The sequence continues at coordinate 4,618,167 of NC_065548.1, forward strand.
CAATTTCTGATAAGGTTCGTTCCATTTTACTAAAATAACCTTGTGAAAAAATTTCTTGTATTATTAATGAGTTACGGTTTAAAGGTGAAAACTACCTCTGATCGATGCCCCCTTAAATTATAATTAGTGCGTAAAGGGTAGTCAACGTTCTTTTTGCAATGGCTGGTGGTGAAAGTCACTCCTACTATTCCTCGTACGTTGCCGGTTGCAAGCCAACCCTCTTGGTAGTAGTTGTTCCGGTTGAGTTTCCAGCCTTCGTCCTGAAAAAATGGGAATTTCAGCATTTGAGGTTTCAGGAAAACTGGATTGATTCCAAGCATTCTGAGCTTCAAGGCTTAATGTTAAGTTGGTATTTTCTTTTACTTAATATTTATATATCAAATTTAAATTAAAAAAACTGTGTTATTGGATTAGATATTAATGATGAAACCAGCTGTTTATCATGCGTATTATTTTGGAAAACAATGATTTTTGAAAACAATTTCTTACGGGTAAGTTGTGTGGGGTGGGTGGGGGGGGGTAAGGGTAGGGATAATAAAAAAAGGGTTTTTTTGCAAGAAATAATTGCTTGAGAAAAAAATGCTTTTGAAGAAAATTATAGGTGATCATTAATCCACCTTTCCAGAACAATTTGTATTCCAAAAACTCTGGAATTGGTTTAAAGAGTCCTTTGATCTGCACTCTGTGAATTAATAGATGATCTCTTTGCACATTCAGATTGACTTTGTCACTTTAGTAAAGAACAACCCTGATTTACGAAGAGTTTCTGATACTACAACTCAACCAGAGAATAAACAGGAATTAAAAATTGTAGAATTACATTTAACAAAAACAGGGGAACAGTGGTTTTTTGTGCTTAAATTTGTCTAAATTAAATTATTTTTGTTCCAGGCATGCGATATATTTTTTTCTGTTTTCAAGAAATTGAAAATAATCTAACGAAATTCCCAGGCAGTCAGATTTCATTTTTTCTAAGCATTCGACGTTATTGTGGTTTTTTAAGTTTGAAAACAATTTTCAGGTCTTCAGGCTTCCTAAGTTCTTATTATTTTCACTATTTTACCTTCTGCTATTAAACTTGTCTTTAAAACATTTCATTTGTTTATCTTTCCAGACAATTTTGAATTCGAAAATCTCTGGAAAGCGCTTAAAGAGCACTTCAAATTGGGAGTAGGATTGTGATTCTCCTTTAAGTCTTTCTTCTTGCCTTACTACTCAATGGATTAGTCAAACATTATAGATTTTTATCACTTTACTTCCAGCTGATTCTGTCCTTTTTATGATAACCAAAAATGAGTGAAATACGGGTTTCTTTGGAGCTCTACTGCATTTTTCTTCTCAACTATAGCAGTGATTTGTCTGAGAAAAAAATTCTTTTTAAGGAAATTACACGTAATAAATAATCTATAGTTTTTGTATTTATACTTTTCTCACATAACCTTAAAGTTTTCGAGTTTGGTTTTTATTGTGTAGAATACGATATACTTTTCATTCACGTATATATCTTATAGTGTAAAAATGGAATATAGTACACAAATCTTCATTGGTAGTAAAGTTATTTAAAAAAAAAATCTCAATCCATTAAACGAATTTTATAAACGTCTTTAAATAGTATACAACAAACCAAAAATAAACGTTTATTTAACCATCGTTTGGTTAGAAAAGTTTCCGAAAATTTACCAGAATCACGTTCAAAACCCATAGAAAAAATAAGAAAGTATTCGGAATTGAAATTTCCAGAATGTTTGTTGATTTTAAAATTGATTGAAGAACCCAAAAAATTAAATTGTTCTGAAGATAAAGTAGAAAAATTAAAAAAAAGATGATTTCCAGTTTAAATTTACGCTGGATTCCTTATATAATCTACAAAATGTTCTGGAAAGGTGGTAATTGGATAAGTATTCTTAAGTCCCTGGAAGAGTGACTTCCTTTCAGTAAGGTCTCATTGCAAGTGGAGATATAAGGGTGGGGAATATTGCTCCCCCATCTTTACTACTACTCATATTTTGCCACATATCTCTGTTAAAAAATAAATCTAGGTACAAGAAGTCTCGCTGTCCTCCTATTTTTATTCTATGTATTTTTTCAATTCCTGTTTCTCCCTGGTTGGATTCTATTAGGTTGTACTCGTAGTACTGGTGAAACTCTTCATAAATCATCGTTGTTTTCTTACCAGAGTGTTAAAGTCAATCTAAATATCCAAACAGAATATTAATTGATTCAAAGAACGCAAAACAAAGGATTCTTTGAAGCTATTCCAGAGATTTTTGAATACAAATTAATCTGGAAAGGTGGTTAAATGAAACATTTAAAAAAAATCTCGCCGGAAAGTCATGAAGTACTGAATGTTGGTCACGACCTGGATCATCTCGGGAAAGGAACAAGAATTGAAAATTGATGAATGTTTTTGTACTCTAATAGAAATACTTAGTAAATGAAGCAAAGAGTGTAGAAGGCAAAGTACAAAATTTACGACTCCAAAAATCGTAAAAGCTCTCAATAAACTAGCTTGTGTTTCTGGAAGAAGTTTAACTATTAAAAAAGTCAATTCTTAAGGGAATAGTTGAGAAGAAAGATGCCGTAGAAATCGAGATTTTAACAATTTTTTTTTTAATAATAAAAGACTAGAAGAACCTGGGATTAAAGTCATAAGAATCTATAATCTCTGGCTAATCCTTTAAGAAGTAAGGCAAGAAGAAAGACATAAGGGTGAATTACAATCATAGTCCAAATTGGGAGTAATCTTTAATGCCTTTCCAGAGATTTTCGAATTCAAAATTGACTGGAAAGGTAGACAAATGATCGATTTGATGAAAAACAAGGTACAAGAAGTCTCGCTGTCCTCCTATTTTTATTCTATGTATTTTTTAAATTCCTGTTTCTCCCTGGTTGGATTCTATTAGGTTGTACTCGTAGTACTGGTGAAACTCTTCATAAATCATCGTTGTTTTCTTACCAGAGTGTTAAAGTCAATCTAAATACTTAAACAGAATATTTATTGATTCAAAGAACGCAAAACAAAGGATTCTTTAAAGCTATACCAGAGATTTTTGAATACAAATTAATCTGGAAAGGTGGTTAAATGAAACATTTAAAAAAAATCTCACCGGAAAGCCATGAAGTACTGAATGTTGATCAAGACCTGGATCAACCAGGGAAGGGAAGAACTGAAAATTGATGAATGTTTACATAGAATATACAATTAATTTCCTAAAAGGCTGACTTGTTACACATGTATTTGTACTCTAATAGAAATATTTAGTAAATGAAGCAAAGAGTGTAGAAGGCAAGGTACAAAATGCAAACTAATCTCAGACTCCAAAAATCGTAAAAGCTCCCAATAAACTAGCTTATGTTTCTGGAAGAAGTTTAACTATTAAAAAAGGGAATAGTTGGGAAGAAAGATGCCGCAGAAATCGAGATTTTAACCATTTTTTTTTAATAATAAAAGACTAGAAGAACCTGGGATTAAAGTCATAAGAATCTATAATTTCTGGCTAATCCTTTAAGAAGTAAGGCAAGAAGAAAGACATAAGGGTGAATTACAACCATAGTCCAAATTGGGAGTAATCTTTAATGCCTTTCCAGAGATTCTTGATTTCAAAATTGTCTGGAAAGGTAGACAAATGATCGATTTGATAAAAGACAATTTTACTAGCAGGAGGTTAAATACCGAAAGTAAGAACTAAAAATTGTTTTTCAAGCTAAAAATCCATAATAGCGTGGAATACTTAGAGATGAAACCACCTTATTGCTTGGAAAACGCGTATTTCCAATTTCTTGAAAGTAGAAAAAAAATGTATGTTCTTTTTTTTCAATTTCCTGGTATGGATTATCTGGTACCAGTAAAACTCTTCATAAATCATTGTGATTTTCTTATCAAAATGACAAAGTCAATCTAAATGTCCAAAGAGATCACTAATTGGCCCAAATAGTACAGATCAAAGGACTCTTTAAAGCCATTCCAGAGATTTCGGAATTCAAATTGGTCTGGAAAGGTGGTTAAATGATACCTTTTCTTAAAAATCTCACTGGAAAGTCAAGACGGACTGAATGTTAATCACGACCTGGATATTTTTTATGACTAATTTCCACCAAACGTAATTATTTAATTTAAAAATCCATTAGTGACTTTTTCCATATAAAATTGTCCCTCTATATACTCACACTTCACCCTTTAATCGCCCCCCCTTTCATCCAACATCCAACTTCCTGCACGTTAGCAGATAATTTCCTGGCAAAATCTACGAGCGGAATATTGCCCTTTTAACAGTAATTACCGGTTCAATATAGCATAGTCAGTGGAAAATGCCAATTGGTGCATACGAATTCCCCGTATTTTATTAATACGACCATCTGTTCGTTCCCTTTTTGTGCAGCAGGAAAAAAACCAGGTGATTTTGGCACGGAATCGTGTGCCCTAACGATAGGTTTTGGTGAAATTGCAGGGATGGTTGTAAAAAGGGGTGATTTACGAGCAGATCGATGGGTTTTTTGTTGGTTTTCAACGGTGCAATCAGTCATAGGAAGATCTTGGGAGAGGAGGGAAAGAAAGTATTGATTCGCTTGTTAAGTCAAGGTGAGAAAGTGGGTTGCAGCTTGCACTTTGCCAAGTAGAAAAAGAGAGATGAGTTTTACAGGTAGATTGAAAAGGGATATCAACTGGCTGGAAGTGATTTTTTATGCTTTTCGGATTTTTAATCCTTTTATTTTATGTTTCAGGTAATGATTCTTGTCTCTGATTTTCCAGAAACCTGAAGGACTAATAGCCTGGATATTAAAAAAAAACCATAGTTGAAAAATCGCAACAATGAGTACTGGAGCAGCAGCTCAAGTTAAAGTTTATCATGGCAAAGTGTGGAAGACAATACGACAAGAACAGTATCATCCTTATCATTATCAACGAGTACAAGCATTACAATCTGAAGATCATTTTTGGTTATAATAAAAGGACAGAATCAGCTGAAACTAAAGCGATAAAAATCTATAATCTTTAACCAATCCATTGAGTGGTAAGGCAAGAATAAAGACTTAAAGGAGAATCACAATCCTACTCCAAATTTGAAGTGCTCTTTAAGGGCTTTCCAGAGATTTTCGAATTTAAAAATGTCTGGAAAGATAAACAAATGATATGTTTGAAAGACAAGTTTAATAGCAGAAGGTAAAATAGTGAAAGTAATAAGAACTAGGAAGCCTGAACACCTGAAAATTGCTTTTAAACTTAAAAATCCACAATAACGTCGAATGCTTAGAAGAAATGAAATCTGAAAAAAATATATCGTATACTTGGAATGAAAATAATTACAAAATACATCCAGGCTCTTCACATCCTTAATATTTTGTCAGACATCGACAAATTTAAATACAAAAAGCACTGCTTCCCTGTTTTTGTTAAATGTAATTCCACAATTTTTAATTCCTCTTTATTCTCTGGTTGGGTTGTAGTATCAGAAACTTTTCGTAAATCATCGTTATTTTTTACTAGAGTGACAAAGTCAATCTGAATGTCCAAAGAGATCATCTATTAACTCACATAGTGCAGATCAAAGGACTCTTTAAAGCCATTCCAGAGTTTTTGGAATACAAATTGATCTGGAAAGGTGGATTAATGATCATCTATAATTTTCTTCAAAAACAATTTTTTTCTGCAAAAAAACCGTTTGTTCTTAACCCTATCCTTACCCTCCGACCCACCCCACACAAATTACCACTTTACATTTATTTTACTTACTTTACTTTTATTTATGTTTCAGGTAATGGTTTTTGTTTCTGATTTTCCAGAAATCTGAAGGACTAATAGCCTGGACAATTAAAAAAAAGCCATAGTTGAAAAACCATGTGTAGCTTAGACTAGTGTCACACAGGATATTTAAAAGAACAACAAGGAGGCCATGCTGGAAGAGGTGCTCAACCTGAAATGTTACAACATGAGGAAGATATTTTGAAAATGGTTGAAGAAGATGCAATAATGAGTACTAGAGCAGCAGCTCAAGTTAAAGTTTATTATGATAATGTATGGAAGACAATACAAGGACCGTATCATCCTTATTATTATCAACGAGTAAAAGCACTACAACCTGAAGATCATCCTAGAAGACGAGAAGTTCATGAACAACTAAAGAATGAGTTTCCGAATAGATGGATAGGGTGCAATGGACTTATTTCTTGGCCTCCCAGATACCCAGACTTAACGTCTTGTGACTTTTTTCGGTAGGACTATTTCAACCTCGGAAAAAGTGCATTGAATATTCTTGCGACTTAATTTTTGCAAAAAGGATAACTATTTTACTTAATACAGATGAACTACCTTTCTTATGCTTATGACGAGCTCTACAAGGTGTTAAAATAAATGACTCAACTTTAAAAGCACTCTGTATTGAACTAAGCTGCATGGAAGTGATTTTTTATGCTTTCCAGATTTTCAACCCTTTATTTGTATATTTCAGTCAATACTTCTTCTCAGAAAACTGAAGAAGTGATTGTTTGGAAAAATTTAAAAAAACTATAGTTTCCCAGATTTTTTCTCCTTTGCCCATTCGTCCAAGACTTAAGCGTATTTTATTGATTTTTCCAGGCAGTTGATGTGGCTGTTAATTACCTGGATTTTTCTTTAAGTTATTTCAGGCATTTAAAGGATTTTAAAAAGATAATTTCACCGATTCCCCAAATGGAACTTGGAAGGTAAGTACTATTGATTTTGCGTTTTTTTTGTCTTAATTTAAAGGACAAATTTAATGGATTAAAGAAAAACTAGCTTCCATGAGACGAATTAATTAATTAAAGTTCTTTCTCCAACTGCTTAGAAGAATAACAAAATTATAATTTTCTAGACGCTTTTGAATTTCAGGTAGATATAACTATTTTGTCCAGGCAGCTTAGGTCATTTTTATTGTTTCTTTCCTTTCAATTAGCCGACTGGAAAATCCTAAAAAACCCTCAAATGCCTGGAGAAAAAATTTTAATTTTCCAGATACTCTAAGTAATTTTTATCATTTATTTCAACTCCCTAGGAGGAACAATATAGAATACTTGAAAGAATAAAACAAACATGTCCAGCCTTTATAGACGCGAGCTGGTAATTGCAGTAGACCAATTAGATATTGCGGAAAGTAAAAAGGGTCCCGCGGTCGACTATAGTTGGACCGCTGTATTTTTATCACAATAATAAATGAACAATTATTCACATTTAAAAGGCCAACGTTTCTGTTCACATTTGACCATCTTCACGCTGCTAGATTAAGTAACTAAACACGACCAATTATTTAAGTGTTTTTTTGTAAGTAGTTTGACTCAACCTCATTGTTCTAAATGCTTGTCTTACTTTAAAAATTATTTTTTTTTTGTAGAGATAAAATCAATTAAATATATCTACATAAGTAAAAAAAAATGTAGTATTTGAAACTATTTTTGCTGATCTTACGGTATTTAATGTCTTTTTCTAATATTTTCAGGCACTGGAGGTTATTTTTTTTTCTTACTTCCTGGAAGAGTGAAATAATTATCATTTTCCCGTAATTTTTAAGAACCTTAGATAAATAGGTAACTAATTAGAATATTTTAATTTTTTTGGTTGCAGAAGCAACGGTTTTCCAGGTATCTGGACCAATATGACTCAAGACCTTATGTATTTGATGTCCCATTAATTAGACAAAAAATTCTCTAGAGACCCAAATTGTAGATTAAACTTTATTCCACCAACATGCTTCCTAGTGTTTTTTTGTAAAATTAATGTGCCCCAATACCGGATGTTTTTTATTCGGTTTACACATTTGACAAAAAATGACGAAATACTCGAAATTCCTACAAAAGTAATAATTTTAAAGACTTTTAGCAGTATGGGTAGTTATCACTCAAAATCAAATTAATAAAGGATCAAACGTCTGGAAAGTACACTAAAGGGGCATAATGTTTTCCTCTTTTTAATCAGAACAAATAAAAAACCGATAGGAAAAAAGACCCGAAAGGAGCATACTTCTTTTTAGTGCTAGCCAGGATGTTCCAGGAAGTTTATCACATATCATTTATAAATAAATTACAAGAAAGAAACCCTCATTTTATAAACACCCTTCAACTTTTATAACCTGTTTCTCAAGATCTCTTACCTCCCAACCGTGAGGTTTCTAGGTTAACTATCATCCATCGACCCCCATTTTAGGATTAATCGGACTACAGGGAACATAAAATGCTTATCCAGACCCTTATTTTATGACTTTATTGTGTGTATCCGGCGCCTTAGGGCACATATATAATTTTTTTTTCTGAAAACACTACTTTTACGCCACATAAAATTTTATATAACATATCGTCCATTTGGCTTGATTAAAACACGGAATTTCCTATGAGGTTATAATGGAAACAAAGAAGTTAATTTTCCATAGAAAATTCGATATCTTAAATGGTGTGTTAAGCCATTAAGGAGCTTACGTACCGCTTGCTACGTTTGCCTATATGTAATAAGATTAGGTGTTTGGAAAGTGAAAGGGAAAACAATGACGTGAACTGTCTAGAAAAATTGAATAAATCAATAAATACAATACTATTGATAATTGAAAGTATCAAAAAGTTTTTTAAAATTAAAATTTTATAACTTGAAACTTAATTAAATTTTCCTAGCAGTTGGAAAATTGATGTTCTCAAATGCCTGGAAAAATTCAAGAAATATATTATTGGTGAAATTTTTTCAAAAACTTCTCTAAAATAATTTTCATTCATTTTTCCAGGCAGTTGGATTAAAAATTAGTTATTTACCTCAAATCTAAAGGTGCAAGGAATTTTGTTACCTTCCAGGCAGTTAAAAAAAATAACCTCAACTGTCTGGAATAATTTAAAAAAATTATAAATGCCCAAAAATTTCGACAAGATAATAATTTGACTTTATTCCTCCTAGTTGAAATACCTTTTTTTTATTCTTTCAGGCATTTGAAGGATTTTTTATAGATTTTTCCAGGCAGTCTTTCACCTATACAAAAATGTCTTTTGTGCATAAAAATTACTTTGGCAAAAACCGTTTTTGTAATTTTTCTTTTAACTGCCTGAAAAAAATTAGTTATTTATGTAAAAACCTCAAAAATAACAGCCAAGTGTAATTTTTCTACTCTCCCAGGCAGTTATTAAAAAAATAAATAGAAAACCTGAACTGCTTCGGAAAATTAGAAAAATACGTTATTTCCCTTAAAATGATCAATCGAGTTTCTAAAATAATTCATTTTATCCTTTAAAATATTTCAAATAATTTCTAGTGTTTAATTGCTACAGTCGAAATAAATGGAAAAAATACCTGGACTGCCTAGAAAACTTTTAAAGACTAATTATTGTTAGTAAATTGTCCAAAATTTCTTCAAAATTACAAATTCACTTATACTTTTAGGAATTTGGGGAGGAAAAAAAAATTACCTTATTATCCTGGAAAAAAAGAACAAAATCAGAAAAACTTTTAAAAAAATAGGAAAAAACCTGAAATTCAGGTACTTTTTATTTTTATTTTTAGGCACTTAAAAGTGAAAAGGAAAAAAAGGATTAACTGCCTAAATCTTAATAAGAAAATGTTGATTGCCTTAAAAATATCTAAAATATTTCATAAGTATAAAAGTTACTTATTTTCCTAGACATTTGAAATATTTAATTGTTCTTGCCAGAGAGTTGAAATAATCAAGAAAAATTACCTTGACTCCCTGGAAAATTAAAAAAAATATTCGAAAATGTTTAAATTATTACTTCCAGGCTTTTAAAACTCTCTTTAGATTTATACAGACGTATTTTGCGTACTTTTCATTGACAGTACAAAGTAAACAATCAAGAAAAACGTTAATTGCTTTAGATATGTTTGCTAAAATCAGAATTATCTTTAAATTTATAATTTCTTTTTTTATTTTGTATTAATATATTATATATTTTTTGTATCGAAATTTTAAATAAACGACCTCAAGTGCCTGAAAAACTAATTAAAAAAATTAATTAATTAAAAATTTGTATTTAAACGCTTATATTTCTTTACAGTGCCATGCATTTAGACGGTTTTTTTTTTTAAATTTTTCCAAGCAATTAAAAAAAAGTACCCTAAAAAATATGCTATTTTCAGAAATGCAAATGTGCCACTTTTTTTCCACTTTTCCAGAAGAAATATTTTCATTTCTATCTTTTACCAGAGGTTTATAAATTTTTTTCTTTAAATTGCCTTAACTGCCTGGAAGTGAAACAAAATTAAGTCATTTTTCAAGGCAGTTAAGTAAAATTGACAAATTAATTATTAACTTACGCATTGTTTTTTTTTTTAATATATTCGGGCATTGAATATTTGAGAAGTTAAATAAGGAAATGAATTTTTATGATTTTAAGCAATCGCCCAATTTGACAACAAATTTCCAACTACAGAAGTTAAATAAAAAAACCAACAACTTTTAAAAAAAAAATCGTGGTTCAAAGGTCAAATGGGGTTCCAAATATCTGGTACTACGAAATATCATTTTAAGGTACTGAATATATAGAATAATTTAGATTATAAATATAAATTTAGCTGCCTAAAACAAATAATTTTATTTCTTTTATATTTTAACTGCCTAGAATTAAAATAAAATTAAGACACTTTTCCAGGCAGTTGAATAAAATTAAAAAATTAATTAACTTGTTCATTGTCATTTTTCCAAACGTGTTTTAGGCAAAAAGATTAATAAGCCTTAAGAAATAATTTTTTTTTACATAAATTCAACTGCCTAGAATTGAAATAAAATTAATGCACTTTTCTAGGCAGTTGAATAATATTAACAAATTAATTAACTTGGGCATTGTTATTTTTCAAATGTTTTTCAGGCAAAAAAATTAAAAAGTCTTAACAAATAATTTTTTCTTAAATTATAAATTCGATTGCCTGGAAGGAATATTTAATTTTTTACTATATTTTAACTGCCTAGAATTAAAATAAAGTTAAGGCACTTTTCCAGGCAGTTGAAAAAAAATTTAACAATTGATTAAACTTGAGCATTGTCATTTTTCAGACCTGTTTAGGCAAAACAATTATATTGAAGAAGCCTTGCAATATAATTTTTTCGTAAATTATAAATTCAACTGCCTGGAAGAAATATTTAATTTCTTACTATATTTTAACTGCCTAGAATTCAAAATTAATTAAGGCATTTTTCCAGGCAGTTGAATAAAATTGAGGAATTAATTAATTTGGGCATTGTCATTTTACAAACCTGTTTTAGGCAAAACAATTTTAAAAGCCTTGCAAAATATTTTTTTCTTAAATTATAAATCAACTGCCTGAAAGAAATATTTAATTTCTTACTATATTTTAATTGCCTAAAATTGAAATAAAACTCAGGCACTTTTCTAGGCAGTTAAATAAAATTGGAAAATTAATTAACTTGAGCCTTGTTATTTTTCAAACGTGTTTTAGGCAAAAAAAATAAGAAGCCTTAAGAAATTATTTTTTTGTCCTAATTATAAATTTAAATTTCATTTCTCACTATATTTTAACCACGTCGAATTTAAATAAAATTAAGGCACTTTTTCAGGCAGTTGAATAAACTTGGAAAATTAATTAACTTGAGCCTTGTTATTTTTCAAACGTGTTTTAGGCAAAAAAATAAGAAGCCTTAAGAAATTATTTTTTTGTCCTAATTATAAATTTAAATTTCATTTCTCACTATATTTTAACCACGTCGAATTTAAATAAAATTAAGGCACTTTTTCAGGCAGTTGAATAAAATTAAAAAATTAATTAACTTGTTCATTGTCATTTTTCCAAACGTGTTTTAGGCAAAAAGATTAATAAGCCTTAAGAAATAATTTTTTTTTACATAAATTCAACTGCCTAGAATTGAAATAAAATTAATGCACTTTTCTAGGCAGTTGAATAATATTAAAAAATTAATTAACTTGGGTATTGCTATTTTTCAAATGTTTTTCAGGCAAAAAAATTAAAAAGCCTTAACAAATAATTTTTTCTTAAATTATAAATTCGATTGCCTGGAAGGAATATTTAATTTCTTACTATATTTTAACTGCCTAGAATTCAAATAAAGTTAAGGCACTTTTCCAGGCAGTTGAATAAAATTTAACAATTGATTAAACTTGAGCATTGTCATTTTTCAGACCTGTTTAGACAAAACAATTATATTGAAGAAGCCTTGCAATATAATTTTTTCGTAAATTATAAATTCAACTGCCTGGAAGAAATATTTAATTTCTTACTATATTTTAACTGCCTAGAATTCAAATTAAATTAAGGCATTTTTCCAGGCAGTTGAATAAAATTGAGGAATTAATTAACTTGGGCATTGTCATTTTACAAACCTGTTTTAGGCAAAACAATTTTAAAAGCCTTGCAAAATATTTTTTTCTTAAATTATAAATCAACTGCCTGGAAGAAATATTTAATTTCTTACTATATTTTAATTGCCTAAAATTGAAATAAAACTAAGGCACTTTTCCAGGCAGATAAATAAAATTGAAAAATTAATTAACTTGAGCCTTGTTATTTTTCAAACGTATTTTAGGCAAAAAAAATAAGAAGCCTTAAGAAATTATATTTTTGTCCTAATTATAAATTTAAATTTTATTTCTCACTATATTTTAACCACGTCGAATTTAAATAAAATTAAGGCACTTTTTCAGGCAGTTGAATAAAATTGGAAAATTAATTAACTTGAGCCTTGTTATTTTTCAAACGTGTTTTAGGCAAAAAAATAAGAAGCCTTAAGAAATTATTTTTTTGTCCTAATTATAAATTTAAATTTTATTTCTCACTATATTTTAACCACGTCGAATTTAAATAAAATTAAGGCACTTTTCCAGGCAGTTGAATAAAATTGAAAAATTAATTAACTTGTTCATTGTCATTTTTTTAAACGTGTTTTAGGCAAAAAGATTAATAAGCCTTAAGAAATTATTTTTTTTTACATAAATTTAACTGCCTAGAATTGAAATAAAATTAATGCACTTTTCTAGGCAGTTGAATAATATTAAAAAATTAATTAACTTGGGCATTGTTATTTTTAAAAAATTAAAAAGCCTTAACAAATAATGTTTTCTTAAATTATAAATTCGATTGCCTGGAAGGAATATTTAATTTCTTACTATATTTTAACTGCCTAGAATTCAAATAAAGTTAAGGCACTTTTCCAGGCAGTTGAATAAAATTTAACAATTGATTAAACTTGAGCATTGTCATTTTTCAGACCTGTTTAGGCAAAACAATTATATTGAAGAAGCCTTGCAATATAATTTTTTCGTAAATTATAAATTCAACTGCCTGGAAGAAATATTTAATTTCTTACTATATTTTAACTGCCTAGAATTCAAATTAAATTAAGGCATTTTTCCAGGCAGTTGAATAAAATTGAGGAATTAATTAACTTGGGCATTGTCATTTTACAAACCTGTTTTAGGCAAAACAATTAAAAAGCCTTGCAAAATAATTTTTTCTTAAATTATAAATCAACTGCCTGGAAGAAATATTTAATTTCATACTATATTTTAATTTCCTAAAATTGAAATAAAATTAAGGCACTTTTCCAGGCAGTTAAATAAAATTGGAAAATTAATTAACTTGAGCATTGTTATTTTTCAAACGTGTTTTAGGCAAAAAAAATAAGAAGCCTTAAGAAATTATATTTTTGTCCTAATTATAAATTTAAATTTCATTTCTCACTATATTTTAACCACGTCGAATTTAAATAAAATTAAGGCACTTTTTCAGGCAGTTGAATAAAATTGAAAAATTAATTAACAAGGGCATTTATATTTTTGAAATATTTTTCAGGCAAAAAAATAATTAATTTGAGCATTGTCATTTTTGAAACGTGTTTCAGTCAAAAAAAATTAACAAGCCTTAAATAATTGTTTTTTCGCTAATTATAAATTCAACTGCCTGGAAGAAATATTTCATTTTTTACTATATTTTAACTGCCTAGAATTAAAATAGAATTAAGGCATTTTTTCATTAAATTAACTAAACCTTTGTTAACTAGAAGGCATATAATTAAATGTTGCTCCTAATTTTCAATTCAACTAGTTGGAACAAAAGCAGACATAACCTCAATTGCCTGAAAAAACCAAAAAAATCCTTAATTCCTTTGAAATAATAAATAAATACATCTAAAATTAACTTCATTGACCTATTGATCTATACTTCATTGATCCTTCCAGGCAGTTGAAATAACAAAGAAAAACAACCTCCACTGCCTGAAAAATTTTGAAAAAAATCATTATCGACCAAAATTTCAAAAATAATTAATTTTCCTCGATTCCTACAGGCATTTAAAGGATGTTTTAGGTTCTCTGGACAGCTTCTTACCTCAGGCAATTCATCAGGCACTTTCCCCATCCAGGTAAGTGATAAAATCGGACAATCACTCTTGGCGTTGACGGTTCTTTCAAAATGTAAATGCATCTTCAGTAAGTCAAAGTGGGTGAAGTTTCATTAAATTCCTTAGAGTAGGTATGTATATTTAGGAAATTGAAGATGTAGTACAACTGCTTTTGGTTATTAGGTGGCTCATGATTAATCCTAGAAAAGAGATATATATAAATTAAAGAAAATTTGAGCTGTTTTTCTTCGATAAAGAGTGAAAAAATGTTAAAATATCAAATAATTATTTATTGGTATTACACACATACAATGTTTAATAATAGTAATTTAATACAGGAAAACACATATCACCTCTCTTGACAATCAAGTCCAGCCGTATCGTCATTGAAATTGAAAAATTCTTCTTGAATAAACACTAAATCCTCAATTCAAGATGACGTAAGACATATGGGACAGAAAATATAGTAGTAGATAGCCATAAGTGTCAAAATAGATACTTTTCCGGATAGTTTCTTTATAAGAAAAATTATTATCGATAGCTACTCACTTAAATTTGAGATATGTTAGGTTTTGGGTATTAAATCTATTGAGGTCCATTAGCAATAAACCAATCAATTACATTTGACCTAATCTCATATACAAAATCTTCCACTTGATCTGTGGGATGATACCAAATTATGATAGTGGTATCATCTGCAAATATATTAAGCCTACAAGTTTCCTATACATTAAAGAAGTCATTGATGTCAGTTAAAAAGAAAAAAAGTCCTAACACCAATCTTCGAGGTATCCCATGTTAAACTTGTTCTCTTTAAAATTTCTGGTCTTTATAGTAGACATACTGGGTTCGGTCATAAAAGTAACATTCTAATGTGATAAGCTGGTTTTTTTAAGTTGAGTGTGAGACACAGTTAAACGCTTTGGTTAGATCATAGAAGGATGCATACGTGTCCAATACATCCTCAAGTTCAGGGACCTATGAACAGCTGACGTTATTGATTCCCTCTGACAAAACCCAAATTGCCCTGCAAGATTTGATCTATTAATATAGTTTCAAAGATTTTGAAAAAATTGTTGGTAACAGAGAAACAGGGCGATAATTGGTATCATCATCTGTTGGTTCTTAAGGTTTTAAAATGGGTACAACTTTTGCATCTGTGAGTACAGTAGGAAAGACTCCAGCAAGTGGCAATACCTACTCTTGCTGTTTTTTAGATTTGAAATTTTGACCCTAACCTTATTAAAAGGTATTAAATGTTTACCTATTGAGCCTGCCGTTGTTGACATTGATGAAAGAAAAAGAGTTATTCTTTATGATATTCCATATTGTGACCCTTGGCCTATCTGAGTTTTTTATATAGGAATTATAAGCTCTATTCTGGGCACTATAAAGATCTTCCCTATACCCCTTTTATAGTTACTATTTAAAAATTTAAATTTAAAAGTTATTAAACCCGTTCGCTATAATGGATAAATGGGTACTGGGTAATGATATAAATGTATGTATACGTTACAGGCCTTTTTATACATATTTTTTTAGTATTTCTGTTGCCTTTAGGATTTTTTTAAAGGACTTTCACACAACTTAACAATTATTGTGACTTTTAAAATGTAATGCATTCATTATGTTAAGTCTAAATATCTCGAAAACGGTGGCTTGTAGCGACTTCGACCAAGATACATTTTTTCCGTAAAAATAATAGATAAATCTACTTTTTTAATAAAAAAATAATTTAAGCAACCCTAAAAAATATATGACACTTTTAAGATATAAAAAACTGTGTATGTAGCGGAAACAAGTGCGAACCCTCGTAATATTAAATTTGAATTTTTTCATATCAAAAGACCTCCAGATGCTAATTTTCGTTCAAATATCTGCATAACTACCAAAATTATTAAGAAAAAACAAAAATACAAATAAAACTGTAACACCCTCTATCTTAGAAATTAAGCATTTGCGGACATTTTATTATTTTGAAGCGAGGAAAGTCCCCCTGATTTTTTTCACAACATTAATGAAACACCCCGTATATTAACTGCCTAGAATTGAATTAAAATTAAGAGACTTTTCTTTTATATATTAACTGTCTAGAATTGAAATAAAATTAAGGCACTTTTCCAGGCAGTTGAATAAAATTAAAAAATTAATTAACTTAGGCCTTGTTATTTTTTTAAGCGTTTTTCAGGAAAAAAATTAAAAAGCCTTAAGAAATAGTTTGTTGTCATATTTTAAATTCAACTGCCTAGAAGAAATATTGTATTTCTTTTATATTTTAACTGTCTAGAATTTAAATAAAATTAAGGCACTCTTGTAGGTAGTTAAACAAAATTGAAAATTTAATTAAATTGGGCGTTGTAATTTTTTAAACGTGTTTCTGGCAAAAAAATAAGGCTGCCTTAAGAAATTATATTTTATTCCTAATTATAAATTCAACTGCCTGGAAAAAAATTACTTTATTTCTTTTGTATATTAACTGTCTAGAATTGAAATAAAATTAAGAAACTTCCAGGCGGTTGAATTAAATTAAAAAATTAATTAACTTATGCCTTGTTATTTTTTAAATGTTTTTCAGGAAAAAAAATGAAAAAGCCTTAAGAATTAATTTTTTTCTCATATTATAAATTCAACTGCCTAGAAGAAATATTTTATTTCTTTTATATAATAACTGTCTAGAATTTAAACAAAATTAAGGCACTCTTGTAGGTAGTTATACAAAATTGAAAATTTAATTAACTTGGGCATTGTCATTTTTTAAACGTATTTTAGGCAAAAAAAGAAGCGTTAGGAGATTATATGTTATTCTTAATCATAAAATCAACTGCCTGGAAAAAAAATATTTTTTTTATATACAGGGTGTTTGGCGGAGAGTTAGCCAAACTTGGTGAGCATATAGATAGGCTCAGATAGAAGAGATAAACTTATGTTCTAAAAGTCTCGGATTTTTTTATATCATTGATTTTCTGTTATTTTCATAATTTTCAAAAAATTATGCCTTTTGACATCTTTAAATTTTTTCAGCATATTTTTCACGTTTTTTTTTACATTTGTATTTAGTCTGTAATGTATCCTGAATCTAAAAAAATCAATATCAAGTACAAATAATACCGAAATAATTCGTTTTGAGCTCAAAAAGTTAATACAAGTAGCAAAAAAAGTTATGAAAGGTAACTTTAACTTGACGCAAAAAAAAACTAAAATCTATCAAGATGTTTAGGTAGTTTTAAAAATATCTTCAGTTAATACTCTTTTCAATGATATACAATGTGTAACACAAAGCCGACTAACTTGCCACAATTCATAACTTTGAAGGACAATAAAGTAAAAAAAAATATTTTTTAAATTTTATGTATTTATTTCAAAATTACAAATTTTAATAAAACTGCGCTCCCCTGGCTCTAATACATGCCCTACGTCGCCGTCGCATTTCCACTGTCGTAAGACGAAGCCGCATCTCTTTTCTGATAGTTTGAAAAGCGGCATCGATTCTTTGAATTGTCAAATGAGGAGATCGTGGAACATGCTATGGGATTGTTGTTGTGATAACAATAATATGGGCTACATATTGTTGTTGTCATTTGACATTTGTCATTTGTCGTGGTGTAACTTTTTAGCTTTCTTACGTACCCAAGTCGTTAATTTAGTATTGTTTCGTTTCTGTAGTTGTTATTGTTATTGGTAATACTGTTGTTATTGTTGCTGTTAATTGAGTTTTTATATTGTTTTTGTGACTTTCCTTATTTTCGTATCATTATCGTCACAATGGCTGCATACACTACCGAAGAATAGTACGCGAGAAGCATAAAGAATTTATGAGGAGCAATACCCCAATAGGCGTGTGCCCCACCACAACACTTTTGCTAACACTTTTCGTCAATTAAGGGAAATAGGCCATCTAAATTTTCAAGAACCGAGGATCAAAATCGGATCGGAGGCAGTTAGTCTAGGCGAATTATATTTTTTAGGGAAAAAATTGTTATCCGGAAACTAACGACGGGTAAAGGTTTGGGGAGGTATCAGGAACGAGGAAAAAATTCATGCAGGAGCAGGTTAAGGGAAGTAAAGTTTTGGGGGGGTGAAAAGGGGTGAAAAACTTTTCGATTTGCGGCGAAAGTTGACGTCAAAAAAAAAAAATGTATAATGGAAAAGTTGTAGATAATAAAAAAATCTATAACTTTTATAGAGGCCACTTTGTGACATAACCTCGAAATTTCCAAGAAAATCGCGAAAAATTGCTGTTTTTTAATTTTTTTGTTTTTTATTTTTCATTTTCGGACAAACACACTGATTTTGATCAAACTTGGCAAAAAGATACTTTCATGTGTCCTTAAAAACCACAAATTTTTTCAGACCGAAATATTGAAAATTTTCCGAGATATTAAGTTTAAAAAAAAAAAATTACGTTTTTTTTCAATTAAAATTTGTCCTTCAAAAAATTGTCGTAGGAGGTTCATCCAGGTCTCATTTTGTTTGTTTTTTTATCTACTTTCAGATAAAATAAAAAAAAAATACACTTGCCATTTAAAAATACAAAAAACTAAAAATTTCGGAAAATTTTCAATATTTCGGTCTGAAACAATTTGTGGTTTTTAAGGACACATGAAAGTATCTTTTTGCCAATCGTCTTTCAAAATGACGGGTGTTCTGCACACTATCGAGTCGCCGTTAGAGAATTTCTGAACAATACTTTTCCCAATTCGTGGATCGGAAGAGCAGGTCCCATCGCATGGCCTCCACGGTCCCCCTGATTTAACCCCTCTCGATTTTTACGTAAGGGGACGTGCGAAAGAACCCGTGTACGAGGTGGATATTGACAATCTAGACCGCTTAATTCAAAGAATCAATGCGGCTTTTCTAACCGTCAGAGAAGAGATGCCACTTCGCTTTACGACAGTAGAAATGTATAAGAGCCAGAGGAGCGCAGTTTCAACAAAATTTGTAATTTTGAAATAAATACATAAAATTAAAAAAAATATTTTTTTTTACTTTATTTTCCTTTAAAGTCATGAATTGTGGCAAGTTAGTCGGCTTTGTGTTACACATCGTATATCATTGAAAAGAGTATTAACTGGAGATGTTTTTAAAACTACCTGAACAACTTGATAGATTTTAGTTTTTTTTTTGCGTCAAGTTAAAGTTACCTTTCATAACTTTTTTTGCTACTTGTATTAACTTTTTGAGCTCAAAACGAATTATTTCGGTATTATTTGATTTTTTTAGATTCAGGATACATTACAGACTAAATACAAAAAATGTAAAAAAAACGTGAAAAATATGCTGAAAAAATTTAAAGATGTCAAAAGGCATAATTTTTTGAAAATCCTGAAAATAATACAAAATCAATGATATAAAAAAACCCGCGACTTTTAGAATACAAGTTTATTAAGAATATATCTTCTATCTGAGCCTATCTATATGCCCACCAAGTTTGGCTAACCCTCCGCCAAACACCCTATATATTAACTGCCTAGAATTGAAATAAAATTAAGACATTTTATCAGGCAGTTGAATTAAATTAAAAAATTAATTAACTTAGGCCTTGTTATTTTTCAAATGTTTTTCAGGAAAAAAAAATTAAAAGGCCTTAAGGAATATTTTTTTCTCATATTATAAATTCTACTGCCCAAAGGTCTTGCCTAGAAGAAATATTTTATTTTTTTTATATTTTAACTGCCTGGAATTTATACAAAATTAAGGCACTCTTGTAGGCAGTTAAACAAAATTGAAAATTTAATTATTTTGGGCTAGGTATCATCTAATTGGTATCATCATAATTTGATACTTTAGGTTTAATAATCGGTACAACTTTTGCATTTTTGAGTACAGTAGCAAACACTTCAGCAAGTAGCAGTCGCTACTCTAATTTTTTAGATCTGAAATTTTGTCTCTAACCTTATTAAAAGGTGAAAATCACAGTTGTATGTGAATTTTATAGGTACTTACCAAAAGACTCTTCAGGAGCCACGACATCTTTGATAATTTCCTTAGTAATGTTAATAAAAAACCTATTGAATGTCTACCTATTGAGCCTGTCGTTATTAATATTGTTGAAAGAAGAAGAGGTATTTTTTACAGTATTCAATATTGTGACTAAGCTTACTGACATAAGCTCTATTCTTAGCACTATAAAGGTCTTGCCTATAATATACACCTTTTATAGCTATTCACCAGATGTTTAAGGATCAAATTATGATATTGCTTACTACTTGCTAGATTTTAAGATAATACAGTGTCAATTTAATATATATAAGTTAAGGTCAATCAGTTATTGCAAAAAAAAACGTAATTTTCAAATTTCTTCAGGTAAGAATAACACTTTTTAATTAGAATGTATTGGATCTAATTACTTACGCATTGCCCCGTTAATACCACAGTCTAATGTCATGTTAGCTCTTAGCTGATTAAATGAGTGCACAAGGGTCCTAATTATGATATCATTGAGCAATTATTTAATGTGGATTATTACTTAATTTTTGTGATTCTTTTACTAGATATCCAATGGACTCTGATAACTTTGACCCAAAAATTGACACATTTGGCAATTTTCAATGTCTGGTTATTTTTTATGCAATTTGTCATGATGAGTCCAGTAGGACCATCCAAAAGGTCGTACCTCTTATATACCTCGAGATATTGAAAATTTGGAGACGAATTCAAAAAATCTTCAAAAATTAAAGTTTTCTTCCAAGATTCTACTTGGATCCTACATATTTTATTTCGTATCAAGAACTTTAATTATTATTCAAATAACTCTAAAATGTTCTGTAATAAATAATGAAATATTCACACTTCAGGTATATAAAAGGGGCCTGGCCCTTATATTGCCAAAAAAAAAATCCTACTTTAATAAAAGCCTCATTTTCACCTTACTTACCATTTTCCACATCACCCACAAGAGAAAAAAAAACACCCCCACTCACACGACCAAGAGCAAAAAAAGGAAAACAACAAAAATATTCGAAATCAATATACTAAAAGAAATACGTGTGTGTTGTGTGTGTGTCTGTGTTGTCGTCACGACGACTCGCTGTAACTAAAGCCCAAACCCGTTTTCCATGCCCGATTTTCCGTGTATCTGGAAAACGGCAGGCCCGATATTGATTTTCCTCGTTTCGTTTCCTACGGCGGACACTTTGGATTTTCCAGGCACGCGCATACGCGTCTACCATCAGGTTTCCCGGGGTTTTCTTTTACTTCTAGTTTTTCATACTCCCTCCCTGATGAACGTTTCATCTCCATCTGAAACATGTCTATTTTCTCTGAAAATATTTGAACAATTTATGTATGGCACAATACCTTTCAAAATATAATTCGCTTTCTGACTGTTAACAGGAGTTCTTAATAGAAAACTCTATCATAGACTCTTTGAAAGTTTGAATTATACTCATTATTAGCTTCATACGAAAGGGTTTATTGTTCGGATTTATTGGGATTTATTCATAAGTGAAGAAAATTGAAGCTTGAACTACCTGGAAGGAATTCATCTTTTTCTGGTAGTAAATCTTTTAAAATCATAGGTTTAATTTAATTCAAATATTAAGGCTTCAAATGCCTATAAGAAATTCCCCATTTTTGAAGTAGTCAATCTTAGATTTTAAAATTTAACTCCTTTATTCTTTCTTTTCTCTAATTTACTTCTAGATTAGTTTTTCTATTTCAATGTGCTTTAAATGCATATTTTAAAATAATTTTTGGTTCATTGTACCTGCTTTTAGTTTTGTTTAAGAATTTTTAACAATGACTCTAATGTTTGATGCGTCAATTGATTTCTTTATAATTTTTACATCACTTAATAATAGTAAGTAATTATAACATTTTAAAATTAAATTTTACTGGACTATGACGCACCCCAAATACAGTATACGTACCGAACGATTTGACAAATAGAATAGTAGAAGCAAGATCTTGGTTTGATTTTTCTTTTTCTATATCTAGAATAATGGAGTTGACAGGAGGGGAGATAATAGAGGATACGTCCCAGATATCAGATAAATTATGCTTGTATAGAAATTATTGAAAAAAAATTAACGTAACTACTACCTCAAAATTCCATGGTATCTTATCTGAAACTTGGATATTCCTCAAGAATATATTCTATAAACATAAATAAACCATCGCTTATACAATTCAGGCAGACACTCTAATTATCCATAAACACAACGAGGTTTCATCCATGAAACATGATTATATGCGGTCTACTGGCTCGTTTATTTTCTGTTTCAAGGTTTTCCCAGGCAGGCTTAGGCGGAAAACAAACGTCTTCCTTTCCTTGGCACAAATTTCCATTTATGGAAAATTCGCCCTGAACAATGAGCGTAAGAGGGATGATAACGAGGGCACCGGAAATTCTTTTGGTATTACAAATGTCGTCGTGGAAGATTTATGGATGTTGGAACTCTTCTGTTGGTTTGTTGTTTATGAATTGGGGCCTTTGCAGATTATTAATTTGGGTTCTATTGAAAAGTGCTGCCACAAGTATTCAGTTAAATTGTATACAAATTTTCAAAATTGTATTTTTGATTTTTCTGGAAAGTCAAAGAACATCATATACAATATTTTCAAATTTTTATTGTAGCTGGTTTTTGAGTTATTGGTGTTTTTTGAAAATTACGGTAGAAAAAACGCACTCTCTTAAAAAAAAACATTTTTGCTCGACAAACTGGATATTTTTCAAAAAATGCTAGGATAGTAGTGCAATTAAATTGCAATGAGCAAATTGTGTATCAATTATCACTGGTTCTTGAGTTATCAGCGTTATTAGAGCAAAAATTCACTGTGTTCAAAAAAATATATTTTTTAATTAAGCCAACCCATTGACATGGTACTTTTTTATCTAATTTTTTCTGACTAATTCAATAGTAAAGTCGATTTTGTGATTCCATAAATGGTTTCCCAAAAATCGCAAAAACTTTCGTAAAAAGGCACTTCGACATGGCACTCTTCTTCGACTAATTTTTCCTTACTAATTCAATAATAAAACCCAGTTTTTTTGTATTATCAATGGTTTGCTCTGAATTAAGGAACTCAACTCTGATTAAATCTCAACTCAACTCTGATTAAATAACTTGTTATTCTTTATCATCAGAAGTTTACAGGGTTATTCGTAAATAAATTTCCCTTTGTAATGGTAAAATATGTGAAAATTATTATATTACCATAGGAATCTCTAGAAAAAAGGAGCTTAAGAAGAATCGCATATCAAAGATTCTATATCCAGTTTCACGAAAGTTTTTTATATTGAAAGACTTACTCATGTAAGGTCTACGATTAGTGGAGCAACAATTTTAAAATTACTATGAAACTCTTTAGAAAACATAGTACCATGTGAATACCTTTTTTCTAATTCTCCATTTGAATCTCTAGAAAAAAAGAGATCATCAAATCATTTCAAGGGCTCTATATCGATTTTTCATTTTTTTACCGACTTATGACCTTAAGTCTTCGATTAGTTGAACAACAGTTTTTAAATAATTGGATGATATGATTTTTTGACTCAAAAATTTCTCTAGTTATAATTGCACAAACCCCTAGATTGTTTGATCATACACTTTAAATTAAGTTTCTTGTATGATGACCTACTAGTTATTTTTTCAGAAACCCCTAGTTTCTTTCAGGATGAGCTTTTATACGTCAAGTATTAAGATAACTTATTAGTACAGAGGCCGGTAGGGAGGTATCGTAATTTAAAAAAAAAAACTCTAATGCAATGAATTTAAAATTTATTAAGCCATTGCCATTTACATATATTAAAATAAAACATTCTGCGTCAAAATATTACATCATATAGGTGGCGTCCATTTTTCTAGAGGCAGTCTAGGTATAGTAGGTGGAATTGTTTGAATTCCTCGTAGTATGACCTTGGAAAGGATTGAGCAGGAACTTGAGCTTGTAGTAGGTAGCCTTATAAAGTCACAAGGCGAAAGATCCGGTGAACGAGGAGGCCACTCCATATCTTTATGCAAAGATATCAGACGTCCAGGACAATGGTTGCTGGAACTAAGCTCTGTTGGGGTTAATGCGTCGTCTACACAGGTCTGGCAAGAAAAAATACGCGCATCATGTACAGAAAGCGATTTATAAGCGACACATTTATTAAATGCATGAGATTTTGGTTCAGAGAGGATGCACGAGGTATTGTTATTAATAAAACAACCATACAATAAAACCCATGGAGTGCCACCTCACTATGTTCCTCCTGTAAGGCAATTTTTATATGAAGCGTTTTCAGATCAGTGGATTGGGAGAAGAGGTCCAATGATGAATGACCGGCGAGATCACCGGATCTAACACCCCTTGACTTTTTTTCTCTGAAGTCACTTAAAAACTGTTATGATTAAAACGGTACCAGCTTCACTCGATGATCTTCGGCAAAGAATTATTACAGGATGTGCATCCAAAAGAAGTGATTCAAAATGTGACAGTTGTGGTGCATCGAACCCAAAGGGTGACTCACCCTATAACCAAAATATGGTGTTTATGGTTCCCCCTACCTGTATAACATTTGTAGCAAATTTTTAACGTTTTTAGTTTTTTTGTCAAATTGTTAGCCTGTTTGATCGACTTTCTTGTCTAGTAAGTTTTTTTTGCTTTACTTTTGCAACCAATATTTCCCTAAGCATCTTCAGAGCTGCTCTCATTAGAAAAGATTTGAACAAATGATGCAACACACTTTTTCTAAGCAAAATACTAAGAATTTAGCAAACACGATGTAACGTGGTCAAAATATCAAAGGAGACCTTTAGACACAGTAAATGATAATGAAATGTGGTAACGTAAGGCAATTTTTACATGAAGCGTTTCCAGATCAATGGATTGGAAAAAGAGGTCCACGAAATGGCCGGCGAGATCATCGGATCTAACACCCCTTGATTTTTTTTTCTCTGAAGTCACTTAAAAAACCGTTGTGATTAAAACGCAACCAGCCTTACTCGTTGATCTTCGGTAACGCATTATTACAGGATGTGCATCTATTTAGTACACGAGTGTTTAGGCGCGTACTAAAAATTAATACACAAATTTGAGCATTTCTGAATAGAGTGGTTTAAATATCATTTGTGTCGGTGTAAACACCTGTGGGTTTTATTCTGGGACTAAATTTGAATGACGCGCCACTTGTTTGACATTTGTTGCATGGCAATTGCCAGTTTTTGACATTCGACAATCATTCACTTTGGAGAAAGGTTCCTCACAAATTATTTTTGTTCGTTGTTTTTTTTTTTCGTAAAATTTTGCCTTTTTTAGCTGCCATACTGCCGTTAGCACAAACGTATAACATAACATAGTAAATTATAATGAAAGGAGACCTTTAAAGGAAGCTAATAGTGTCGATAAGCAGAAAAGGGGAGTTAACTGGAACGAGTCAATTATTAGCATCGGTCATAAAAATCAATGAACTTATGGATTCCAATAGATAATGTCATGTGGATATTTATAAAAACCTCCTAAAAAAACTGGAAGAAGGACATATATATATGTCACATGACCAGATTAAAATGAAACTGAAAAAACTTAGAACAGCTGCTTATATGAATGGCAAAATCAAATTCTGTAAGTGGTCAGATCCGATGTGACATTCCATTCCTTGAAAAACTAGATCTGCTTTATGGAACTCGACCTATGGCAGAGTGTAAGTTAAGTGGTTTTGATAATATTATCATGATGATTCCGTTTGGCCAACAAAATGGAGCGCCACCGCACTATAATCTTCCTGTAAGGCAATTTTTACATGAAACGTTTCCAGATCAGTGGATTGGAAAAGAGGTCCACGAAATGGCCGGCGAGATCACCGGATCTAACATCCCTCGACTTTTTTCTTCTCTGAAGTCACTTAAAAAACCGTTGTGATTAAAACGCAACCAGGTTCACTCGATGATCTTCGGCCACGGATTATTACAGAATGTGCATGCATTTTGAGCATCTAATGAAATAAAATCGCACTTCATAAAAACAGAGTTTACCTTTGACTTTTCCCGTATAAAATTTAGGAAAAATTCATGTGCAGGCGAATACTACTCCAAATAACCTTTTAATTTAAAACTAAACACAAAAGAGGTGGTGCCATTTAAAATTTTGGAGTTGAGGTACATCGGGCCCAATGGCTGAGTCACCCTATAAGCAAAATATGGTGGTTGTAGTTCCTCCTACCTGTATAACATTTGTAGCAAATTGCGCTTTTCTAACTTTTTAGTTTCAGATATATTTGTATTGATTTTTTTCAAATTGACACCGTTTTTAATCTAGTAATTTTACTTTGCCTTACTTTTCCAGATTTCTTTTGCTACCAATATTTTCCTGGGCATCTTCAGAGCTGCCCTCATTAGAAGACATTTGAATAAATGATGCTATCCCCTTTTTCTAAGCAAAATACTAATACTTTAGAGGACACGATGTAACGTGGTCAAAATATCAAACGTAAATGTCGATGCATATTAAGTGAGTTGAATAACAGTACAAGTCCGGACTTGCCGCCTGATGATGGCTCTCGAGTAAGCAAAACATGTATTAAACGTATGAGACTTTATCTCCTAGAGGATGGATGAGGTATTCTTCTAAATAAAACAACTACTCGACAACTTTTGATATGTGAAACAAGAATTTATTGCTCGCACAGATCATCTTTCACGCACACTATAACACAAACACCCATCACTCACTCAAGTATAATTAAATAACTTAAATAATAAAAAAAAATATACCTAATTATTACAGCACATTAATACTAAATTTTAACGTATAGTCAAATAAAAATAAATATTCCCTTAATATAAGATCCGCACAAAATATCAAAATATATATTAATATGTCAAGAAGAACACAATTTACATCGAAGTAGGTGACCAAAAATTCATTTCTCTCAACTCTGAAGGTTTCGCTTTGAACACTTGGGTTTTCTGTTTGGAGATAGCGGCGGCCTCATCCACACTTACGGCCGACGAGGCTCTCTCCAACTCCTCCTTCTTCTCCTCCCCGATAAAACCCATCGACTGTGAAATCTCCCTTTTGGCCAACAGACTCGACAATATCCAACCCTTGGACTTATCCGCCTCCAAATACGGACCCGTAAAGTACTGATTCATCCTCCTTTTGCTCTTGGGAGAGCTAAGGGGAGAAGCGGGCAACGATCTACTACCGCGTCTCCTGTACGGATCGAATTTGGCCAACAGCTGTTCGCACTCCTCTTCCGGTTTCGGGGTTTCCGGTACCCGTTTACCGGCTACGATCTGATTCGCTACCTTCAAGATGGTGCTGCCCACCTGCGACGTTTCGGATTTGAAGCCGTCATCGGTGCCTTTGGGGCGTGGTTTCGGAGAGATGTTGCCGAAGTCTGCTTTGATGGCCGGCTCGTTGGATGCCTTCACGCATTTCGTTTCCGTCATGTTGGCGTTGGTGGTGGTTTTTGCTACCGGGTGACGGTAGTACAACATGAAACTGTCATCAAGCTCTGTGGGTGAGAAGGCGCTCTGGTCGAGGTCGTATCTGGAAAAGAAGTGGGCATTTTAGTTCGGCTTGATTTATTTATTTAGCAAACATTGAAACATTAGTTAGGCAATGATAAGACAACTTGTGCTTAACAGATCAAGAAATAATTACGCAACAGATAAAGTTTACTAGCTGAAGTTAAGAGCAGAACAGTCTATAATAATTGAAATGACTTACAAACAGCCGAAATCGCAAGCTCACAACTGCAGAATATACTACAGGCAAAAAAAAATTAATATGGGGAGTTTATACAGAAAGAGGTATTTGATGGTTATAAGCTCATAATCATTAAATTAATTTTGTTTTTGAATGTACCTATAGAGCCACTAAACGTTATAAAATTAGACAACCAGACTGCCCAACCTTTTAAATTATTTTGTTGACCCCATTATGAAACCAAGAGTTTGAAACGAAGGTTTAACAACTTCATCAATATGTTTGTTAAATGTCAGTTTGTTGCCAATTATGACCTCTAGATTTCTTATATAGTCGATCTTCTATATTGTACGAGAGATTGTCATACACTGTATGCTAAAGCGTCAATGTCTCTTTGCAGTAGAACACAATTCTCATTAGTCTCTATAATGCGAAATATTTTTTAGTCACTGCAAATAAGATACTTAGTCATAATAGTGCTAGTAATATCATTGATAAATATAGAATTAAGACAAAACGGCTTCCTTGAAAGGCACCACTCAGTGCTGGATAACAATTCGACATAAAGCCATTGCATTTAACAAACTTCGATCTTTTAGATTAAAGACAAGGATGTCAGATAAAAAAAGTGACAAATGGACTTCATCATGAATCCTTAATACATTGTCTTATGTGTACATACAGCTTAATGTGACTGGACTCCATATTAAATTACAATTTATACATAATTATTGTTGAACTGGTTAAAATGGAAAAGGGTCGACAGTATCTCTTTTGCTATTGGCTAATTTGGAAACTATAACTCAGTACTCCGATGAAAAACTGGTGAACATAATTAGAAAGAGACATCTAAACTAATTGACAATTCATTAGATCGCACTGAATGAACTGACCCACAACCATCAAAGCAGAAAATCAGAACTGTATTTCCTTTGATCTATTTTCAGAACTGTTTGGGATTACTGTTTACAGATGACTCAGTTTTTTTTAATATAGGCATTATCAATTTCACACACTTTAATTAAAATTAGGCCTCAAGTGCCTGGAATAATTAATTCATTAATTAATTTAAAATTTAGGATATGGTTAAAATGAATTTTCAATTCCAGGCAATTGAACTGTAGTTTTTTTTTTAATTTTACACACTTTAATTAAAATTATGCCTCAACTGCTTGGAATAATTCATTAATTAGGTTAGGAGTCAGGTTAAAGTTAAATTTAATTCGCAATTCCAGGCAATTGAGCTGTAGATTTTTTTAATTTCACACAATTTAATTAAAATTATGCCTCAACTGCCTGGAATAATTAATTCATTAATTATTATGGTTAAGATGAATTTTCAATTCCAGGCAATTGAGTGAAGATTTTTTAAATTTCACACGTTTTAATCAAAATTATGCCTCAATTGCCTGGAATAATTAATTCATTAATTAATTTAAAATTCAGGATATGGTTAAAATGATCTTTCAATTCCAGGCAATTGAGCTGTAGATTTTTTTTTAATTCACACACTTTAATTAAAATTATGCCGCAACTGCCTGGAATAATTCATTAATTAATTTAAAATTCAGGATATGGTTAAATTAATTTTTAATTCCAGGCATTTGAGTTGTAATTTTTTTAAAATTTTACACACTTTCATTAAAATTATGCCTCAATTGCCTGGAATCATTAAGTCATTAATTAATTTAAAATTCAGGATATGGTTAAATGAATTTTTAATTCCAGGCAATTGAGATGTAGATTTTTTTAATTTCACATACTTTAATTAAAATTATGCCTCGACTGTCTGAAAGAATTAATTCATTAATTAATTTAAAATTCAGGATATGGTTAAAATGAATTTTCAATTCCAGGCAATTGAGCTGTAGATTTTTTAAAATTTGACAAGCTTTAATTAAAATTATGCCTCAATTGCCTGGAATAATTAATTCATTAATTAATTTAAAATTCAGGATATGGTTAAAATGATCTTTCAATTCCAGGCAATTGAACTGTAGATTTTTTTTTTAATTTCACACGCTTTAATTAAAATTATGCCTCAACTGCCTGGAATAATTCATTAATTAGTTTAAAATTCTCAATTCCATTAGAATAATTCATTAATCAAGATTTAACCCAAAATATACGCGACCCACAATAAAATATGGTGATATCATGGTTTGGGGTTGTTTTGGTATGAATCCATTGGTCAAAATCGACGGTAATCTGGGGTAAAAGCCCAGATTTAAACCCAATTTTAACCCCCAGAAATTTATCAGATGAAATCGAGAATCCATCAAAAAAATCTCTCATCTATATATGGAAATCAATTATTCCTAAAGAGGATATTGAAAAACTTTAAAAATCAATGAACATGTAAAGCAGTGTAGGTTATATTGTTCTCGTGAGCGAGGTTTGAGAAGCATAGTGTCATCTGCATATAAGGAGTTAACACTCTTCATTTGCACCTTTCTGAACTACTACAAATGTGTTTTTAAGTACTTTCTGAATAATCAAATTTTAAATTTAGTCAAAGCAGTTGAAAGTCCTAAAAAATTAATGTCATACTTAAATCGCTTGTGGCTCAGTAGCTTTCACTTAAGACTTTCTGAGCCTTTAGGATAAGTTTCAGATATTTTCTAGGCGTACAGTTTGAGGTTTGTTGCGACTTTTATCATGAGAAGATTCTGAGTAATTTGATTAGTAATTTAAACGCATTGTAGCTCTTTTATATTTAGGCGAAAAATATAGACTCTTTTTCACCTCAAACTCAAAAACGAAGAAAGTTGAAAATTTGTACAAAAATTCCTCAATTAAAATGATTAGACACCTATTTCAGCGTTTTTTAAAAAACGTACAAGAAGATGAAAAAGAATTTTTTTTGAGAAAATTTAATTTTTTTCCCAAAAAATTCTAGCATCATGCTTATAACTTAAAAACGAAGACAGTTAGAAAGTTGAAAATTTGTACAAAAATTCCTCAATTAAAATGATTAGACACCTATTTCAGCGTTTTTTTAAAAATGTACAAGGAGATAAAAAAGAATTTTTTTTTGAGAAAATTTAATTTTTTTCTTAAAAAATTCTACCAACATGCTTATAACTCAAAAACGAAGAGAGTTAGAGAGTTGAAAATATGTACAAAAATTCCTCGAATAAAATGATTAGACTCCTATTTCAGCGTTTTTTAAAAAATGGACAAGAAGATAAAAAATAATTTTTTTTTGAGAAAATTTAATTTTTTTCCCATAAAATTCTACCAACATGTCTATAACTCAAAAACGAAGAGAGTTAGAAAGTTGAAAATTTGTACAAAAATTCCTCAATTAAAATGATTAGACACCTATTTCAGCGTTTTTTAAAAAATGTACAAGAAGATGAAAAAAAATTTTTTTTTGAGAAAATTTAATTTTTTTCTTAAAAAATTCTACAAACATGCTTATAACTAAAAACGAAGAGAGTTAGAGAATTGAAAATTTGTACAAAAATTCCTCGATTAAAATGATTAGACACCTATTTTAGCGTTTTTTTTTTAAATGTACAAGGAGATAAAAAAGAATTTTTTTTTGAGAAAATTTAATTTTTTTCCCAAAAAATTCTACCAACATGCTTATAACTCAAAAACGAAGAGACTTAGAGAGTTGAAAATTTGTAGAAAAATTCCTCAATTAAAATGATTAGACACCTATTTCAGCGTTTTTTTAAAAATGTACAAGGAGGTAAAAAATAATTTTTTTTTGAGAAAATTTAATTTTTTTCTTAAAAAATTCTACCAACATGCTTATAATTTAAAAACAAAGAGAGTTAGAGAGTTGAAAATTTGTACAAAAATTCCTAAATTAAAATGATTAGACACCTATTTTAGCGTTTTTTAAAAAACGTACAAGGAGATGAAAAAGAATTTTTTTTTGAGAAAATTTAATTTTTTTCTTAAAAAATTCTACCAACATGCTTATAACTTAAAAACGAAGAGAGTTAGAGAGTTGAAAATTTGTAGAAAAATTCCTCAATTAAAATGATTAGACACCTATTTCAGCGTTTTTTAAAAAATGTACAAGATGAAAAAAAATTTTTTTTTGAGAAAATTAAATTTTTTTCTTAAAAAATTCTACCAACATGCTTATAACTCAAAAACGAAGAGACTTAGAGAGTTGAAAATTTGTAGAAAAATTCCTCAATTAAAATGATTAGACACCTATTTCAGCGTTTTTTAAAAAATGTACAAGAAGATGAAAAAGAATTTTTTTTTGAGAAAATTAAATTTTTTTCCCAAAAAATTCTAGCATCATGCTTATAACTTAAAAACGAAGACAGTTAGAAAGTTGAAAATTTGTACAGAAATTCCTCAATTAAAATGATTAGACACCTATTTCAGCGTTTTTTAAAAAATGTACATGAAGATGAAAAAGAATTTTTTTTTGAGAAAATTTAATTTTTTTCTTAAAAAATTCTACCAACATGCTTATAACTCAAAAACGAAGAGAGTTAGAGAGTTGAAAATATGTACAAAAATTCCTCGAATAAAATGATTAGACTCCTATTTCAGCGTTTTTTAAAAAATGGACAAGAAGATAAAAAAGAATTTTTTTTTGAGAAAATTTAATTTTTTTCTTAAAAAATTCTACCAACATGCTTATAACTTAAAAACGAAGAGAGTTAGAAAGTTGAAAATGTGTACAACAATTCCTCAATTAAAATGATTAGACACCTATTTCAGCGTTTTTTAAAAAATGTACAAGAAGATGAAAAAGAATTTTTTTTGAGAAAATTTAATTTTTTTCCCATAAAATTCTACCAACATGTCTATAACTCAAAAACGAAGAGAGTTAGAAAGTTGAAAATTTGTACAAAAATTCCTCAATTAAAATGATTAGACACCTATTTCAGCGTTTTTTAAAAAATGTACAAGAAGATGAAAAAAAATTTTTTTTTGAGAAAATTAAATTTTTTTCTTAAAAAATTCTACCAACATGCTTATAACTCAAAAACGAAGAGAGTTAGAGAGTTGAAAATTTGTACAAAAATTTCTCAATTAAAATGATTAGACACCTATTTCAGCGTTTTTTAAAAAATGTACAAGAAGATGAAAAAGAATTTTTTTTTGAGAAAATTAAATTTTTTTCCCAAAAAATTCTAGCATCATGCTTATAACTTAAAAACGAAGACAGTTAGAAAGTTGAAAATTTGTACAGAAATTCCTCAATTAAAATGATTAGACACCTATTTCAGCGTTTTTTAAAAAATGTACATGAAGATGAAAAAGAATTTTTTTTTGAGAAAATTTAATTTTTTTCTTAAAAAATTCTACCAACATGCTTATAACTCAAAAACGAAGAGAGTTAGAGAGTTGAAAATATGTACAATTCCTCAATTAAAATGATTAGACTGCTATTTTAGCGTTTTTTAAAAAATGGACAAGAAGATAAAAAAAAATTTTTTTTTGAGAAAATTTAATTTTTTTCTTAAAAAATTCTACCAACATGCTTATAACTTAAAAACGAAGAGAGTTAGAAAGTTGAAAATGTGTACAACAATTCCTCAATTAAAATGATTAGACACCTATTTCAGCGTTTTTTAAAAAATGTACAAGAAGATGAAAAAGAATTTTTTTTGAGAAAATTTAATTTTTTTCCCATAAAATTCTACCAACATGTCTATAACTCAAAAACGAAGAGAGTTAGAAAGTTGAAAATTTGTACAAAAATTCCTCAATTAAAATGATTAGACACCTATTTCAGCGTTTTTTAAAAAATGTACAAGGAGATAAAAAAGAATTTTTTTTTGAGAAAATTTAATTTTTTTCCTGAAAAATTCTAGCATCATGCTTATAACTCAAAAACGAAGACAGTTAGAAAGTTGAAAATTTGTAAAAAATTCCTCAATTAAAATGATTAGACACCAATTTTAGCGTTTTTTAAAAAACGTACAAGGAGATGAAAAAGAATTTTTTTTTGAGAAAATTTAATTTTTTTCTTAAAAAATTCTACCAACATGCTTATAACTTAAAAACGAAGAGAGTTAGAGAGTTGAAAATTTGTACAAAAATTCCTCAATTAAAATGATTAGACACCTATTTCAGCGTTTTTTAAAAAACGTACAAGGAGATGAAAAAGAATTTTTTTTTGAGAAAATTTAATTTTTTTCTTAAAAAATTCTACAAACATGCTTATAACTAAAAACGAAGAGAGTTAGAGAATTGAAAATTTGTACAAAAATTCCTCGATTAAAATGATTAGACACCTATTTCAGCGTTTTTTTTTTAAATGTACAAGAAGATGAAAAAGAATTTTTTTTTGAGAAAATTAAATTTTTTTCCCAAAAAATTCTACCAACATGCTTATAACTCAAAAACGAAGAAAGTTAGAGAGTTGAAAATTTGTACAAAAATTCCTCAATTTAAATGATTAGACACCTATTTCAGCGTTTTTTTAAAAATGTACAAGGAGATAAAAAAGAATTTTTTTTTGAGAAAATTTAATTTTTTTCTTAAAAAATTCTACCAACATGCTTATAACTCAAAAACGAAGAAAGTTAGAGAGTTGAAAATTTGTACAACAATTCCTCAATTAAAATGATTAGACACCTATTTCAGCGTTTTTTAAAAAACGTATAAGATGAATTTTTTTTTTTAATTGCGATTTTTTTAAAACATGCCCATAACTCAAAAATATAGAAAGTTAGAGAGCTGCATTTTTCCAGAATAATTTATTGATAAATAACAAAAACTTTTCTAAAATTAAAATAAATAACAAGTGACTTTTTTCAGCTATTCTTTCCCAACAAATCCAATGGTGAAATTAATTTTTTGATACTATCAACAGTTTTCTTAAAATTACATAATTTCCTTAAAAATTAAAATAAACCCATTGACATGGTACTCTTCTTCAGCTAGTTTTTCCTAACAAATCCAATAGTGAAATTCATTTTTTAATACCGTAAACAGTTTTCCTAAAATCACAAACAATTATTTTTCAATTAAAATAAACCCATCGACATGGAACTGTTTTTAGCCCACATAACCTGACTTAGTAAAACTAACAACTTTAAAACCTAACTCATCCTTTGGGATTACTCTAAGCAAAACAGTATCATCATCATATAAAATGACCACATTCTATGAACCTTATTATTAAAGCCCAAATACACTCCTGTAAGTAATACATACAGAAACCCAAATAAACATTTATTTCAAATACGAAAAAAATTGTGTTTGTTCTGAAGCATTTCTTATCAAGAAAACACTCATATATCCTTGTTATTATGAAACTATATAGATTACACATACCGTCTTGAGATGGACATTCTGGTATCGCTTGGTAACAACACTATGTGCAACAACAGATCACAAGTATATGGAAAACATTGCAAAACGCTTAAGTTACCCTTTTTTCTTTTCGAGTGCAAAGAGCATCCTTATTACGACTGACGACTGCGTGTAAACAAACCAACCCGATATCCTTTATCAAGTGTTTTTCTATTTACATAATTATCCGAGTCATAAGATCGGGTTTTTAAACTGTTAGTACGGGGGTCAAGACCTTCGTTATTCGGTTTTTGTTATCATAATATAGTCGAGCCTCTTTTGAGAGGATTTTGCAACACCGGCTCACCGTCTATCGAGACAAAGTCAAATAAAAGGATCAGAATTTGTTATCGTGTATTTATCAGGCTCGTGGCTATGTTTTTCAGTTTTATCGTAGATAAAAATGCGTGATATTTAATAGGGGTGTTTCAATAAAATTTCATAGGACCTACCTGGAGTCTGCTTAGCACTAACAATTGAATATACACAACTGGTGAATGCGACATGAATGTCCTACTATATATTGTTCTCGAATAGGATATTAAATATACCACGAAACAGCATATAATAAATGCCCATTGTTAAAACCACCTACAGTGCAACAATTACTAATCTGAGGGCTAGTTATCGATAGCATTAAAAATCGTAGTTTTGGATTATTTCATTAATAAACAGACACAACGTTGCCAAGTATCGGATATTCAACTGAGCCTTGTTGTCTAAATAGAAAAGAATTTAGACCTGATGGAATTATGCTTAACCCTCAATGAATAAACTCACCTTGGTCCTCAATACCGATCAATTCTACTAGAAAATTCGTATGTTAACAATAGCCCTCGAATCTAAGTAAATTAAAAAGAAATTAAAAGTCGTTAAAAGGCTCGTGATCACTTAATGATTTTTGAACGATTGTATTAGCCAAAATAAACATTAAAGTTTTTAGATAATAATCGTTAGGTTTATTTGTTGAGTGTCTCGAACGGTTTGGGATTACTTGTTTAGTTACTTCACGTGAGGACATTAATTATTTTTTATTAGATGTGGTAAATTCGTAATATTCCGCTTTAAGTATTTTGTTGCATCCACCCACTTCATTAACCAAGGATTTCGAGAACTGCTCGTAAATGATGCAATTTTATGATTATGTGAATACCCACTTCTATATCAATAAAAAACATTACTTGGAATTGTACACTTGTAAATAAACTACAACCAAGTTTTTCTATAGACACTGTCAAAGACTTTACAAGTGGCTAAATCAAATCATATTCAGTGTCAAAGGCCTATCGAGACTCCGAAAATACCGTAACAAAATACACTGTCTATATCCGCATGAATAAGGTTATCACCATCCAAAAACTCGATGTAAATAAGTCACTTGATTGGGATGATATATTGACTCATTGTCTGCTTTTAATATATTAAATATTTCTCTTACAGATAAACTAATTAAAAAAAGATCCACATTTAAAATGGACCAGCAATATTGCGCATGTAATTAATAATTTAAGATCGTTTATTGGCAACTTTAATGAATTAAAAATTTTTTTCGATTTTTCATATTTAAGATCATTGGACATATACAGGCACGCCTAATATGTGCGATTTTAGTATGGGATGATGCTTTAGGGACTTATTTAAAACCATTGGAAACAGTTCAGAAGTGGGATAATTTCTAATAAAAATAGGTCCAGAAAATTTATAAAAGACCTAATTTATTTGAAAAGTAACTAAATTCATTGCAAGTTCATAAATTTCATCACACTTAGTCAGAATTGGATCAATTAGTAGATAGTATGGATTTATTTTCTAATTCTATATTTTTAACTGATGTTCAGTAGGTTCCTTTTTTAAGAAGTTTTTAACGTTTTTTATATATAATTTTAAGTTTAGCCTTGAAAAACCTATTTGGCTTTATTTATCTATTGTATTTATTAGTATAGGTTTTAGCTGTTAGTAGGCAGTAGCCTAGTTCGAATAAATTGTAAAATGTTAGAGTTGTAATTTGAACTTTAACCATGAATTTTTGAATTTTAACCACTGACTAGATTCTTACTTTTTCTGACTTCTTTGTCTATTCCATGTATATACAATAAATACGAGGGCGGGTCAATAAGTCCGTAACTTTTTGGATAAAAGACAGGTTTTTATATAAAAAGTTATTTTATTTTTATAGTCTCGTTTGGGTTCTATACACTTAGTCCAACGTTTCTCCAATTTTTTTATCCCTTCGGAAAAATA
Source organism: Anthonomus grandis grandis (assembly GCF_022605725.1). Taxonomy (NCBI): domain Eukaryota; kingdom Metazoa; phylum Arthropoda; class Insecta; order Coleoptera; family Curculionidae; genus Anthonomus; species Anthonomus grandis. The sequence goes on from NC_065548.1 coordinate 4,655,636, forward strand.
TGATTTGTCGAGGTCATCAAAATAGGCATTTGTTTGAGAGATGATTTCGTCGTTGGAGTCAAATCTCTTTCCGCCGAGCCATTTCTTAAAGTTTGGGAATACAAAATAGTCACTGGGGGCTAAATCTGGAGAATAGGGCGGATAAGGAAGTAATTCGTAACCTAATTCATGGATTTTTGCCATGGAAACTGCACATGTGTGGACCCTTGCATTGTCTTGGTGGAAAAAAACTTTTTTTTGGCCAAATGTGGTCTTTTTTCTTTCAGTTCCTCATTGAATCTATCCAATAAGTTGGTATAATATTCTCCATTGATTGTTTTCCCCTTTTGAAGATAGTCAATATGAATTATACCGCGTGCATCCCAAAAAACGGTCGCCATGACTTTATTGGCTGACAAACCCACGTTTGCCTTCACTGAAAAAAATATCTGGATTCTGGCAAAGTAATGGGTTTCTTGGCTTTTTTTTTCTTATACCAAAACCGCCGAGTTTAAACTAATAGTATTTTTCTTTCCTCAAGAGATTCAAAGTTTTTCAATCAAATCCCCAATTCATTTGCTATATTATTATTTATTGACAAAGCCGGTATTCTTGCCGCTAGCATGGGACTTTTAACAAGATCTTATGATTTTAAAATAAAATATCGATTTTTGTCATACGCGAATATGATTATCTTGTTCCTTTGTATTATTGTATTCCATCGTTTCGAGTTTCGGGGTTCAGTCAGTGTTCAGTTGGGGTTCGATGTGCGACATCACACAAAGTACCGTGTATAGTGCATATAGTGCGAGTAATCTACTAATTTAGTAATTTACTTTCTTTTGTGATATTAACTTTCAAAAATGGGTGACATTGACGGAAATAATTTTAAGCTGCTACTAGAAAAGTGGAACTTGGGCCACTTGTTGCAAAAATTTGCAGGTAAGTTTGTAATCTTAAATATTTTCCCTCCACATTGTTATCCATATGCGCTATGCGCGCCGGCATCATCAGAAACTCTTTTTTTCCAGTCCTTTAGCTTATAATAAGTTAGTTTAAGTTACGGGTAAAATTATTAGAAAATTAATGCTACATGTAATGCTAGCTCATGTAGCCTCCATTTTGCTGACGCCGTTTATGTAAAACAGTGAATATTTGTTGTCAAAAGTTATTGAGTTTACTCTTTGTTTAAAGTAACAAAATACTTTTATAAGAGTATATGTTTTTTTCGAAGAGAAAGATCTTTTGTGATAAAATTATATGCCTTTGACATTTTTATTTTACAATTGGATTCTACAGTGTTTTTCTTATAAAAGTGTAAATTTTCTTAAAACAGAAAAACTAATTTTACATTCCTATCTTTACTTTTTAATAGATACCTATCTTTTAAGGTACATGTCAAATATATACAACTCCATATAGAGCCTTCTAACATTATGAATAGGGCACTTTTCCACACCCTGTATCTTAAAAGCTATAGCTAACAAAAAGTATGGCATGCGATACATCAAAGTTCTTGGAATTTTGTAAAGAATTCAAATTTTATTTTTTTAAATTAAAAATGAAAACAGATATAGAGGCAAATGATATTGCTGAGACCCGCAAGGTGATGGCCAGAAACTTCATCGATCGATTGTATGCAGAATACCATTAACAGCGAAAATTTTAAAAACTTGGCAAAGTTGTAAAGTTATTGGGGAACCTTTAACTTAAAAAGTAGTAGTAGTAGTAGTAGTAGTTAGTACTTAGTAGTTTGGGATTTTGTTGGTAATACAGAATTATTTATTCACAGTTTAATTTTAGATGAAAGTGTTGACATTGAGCTTATTAAGTATTTGTCAGTGGATCAAATAAATGTTTTTGCTGCAAATATTGGAGATCGCATAAGGCTGACAAGATTAGTGCAATCATTGCAGAATGAAAAGGGGGAAGAGGATGTTGTTTGCAATGTGAGTATGAATATTTAGCATATATACAATACATACATTTTCTAATGTTTATTTAACTTTTGGGTGTTACAACTTCATTTTATAATAAACAAAAATGCGCAACTTTGTCACAATTAAAACTTTTTTGTATCTCTTTGTATATACTTAGTTTACGAGACCCCAAAAGTGAACTAGCAATTTGCAAAACACCTTGCATACCTACTAAATATAATAAATAAGTCATATTTTTAAAATGGCCTTTGAAAAAATATCTATGATTTAAAATTCCCAAAAAAAACTAATCAACAAAAATTATTTTTTATTTTTAGACCATTCCTTTTAACAAAAACAAAAAATTACTAGTGATGTGGCACTGACTGAAGATGAATATATGCCCAATTTATCACCCCCGCCAATAGAAGAAGAAAGACACTGTCTAAACACACAGTACTGATTCTCTAGTGTATAGAAGTCTGGGAACGACTAGACTTTTGAGAGACACTGTATGTTTTTTATGTAGATATATTTTTAAAATGCTCTTTATAGTTTTAAGTTCAATATAATATAAGAATCCCTAAAGACTGTTGGATTTACAGGAATGTGCTTGTGCTAAGTTATTTTTCTTCGTTTGTTACATATTTCTTCTATGTAAATATTTTTTATGTTTTATAAGAATTGATTTCGAGAAAGGTTTTTGAAGCCAAACTTATATTAATTTGTAGGACTATATTATTACGTTGTTCCTATAATTATTTACTGTTGATTTTTTATTTTTTGTTTGAACCTTAATATTTTTTTTAATATAATATTTCATACATTTGTTATGTTAAAACTTTGTTTAAACATAATTAAATAATGATTTATAGAAAAAAATTGTATTATTTTTTATGTAGGCCCATTTAAAAAGAAAATAACTATAAGTATGTGTAGATACATATATTATAATACATAGGTAGGTATGTTTTTTATAAAATATCTTATAAAAAATATGTAGGTATGTATCTATAATATATTTTTAAAGATGCTATTTTATTGATTAATAATGTTTAATAAGGATCAATTATTATGCTTCAAAAATATATTACCTATCCCAAAAATAATGTATATAATAGTTAACGAATGTTTGCAAAAATTTAAACTTATAATTTTATATCTACAAATTAACAGAAAAATTAAAACCGGAAGCTGGCCTATTTTTTTATATTATTTGTAGAATAAAATTATAAAACTACTTTCTTGAAAAAATTTTATTACCAGCTATTATTACATCATGTTTTAAAGTACATAATATTTTTGGAGCAATAAAAATTTATATCTACTCTTAAGGATATAATAAATAATTAAATATTTTCTTAAGAGTAGATCTAAATTATTATTGCTCCAAACATATAATATAACATATTTTTGGAGCATAATTGATCCGTATTATTTAGAATTATTTAAAAAATTGACACCCTTAAAAATATATTATATTAGGGTGTCCGCAGAAAGAATATCGAAACGCATCTATAACTTTTTTTAGGTTAATTTTTTTTTGGTTAAGGTAATTTTCGTAGTAGCTTTTGGCGTTGCATCTAATGGTGTCATGCGTTTTACCTTATTGATGACATTTAAGGTTATTTCAAGGCCATATTCGATTTTTTAAGTGGAACACCATATTTTTTATTATTTTTTTGAATTTAGCATAAAATTACAAGAATTTGGATGTACCATATGCCATACTTTTATTCAACTGTTTTTAAGATACAGGCAGTTGAACTTTTAATGACTTGAAGAGGCTCTAGAGCCAATACTATAATGAAAAAACGGATTTCACTTTGCTATCTTAACTTTTTAATATCCATCTTTTAAGATGCATGACACCTGTCAAAATCTTTGACAGATATTTTTGACGGGTGTCATATTTGACATGTATATTAAAAGATAAATATTGGAAAGTTAAGATAGGAAAGCGAAATTCGTTTTTCTCTATCTTTAATAGAATTGGCTCTGGAGCCTCTTAAAGTCATTAAAAGTGCAATTTTCAACTCCCTGTATCTTAAAAACACTTAAATAAAAGTATGGCATGTGAAACATTAAAATTCTTGTAATTTTATGCTAAATTAAAAAAATTATAAAAAATATGTCCAGTTAAAAAATCGAATATGACCTTGAAATAATCTTAAATGTCATTGATAAGGTCAAACGCATGACACCAATAGATGCAATGCCAAAAGCTACTACGAAAATGACCATAACTTAAAGACAAATTAACCTAAAAAAAGTTATAGACGTGTCTCGATACTTTCTAGACACCCTGTATACCTATTTCTTATTTTGGCAACTATTGCCAAAATGCCATAGTATTAAAACAAGATTCTAGTGCTTTTGACTCAAAATATTAGAAGCCTTATATCAAACTCACAGTTACTGGGCGAAAAGAATGGGCTTTTGAGATAAGATTCTTGAACTTTGGAACAAGTCTCTTGGAGTTTGTAAGAAATGCTCTCATACTTTTGCTAAAAGTATCGGGAGCTTACTGCAAGATTCTAATTATTTTCGATAATATATTTAAGTTCTTATAAGAAGAAACGACTTCTATCGCATAAAATATTTAGGTTTTAAGACAAGTATTTAGAGATTTATACAAAAACCATATATTTTCGTCACCAAACCAGAAGATCTTAAAAGAAATTATTTATATTTTATATGAAGTTCATATGTATTTAGAGTAAAAGAAGTTTTTGAATTATATCAAGGAAAGTGCATCCTTGCCGCAAATCGGCCATTCGTTTGGCATATATCAAGTCCGCGCCGGCTTTGAGATAATGCGGTGCGCATTAATAGCAAAGTATCCTTTTTTCAGTGTTCTTGGGCGCCGATTCACCCCGAGAAATCCACTGTTTTGACTGCTGTTTGGTCTCCGGCGTGTTGTGGTGGATCCACGTTTCGTCCACGGTGACGAAACGACGCAAAAATTCGTCCATATTGCGGTTGAATAACGCCAAACACTCCTGGGAAATTGTCACACGGTTGCGTTTGTGGTCGATTGTGAGCAAACGCGGCACCCATCTTGAGGAAAGTTTTCTCATAGTCAAATGATCATTCAAAATTGAAACTACTGAACCATGTGAGATGCCTATGGCTTCCACAATCTCTCCCACTTTCAATCTCCGATCGGCTAAAACCATATCGTGAATTTTTTCGATTGTTTTGGATGTAGACACCTCAACTGGGCGTCCAGAACGTTCGGCATCTTGTACGGCCACATCGAAATTCAGTAAACCACTTCTTTACCATGTCAATGGATGGTGCATCCATAACAGTCCCCATAACATTTATCAAGCTTAGCCTTGGTTTGAGTGATGTTTTTTTTCCGTAAAAAATAATGCTTAATGAGCTCACGAAATTCACTTTTTTCCATTTTCTTCTCAAAACGAGTGGTAGTCTGCTATCAACAGCTGTCAAACATAAACTAAATGACGCAGCTTGTTCAAATTTTGACAGGCGTCAACTGACAGTTCTGAGTTGCCATTTCCATTAAAGGGCGGGAAATTCAAAAAGTCACGGACTTATTGACCCGCCCTCGTATTTTGATCTCAATTACGTCTCGAGTTTTACTCTTTCTTTTAATAACATTTGACTCCTGGGTTAAATTAAATTAATATTAGATGCATTTTATAGGTAATTTTTGATTAACCAGTGCTGCCAGATCTACTGAAAAAAGATCTAAAGATCTGCTAAATACTGACCACTTTTCTTGGTTTTTTAATATATCAACTTTGCAAGACTGAACGGGAGCGTGTCGTATTCCAGAGACCCTAAATTTGCACCGGGTCCTTTATTTTACATAATATTTATGTAATAAAATTAAAAACAGCAGTTTTCAAAAGTTGGATTTTTTTGACGTAAAAATGACAGTTGAAAATTCAAAATGGCGGAGTATCCTCGTCTTTAAAAATCATTAAAATTGACGCAAAAATTATAGCCGGAACTGTCAAAATAGCAAGAAAGGTTACCTGGAATTCACGTATCTCCATCTTATCTTTAAACTCAAAATTGGGACAAAAATAATATTTTTTTAATTTTTTGAAAAACCACCAAAAATACCCTCTATACTGTACAAAAATCTTGCAATTTTTTAATTATCAAAAAAACCTAAAATTTCCAACTTTATGTGCCACAAAACCAATAAATAATAATAACAAAATAATATAATAATGTATATACAGTACACCAACAAATCGGCCTACCTGGTGCACAAGGTAGAATATTGGCTAAACCAAACCATATTCAGCGACAATGTCACAGGCCTATCGAAACTCCGAAGATACCGTAACAAAATACAGCGTCTATATCCGTATGAATAAAGTTGTCACCATAAAAAAACTCGAAATTTGTTATTTAAACAAAAGAAACTTTCGAAATGGGTCAAAAAGGAACTTAATCGAACGTCAGACCGAACCGAAAGTAAAACAAACGTACGGACTCGGTTCTATTTCAATGCCTCTCGCCATGCGGGTGACGTCACGCCGGAATGTTACGTCAAGTCGAATTCTCTCTCATTGGTCCGGTTAAGTAGGCTCGACTTAAGCCGATACAATGTTGCCATAACCCGTAGAACCGATAAAAATCAGTAATATAGTGAACACACGCAACCTGATGCAACATTCCCAAGACTGAAAACTTCGTTTCTAATTTAAGGTCATGATGGTGCAATAATCGTTTGGACCTAATTAATATTGTAAATATTTTTTTTTAAGTTGAAAGGGTGTGATTTCTCGAGAAGCAAAACAAATTGATACTAACAGATGACGTCAAAGCTGTTATCTGTTGAATGTAAAAAGTAACAGGAACAGTGTGAAAATACCGTAAAGTTTATTTTTGAAATGTGCGCGAGTGTCATGTGGTGGATTAACGATTGTATGCACAGATCCAAATTAATTTGTTTAAACAAAAAAAAGAGTTAAGATGCTTTGGATGTTTTGTTTTCCAGGTGTCTAAGTTTACTGCTTCATACAATCTAAAGAAATCATGCTTTCACGATTTCTATATGGTTTATTGAAACGTTTTCTGGTCATGGGTGTATGCTCTGGAAAACACGTAATGACAAACTTGTTTTCTATCTAACACTGAACAAAGTTATGCTCCTCGTCTGGATTATTGAGAAACCAGGACACTGAGGCAGTAATTAAAGAGCGAAATGGGGTAGAGAATTGAAGAAATTATTACTGATTTATTACTCATCAAATAGTAAGATGAATTTGAGCAAGTAGACCTTAACCACGTGAGCAACATTGTCCCCTGTGTTCTCCTGAGACACAACCGAAAAATTATAAATAAACCAGAATCGTGTATCCTTCTTCTTCTCAATGAAAACCAAGAAGACCTCCAGGTTGTTTACTATCCTGTTTGGAACAAAAATTGATAGAGTCAAAGACCTTAGACAGATAACTAATGTAAGAGATATCTATTGTTGCAATAAACTAGAATTTTCCATCCTTTTTCTACTCAATGAAAACCATCAAGACTTCCAAAGGTTTTACTATACTCTTTGGAAGAAAATTGATTGAGTCAAAGGCCTTAGAAAGATCAAAAATCGAATATGGGGGTTTTGAATTACATAAGACCCTTATCGAGGTCTTTTTTTTATATAAGTCATCTTATGCAAGATGTGTCGCAAAATATTGAACTAAGGTTATATGAATATGGGTCTGAAAAAGCATTTTTCTTTGAGTCACAGGGTTTTTTGTTTTTAGTTTTTTTGTTGTCAGGGGTGTATATGCCCCAAGGCTAGAAAATTGATTATTTTTATGCAAGAAATTACATTTATAACACATTAACGCTGATTTCTCAATTGTAAAAAATTATTGGAAAAAAGCGGTTAAATAGGTATTCAATGACTTTTTTTAGACGCAGCTATGATCCAGTTTTCAAGTCCTTAACTCTCATAGTTTCAAAAATATGACCATTTTATCGCTTAAAATCTAATTTTTTTAAAATATTTTTTTCCAAATTCTGACGATAATATTTCAATTTTTGTAAATTTTTGGAAAAAATGCCGAGACATGTATCCAATGATTTTATTAGAGGAAGTTGTGTTCCAATTTTCAAATCTCTACCTTCCTTGGTTGCAGAGATATAAGCATTTTATCACTCAGGTAAATGCCCAAAAAGAGGTAAAACGAGCACTTTTCCACATTCTACCGCATTTCAATCTTCGGTAACATTCAGGATCGACTTAAAATTATTATTTTCAGACGTGATTATGATCTTTACAGACGAGGAAGGTCATTTCTTAGCGATCGTCAATGATTCTTAAGGCTCAGGTGTCTTTAAATACCCAAAAAGAGGTAAAAAGTGCACTTTTGCACATTCTACGGCATTTCAATCTTTGATAACATTCAGGATCAACTTGAAATTATGCTTTTCAGACGTGATTATGATCTTTACAGACGAGGAAAATCATTTCTTAGCGATAGTCAATAAGTTTTAGGACCCAAGTGTGTTTAAATACCCAAAAAGAGGTAAAAAGTGTAATTTTTAACTTTCTACCGCATTTCAGTCTTCGGCAACATTCAGGATCGACTTGAAATTATTATTTTCAGACGTGATTATAATCTTTACAGACGAGGAAGATCATTTCTTAGCGATCGTCAATGATTCTTAGGACCCAGGTGTGTTTAAATACCCAAAAGAGGTAAAAAGTGCACTTGTTCACTTTCTACCGCATTATAGTCTTCGGTAACATTCACGATCGACTTGAAATTATTATTTTCAGACGTGATTATGATCTTTACAGACGAGGAAGATCATTTCTTAGCGATCGTCCATGATTCTTAGGACCCAAGTGTGTTTAAATACCCAAAAAGAGGTAAAAAGTGCACTTTTTCACATTCTACCGCATTTCAAAATTTGGTAACATTTAGGATCGACCTGAAATTATTATTTTTTGACGTGATTATGATCTTTACAGACGAGGAAGATCGTTTCTCGGCAATCGTCAATGATTTTTAAAGCCCAGGTGCGTTTAAACACCCAAAAAGAGGTAAAAAGTGCACTTTTTCACTTTCTACCGCATTTCAATCTTTGGTAACACTCAGGATCAACTTGAAATTACTCTTTTCTAACGTAATTATGATCTTTACAGACGAGAAAGATGATTTCTTAGCGATCGCCAATGATTCTTAGGACCCAGGTGGGTTTAAACACCCAAAAAGAGGTAAAAAGTGCACTTTTTCATTTTCTACCGCATTTCAGTCTTCGGTAACATTCATGATCGACTTAAAATTATTATTTTCAGACGTGATTATGATCTTTATAGACGAGGAAGATCATTTCTTAGCGATCGTCCATGATTCTTAGGACCCAAGTGTGTTTAAATACCCAAAAAGAGGTAAAAAGTGCACTTTTCCACATTCTACCGCATTTCAATCTTTGGTAACATTCAGAATCAACTTGAAATTACTCTTTTCAGACGTGATTATGATCTTTATAGACGAGAAAGATGATTTCTTAGCGATCGCCAATGATTCTTAGGACCCAGGTGGGTTTAAACACCCAAAAAGAGGTAAAAAGTGCACTTTTTCATTTTCTACCGCATTTCAGTCTTCGGTAACATTCAGGATCGACTTAAAATTATTACTTTCAGACGTGATTATGATCTTTATAGACGAGGAAGATCATTTCTTAGCGATCGTCAATGATTCTTAGGACCCAGGTGTGTTTAAATACCCAAAAGAGGTAAAAAGTGCACTTTTTCACTTTCTACCGCATTTCAGTCTTCGGCAACATTCAGGATCGACTTGAAATTATTATTTTCAGACGTGATTATGATCTTTACAGACGAGGAAGGTCATTTTTTCGCGATCGTCAATGATTCTTAGTACCCAGGTGTGTTTAAATACCCAAAAAGAGGTAAAAAGTGTAATTTTTAACTTTCTACCGCATTTCAGTCTTCGACAACATTCAGGATCGACTTGAAATTATTATTTTCAGACGTGATTATGATCTTTACAGACGAGGACGATCATTTCTTGGCGATCGTCAATGATTCTTAGGACCCAAGTGTGTTTAAATACCCAAAAAGAGGTAAAAAGTGCACTTTTTCATTTTCTACCGCATTTCAGTCTTCGGTAACATTCAGGATCGACTTAAAATTATTATTTTCAGACGTGATTATGATCTTTATAGACGAGGAAGATCATTTCTTAGCGATCGTCAATGATTCTTAGGACCCAGGTGTGTTTAAATACCCAAAAGAGGTAAAAAGTGCACTTTTTCACTTTCTACCGCATTTCAGTCTTCGGCAACATTCAGGATCGACTTAAAATTATTATTTTCAGACGTGATTATGATCTTTATAGACGAGGAAGATCATTTCTTAGCGATCGTCAATGATTTTTAGGACCCAGGTGTGTTTAAATACCCAAAAAGACGTAAAAAGTGCACTTTTTCACTTTCTACTGCATTTCAATCTTTGATAACATTCAGGATCAACTTGAAATTACTCTTTTCTAACGTAATTATGACCTTTACAGACGAAAAAGATGATTTCTTAGCGATCGCCAATGATTCTTAGGACCCAGGTGGGTTTAAATACCCAAAAACAGGGAAAAAATGCACTTTTTCACTTTCTACCGCATTTCAGTCTTCGACAACATTCAGGATCGACTTGAAATTATTATTTTCAGACGTGATTATGATCTTTACAGACGAGGAAGATCATTTCTTAGCGATCGTCCATGATTCTTAGGACCCAGGTGTGTTTAAATACCCAAAAAGAGGTAAAAAGTGCACTTTTTCACATTCTACCGCATTTCAGTCTTCGGCAACATTCACGATCGACTTGAAATTATTATTTTCAGACGTGATTATGATCTTTACAGACGAGGAAGGTCATTTCTTAGCGATCGTCAATAATTTTTAGGACGCAGGTGTCTTAAATACCCAAAAAGAGGTAAAAAATGCACTTTTTCACTCTCTACCGCATTTCAATCTTTGATAACATTCAGGATCGACTTGAAATTACTCTTTTCTGACGTGATTATGATCTTTACAGACGACGAAGGTCATTTCTAAGCGATCGCCAATGATTCTTAGGACCCAGGTGGGTTTAAATACCCAAAAAAAGGTAAAAAGCGCACTTTTTTCACTTTCTACCGCATGTCAGCCTTCGGTTATATTCAGGATCGACTTGAAATTATGCTTTTCCGGTGTGTTTATTATCGGTACAGACGTACAGATTCAAAAATATTCAAATTCCAAGGCAATTTTTTCCATTTTTGAAAGAAAGGATCTTTGGTTAAGGATACAACAAAACTTTGAAGTCAATCACTTTAGAAAGTTCTAATGCCCTTAATTAGACAAACTGGCGATTTAAGTAGTAAAGTTGATTCCACAAACAATTTCCGCTGATTCACTTTATAAAACCAAAAAAGAAAAAAAAATCGACCTTTAGTCAAGGCTCTACCTACCTATTCAAGGGAGAAAATAGACCGCGTCTGTATTTACATTGAATACCAATACAATAATTAAGCTATTCAGGATTTTAACGTAATTCACGTTAATTACCATAACAAACAATCGCTTAGACTTTCGAAATTTATCGGAAAACCCAAATATATCACACCTGTTTACTAAAAATACGAATCGTAGTATATGGCAAGTCACAAGCTCGTGAGGTCACAATGAGATAAATCGCTATAGCAAAAAAGTTATTTTGGGACTTTTCATTTGTAATTCGTTTGTTGTTTTTGGGATGGTTTTACGGGGCATTAGAAGGTGCTGAATTTTTCTATGACCTGCTCAATGTAATATTATGGTGCAAGACTTAAAGAAAGTTGATTTAGCAGGGTTTTTTTAACCAAAAAAAGCTTTTAAGTAAGGGCAATAAATTGGATTGAAAATCAACCAATTAGGGATGGGATAAGCAAGAGGGAATTTAATGGAAATCTGGAAGAGTTTCCTGAAATTTACCATTTTAGATAAATTTACGTTAAAAATAGCATTAAAATTTTAATAAAATACGAATTTCCATTGGTTCTATGTTTTTTTGAATAACTTCTAATAGAAATGTGAAAAATACGAGATATAAAAAAATATATAGGGGATTGTAGTAAAATATGTAGGGGTTCATAGACATTTGGTCTTCTTGACACAATAGTTTTCAAATTTGATTAAATTGCTGATTATTGAATTTATCATTTTCTCAATAGAAATCACCTGTAGTATAAGGGTGAAAAATGGAAATATTGCCTATAGTATCGTGGTAAATATAAGAAATAAAATATATAGTAGCTCTTAATAAAATATGTCGGGGTTACTAGACATTTGGTAAATTTAAATAAATTCCTGAAAAATGGAAATATTCTCCGTACAATCTGTACGTATTTAGATATACAGGGTGTCATAAAAATATTCTGTATCAAGTATCAATTGATTTTTATTTAATGCAGAAGCTTGTATTTCTTATATATGTAGAATATATGAAATGTTTTATCTTTGAATGCGTCCTAACAGCGACTGCATCTGGGACAATACGATTTATTCAATAAATCAATATATTCTTTGTTGCCATTAAAATTAAATTTCTTGACAAAGCACTAAAAAAAAAAAATACATACATATACAGTGCTTTTCTTTAATTCACCCCCTCCCCCCTGTTTATTTTTTTGAACGGATCAATTCAAAATATTGAAACTTCAGGTAATGTAATTGATGAATTAATACTATGTTTTAAAGCAAAACTGACAGATGAAAATTTCAAGATGGCTGCTGGGCGCCATCTTGGGAAAAAAATTAAATGGAAAGGATGGTCTTGCGGCACATCATTTTAAAGCTCCTAACGAGTACTTTATAACCCTAGAATATAAATTCAATATCTTTCTTTACCTACTACATATTGTGAGGCCTTTATTCATCGAACAAAATTTAACAGGGGAACTGTATTTGGATATGCTGGAAAATACTATTAACCCTCTAATCACCGCAACTGTCGAAATGAATCCTAATGAATTCGATATGGATATTGTATTCCAGCAAGATGGAGCTCTACCACACTGCTTCAGACAAGTTCGGAACTATTTAGATAACAATTTCCCCGGTCGTTGTATTGGCCGTCGAGGACCTGTGGAATGGCCAGCTCGCTCGCCAGATATGACACCTCTAGACTTTTTTTTTATGGGGCTATTTGAAGCAAAAGGTGCACGAAACTGAACCTGCTTCAGTATTGGATTTACGACAGAAAATAACGAATATTTGTAAATATATCGATGTTATTGTATTTGAAAATGTTCGGTGTGAAATTTCGGACCGACTGTTCTTGTGTCAAGAAATTCAAGACAACAATTTCCAGCATCTTCTCAATTGTACTCAATGTATTTATTCGATATATCAAGTTAAAGGTTTATGTATTCAGGTAATTATTAAATGTAACACCATTTTGTAGTAGGTAAAGATATTAAATTTATCTTCTAGGGTTATAAAGTACTCGTCAGGAGCTTCAAAATGATATGCCACAAAACCACCTTTTCCATTTAATGTTTTTTTCCAAGATGGCGCCCAGCAGCCATGTTGACATTTTCATCTGTCAATCCTGCTTTAAAACATAGTATTCATTCATCAATTGCATTACCTCAAGTTTGAAAGAGGGGGGGGGGGTCACTAGTACAATTCCATTCAATGTAAAACTGAAACAAAACGATTGACACAAGCAAATTAGGTAAAATGACATGATGCAAAAGAAAAATTGGAAAAATCTTGAATTATTTCATAACACAGCTCTTTAACGCGTTTTCTACAAAGTGTCTAGCTTTCTATATCTCTCAAATCTGCTGAAAGATGATTAAAGCGTTTTTTACCATCAAATATAAATCTTCTTTTAATTAATGAACTAGTCATGGGTAGGCACGTCATTAGCTCGTCGACTGCTATATTCAGGCCTTATTGTGGTCTTCATATTTATAAATTTCTTATGAATCTGGCAAAACAAATTCCAAAAAAAGAAAAGGCTAGGATTGTATGAGTGAACCAGATGCTTGGAAATAATATATTTATTCCAGGCAGTTTTATGAAACAACTGACCGACAGACATTGTCTATTTTGATAACTCTATACTTTAACTGCTTGAAAGTATTATATTTTATTTATTCCATCAGACAGTTGAACGAAAAAACCGACAAAAAATTATTTTATAGCTTGTCTTTTACTTCTGTGTCTACATACATTGAAAACAGGAACTGGCAAAATTCGACTAAAAGCTTGTTCTCACAGCAGTAAGAAACAAGTTTTCGACAAATAAACATGCGCAATAGAGTAAAATGCATTCGCACAGGAACTTCTGATCGGTTTCAAATCAAAAATTTGATGTTCTTACACAAATTTCTGATCGTCATCTGATAGTCTGACTTGTTTTCGGATTTATTTCAAGCAAAGTGTCAGAGAATTCGTGTAGCCAGTCAACGCCGATCTTCGGAATATGAACATAACCTCTAAATTGTTGTTTGTATTTTGTCGTTTAAATTATATTTTGTAGTTTAACTTAACCTGACTCAATCAATAATTATAAACAAGAAAGTAATAATTTGATTCAACAAAGGCCTAAATTTAATACTGAAATTTTGGCGTTACATTAAAGTAATAACGTCTGTAAGTTGTAAGTCAGTAACATGTAAATTAAATAAATATACTATCGCTTCAATTATATATATGGCGTTTAATTATCATTTTTTACATACTTGGACACATAGTGGTATTTAAATATTGGTCATAATAGTTGGAACTTTTGAAAATTTATTATATTTTGTGTGCCTTTTAATTAGCATTTTATTTTCTTTTATAAAGTTGTTGTACGCGAAAAACTAGTGTTAATTAATTTAAATGTTGACAAAAATTCAGCACCAGTAGCAGTTCGGAATAAAAATTTTAAAAAAGCTGGACAAAATACTTGGAACTAAATGATTTTTATTCAAAAAAGATAAAACATAACTTATTGAAACCATAATATTATAATTAATTTTTGGTATGGTAACCCTTAGCATTAATTACTGCCTGCATTCTTCTGGGCATTGATTCAATCAAATTTTCAATTATTTGTCAATGTCAATGTGAGTCCAGGCTTCAACAAGCCTTTGAAATAGTTCATCAGCATTTTTGACTGTTCCAGATGCCCGAATTGTTCCCATAAATTTTCAACTTTCACTTTCACTTTGAAACTGTGATCTTTTCTTGGTCCAACCATTCTTTTACCAATTTTGACGAATGTTTTGGATTGTTATCATGCTGGGATACAAAATTTACTGACATAGCCTCAAATGTGTAAGGCTCCATTATATTTCGCAAAATATCCCGATACATAAATCGATCCATTTTCCCCACAATTTTATGTATTGGCCCAGTACCATACGAAGAAAAGCATCCCCATACTATCACATTACCACCTCCATGTTTAACCGTAGGTCGGATAAACTTTTTCTTGAGTCTTTCACCTTTCGGTCGTCTTATATGAAGTATTCCATCACTGGAAAACAGATTGAACATAGATTAGTCACTGAATAGCACTTTTTTCCAACCTTGTACAGACCAGTTAAGATGTATCCGCATTGTAGGCGTAACTTGACATTTTTCTTCCGCAGCAAAGGTTTTTTAGCAGGTCTGTAGCTGTTAAGTCCACCAGAACACAATCGCCTTCTTACCGTTCTTGCAGAGATATTGGAAGGCTCACCTTCATTTCATTTTTGTAAAATTTTGGAGGATGACAAAAATGGGTCATTCTGGGAAATATTTAAAATTCGCCTATCTACACAGGCAGTCGTGGCTTTAGGTCTTCCAGTGCTTTTACCTGGTACCACATTTCCAAATATACGATATTTCTTAATTATCCGTGACACGGTGTTCTTAGGAACGTTTAGTCTTTGAGCAATATTACGCTGCCTAACACCCTGATTGTAAAAATCTAAAATTCTTTGGCGAATGTCGCTGGAATAGGCCTTGCCTTTTCCCATGGTACAAAAATAAAATATATATTTAAAACATTGGAAAAATGTAAAATTTTTAAAAGTTCCAACTTTTATGGCCAATACTGTATATTATTATATGATTGACCCAAGGAAATTAGCCTTTTTCCACCCACACTTGTACTTGGAGAACATCAAGAAAATATGTATTTAAATAAATGCAAAATTTAGATTAATACCACATTGTGTTAATACTAAAATATATATTTTATTTGTTCCTATATTTGCAACAAATCTATGAGGAATATTTCCATTTGTCACTCTTATACAGGACACTTCTATTGTCAAAAATAATATTGTCTTAATACTAAATGTCTATGAACCCCTAGATATTTTACTAAGAGCTCCCATATATTTTATTTCCGACTTATCTCATTGTGACCTCACGAGCTTGTGACTTGCCATACTACGATACAATTTGTATTTTTAGTAAACAGGTTTGATATATTTGGGTTTTCTGATAAATTTCTAAACGATTGTTTGTTATAGGAATTAACCTGAAATATGTTAAAATCTCGACTGAATAGCTTAATTATTGTAATTCTTGTATTAGTATTCGACGTAAATATGGACGCAGTCTAGTGTGACCTTTGAAATAGGTAAAGCCTTGATTAAAGGTCGATTTTTTTGGTGATTTAGTGGAAATTGTTAATGGAACCATGGAATTAACTCTAGTACTTAAAAGGTTGGTTTCTATTGAAGAGAAAATTTTATCAGAATGTCTGTGAATATGTCATCAATCACAGGCATTGTTCTTAAATGGATTAAAGCTTTCTAAAGTTTTAGACTATCAAATAATTGGATACAAAATATATTTAAAGGTATAAAATGCTCATGTCTTTAAGAAACAGACTCATATTCATACAAACTTTCCTCCATAATTTGCCACTCATCCTGTATAAATATAATGTTAAAGAAAAACACCCTTATCAAGCGCTTATGTAATTTAAACCCCCCTTTACAGTTCATTAAACTAGTTTATTATTTTCTGTGCTTGAGTTTCTCAATCTCCATTAAAAAGGAGAATGATACAAAAATGTGGTTTATTGCAACTTATATGAAACTAATAGGCTTAGTCAATTAATTACTCGATTCTTGACCTCTCTTTGACTCAATCAATTCCAGCTTAAAAATACATCCTTCTATATTACCACAGCACCCTGTACATTACTTACACACTTTCTACCACTCAACTACTCACTACATATCAAAACACTATACCCAATTAACAACTTGTGCAATAAATTGTTTATTTGAAATTAAAGTTGAGCACCCCGTATGCAATGCGCATGCTCCAACTTTCACTTACCCTAATAGTAATGCGAACTGAACAGGGTTACTGAACGGAAACTGGAGTTTCGGTAGGATTCTGTAGGAAAAAAAAGAGAAAATCGGTTTATTTCATTGTTTTTGAGACAAAATAAAACTCTGGAGTATATACATATACACTTAAAACTAAAACATGTACCTGACCATTATTAATAAATAACATACTTTTAAAAATTTGAATTTTCAGTCAGCAATGACAGTTGACATTGACAGGAATGGAAGTTCCCAGTGACAATTAAAGGATGACATTGCTGACCAATAGCAGTGCCGTTGACAATTTACTAGAATTCTATCTGCGTAAAGGTTGCTTCGGAAGTGATGCTGCTATTACAACAAAAACACTTAGGACAAATTTAAAAACTTAAGACAACAAAGGCTGTCGTAAGAAGAAGGAAAGCAGACACTACAGAAGCTCACAGCAAGATTAACTGATGAAGAGGTCGGTTAAGTTCCATAGATAATAATAACTTATCAATTCAAGGGAGGATTAAATGGCAAAAGTTCCTCCAGGTATATAGAAAAAGGAGCCACTTTTCAACAAACTGTAAGAGTAAGACACAGTGCCCTAATAGTGTATCTAAAAATCAAACTGCATTTAATGTTGTCGAGTCCAAATATCTTTTCGATGCATATAGTGGGACATCAACACATATGTGTTAGGTGAGACTACTTTACGCTTTCTAATGATTGTAGCTTTACTGTCCTTTTAGGAAATAGAGAAAGAAGATAGAAATTGTCAATAGGAAGAATGAGAGGAGAATTTACCAGCATGACAGGTTGTGGCCTGTTAAAGTCATACAGACCCAATTGCCTTCCTTGTCTGAAATGGTTGTGAAGAGGTTAGTGTCGGGTGTCTCTTTGACTGAAAACAACATAGGCCACCATTTTAACCAAGGGATCATGTCAAGATTAGTACTGACAAAAGAATCTACAGTGATGTCTGTGGTCCAATGTCTAGTCGATCAAGTCAAGTTATATTGTAATGTATTATGCACAAAAGTGATGTTCTAGACTGTCTTAAGAGTTTTAACACTAATATTTAAAAAAATTTAGTCACTCTGTACAAATCCTTCATGTTGATAATGGCTTCCAGTATAAGCAGAATTTGAAGAATGAGGGTCACCAACAGTGGTAGAGTGTTCAATGCTTTTTACTGATGAAGTACCTCACTACCTATGCAGTTAATACAGCTAAATAATAATCTCTAGGCATGTTCTCTTTAATGAGCAATTAAGGGACTTTAAAATGCCAATAAGTTATCAAGAATATGAGTGAATCTTCATTGAGACTGATGGTCCATCTTCTATTAAAGGCACTAGAATTGAGAAAGAAGGCACCCATTCTAAATGGTTGTTTTAAAATCACGAGAAGTAGTGGTGGATCTAGAAAGCTATAAGGCTCGCCTGTTTATATTAAAGCAGCTTTTCTGTATGGAGATATTAAAGAATTAATCTATATATAGATACTTAATAAGTTACAGTCCTAAAACCTGAAGTTTTCGTAGGTATTCAAGTTCAAACACTTGAAACTGAAACTCTTATATATCAATCAAACTACAGCTATCAAAACATTTTAATTTTGATAAAACTGTTGCAGGAAATAGTCCTGAGAATCCAAATTGTGATTATGAAAGAAGGTTTAGTAATATATCAACATGCCATTATGGGTTTTTAACAGTGGGAGTTGCTAGTCGTTTTATAAACAATAATTCATTAGTTCATTGGAATGCTATAACACAAACCCTTAGCTGTTTAGTAAATACTGTAGAGTTACGTATAAGGTATATGAAAGGTGACAAGCTTGATTTTGTAGGATACAAACAAGAAAATCCACGTATTTAAGATATTAAATGAACTCAACTCGAATATATACATTTATAACCACCACTTGCTTTAACTACCCTCCTGCCCAGAAGCTAAAGCAGGAAATGTTACTGCAGATAAGTAAACGACATATAATTTAAGTCAGCAATATAAAACGTAAACTGTAATCTGTAAACGCAGCTTTAGTATGTTGATAAGCGGAAATGTCACAGTTGTCAATATAACCTAACCTCTAATTATCGATGTTCAATGTGTCAAAATAAAGAAAGGAACAATAACAATATGAAATCTATAATTATTACTTTAGAGTTAAATTAAGTTCCAAGGTAAAATGATAAAAACCGATAGTTTATAGTTAAATAAGCACGGTACAATTTATAATATACCTCTTATCTTCTCAGGAAAAATATATGACAAAAAGTTGCCTCAAAAACTAAGTAAAACCAGTAAATACATGTGCAACAAATGGTTTAAATTAGTAGTAAATAGTGAAAATCATGTGTTTTACGCTTCTAATGGTTTTATTATTTACAGTCCTTAGAATACCCAGAAGTAGGTTAAGAGTGTTCGATGGAACTCGGACCATAGGTTTCGGAGTAATAATCCATCAAGATTTTCACAATAAGGGTGATGCAACTATTGAACAAATACATGAAAAGGTATTTATAGCATGTCAATCAGTCCAATGGTAGTTACAAGGGGAGATAGTAATAAAGGCCTAAAAATGAAACCAGAGGTGAGCAGCCTAAGTGAGGAATGTCTCGGGTAAGCAAAATAATTTTGATGCCTTTATAAATTTTATATTTAAATCAAAATAAATAAAAATTTTTAATGAATTATAATTATGATTACAAGAGTGGGTTGATCATGTGCCATGTCTAACTTACCTAAGTTGAACAAAACAACACAGAAAACCCTAAAAACTCTTTTTTGAAAATTGCTCTAGACAAATCTTTAAATTAACTGTTTAATAGGGCGTTTCCTTTTTAAATCCACTCAAAGTGAAACCAACTGGAACATTCAATGCTTAGATTAAAAATGACCCATTAATCCAAATCTGTCAAAATTGTTCTCCTCCAGATTTTACCATGAATAAGTCATCACCAGTACAAGAACCTTAGAGACAATTCCTGCATCAAATAGGGACTACTCTCGGTATATACCTAGCACGATAAAACTTAAAGAAGAGGTGTTAGAATAAAATCAAGATTTAGGTTCTTGACAGTTAATTTCTTTAGAATTTTACCTAAGTTGAGACACATCATTACACATCTCACTCTAATTTTCAGATCAACATTGGCCAAGAAACCAGGCACCTGCAAATCCACCACCAAAACCTTTCAATGCAATACCAAGGTACCGACAATATCAACTTAACTTTCCTCCTAATAATTAGTGTTTTTACATTACACTTTTTTGTATCTCTGTTTTGAAATAAAACAACCAAATTTCTTTAAAATTACGGTGTGATTTATTCCGGTTGTACTCTCAACACACACATACAGAAAACCTAACCTATCTTCTTCCTCCCGCTTCGTCGCGTCGTGCCTGTACGTACGCATGCAAAAAACCCTGGCTTACGTAATTCGATGTTGCCGCTGTGACATATTTTTATTGGTATTTAAACATTTAAACATGCCCCCCGCCTTGAAGCCACTAGGGGTTCAATAAAAAGAAGAAAGAAACATAAGAACACATAATCTAAAGCTATGACCTTCACACATTAGGTATAAACTTATAAAACTAAACAACCCGAGAAACAACCTTTAATTAAATTTAAGGTCTAATTTTAACATCAAATCGAACATCACTGTCTTAGGAGTTAGGGATGTCACTAGAGCATGGCTCCTCTAAAGCATCTATAGGTAGTACACAAATTTTAGTAAATGCTCTTTTAATCACTCCATGCTCAGTTTTTATGGTTGCCACTCTAGCCACTCCATCTTGACCAGGATGAACTTTCTCGATACGACCCATACACCACCGAAGAGGAGAAATGTTGTTTTCCTTAACAACTACCAACATGCCTGGTTTCAGGCTTTGTTGACTGGTGTGCCACTTTTGCAGAACTTGCAGCTCGGAGACATATTCAACTGCCCAACGCGACCAGAAATGTTGTTGCATCTGTTGAATGCGTTGATACACGGAAAGTCTATTTTCGGGTATATGTCGCACCTCTGGATCTGGTAAAGACATCATTGGTCGCCCAATCAAAAAATGTGAGGGAGTTAGAGCGGAATAGTCACTAGGGTCATTGGACATGGGTGTTAGGGGTCGGGAGTTTAAAATGGCTTCAATTTCACACAAAACAGTAGAAAAATCTTCATATACTAAACACGCATTTGCCAGTACCCTCTTTAAATGAACCTTGCAGGATTTTACACCGGCCTCCCATAGCCCTCCGAAATGAGGTGAAAAGGCAGGTATGAAATGCCACTCCACACCTTGATTGGCAATTAATTCACTAATATTATCACTGGACTCCTGAAGAAACTTACCAAGTGCCTCTAGTTCACTCTTAGCCCCAACAAAATTTGTACCATTATCTGAGAACATCTTGTTGGGTTTACCACGCCGCGCCACAAATCGCCGAAATGTCGCTATAAAGGCTTCTTTTGTTAGTTCAGTTACTACTTCAAGGTGTATAGCTTTTGTAGTAAAACAGACAAAAACTGCGATATATCCCTTTATTTTAATACACCCCTTACCCCTTTTATTTTTAATAAGCACTGGACCCGCATAGTCTACTCCACATGAAGAAAAAGGAGGGGCAGGTATTACCCGATCAGCAGGTAACATTCCCATAATGACACTCTTATTTCTTGGTTTAGCTCTGAAACACCTGACACATTCATACACTATCTTTCTAGCTAGAGTTCTGCCTCCTATAGGCCAGTACTTATCTCTCACCGAATATAATAGCAACTGGGGACCAGCATGATATAATCTAATGTGCTCATGCTTGAATAAAAGACCTGTAAGCTCATGTTTACTATCAAGCACAATTGGATGTTTTTTATCGAAATCAAAATTAGATTGTTCTAACCGCCCACCTACTCTAAGGAATCCTTTGTCATCTAGAAATGGATTTAACCTTTTAAGTTTGCTAGATTTACTCACACTTCTATTGTTGGATAAATCTATTATTTCTTCACTAAAACTTTTCTGTTGTGAGATTTTAACCAACACCAAAAGAGCTTCTTGAAGCTCAGACACAGACAAATAAGAACTACTCACATTAGAAGATTTTTCAGGTGACCCTTTCTTTTGACAATTTTTAATGAATCTCCAGCAATAGGCACACACACGCTGTAACTTAGACAAAGAGGAAAATCGGTTAAAAGGAAAGGGATTAACTTCCTCTATTTTAAAAGACATCACCTGTCGTTTAAGCTCAGGTACTACTTCTAGAGGGTTAAATTTGGATTTTGGCCAGTCATAATTAGGATAAGCAAGCCAATGGGGACCTCTCCACCATAACTCAAAACTACCAAGGTTTTGTGGGCTAATACCTCGAGATAGTACATCTGCAGGATTATCCTGCGATGAAATGTGATTCCACTGATCAGGGGAACTCATTGACTGGATTTGACAAACCCTATTACCTACAAAGGTCTGCAAGAGATTTGGTGGAGTTTTAATCCAGCTCAAACATACACTAGAGTCGGTCCATAGATAACACGCATCAAATTTTAAATTCATTGATATTCTTACCTTATTTACTAAGGTAGCCAATAAATAGGCAGCACAAAGCTCTAATCTGGGTATTGTTAATACCTTTAAGGGTGACACCTTCGACTTTGAGCATAATAATCTCACTTGCATATCCCCACTCTTGGTCACACTACGTAAATATATACATGCTCCATAAGCTTCCAAGGAAGCGTCAGAAAACCCATGAATTTCGACGCTTACTGGATTATAACATAACACATGTCGGGGTATTTTCAAATCATTCAATTTTGGAAGTTGTTGCTTAAAATTACACCACCTAGTATTAAGATCTGAGGGAAGGGACTCATCCCATGATAGTTTGTTTAACCATAACCTCTGAAGGATCACCTTTGCTACAATAACGCATGGAGCCACCAGCCCCAAAGGGTCAAAAATTTGTGCTATGTCTGATAACACAGTTCTCTTTGTTATTCGATCCCTATCATTATTATTAATACGAAACATCAAGTAATCTTCATCACACAACCAGTACAAACCCAAGGTCTTTGTTTTTTCTGATTCACCAAACACTAAAATAGAGGATAATGAGTATTTGTCCCTTAGATGATCTAACACTTCCTTGCTATTAGATGCCCATTTTTGTAACTCAAAACCTCCAGATCTTAACACCTCACTCACTTCATTACACAGGTTAATAGCTCCACCAGCAGACTCAGATCCGGATATCCAGTCATCCATATAGAAATCCTTGTCAATGACCTTGGATGCCTTTGGATATGTGTCACTTGATTCACTTGCCAACTGTTTTAAGCATCGGACTGCCAGGTATGGGGCAGAGGATGTGCCATAAGTTACTGTTTGAAGTTTATACGTTAAAAGATCATGAGATGGATCTGACCTCCATACAATTCTCTGCAAGTCCAACTGACTAGGATGAATCAGTATCTGCCGATACATTTTAATAATGTCAGCACATATAACCACATTATGTTGTCTGAATCTTAAAATGATTTGAAATAACTCATCTTGCAGAGTAGGTCCCACTAACTGGATACTATTTAAAGACTCACCACCCTCAGAAACAGCAGACCCGTCAAACACTACTCTTAATTTAGTAGTTGGACTCTTATCATTGGTCACACAATGGTGTGGAAAATAAAAAGAAGGACTCTTATTTAACTCCTCTGGAGGGACTTCCACCATATGTCCTAGACGCTTGTACTCTTCCATGAATGCTATATATTTTTCACTTAATATTGGATTTTTTGCCAATTTATTTTCCAATGCAAAGAACCTCCTCACAGCCTGGTGTCTCGAATCACCTAAACATTCTGGTGAATCCTTTAGGGGAATATGGACTATGAAACGCCCAGACTCATTTCGACTTGTTGTTTTAGAGAAAATACCCTCACACTGTTGCTCCTCACCTGACAACAATTTTTTCTCAACTTGCACCTCCTCCACCTCCCAGAACCTTTGCAGCATGTCCTCAATACTAAACTTTCCTGAAAAATGACAACTGAAACTGGATGGTCGTAATACCTTGTTAAGATTTCCCTTGTTACACTCACCACCAATAATCCAGCCTAGCCTTGTTTTTTGTAGGACAGGCAAACCCTCACCCAGACTGATTTGACCTATACACAACAAATTCAAATAAACACTTCCACCAATAAGGATATCAATATCCCCTGAATGATTAAAACTTGGATCAGCTAAATTTATGTGGTTTGGAATAGGCCAATTCCCTGTACTTAAGGAATTTGATGGGTAATTGTCACTTAGAATAGGGATTACCAAACATGAAAGTTCAGTTTTATAATTGGTTTTAAGCCCTTCTAACTGGACCATACACCGATACTTTAATTGGGTTATTGTTTTTCCAACACCCGTTATAGTAGATGACAACTCTATTTTAGGTAAACCCAATCTATCACTACACTTCTGTGATATAAAATGGCTCTGGCTGCCACTATCCAAAAGTGCTCGACACACCTGGTAGCCACCATTTATGTCTTTCACCTGCACTAGAGCCGTTTGTAACAACACTTGCTCTTTGTCATAACACCGTTCACTAGACATATTTATTGTAGTATTCACTAAGGAATTTGCTACACCCTGAGACTCCTGAGTATTTTGTTCAGAATGAGGTTCAGCATTACTTTTTCGAACAAAGTGCAACAATGTGTGATGTTTTAAATTGCATTTTTGACACCGAGAGGACGTACAGTTAGTGTAAGCATGACCCATTTTAAGACAATTAAAACATAAATGTAATTGTTTTACTTTATCTACCCTCTCATTGGTAGATAATTTTAAAAAATTACCACATTTAGGTAAAACATGAGCACCGGAACACATAGAACACGAGTTACTAGAAAAAGGGACATTTTGGGCATTAAACACTCTTTTGTGATTGTAATTTCTATCTACACTTACTTTCTCCACCTTATCTTTACACAACTCTAAATTCTCTAAGAAATCCGCCCTTGCTCTTAAGAAATCCATAAACTCTGGAAAAGTTGGCAATACATCACTAGTTTTGGCCTTTTTCTCTTCCCACTCTCGAAATGTTGTCTTATCTAGTTTCCCCCCCAAAATATAAATAAGAAGGGTATCCCAAAACTGACATGGTTGATTTAAACCCTTTAGACATGTAATATGTTTAGACACACTATCTACCATAGTTCTTAAATTACTAGAACTTTCATTTATCAAACTAGGCAGCTTAAACAACTCTTTTACATGATTTTGAACTAAAATACACCGATTTTCGTACCGCTTGCACAAAGTTTCCCATGCTAGGGTGAAGTTATCTCCACAAAGCTCAATACTCCTAATTACCTGTGCAGCACCCCCCTCCAGAGATGCCCTCAGATAATGGAACTTTTGAATATTTGAAATTCCACTGTTAGAATTAATTATTGAGTCAAACAAATCCCGAAACTCTAACCAATTTTTGTAGTCACCAGAAAATTTTTGTAAATTTATTGCAGGTAATTTAACACCTTGAACACCCTGTATACCCTGATTATGTTGAAGCCTTTGCTGAGAGTCAGCATGAGAACTAGAAGCACTTGACTGAGCCTTATTTGTTTCAAAAAACGCATAATATTCAGTTACTAGCTTTTTTGCCTGCGAATTTAATTTAAAATACACATTTTCGAACTCTTCACGATCATCTTGCTGTTTTTTCTCATCTGACTCATCGACTGACACTTCAATCTGACTTTGCACCTCATCATAATCACTCAATACCGACGAATATCTCTCTAATCTACTTTCAAGCTCAATAATAATTTCCTTTTCTACATTATTAAGTTCAACACCTCTTAAAACTCCCTGCAACCCTTCAAGGTATTTTTTAAAAAGAGTTTGACGAGTCTTAATTGCCCCTCTCTGTTTAATAAGTTGCTTTAATTCCTCTGACATTATTTTAAATTACAAACAACACAAAAAAAAGAAAAGGAAACCACTTTTTTACTCAGTAAAAAGGAAAAACAAATTGGAAAAGACTCACATTTATCTCTTGTAGTAGTTACACAGTACACGTCCCATCATACTATATTGTAGTCAGATATTAGCACACTCCAGACTCCAGTCCACCAATCCAGTAAAGCTAATTATCGCTTTTCAACACCAAACCAAAACAGGTAACAGGTACACTTTTTAGCGGCGGCTTTAGCCTTGCTGCGGCTTTGCTTTTATTACACACGCCTCTGTTCTATGACTTGTCTGAACTCGAAAAAATAACACCGGCTTTTTACTCGAGATTTTACGGTTTTTCACTTTTTTACCAGCGTCGTTATCACAAATCGACAGGCCACTTTATTCACTATTCGACACGAAGGACCATGTTTTTACATTACACTTTTTTGTATCTCTGTTTTGAAATAAAACAACCAAATTTCTTTAAAATTACGGTGTGATTTATTCCGGTTGTACTCTCAACACACACATACAGAAAACCTAACCTATCTTCTTCCTCCCGCTTCGTCGCGTCGTGCCCACGAACTTATAACTATACATGGACTGCCAATTCAATGAAAAGTAAATGACCACTACTAGGGGGCCGCCATTGTGCGTGATTGTGTCCTTTCGATGTTGGTCACTCTGACAAATTTTAATTGTGCCAACTGTAGGGAAACAAAACATCTAAAGTTTTTGAGAGGTTATGTTTACAGAAATACAAAATAGAAAGTTACATATTGGTAAGAATTTAAGATAGTTGAGTTAGATCTGTGATTTTTCTGGTACTTCTTTAAGAATTTCATTAAAATTTATGAAAGAAAGTAATCCTCACCTAAAATGAGACAAAGTTTCAATCAACTTAGAATAGATGCGTGCACTTTAAAATATTTGTTTTATCATTCTGATAATCTTGAATCTTATAAATCCTAATACCATGAAAATCCTGATATTCATTTAAGTTTGCTTGTATTTACTTAACAAATTCAGTTAAAAACACTTATTTTCTTTCTATTTTTACTATTACTTTTTTAAGTTTTACTTTCCTTCCATGTACAGTGTTTCCACATCCACATTAATAAGTACAACCATATATAAGAATCAAAATATAGATGATTTTATTAGGGTTTGTAATTATAAAGGGTTTATATAGAAAAAATCTATTATTCTGTCAACAACTCAATATATTATTCTATTATAAACAACGCAGACGGACAATTCACAATAATTCGATTTTGAGAAACTGAACCAAATACCTTTAAATAAAGATGGTGATACATTATTCACGTATTAAATAAGGAGAAAGATATATCGCCTGTTCCAGACGATATACCCTAGCGTCGTTTACAAATCGTCAAAAACTAGGCAATCCGCTATACTCACACGTCAAATGTCAACTTCATTACCGTTATTTAATATATTTTTTGTTGGCAACATAAAACATTTTCAGAGTGACCAACATCAAAAGGACACAACCACTATAAAAATGGCGGCCACCATGCAGTGGTCATTTTTGGGTATGGCGGCCATATGAATTAGCAGTCCAGGTATATTTTTAAGTTCGTGGTCGTGCCTGTACGTACGCATGCAAAAAACCCTGGCTTACGTAATTCGATGTTGCCGCTGTGACATATTTTTATTGGTATTTAAACATTTAAACAATTAGTTATTGCTGTTTATTGTAAGTTGGATATCTTATCGAATAATATATTTGTGGAGCAGACTTTCCATATGCATATTGTCCTTTTTTTCAAATTTTCAACCAAAGATGGCGTTGCAAACTATATACACTTTGCTACAGTATTATGCCAGAAAAGAAGTTCCAAATGCACTTTGTCCCATGCAAATTAAATAATGAAAATACCTTGGACTTTCTATATGGTATATGTCCATTACCAGTAGACAAACTAACAGAAGTTTATCCTTGCACCGTGGACTTACTGCCATTTGTTTGTCGTTACACTTGTGGTTCTTACCTTTCCGGTACGCGGCCATTCGTATTTGCCAGCGGATCGTGTTTTCGGGCAAATAGAAAAAGTTACACGATCCTACAGTACAATAAAAACACCTACAAAATATCATGAGATATATATACTCCAAGAAGGGAAACGTTAGACAACTTGATAAGGACTGGGTTGTTTACGATATAAAAACTGCGTTAACCTCTTTAAAAAAAATTGAAGGGATCAGTGCGGCCAAACGGATTATTATTAAGAGATCACAAAACAACAGCAATATTTTGCTTAAGACCGAGTTGTTCTACAGAAATGACGATCCATCCAAGCAATTTCAAACGTGATTAAAACGTGGAAAAAAGCTTTCGACTTTACAGCTACCTGTTGTAATGCTTCAAAATGATCTTAAAACAAAAAAACTCCGGAGCCTCTCAAAACTTTTGGTGGAACTATCAGGGGCAAATTGGATTAATGATCCTGAGTTAACATGGTTGCAACCTATTCTCTCTAATAACCATGAACAAAATGAGAATCAAGTGAACCAAGATGAAACTGAGGGTGATAATGTTAGCGAAGAAGGTGACATGCTATGTGATTGCAATAATGATGACGACGGGGACCTCTATGACATTTAAAAACATTTTGTATATCAAAAATAAAATACTGATCTTATAAACCTACTTACGTTTTTTTCATATCCTTGCTATACTTATTCATGCCGCTTTGTATAGACAAACAAAATGCAATTTGTCCAAGGTTGAGAAACTAAATGCAGTATGTCCTACAGTTTTTCAAAGTTTTTTAGGATATAATCAATACCAGATTGTCTGCATATAAGTACATCAGTTGCATAATTTTTGATCAATTTTTCGGGTATATAATATTTTCGATAAATTTCTTGCCAGACACGTAGCAGTTTTTGCTTATTTGCCAAAATTTAAAAAAATTAACAAAATGCATCTAGAAAGTCTGCTCCTCATTTATATTCTGTACTGAAATAAACATTGTTATTTTCTAAACTGATTAAAATTTTATAATTATTAAAATCTATAAAATTATGGTTGATTTTTCTATGAATATTACCTTATAAGCCCAAAACCTGTTCGCTTCGTTTTTTTATAACCACTAAGCTTTATTAAATTATGCCAAAATATTTCAAATTTGAATATATTAAGTTCAAGTGTTAGGCTCACAAATAGACTGTAACAATAGAAAACGACAAGGTACTTCTTTGTGAACAACAGAGTTAGAATATATTGCAGCTTCAGAGGCTCCTTGTCTTCAACAATGGCTCTGTGACATTGCTGAAAGTGTGGTTATAAAGGACTAAATATAGATAATGAAATTGCTATTAGACTAATAATGAGTCCTGAGTTTCTTAACTAAACACAGCATGAGGTTTAATTATATTCAAGAAAAATGGATGTGCTATTATTGAATCAGCATATCTAGTAAATTCAATGCAATGAGCTGGCATTTTTATATCAATGAACAAAGTTTAAGTAATCTGTTAGGGTTAGAAAAGAATATGAAAAAGCATAATATAGCTTTAATAGAAAGTATTGGGTGCAAAGGTTTCACAATAATATGAATGTGACAATGTTTGTATATTAATTTGATCGGTTGTCACTTGTATGTCAAGGGTTTTATGTAAGTACTTAAGGCTAAAAAATTCCCTCTAATGTGCTTTCTATGTTCCACATCCTAAAACCTAAAAAATCCCCAACAAACAGTTGACTAAATTAAGACTTAACTTAATAAGGTTGCCTCTACGTTTGTTATGCTTTTTTAGGCTTTTAGCCAAACTAACACTGACGATAGAGACATTTTATGACCCTTTTTCCCAAGTCATTGTTGTCTAGACGTCGATTATGATGCATTAATTGAACCGGCCAACAATCCCATTAATCAACGCAATTCACCTCTCCGGATTGTCCAAAATTAGCATCCAATCGAGATTTGTCAAAATGCTTGAAGGCATGCCAACGAATTGGCACGAGGACGAGTTATAATATTTGGCCATTAGCCCAGTTGGCATTCTTCAAAACACACGTGACCTGTTGATTCCATTGAAAAAAATATTATTAAACGGGTTTACATGATGCGGTCCTGACGCGTGTAAACCTGGTTATTGGCGTGTAATTTCATACGGAACCCGTGATGAATATACTCTTTCAACCAATTGTATTTAATACAGCAGATAAAACGTTCAGGCGGTGAATGGTTTGCAGATATCTGTAACCTTGGTTCAATCAGGCGGGTTTCACATGCCGGATAATATTATAATTATTTGTAAGATTTTCTTAGTTTGCATCATCATGATGATTTTGACTCACAAAATTTGTAACAAATGGGAATGATTTTCTATAGTACCGGTTTGAATAAGCATTAACAAAACTTACCAAAAACACTCTTGAAAATGTATTTCTAACTATAAACCGCGATGAGCTTTTGGTCGAACACTACCGACGCTTGAACTGAAATATTTATAAAACATTATTTGGCAAAAATCGGGTTTTAAGTCAGACAAGGGGGGCTCGGTTGAAACGTAAATGCGAATCAGAGTCAATGACCAGTTTTATAAAACTAGGAAGCCATACTACTGCACTTAAGCTTGAGTGTGTTTTTTATGCATATTCTTTATATGAGTACAATAAAATTATCTCACTGTCATGACATAGAGCCTCCAATCTGAAAAGCAACAAATCACCTGGTGATACAATAAAAGCTATGGGCAAGACTTGTGTTGAAGCCAGACTTGTACAGACTGTAGAACAATGACGCTCAATTTCAATTTATTTTTACAACAGGTTTGTTGTGTAACAAAAAAAGATACAAAAGCTTACATGAGCTGTATGGAATGTTCTCATAAAAGAACATTAATATAAAACATCATATACCTATACTAATCATGTTACAAAAATTTAGGAATTGTAGAAACAGAATTGCCATCTTAAATATTTAACATATCCTCCAGGAATTCTTGTACAGAGTAATATGGCTTTCAATGTCCTTCAGCAAATTTGTAGAATTTTCTGTTACTTAAATTTTTATAGCTGTTTGGTAAATTATTATATTAAACAGGTTTGCTGACATATATTTGTAAAGCTTTTTTTAAAAGAAGCTAGATTGATGCCTAGGATATAAAATTAAATTCTGTCATTGCCTGATGGAGGAGTTTGCAAATGTATAATTATTTATACTATTTATTATTATATTAATAATATAATAAAATCATTTTATTCATTTGCTGTTTTAGTTCATCTAAGATAACTTGGATCAATATTATTTCTGTAATGTGTCTTATGGGTATGTGAATCTCGGTGAAGGATATAATTAGAAAAATTTTCTTTAATATATACTTCAAAATATTTAATATCAGACATTCAAATATAAAAGAAATTAATGCTTGTGACAGCTAGGTTACTGCCACATTGTTTTTTACAAATACCTCACTCTTAAGGTAAAAAATAGGAGTCAATTAGCTCCAAAAGCCTCTTCGAGATTAATTTGTTTCAAAACTATGAAAATATGACTACATTACACTCAAGGCTTAAAATCTACTTGAAGGATCCTTATGAAATAAAAATTATAATATTAAGAGAAGCATGATTTACAAATATGGTTTTGATCACAAGCATTACTTCTAGAAAAATTGGCCTTTTTGTGAAATATTGTTTAGGAATGATATATAATTTGATGCTGAAGGTAAGCACTCACTTCATATATTATTTGAACTTTTATTAATGGTATACCAGACTGAGCCTAACCACTCAGTTTTCCAGAGGGAAATCAATGAGTTTCTCAAAAATTATTGGAAGGATTTAGTATATCCAAACCAGTTTAAGGTTTAGTTTTGGAAATATTGAAATTTTTTAGCAATGGAGTATAAAAATGATATTTCAGGTTCAAAGCTGAAGCATAATATTTAGTGAAGTATCTTCTATAAGAGTTGTTTAAGGTTTAACTCTGTCGGAGGCTTATTTCCGAAATATTGAACTTTTTGTATTTCTGTTATACTTTAGAGAATATGACATAATAAGGTCAGTAATGAGTTTAGCATTAAGTAGTATTGTATTGAAACTAGCCACTAATGCCATATTTTTCAAGTAGCATGGAAGAACACAATATGTGAATATGGTCCATTTATTTGACAAAAGCAAATTACAAGTTAACCACTCAGAAAAGAGGAAATTGCTCCCAGGTTACAAACATTACAAAAAAAAGCAATATTGATTCCATTACATCCTTTGTCAAAACAAAGAAGGCATAATTTAATTTTATACACCAATAATTGTATTTTTTTTTTAATTTAAATTAATTCCAACTAATTCCTTATCAATCAGTACAGAATAACAGAAATTTGCCGGTAAGTATATCCTAAAATGTGACACACAATAACATTGAAACAACCTAATCACAATCTTATAATAAAATCATCAAACACTCTGAAGGTTAAGTGCCTATTGCCAAAAAGTGGGTTAAATTTATTAGGAAAACCACAAATTCATATTACAGCTCGGATACCACTAGCTTATAATAGAAACTACTTTATTACAATCGTTCTCACTAATCTAAGCCAAGTTTCCTTTTTATTCAGCTGCCTAATATAATTTGCAATATAGTTTATTATGTAATAATTTTATTAAATATTCTAATGTGGGTCATAGAAATTTTACAAGCTTACACTGATAAGGTGACCGAAGCCTTCAATTAAGTGCCTTAAGGAAACAGGCAATTTTCGCTTTGTTTCTATTGGCATTTTAAATGATTGAATGAGATACACTCAAGGTGAACTACATGTTGAACTTTAAAATTTCTACTTGTGCCTTCTTTGTGTGAGACAAGTACATTGACTCAAGATGTTCATTTTATTTTATTCTTGTTGGCTGTATGAAGAAAATTTGATCTTCATTGCATCACATTAGGACCAATCTTATCAGATTTTGTCAGAATTAAAGCCTATAAATAGGCAATTTTGATTTGTAATAAAATCTGATAAACTAAACAATGAATTTACTGAGAATATAAAGGTCAAAGCTCCATAGGACATAAGGATTATGTTATGCTCCATATCTGACGGTACCAATCATACATTAATAATAATGGAAAAATCTAGAAGCAGTAAGTATTCCCACCCAGAAGCCGATGACATAAAACCATTGTTCCAATCAACATCAAAACAAACAACAAAATGTAATCAAAAACTACAAAATTTTCCCATAGCATTACAGGACTTGTTTACAAACTTGTCAAGTGTTTATGAGGTCAATTATTAACACACTAAGCTAGTTTAAAGCAGAACATTAAATCACAATTTTCTTTTTAATGACATAATAAGAATTACTTACTTGTCGGTCATTTTGCTCTTCATCCACTTGGGGAATGACATACCGGCTGACAAGGTCCTATCTTCTTTAGTGGCCATGATACAAAATAAATCCCCCAAAAAAAAAAAACGAAATAATTTTAATCTGATTTAATCAAAGTGCAACTGAACTGAACGGTAAAACTTCTCGTGATTTATAAAATAGGTTGTTACTATTTTAAGCATACGAGTAGTCACTTAACTAAAGTGTGATTTGGCTAAAGGATAATATTTTAATTTGAATTTGAATATTTGCTAAATTTAGTATTGTAGCTGTTTGGTATATGGTTAAAAAAGGGGGATTTTCAAGAGTAAGCCTTGGCCATTGTACTGATCTGCAAAAGATATCAAATAGTAATAATGTTAGTTACAATTTAGGAGAGGAAAATTCCTAAGCAGTAAGCAAGCAAAGTCGATTGCATGTATGTTTTTAAGCATGATGCCTGCAGGATTATGATCAAACATAGAAGATAAGTAGGTACATATTGACTAGCACATAGGGTGAATCGTCCAGTTTTCCGGCCACTACCAGTTCTCGGCCAGTTTTTCACATTATCATAAATAATTGCATAATCTTAACAATCCAGCGCTTTTTTTAAATTTCAGTTATTTCCTCGTCCTTACCCCCACTTTTCTAAACAAGTGCCATATTGGCAAAGTTGTCGTTAGAAAAAAAAACGTCAGTCAAAGTTTGTCGCTTCTTAGATGCATCTTAGCTGACTTCTAATAACTGTTTTTGTAGTGTGCATCCTACAGTGGATTAGTGAATAAATTGTGGCGTATTGGATAATAAGGTAAGTTTTTTTTTGGTTTTGATTAATATAATGTTGAACTATTCCTATTGTATTCATAAAAAACGATAAACTTCAATTTTAACATATTTTTTGCGTGGCCGATCAACTGGATGTATTAAAGCTCCCAATCCATATTTCGGCCAGGGTGGCCGAGAACCGGCACTATAAAAAACATATATTGTCTATCTTTTTCTAGCATATCATTTTACAATTAGGTATATCTCTTTTTTGGAGTGTTTGAAATTAGGGACTATAATGAAGGACTATAATGAAGCCAGTTTTCGGCCGGGTATTTTCCTAAAACACGAAAGGTATACAAAATTAAAAAGGCGGCCGAGAAAAGGAATATTTGCCACTTTTCGGCCATTTTATTGCTAAAGGCGATATAGATTTAGTAGGTATTTGACTATTGTTTATTGGTTTTTTTTTGCTTTTAACGTATTTTTCGTATAATTACCAATTATATAATTATTGCTAAATATGGGTATTTTAACTACTTATTACTAAGATTACATGGTTTTCCAGATGGCCACAGTCCAAACAAACAAAAAACCGAAAATGTCAGTGCAGGCAAGAAAGTTCTTTACCTACTCAGAGGAAAACTTTAATTTAGCTTTACAAGCTATTAGAGAGGAAAGATTGAGTATAAGAGCTGCTGCAAAAG
The DNA here is from genome assembly GCF_022605725.1 of Anthonomus grandis grandis. Taxonomy (NCBI): domain Eukaryota; kingdom Metazoa; phylum Arthropoda; class Insecta; order Coleoptera; family Curculionidae; genus Anthonomus; species Anthonomus grandis. The sequence goes on from NC_065548.1 coordinate 4,690,613, forward strand.
AATTTAATGTACCAAAAGCCACTCTTCAAGATAGGATTTCGGGGAAAACTTCAGACACATTACGTAGAACAGGTCCAGAGCCAATTATGACTGTCAAAGGAGAAGAGCGCATTAAGGATTGGGTTATAGGGCTAGCCAAATGTGGATTTCCAATAAAAAAACAGGAATTTATAGATACCGTAACTAAAATAGCAACAGACAATGGGAAAATTAATAAATTTAAAAATAGTAGACCTGGAGAAAAATGGTATTCTTGTTTTATAAAGAGGCATCCAGAAATCAGGTTACGTGAATCCGAGAGCATAAACAAGGCAAGGGTAGTTGTTACGGAGGAATATATTAGATCCTGGTTTATGGAATTAAAAAAGTTCCTTGAAGAAAATAATGCTATGGATATAATGGAGGACCCTACTCGTATCTTTAATGGGGACGAATCCGGATTTTCCTTGTGCCCAAAAACTGGAAAAGTGCTTGCTCCCCGCGGGTATAAAAACGTCTATTCAATCAAACAGGGAAATGAAAAAGAAACCTTGACGGTACTTGTAACCTTCTATGCCTGTGGTAACATTTGTCCTCCGCTAGTTGTTTTCCCATACGTTAGACCTCCGAAAGCACTAATAAATAATATACCAGACATAAGGGTGCTGGAAAAGTCTGAAAGTGGATGAATGAAGAGTGACGTATTTTTTGAATACATTTGCAATGACTTTAATCAGTGGCTTAACGACAATAATATTAAAAGACCAATAATATTATTTCTCGAAGGACATAAATCACACCTTAATTTCAACAGGCCTTAAATAATGCAGATATGAAACCCTGCATAAAAAACGGTTTCCGAAAATGCGGATTGTTTCCTTTTAATTCCAATAATGTGGACTACTCGAAAAGTGTAAAAAAACGAATTAGAGAGAAAACACACTAATTCAGATAATTGTGAAAAAATGAGCCCTGATGAAGTCGAGAGAACAAAAAAAGTGATTAGGAATATGGCACAAAAACTTGAAGATAATGGTATTAATACCCAAGTTATCTTTAAGTTATTGGATGATTTTGCTGAAAAAAATACGAATACTGACGAAAACTTAGACCAAGATGACAAGCAGATCAAGATATAAATGCAGAAAATATAAATGACTTGACTTACGAAGTAGGAACCATACTCCCCATGGATGTGTTCGATATTATGCCAGTAGAGGAATAAAATCTTATATCACTGGACAATATTACAATAAGTGAACTTTATGATGAACCGGAAAACCAAAGCATAAATATTATTGCTGAAGAAAAAGCTGATAAAAATACTAACAAAAATGAAGAACAAAATGAAGAAACCAAGGAAAATGTCGATCCAGATATTATAGTAGATATTTCTGGTAAAAATAATTTAGAGAAGAACAAGGAAGAAAAACAGCAACAGGTAAATTTGCAGCAAGAAGAGGCGAGAAAAAATAAAATAAAGAAAAAATCACCATTAATTCCGTCTAAGAAGGGCAATGAAAATGGCGAAGCACGGCCTGAAGAACAAACTCCTATAAAAGATATAGAATTAGAAGAAGTTGTAAGTCCATTTTCTCGCCATTTAAGATTTACCGAACCCATAAAGAAAAGCTTGGAAAATAAGAAGAAAGAAAAATTGCCCAGTGCTATTTCATCACAAGCTTGGAGGAAGCATATCGAAAAACAAGAGCAGGAAAAATTAAATAAGCAAGAGGCACTACAAAAGAGGAGGGGAGAAAGACTTGAAAAACAAAGCACAAATATAGCAAAAAAAAATACTAGTAAGCCGGTAAAGAAAAATGCAGCTAAGAAAGTTAAATTAATGTGTTCTCTTTGCGAAGATGAACTAGTTAGTGACACCGAAGATGATTCATTGAAAAATGTGGGCTGTGACACATGTCCTAAGTGGTATCATCTAGCTTGCGCAGAGCTTTCTTATTTGCCAGTTGAAGAAGCAGCCACTAAGAATTTTATTTGTATTTTTTGTAAGTGAGTTACTGCGGATTGTGATCGATATTAGATACGAAGTTCCTATATACCAACTATTTTTAGGTAGAATATTAACATTTTGTTTTCTTTTAAAGTTTAGTTTGTGTTCTTTATTTGTAATTAAAATTTTTTTAAATATTTGCATTTTAGTTTCGCTATGTTTTTGTTTTGTTTTTATTTTAAAAATAATGTTTTTATTTTTGTGATATTTTTATTGTTTTTTATTTTTTCTCTTACCTACGTCTTAATAAAAAAAAGGGTCTTTCAGCCGGGCGGCCGAAAACTGGCAAAAGAATGGCTGGAAAAAAAGTCAAGGAGCCAAGAACTAGCAAAAGGCACATTTTTTATATTTTATTTATACAAAAATACTCTAAATGATCCTTATATTTTGAAATGATAAATTTAAATTAAAGATACTAGAGGCTATTGAGTAAAATATTTTAATATATAAATAATGAAATAGGCTCTTTTTAAAAGTAACCTATTTATTTATTTATTTAATATTCAGTATTGCACTAAAAAAAAAAAAAAAAAAAAAATTAAACAATTTCTCTTATTTGACTCTTAAATCTAGATAAGGAAATGCCCAAAATTTCAACCTCCCTAGTATTGACAATTCTTAGAGTTCTTTCAATAGGAGCATGTAATGCATAATTGGCGCTATGAAATGGTAATGAAAAGACACGATACTGCCTTAAATTCCTAGATGAAATATTAAATTGCATTGTCATCAGAGGTTCTGGACAAATTATCTGACCATTAAATAATTTATACAAAAAAATTAAATCTGCATATATCCGTCTTTGTCTCAATGTCTTCATATCAAGCATTTCTAAAACAATATCATAAACATGATCATCCGGAATTCTTATTTGAAGTTTATAGAGACAAAACCTAATAAATTTGTTCTGAACTCTTTCCAAGGACAAGCAATTATTCATGTAAAAGGGTGACCATATCACTGAGCCATATTCCAGCAATGAAACAACAAATGACATGTATAACCTCTTACAGGTCTCTATAGAAAATTCTTTACAGTTCCTTAGTACAAAACCCAGATTCTTAGAGGATTTGAGAACAATATTGTTTATGTGTGCATTAAAGTTTAAATGAACATCAAACGAGATACCAAGATCTTTAACTATGCTGCAATATTGAAGTGTACTTCCTTGAATGTTATATGAAGTGACAACCTTTTTAGTTCGCTTGAGAAAACTCTTATAATTGCATTTGCTTACATTCAAAATCAAATTGTTGTTAACACAACACTCATTCAATCTATCCAAATCACTTTGCAACAAAATCTGATCAAGTATTGATAAAATCTCTCTAAAAAACTTCAAATCATCAGCAAATAAAAGGAAGTCACTGTTCTCAAAACAGGCACCAATATCATTCACAAAAATATTAAAGAGCAAAGGTGAACAGTGCCCACCTTGTGGAACACCTGAAGTGACATTAATATAGCTTGATCTTGTATTACCTATTCGTGCCTGCTGGGTCCTCCCTAACAGGGAATTTACAAACCAATTCACCATAAGATTAGAAAATCTAAAAATATACAATTTTTTTGTCAAAATACCATGGTCAACTCTGTCGAACGCCTTGGAGAAGTCGGTGTAGATTACATCCATCTGACATCCCCTCTCCAAGGCATTCAACAGATTCTGCTGAAACACTAAGTAGACTTTCCAGAAATAAATCCATGTTGTTCGCTAAGTAACAACTCTTTACAATAAAAATATAATTGATCATAGATAAGACTGTCCAGGAGCTTCGGAATGGCTGATTGTATACAAACATTTCTGTAATTCTCGATTTTGCTATTGTCGCCAGATTTAAAAATTGGCATTACAAAACTATGTTTCCACAAGGTTGGAAAAATTGCAGAATCTAAAGATCTTTTAAAAATTATAAAAAGAGGGTATGAAATAGTACATACACACTTTATTAGAAAATAATTCGGAATGCCATCGGGTCCTGAACTAACTTTGGGTGGCAACTTGGTAATTTTATCAAAAATCGACCCAACGGAAAGGGTGGGATTAGGAATGGTCATATCTAACTTTGCTTGCTGATTGATAAAAGCACCATTATTGTTTATATTATTAATAGGACTATAGGACTGTTGAAAAAAACTGGGCAAACCCTTCAGCTATCTGTTCACAGCCAACGAACTCATTATCATTATAATACATTAAATTAGGAAGTTTATTAATTGATCTTTTATTGTTTATGTTATACCAAAAACTTTTAGAGTTAGTGTAGAGTAGTTGGTCTAAGTTTGAAATATAATTATCATAACAAATATCAGTCAAAGTTTTACATCTAGCCCTAATGTTTGAAAAAGTAATATAATCTGCCACATTATGACTGACCCTGTAGCATTTGTGTGCAATTTTCTTTTGCCTAACTAAATATCTTAATTCAGCTGAAAATCAACTAGGAAACTTTGAAGTTTTGTATCTCTTTAGGGGAACAAAAAGTGCTATAGCCATATCCAGTATATGATAAAAATGTGAGACTGCTATATTAATGTCTGCTGAGCTTAAAACCAAGTCCCAATTAATTCCACATAAGTAATTATAATTACCAATATAATCACCCATTTTAAAATCATAATAAAACTCTACATAGTTTAAATTCGACTGAGTTTCACTAAAATCAATTTCAAAATTATACCCTTTGTGATTTAATGACCCCTCAAAAAGACAATCAACTGCTTCCATTAGAGCAAGAGTTTGCTTGCTTGAAAAAATTAGATCTAAATAAACAAGCCTATCATTTGGAATTATAATATTCTGATAAAAACTCAAACAAGCATAATGCTGACCTAAAACTAGACCCGCCGAGTTTAAAGGACAAGTCACCACCACACCATTGTCGTCATTCCCCCAACTTGAATCAGGTACATTAAAATCACCAAAAATATAAAAATCATAGCTTGAATATTCTTGCCTGAGAATGTCAACAGTATGGCAGTGACTTTCATATAAGTTAATTGCAGAATTTGGGGAGGGAGGGAACCTAGATATCAAAATTCAGTTAAGTGGCCGAAAACCAGGCAATTCACCTATTATGACTTTTGTTAAGATTAAACAGTAAATCTTATAGGGATTCATAGAGAGTTAATATTTGTATATTTTGTTAACTGTGTCAATGTGTTTAAAAAATTAATGTAAATTTATGGAAATTGACAAATATTCATACTAAGAGTAACAGTATGAATATGAAGGGACAAAGTAACTTACTTGGTGTAAAAATATTCACAGAACAGATACTACTTAGATTCTTTGAATTCTGGTCAAAATTATATTGAATTATAGTACATAAGTGATTGATTGACTTCATCAGAGTGAAGAAACCATAAAACGAATAAATGACCTTAAAATAATTTGTGCTTTAAACTGTACTAACATAATTTTGGAGTAAAATTAAGGAGTTAATGATAGAAATAACATGTGCCGATTAAAATGTGATAGAACCAACATGCTTATAAAGATTGTCATTTGATTTGTGGGTAAAATGCCAAGGTATAGAGATATAATATGAAAACAATGCATTGCATTACAGTTCCTAAGGCTCTTATAGAAACCTTCTATGTACCCCCACCTGCTGTTAAGTTTCCATTATAGAGAAAGTTTAATTCTATAGAATTATGAAATTTTACTTAATAGCATTAACAGGCACTCTCATAAATTGTTATTAATATAATTTTCTCATTTAAAATAGCCACATAACAGCTTGTCATCCCAATTTTAATGGATGGTGTCCAATTGTTATAGTGAACAAACTTAATTTGATTAAATGATTGAGTTCCTATAATTGATTTTTGACCATACAGAAGCTGTTTAATCGAACTGGTGAATTTTGAATGTTTTATATTGTCAATAAATTACAATTAATCTAATAAAAACCAGACATTTTGTCTTCTGCATAGTGTTGCAATGGCTTGTCCTAGTTTACATCATAAAAACCAATATATCTCCCGCATTTTTCCCACTAATTCCTTAACATACCAGAACAAGCCTTATAAAGCTGAATAAATAAAAGTATTCCTACCTTTGAAATTGTATTAAAAGAACAATTTTTCAAGAGAGCACCCATGGTATTCATTCGGTATGGAAAAACAAACTGACAGCACCAAAACAAAATGGCCGTCAGGCATGGACCAAGTTGACATTGTGACGTATCAAGGTAATTAATAAATTACAGGAAACTGTAATGTCTCTATGATTTATTAAAGAAGAATTAAGCATATATGTGTTTTTAACAATTATTCATGTAATTAGTAAGGTTTTTTTAATAGATTATATTACTTCTAATTATTTTTTTTTGTGAAAAAAGTGAAATTGCTGCAACTACTGACAGGAGCTTAACAATGCTGGCGTCCCCTCACGGTATTAGGGGCTACTAAGCCTATAAAGTTAATGACATTTCAACCTAACCTCTCTTTTTTCACTTTATTTTAGAAAATTGTTTGTTTTGGGTCTCTATAATTAAAAATGACTTAAAAAATAGTGATTAGTAGTGAAAATATGGGGAAATATAAACTTCCGGACAGGTATGTACCTAAAAGTATATTATTGCTAAATAAGTGGAAAACGTTATGTTAGGCCTTGTGTTCTTATATTAAATCCTATTTATGCTAAGGAGGATTTGCTTTTTGTAGTGTTTCATGGGGGATATAATGGAAGAATATTTATTGTGCAATGCTTCTTTGTGGTTATCACATTTGTTATTGCCCCTGTTTAATATATTTCAACAGCAAACGTCACAAAAACCAAAGTGAAAACTTCCATATGTTTTGTTTATATTTTAACTGTCAATGCCCTAGCGATTTGTGAGGTTAATTGAATTTTGTCAGCATAAAGCATTGTTCATTTAATTACCGTTAATATTAAATAAATTATTAAATTTTTATTACAAAAAGTAGGAGAGTATGAAAATAAATAAAGTAACAGAAATCTGTAATGTAGCGGAAACAAAAAAATCAATGGAGAAAGTTGGCTTAACGAGTCTCGTACTAGATGGCGCTAAGCCATGGCTTAAGGATTACAACTAATGCTTAAACCTTTAAAAAAACATAATTTTTTACTTCCCATACGTTTTTAGTTACTAAAACCAGTCAGGAAATTTTGTTAATGATATTTTTATGAATAAAAAAAGGCCTTGGTACTGTCACAATCACAGATTACAGAAAACTGCATTAATTTTTTACACATTTCGTATAGAAGTAAAGGTTTTTTACCGTAAGATGGCTCTGATGACTAAAAAAAAATTAAATTAAAGAAAAATGTATCTTTCCAGGTGGCTGGACTACTTATTTACTGTCATTAATAATATTTAAAAAAAAATTAATTTTTATTTGAAAATATAATATTGTGTGGAAATGGGTCCAGTAACAGAACCCTGTAATGTGGTGATAACTAAAAAAACAATAAAAACGTTGGCTTAACGTGTGTGTTACTAGATGGCGCTAAGACATCTCTCAAAGAATACATCATGGAATGGTTAAAAAAAGTTGATTAATTAGCATTTTTTACTTCCGTTAAGCTTTAAGTTACTAAATACAGCCAGAAAAGTCTGTTAATAGTTTTTTTATAATTAAATTAAACGCGAACGCTACTGTCAAAGTTACATATTGCAGAAAACTGCACTACTTTTTGCACATTTCGTATAAAAGTAAGGGTTTATGCCGTAAGATGGCGCTGTGGATAAAAAAAAATTAAATTAAAAATAACGTATCTTTCCAGGTGGCTGGACTTCTTATTTACTGTTAATATTGAATAAATTAAAATTAAATAGTTTGTTTTTGTAGTAAAAAGCTTAGGCTAGTATAGTTGGTTTAATGTGTCTGTTATGAGATAGTAATTCTCTTATGATTAGAAGGAATGTCCACAGTCCTGTACTCTCAGTCATTGATTGTAGAAAACTGCACATTTAGTAGTATAGAGGTGTATAGAAGTAAGGGTTTATGACGTAAGGTGGCTCTGATTAATACATTTTTTTTTTAATTCTTTTTAGGTGACTGGACTTCTTATTTTTTGTTAATATAAAATCATGTATTTTTTATTAAAAAAAAATTGGATGATATTGAAACAAGTACGAGCTTCCCTCGTACTTTGATCAGTTGGGACCAGTAGAAATTTTCCTTCATTTTGATCAGTAGAAAGTTTTTTAAATACAATTCAAGGCGAAATAACCATTGAAAATTGTTGAGCAGTTGCTTCGACAACGCTACTCACCGCGTTATATGTCTTATAAGCTTTGAGTCTATGGTTTTTGGGGTATCATGCTTCACAGAACCATGATGTGATAAGAGCCCCGCTCGAAATTAACTATGCTTTAATATATAATATGACTGCAGTTTTACTGAAATCAGACCCATAGGAAAAAGTTCTAATTGTCATGTGAGTATAAAACTCAATATTTTAAAACTTTGTTAAGATCATTAATTATTTCCTAAATAAACCGCAAATACCAAATTTCATTCAAGTCGGGCAAATACCAAAAAAGTTTAATTAAAAAAAAATACCACATAAAATAATAATACCCATTAAATCCCGATTGGATTTTTTTTTATCATTAGGACCCACTGTGTTGTAATTTTTGTCTAGCAAAATGCTTTGTATAGACACTGTGTCGCATGAACATTATAATATTACACGGAAAATGCTAAAACGTCAAACGTTGCCGAATTATCACGGCTAAAAGAACCCGATTTGGTAAAAGATATGCACATATTCGGATTCTCCAGAGTCTCTTGAATAATTCCGTACCAATTTCATAAAGTTCTGAGCTATTTTAAGCATTTTATCAATGAAATTAGGAAGCAAGTCCGAGCCAATTCATCCACGTTGACGCCATGCTGTCAAAACCGCCGTAAAACTCACGTCAAAGACGTCAAAATCGACCAGTTTCAGACGATGATTTCGGGTATAAAAAAAGGTTTTCACCTTATGATTTGTACATGGAAAAATAGTATAAAGCCTTAGGAACAGTTTAACATCAATTTTGGACCGATTCCAATCGGTTTTAGTAGTTAAATTTCGATTATAAAAAGGGTCTTATTTTAGGTGGAAACGGGCGAAAATCGCCGGTTTCGCTGCCATGGAGACGCGCACTTGTTGGGTGCTAGACCACATTAGTTTTTATACCCTGATCATCGGGCCCGGTGGGGTACCAATATTCAGCTGACCCATATTTTGAGACCTTTCATGGAAAATTGCATTTTCTTGGAAAATTGTGATATTTGAAACAAAATGGTATTTAGTGAATTATAGCCAGATAAATTCCGCGTGTTTGAGGGCAAAAATGGTCTTCGTAGGTGGCATAGCCATTGCGGTATTAGGCGTCAAAGTCAAAAAATAGTGTAGAGCAAAAACTACTCTACGTAGATGATTGTAGGGTGTGTCAAAAAATTGCTTTTAAAAGGTTCTTTAAATGCTCCAACTGAATGAAACCTCTAAGTGCCGCCACTAAAAAGTTATTAATATTTGAAGAAAAAAAGCGTAAAAAAGGGTATTTTCAAATGAACACTGCTCACCCTGTATAAACGATAACCTTAAACTTAATACACCGTTTTATTCGGAAAGGATGCAGGTTTAATTAAACCAAATGACATTTTTTTAAATTTTGCACCATAAAAATTTTACAGAGAAAAAATTTAAAAAAATCCATTTTTTTTAAATTTTACAGAGAAAAAATTTAAAAAAAATCCATTTGTTTGGGTTTTTTTGATTTTTTTCCTAAAATAGAACATTTTTTCAAAAAAAGTCCTAAATAAAAATTGTAGCTCTCGATGAGGCGCACACATCTTCTGTGAGTCACTATTTCCGGAAAGATACCGTTAAACCGTCAGAGGGGCTAGAATATCACAAATGTTTGAACCTTTGAGCGTTAAAAAAAAATACTTCCCGTGTGCTGAGAATTACCAAAAAGTATACAGTCCATCTAGAGATAAGGTCTAATCGACCCGTTAAATTTTATAACATTCAGACAACCGTTGCGACCTGTATCGAAGCACGCGGAAAAAATCGAATAAAAAAAATTTTTTGAGTTCTAAAGCTTCCCTCTCCCAACTAAAAAAAACAAATGAAAAATTGTAGAGTTGTAGCCTCATATATCCAGATTATGAAAAGGTAAAAATCACTTCTCTACCCTAATTAGAAAAAAAGTTATAGGCACTTTTGTCCGCCGAGTCCCGAGGTCGTGCGAAAACTCCAAAAAAGAAGCGTCCCACCATAAGAGCTACGCTCTTATAATAAGTAAAGTACTAGAAACCTGTAATGTGGTGAACACAAAATATCAATATATACGTTGGCTTAGCGCGTCCGTGACTAGATGGCGCTAAGACATCACTCAAGGACTCATTGGTTAAACTTTAAAAAATGCTGATTTATTACCATCTTTAACTACCGTTAAGTTAAAGATGGTAATAAAGTCACTAAAGTCTACCAGGAACTTTTGTTCATAATTTTTTTATAACGGGAAGAAGCGTCCACGGTACTTTCAGTGATAGATTGCAGAAATCTGCACTATTTTTGCGCATTTCATATAGAAATAAGTAAGGTATTATACCGATAGATGGCTCTTTTGAATAAAAGAAAATTAAATTAAAAAAATCATAAATTTTCAGATGGTTGGACTACATGCCTTTGGGAAAATGTATTGTCGGCACCAAAATCGTGGCCTTTAAGGTACCCTTAAGCCAGGTAAGTTATTATTTAATTTTCATTAAAAAAACCACCGGATAAGGTAAATGTACCTATCCTCTGCAATATCCAAATTATTATCGGCACTTACTACAAATTATCCCCTCAAATAAGATTCCTACCACGAAATCGTTGAATAAAAATATTCTAAACACTTCTGTGAATCTTTATCTACGCCTCTGTAAAATCGAACGCTCCTCTGTCAAAATCTGAAAGAACAGCTGTCAAAACAATACTGGTCAGTTCGCGCAAAACTGTTGAATTGTGCGTTCGTTGTTACTTCCGTTAAGGAACAGGTAAGCTAAATCGTGTTATAATTTATGATTAAAAATTCGCATTAACATTCCATTACGTTTAATATGTTTCGAAACTAATGTTTTTGGTATTTTTTCTGTTAAAAACTATTTTTCTCTTGCTTTTTCGACAATTTTATGAGTGCCGATAATCAGTACGTAAATATTAATTAGTGACCCAATTATCGGCAGAGATGCCGATAATTGGTTATGTGCCTTATAGTGCATTTAGGTCGATTTTAAGTTGAATTATTAACTTACCATGGGAAGTGATTGATCTTTAAATGCAGTATAAAACAAAGAAATTACACACGAATTTTCGGCACTCTATATTTTGTACTAGAGTTAGTTTATTTGACGCATAATATATCTGGCGATAATACATACACTATATTATTATATAAGTGCCGATAATTGGATACGTTTGTTTTAGATCAGAATTAGAAAAAAGAAGAAACGAATTCAATATTCTACTGAAGCTATAAAGAATGCTGTTGGCGCCATTCAGGCAGGAATGCCTTTTAAAACAGTTAGCAAGTTATATCGGGTACCAAGATCGACCCTTCAGGACAAAGTAAAAGGTAGAACGAATTTAGATAAGAAATGTGGACCAGGAACTATACTAACAAGTGATGAAGAAAACTTACTGGTAGCATGGTTATTCCGGATAGCAGCTTGTGGATTTCCAGCAACAAAAACGCAGTTGTTAGATAGTGTTCAACTATTAGTCAAAGAACTGAATAGGCCTAATAATTTCACAGACGGTAGGCCTGGACGGAAATGGTATGAACTATTTCTAAAGAGGCATCCAGAACTGGCAGCAAGAATTTCCCAAAACCTCACTTTTGCTAGGTAGAAACATTCTAACAGAAAATCGCATTCGTCAGTGGTTCATAGCAGTACGAGCCTACTTACAAGACACAAAAAACCTTAACATTACCTATGACCCCAGCCGTGTGTTCAATTGTGATGAAACGGCTTTCTTCCTCACTCCGAAGGGAGACAAAGTTTTAGTTCGAAAGGGTGATAGAACAGTTTACTCATTTGTAAACAATAGTGACAAAGAATGCTTGACGACTTTGGTGACATGTAGTGCCTCTGCACTGAAAAAATAGATACTTTATTTGAATTGAATATGAACTTCTATTAAGAACTTCGCGGCTTTGGATAGGTCCAAGTGAATATTCTCTTAAAAAAATGTCGGTATTTTCTTCACAAACGAACTCAAGATTACCTTAGATGAAAGAAATAATACTTTTATATAAAAATATTCTCTTAAAAAATTGACTGGCAAATTCTTAAATTAAGACCAACGTACTAGTAGCAAGGCCTAAATTCCTGTTCTTCATTTATCTAAAGAACCGATACTTTTACGTCAAGATAAAAGATTCTTAAACTGATTTATATTGTCTTTTCATTCAAAAACTTTTTTTCTTGGGGTAAGAATAGTGCTTTTGGCCTAAAGCCAGGAGGTTCTTAAGCAGTCTGGTTAATTTTTTTGTATCAAGTTCATGTGGAATTGGGCGACGCACTTGTGATCTTACTTGAGTTAAATAAGGTTTTTCGTTAAAGAGCCTAATTATTTTAGGTCATGAGTATATTCCATTGAAAAAAGCTTATTTTTTAAATTCTTACACCCATCGATTTTTGTTCTTTTCTGAAAATTATAGAGTTCTTAATTAATAGAGGATTTATTTTAATATACCCATTAAATATACATTTTAGGACGTTGTACCTACTTAAAAAAAACATATTTTCTGTGTAATAAAAAAAAAAGCCAACCATACCTTTTACTTAATCGTGGAAATGAAAATGCAACCGTTCCCAAAACTATGAGTATTATAAATATTTTTATCTTGACAGGAGTGAGTGTTTGATAAAAAGGTGGTTCCCTATAATTTTACTAACCTCCCAAGCTTGTACATGATGAGAAAACCCCACAGTATTTAGTTTTTCTAGCATAAAAAATATTTGCTTATTTTCAGTTAATATTATATTTTTAATTTGAGCAAATTCACATTCAGCACACATTATTCAATTTCAAAATAACAATTTCAAATTCACATACTACCCACTAATACTAAACTAAACTAATGGCTGATGGCGACACCGGCCGGCGGAGGATCAGGTGGATGCACCCCACGCGCTAATGATGGATCTCATTGGTCCGCTGAGAATTAAGTTTGTTGAGAAACAAAGGTCTTACTTCAAGACCCGAGGACTTCAAAATTTTCGGCTGATTTTTTATGCAAGAACGCAGATCTTGTATTTAGTTTTAATGCTCTTCTCTTATATTTGGAGGCTATTCTTAAGAAACTCGATCTTTCACCAAAGTTTAAATAGATGAAGAGAATGGTCGACTAATGACAAGATCAACGATTTTCTTTTTGCAAGCTCAATGATTCTAGTTCAAGTAAATTACACTGGTTAGAAAAGAATATCTATCAAGTTCAACAAAGTTCTTGGTTGAAGGGGCCCACTTTTTTCTGTGTGGTCAAATTTTACCGCTACTGATCGTTTACAACTACAACAGAATTCCCAAATCAGTTATCGAAAAAGTTCCAAAACACTGGGGTATCGGAAAGTCGTAAAATGGGTGGATGACTGGTGAAAGCTTTTTTGAGTACATCGCCAATATATTTCACCCTTGGTTAGTTGCTCAGAAAGCCCAGTTTCCCGTTATATTGTTCTTGGATGGACACACATCTCACCTGACGATGTCCCTTAGCGAATTTTGCAGTAAAAATAATATCATCCTAATAGCTCTTTGTCCCAACGCAACACATATTTTGCAGCCACTCGACGTGGCTGTGTTCCGACCGTTGAAACTTGAGTGGAAAAAGAGCGTACACCGATGGAGAATGGAAAACTTATTTGCGCCTATCTTGGAATCCACTTTTTAAAAAATGACCAATATCCCAGATATAATTAAAAACGGGTTTCGAACCTGCGGGCTTGTTCCCTTCAATGTTGAGAATATAAAATTTTCCAAATATTTCAAAACGGAAACCGGAGCACAAAATCATCGAGAGAACCCTGAACAGCCTACAAAATCACAAGCAGCTTTAAGAAGCGTGGAACAATATATTCCACCAGAGACCCTTAGATTATTTCAGCTTTCCGGGCCAGTCTGGGAAGGACCAATAGAACATACTAGCCTGTTTTCACTCTGGATGAAAATGAAGACCGAAGGAGCCAATAAACATACCAATGTAATAGTAGTAAAGTTTGTTAATGAAGCACAAGGTGAAAATGAACTCCAAGAAGACTTAAATGAAAATGATCTCCAAGAAGACTTTACCACAGGTGATTCTTCTACAGAGGCATAATTTTACAACGAAATGGATGTCACAGGTGTCAATGAAAATGACAAATTAATGAATGACGAGTCACAAGTGGATAATCAACTTCAAGAAGACCCTGAAATTGATGTTACAGAAATGATTGACTGTACAAATTTATCTCTTCCAGTAGGTGTTGCTGAAGATATTCCCATCATAATTGCAAATACATTCGATGAATCTCTACATGACGTACATGTGGAAAACTCTTGGCATAATATTTCTTCTCCTGTAAAACAAAACTTTCAACAAATTGGCTCTGACCAAATTACGACAATGCCCAGCAATAAAACAGATTCTATAAGCGAGAAAAACTCGAATTTAGAAAAAAAAATGTCGCCTTTGCAACAGAATGTTGCTTTAGATGAATCTGTTCCGACTCCATTCAAGAAAATTTTATTTTGGCCTACACCTAAGGAAAACAGTGCTAAGCCTAAACCAGTTAAGGATAGGGTACCTGCTGTAGCAACTTCATCTCAGTGGCAACAATATTATCAAAAAAAAGAAGAAAAGAAGAAACAAGAAGAACAGCTAAAGCTAGAAAGAAAGATAAAGCGTAGCCAAAAGAAAGAAGTGGGAAACGAAAATAAGAAGGTTAAGACTAAGACTGCTGTTCCACAAAAGGTTTCAATAAGAATTTCTAACCGAGAGTGACAAATAAAGTACAGAATGTTAATAGGGACCTGTTTTCTACAAAAGAAAATATTGCAGTCACTGGGCATTTAACCACTGAAGCTTCAACATCTAAACCTTTAGAAGAATCTTGGTATTGTACATTGTGCGATACTGACGAACAGCTTGACATGCGTCTGTGTACTTTCTGTATGAAATACTACCATGAGGCTTGTCTTGGTTTAACAGAGAGTGATAAAGATAAACTTCAGTGTCCCTTTTGTCAGTGATCAGAAATTAATGGATACCTATGTTTAATAAATTTTTGGCAATTAAATAAATGGTGCTTTTATTTTAATTTTAGCTTTAATATTTAATATAATTATTAATATAATATTTGAGAATGAACTCTTAACAAATTTCGTTTTCTACCTACATAATATTATCTATTGACTACTTAGATACCTAAGTAGTAATATTCTATGCCGATAAAAAGATCTTATATATGCCCAAAAATTAGAGCATGCTTTTATTTAGGTGTGCCGATAATCTGGGCAGAGGAGGCTTCTTATTTATTTCCTTTTATGAGTAGCATATGTTTATTTTAGGTTAAAATAAACAGTCCGTCTAAAATATGACACATTTTACTAGCCAAATAAATACTCAGAATATAGGTTGGGCAAATATTTTATTTACTAAATGAATTAAAATGATGCCCAAAGGCATTCTAACAAGCTAAAGGTTCCGATAATAGGAACGTTTACCTTAGAGACATCTACGCATGCGTTTTAGTGCGATATTGTCTAGTGCCATACCGAATTATTTATGTAAATAAGAACTAAATTCTCAGGAGGTCTTTTATATAAAATTTTAAAGGGAGAATAAAGACGTTCACTGAACAAGATCATTCCGAAACGATCTGACGTGTATATAATCCCCGTGACAGGTTCGGTAGTTAGTTAAGCTTTGTATATGCCACCCCAGTTAATGATGCCTATCAGGCAGATATCTTATTCTTTTGTCAGGGCCTGTACCATATATTTACCGGTCTTATCTTGATCCCGTATTGTTTTTACTCGCCTTTCGGACACCCAGTATCGTATCTGTCAGGTAGCATCGCGACGCGGGAAATTTAATATTTTTTTCTTAGTAAAGTTTTTGTTTTGTTTTTTTTTTTTGAATTTGTAGGAGTAAAATTGTGAAATGAGGTAAACAAAAACCTGTAAGTCTCCCTTCACTTGTTAATTAGAGTTCAAAGAGAGTTAGAGTATTGTAGGCCAGTTTTTTATATGCCAATTATATATTCAAGATGGACACAATACTAGTAGCAATCGCACTTAGAATTCTTAGTGGACAGATCTGTCTTTAGCACACACTGTCTTTGTTACCCAAGGAAACAATGATCTGGTGTAAATGAAAAATAAACGTTTATTTAACCATCGTGTATTGCTTGGGTGGTTCTTTCGATACCAAGTCTGCAGGATGTAAAACGTGATGATAGAGCTCTTAGAAGGTTAAATAAATGAGATAAAATAGTAACTTACTCTGTTGAAAATGGAATAATAAAACGAAAATATATAGATTGAGTTATGTTATATAATATTCATTGCTAAATTACGTAACTAGCTGAGTTGGTGGAGTAATGATCGAGTTGGTAATTAATGCAATCCCTAATACTACCCAGATCAATACTGAAGGAAAGGATAAGCTTACCAAAGTAATTCCTCTTGCGGGAAGCTTACAAATTACTAAATACATTTACTTTACAGAGAAATGAAATATGATGAGTAAACAATATTTACATACTTTGCTAAAATCGCCGTCCCTCAGGTTTCTTAGTTGGTGGGCTGCCTCATGCTCCGTACTCTCTGAGTGTAATAACTCCCCATCAGGCAGAATTTGCAAGGAAAATACTATGCGAGGGAAATGGTTGGTCGCAATTTAGCACAAATAAAAAAATTCTTAATTAACAGGATTTTCAGTTAGGTGACGCAGGTGAAGAAGATTGAAACGACATAAAGACGAACATCAAATTTCGATTTACGAAAATTAAATCTCCAAAAATATTATGCTCGAATAATACCTCGACCAACATTGTCGATCAAATAAATCCAACTACATTAGCGGATGGTAAAATTTAATCCTAAATTTTAGTCGATAACTTCAATCCGACATTTCTTAATGTTCGCACTTCGCTCTTCCACACCAGAAAGAAAAAGTCCAGGAAGTGACAATCTATTACCGTCAGTCAAAATCCCTCTCCAATACTCATCAATAGACTATTTACTTTAGACTCCGCTCATACTGAAGCTAGCGCAACCTTGCATAACCATCATTACCATAATCAAACTCAGTAAATATAACAAAAAATCAATGATTCACTATACACATCACTTAATTTACTAATCATCTAGATTACGAAAACACCGGGTTATAACAGGATCCGAGCAGAACTAAGGGAATGAGAGCACTTTGAAAATCCTGAAAAAGTCGTTTTCGACGTCCGTTTTTGAGGCCAAAAATGGGCATCGAAAATGCCATATCTCGGCTATCGTAAAAGCTACGACTTTGCGGATGGTCTTGTTGGATTCAGAACGACGAGCTAAGACAAAACCGTTGGAATTTTCCCAATAGCTCCAATAGAAGCCGAGATATCGACCTTCAAAGTTTGGAATTTTTCATTTTTCGGGTATACCCCCCGTATCGAATTTTTTCACCAAAAATTGATTTTTTTCGAAATCAAACTAAGTATACCAGCGTCTTATTTGGGTCACCTAGATTACGAAAACACCGGGTTATAACAGGATCCGAGCAGAACTAAGGGAATGAGAGCACTTTGAAAATCCTGAAAAAGTCGTTTTCGACGTCCGTTTTTGGGGCCAAAAATGGGCATCAAAAATGCCGTATCTCGGCTATCGTAAAAGCTACGACTTTGCGGATAGTCTCGTTGGATTCAGAACGACGAAACTAAGACAAAACCGTTGGAATTTTCCCGATAGCTCCCATAGAAGCCGAGATATCGACCTTCAAAGTTTGGAATTTTTCATTTTTCGGGTATACCCCCCCGTATCGAATTTTTTCACCAAAAATTGATTTTTTTCTAAATCAAACTAAGCATACCAGCGTCTTATTTGGGTCACCTAGATTACGAAAATACCGGGTTATAACAGGATCCGAGCAGAACTAAGGGAATGAGAGCACTTTGAAAATCCTGAAAAAGTCGTTTTCGACGTCCGTTTTTGAGGCCAAAAATGGGCATCGAAAATGCCATATCTCGGCTATCGTAAAAGCTACGACTTTGCGGATGGTCTCGTTGGATTCAGAACGACGAAACTAAGACAAAACCGTTGGAATTTTCGAGATAGCTCCCATAGAAGCCGAGATATCGGCCTTCAAAGTTTGGGTTTTTTCATTTTTCGGGTATACCCCCCCGTATCGATTTTTTTCACCAAAAATTGATTTTTTTCGAAATCAAACTAAGTATACCAGCGTCTTATTCTGATCATCTAGATTACGAAAACACCGGGTTATAACAGGATCCGAGCAGAACTAAGGGAATGAGAGCACTTTGAAAATCCTGAAAAAGTCGTTTTCGACGTCCTCGAATTCGAAAAAAAAATTTTTTTTTTCGAATTCGAACTAACTATACCAGCGGATTGTTCTCATCAAGTAGATCACGAAAATACCGAGTTATAAGGGAATCCGAGCAGAACTAAGAAATCGAGTATTTTTTCGACCTCGTTTTTGAGGCCAAAAATGGGCATCGAAAATGCCATATCTCGGCTATCATAGAAGCTACGACCTTGCGGATGGTCTCGTTGAATTCAAAACGACGAAACTAAGACAAGGCCGTTGGAATCTTGAAGATAACTCCCATAGAAGCCAAGATATCGACCTTCAAAGTTTGGAATTTTTCATTTTTCGGGTATACCCCCCCCCGTATCGAATTTTTTCGCCAAAAATTGATTTTTTTCGAAATCAAACTAAGTATATCAGCGTCCTATTTGGGTCACCTAGATTACGAAAACACCGGGTTATAACAGGATCCGAGCAGAACTAAGGGAATGAGAGCACTTTGAAAATCGTGAAAAAGTCGTTTTCGACGTCCGTTTTTGAGGCCAAAAATGGGCATCAAAAATGCCATATCTCGGCTATCATAGAAGCTACGACCTTGCGGATGGTCTCGTTGGATTCAGAACGACGAAACTAAGACAAAACCGTTGAAATTTTCCCGATAGCTCCAATAGAAGCTGAGATATCGACCTTCAAAGTTTGGAATTTTTCATTTTTCGGGTATACCCCCCCGTATCGATTTTTTTCACCAAAAATTGATTTTTTTCGAAATCAAACTAAGTATACCAGCGTCTTATTCTGATCATCTAGATTACGAAAACACCGGGTTATAACAGGATCCGAGCAGAACTAAGGGAATGAGAGCACTTTGAAAATCCTGAAAAAGTCGTTTTCGACGTCCGTTTTTGAGGCCAAAAATGGGCATCAAAAATGCCATATCTCGGCTATCATAGAAGCTACGATCTTGCGGATGGTCTCGTTGGATTCAGAACGACGAAACTGAGACAAAACCGTTGGAATTTTCAAGTTAGCTCCTATAGAAGCCGAGATATCGGCCTTCAAAGTTTGGGTTTTTTCATTTTTCGGGTATACCCCCCCTTTCGATTTTTTCCAGAAAAATTTTTTTTTCGAATTCGAACTAACTATACCAGCGGATTGTTTTCATCAAGTAGATCACGAAAATACCGAGTTATAAGGGAATCCGAGCAGAACTAAGAAATCGAGTATTTTTTCGACCTCGTTTTTGAGGCCAAAAATGGGCATCGAAAATGCCATATCTCGGCTATCATAGAAGCTACGACCTTGCGGATGGTCTCGTTGGATTCAGAACGACGAAACTAAGACAAAACCGTTGGAATTTTCCCGATAGCTCCAATAGAAGCTGAGATATCGACCTTCAAAGTTTGGAATTTTTCATTTTTCGGGTATACCCCCCCGTATCGAATTTTTTCACCAAAAATTGATTTTTTTCGAAATCAAACTAAGTATACCAGCGTCTTATTTGGGTCACCTAGATTACGAAAACACCGGGTTATAACAGGATCCGAGCAGAACTAAGGGAATGAGAGCACTTTGAAAATCGTGAAAAAGTCGTTTTCGACGTCCGTTTTTGAGGCCAAAAATAGGCATCAAAAATGCCATATCTCGGCTATCATAGAAGCTACGACCTTGCGGATGGTCTCGTTGGATTCAGAACGACGAAACTAAGACAAAACCGTTGGAATTTTCAAGATAGCTCCCATAGAAGCCGAGATATCGGCCTTCAAAGTTTGGGTTTTTTCATTTTTCGGGTATACCCCCCCTTTCGATTTTTTCCAGAAAAATTTTTTTTTTCGAATTCGAACTAACTATACCAGCGGATTGTTTTCATCAAGTAGATCACGAAAATACCGAGTTATAAGGGAATCCGAGCAGAACTAAGAAATCGAGTATTTTTTCGACCTCGTTTTTGAGGCCAAAAATGGGCATCGAAAATGCCATATCTCGGCTATCATAGAAGCTACGACCTTGCGGATGGTCTCGTTGGATTCAGAACGACGAAACTAAGACAAAACCGTTGGAATTTTCAAGTTAGCTCCTATAGAAGCCGAGATATCGGCCTTCAAAGTTTGGGTTTTTTCATTTTTCGGGTATACCTCCCCCTTTCGATTTTTTTCAGAAAATTTTTTTTTTCGAATTCGAACTAACTATACCAGCGGATTGTTCTCATCAAGTAGATCACGAAAATACCGGGTTATAAGGGAATCCGAGCAGAACTAAGAAATCGAGTATTTTTTCGACCTCGTTTTTGAGGCCAAAAATGGGCATCGAAAATGCCATATCTCGGCTATCATAGAAGCTACGACCTTGCGGATGGTCTCGTTGAATTCAAAACGACGAAACTAAGACAAGGCCGTTGGAATCTTGAAGATAACTCCCATAGAAGCCAAGATATCGACCTTCAAAGTTTGGAATTTTTCATTTTTCGGGTATACCCCCCCGTATCGAATTTTTTCACCAAAAATTGATTTTTTTCGAAATCAAACTAAGTATACCAGCGTCTTATTTGGATCACCTAGATTACGAAAACACCGGATTATAACAGGATCCGAGCAGAACTAAGGGAATGAGGGCACTTTGAAAATCGTGAAAAAGTCGTTTTCGACGTCCGTTTTTGAGGCCAAAAATGGGCATCAAAAATGCCATATCTCGGCTATCATAGAAGCTACGACCTTGCCGATGGTCTCGTTGGATTCAGAACGACGAAACTAAGACAAAACCGTTGGAATTTTCAAGATAGCTCCAATAGAAGCTGAGATATCGACCTTCAAAGTTTGGAATTTTTCATTTTTCGGGTATACCCCCCCGTATCGAATTTTTTCACCAAAAATTGATTTTTTTCGAAATCAAACTAAGTATACCAGCGTCTTATTTGGATCATCTAGATTACGAAAACACCGGGTTATAACAGGATTTGAGCAAAACTAAGGGAATGAGAGCACTTTGAAAATCGTGAAAAAGTCGTTTTCGACGTCCGTTTTTGAGGCCAAAAATGGGCATCAAAAATGCCATATCTCGGCTATCATAGAAGCTACGACTTTGCGGATGGTCTCGTTGGATTCAGAACGACGAAACTAAGACAAAACCGTTGGAATTTTCAAGATAGCTCCAATAGAAGCTGAGATATCGACCTTCAAAGTTTGGAATTTTTCATTTTTCGGGTATACCCCCCCGTATCGAATTTTTTCACCAAAAATTGATTTTTTTCGAAATCAAACTAAGTATACCAGCGTCTTATTTGGGTCATCTAGATTACGAAAACACTGGGTTATAACAGGATCCGAGCAGAACTAAGGGAATGAGGGCACTTTGAAAATCGTGAAAAAGTCGTTTTCGACGTCCGTTTTTGAGGCCAAAAATGGGCATCAAAAATGCCATATCTCGGCTATATAAACTACGATCTTGCGGATGGTCTCGTTGGATTCAGAACGACGAAACTAAGACAAAACCGTTGGAATTTTCAAGATAACTCCCATAGAAGCTGAGATATCGGCCTTCAAAGTTTGTTTGTAGTACATGCAGTAAGTACCAATGGTCTTTTCCCCTAATGAGGAATAAGGCAAGAAAACAAAACAAAAGGATAAATCAGCAATTGATTCCCTAAATTATTCACAGAATGGATGAGGACAAATAGCTATGATATTTTCCATCACACAAGACATTCTCTGACTGCTGCCTTAGTTAGACAATACTGATTGAATTGAACAATTGTGGAGATTCAACAATAAGGACATACAACAACATCAACAATAAAGACATGAAATGGTATTCATAGAAGGCATTTATTATTTATTTCATGCTATCACTCTTTTGTATTATATTTATGCAGAATAAATGGTTAAACTACATACAAGGTTTTCTATTTGTAATTTTATTGGATATAATAATAATAATATTATAAATTTTGACTAATTAAATGCATTCTAATATTGACCAGTAAATAAATGATGATCCATGTGAAAAAGTAACCGTAACAATAAAAATCTCTTGTCCTTTTTGGAAACAAGAACAATGGCCGACATAAGTGTACTCCTTAAATTAAAAAAAAAAAGATTTCAATTAAATGACCGTGTTAGTGCTTTTAGAGGAATCCTTAAAGCAGGACCTGGAACCCCATTTTTGCAAACTCTAAAATCGAAATTCGTCCCTGTAACCGAAAGTCAAACCATTAAATAATCGTCCCTCGCATGTCACGTTCGAGTTTTCACCTGACCAATAAATTTCGAGTTTGGCGTCGCGTCGTCCCTATTTGGTAAAAGCACCTTTAGGACATCAAATGGCAAAACATACACCGGCGGGATTTTTTGTTCAATTTTTTCTTAACACACTCTACAGCAAAGTAACCCTGTAGCTTCGTTTTTTTTCCTCTCTACATAATCTGATGGATTAATTTGGATAAATACACAGAAAAAAATAATAGTTGATTTAAATAAATATGTAAAGATCCATCAACAAAATATATGTTTGCTATGTCGCTACACTAACACACGTATTTAAATTAATTTAAGAATTTATTTATTAATTTTGAAACAGTCAATTTAACAAAAACACACATACATTTAGACCTAAATTATAATTTATTAAATTAAGTAATAATTTAGTTAAAGCATAATTTCCATCTTTTTGGAAGAAATATGCCAATATGACTAAATATGTTTTTATTTTCCAAATATTACTAGTTTAATTCAGTATTGATATATTTGATCCAAATATATGGTATCTTTAAACCAATGAATGAAATATTATTGACAAATATATACTCGCCGGCACAAAATTACGCCACCCTGAAATATTGGCCAAGTTTCATGTTTTATAAATTTTTAATTTTTTATCAGATTCTCACGATTTTGCCATCAGTTTTTAGATACATTTGTTGTGATTTTTTAAAATCATTTTGTAAAGTAGCATTTTTCGATTAGGCTATATTATACAGGAGTAAAACAAACTGTTGTTTTTTCTCGTAATTTCAAAAGACCCTGTAGGAAATTAAGGTGGATAATTCTGTTTACATACTGTTTCTTTTAAGCTTTGATGTATTCTAGACATTTCGATTTTTGATTCATTCCATTATCTCATTTCTGCTGCGAGCTGCAAATTTTTTATTAAAACGCTGATTTGAAGCGTATTTTTATTAGGAGAAACAAACACTAGGTATATCATAAAGTTAATTAAAAAAAAACAATTTTAATAGCGTGTATTTCCTCCTCTCGCAGCAATAACAGCTTGCAGTCTTCGCGGCATCGAATGAATAAGGTTCCTTATTCTTTCTTGAGGAATAGTCTCATATTCTTCGATCAGCGCTAGTCGTAAGTCTTGCAAGGTTTGTGGTTGTACAGGATGACGAACGACCCTTTTAAGTTGATCCCAAAGATGTTCTATTGGGTTGAGATCCGGGCTACATGCGGACCGTTCCAATCTTGGGAGTCCAACTTCATCCAGATATTCGCTCACTACATGTGCAACGTGAGGTCTAGCATTATCATGCATTAATGTAAATTGGTTCCCAATGAATGGAGCAAATGGGACAACAACTTCTTGAAGGATTTCCTCAATGTAACGGTGGGCGGTTAGAGCTCCATTTTCAATAAATACAAGATTGGTGCGTGCTTCGGTAGAAATACCCGCCCAAATCATGACTGAACCGCCACGATATGAGATTTGTTCTGAAATGGTGCAGTCAGCATATCCTTCATATCTACGTCTGTATACCCGCTCACGACCATCCGGCGTCCTTAAACAAACCCTGGATTCATCTGTGAATAGTACGTTTCCCCACTGTTCTAGAGTCCATTCAAAATGCGATCTTGCAAACCTCAGTCGGTGTAGTCGATGCCGAGGAAGTAATTGTGGAGTGGACATCTTGCTGGCCTTGGTGAATAAAGTCCAGCTTCTGCTAATCTTCTACGTATCGTTCTTTCACTTACACTTACTCCATGAAGTATTCGCAAGTCATTTTTTAGACACACAGCAGTAGATCTTTGATCTCTTAAAGAACTAATGGTGACAAAGTGATCAGCTGCAGTGGTCATTCTCCTTCTGCCAGAGCCTTGTCGTCTAGTAAAAATTCCCGTCTGTAAATACCTATTCCAGGCATCTCAAACTGTAGACCGCGGAAATCTCAGAGTACGGGCGACATAACTTTTGCTACGGCCATCCTCTATTAATGCGACAATTCTACCCACGTCTGCTGGAGTTAATACCATATTGACAAACAACAAATTATAATAGTGACACTGTCAAACTTTATGTCACATTAATTGCGTCCTTAGCCAACGTCGATAATTTTTAACCGAAAACTTGACATTAATTATCTAAAAATAAGCTTCAAATTAGCGTTTTAATAAAAAATTTGCAGCTCGCAGCAGAAATGAATCAAAAATCGAAATGTTTAGAATACATCAAAGATTACAAGGAACAGTATGTAAACAGAATTATCCACCTTAATTTTCCTACAGGATCTTTTGAAATTACGAGAAAAAACAACAGTTTGTTTTACTCCTGTATAATATAGCCTAATCGAAAAATGCTACTTTACAAAATGATTTTAAAAAATCACAACAAATGTATCTAAAAACTGATGACAAAATCGTGAGAATCTGATAAAAAATTAAAAATTTATAAAACATCAAACTTGGCCAATATTTCAGGGTGGCGGAATTTTGTGCCGGCGAGTATATATTTGAACACATAATATGGCTCGTTACATTCAGTGCATGGTATATATATTTTATTCAACTATTTCATCTAATTAGTTAAATCACCTAATACATAAAAATAAATAAATCGTGTATTTGGAAAAACTTATCCAATTTCGGCTTATTTGTCAATTTAGGGTTGAAATCACATGTTAATGTACATAGGTAAAATGTAATTTTGATAATAATATTCATATAAGTGTATTTAACAAAATAGAGTAAAATAAAGTTTTTTTATAGTATTTGAACAAACAAATGACCCTCAAATTGTTAACTTTGTCTTATTTCTTAATGTTCGGGGTGGGTGGGGGGATAAGGATATACAATATTTAATTTAATAACACTGTTTATTTAAATTTGATATAATTTTATAGATAAATATTTACGTTATTAGATTGAAAGAAGAGTTTTTTATTACCTATAATTTTCTTAAAAAGCATTTTTCTTTTAGGCAATTATTTTTTGCAAAAAAAAACATTTTTCGTTAATCCTACCCTTAGCCCCCCACCCACCCCACACAACTTACCCGTAAGGAATTATTTAAAAAATCATTGTTATCCAAATTAATACCAATGAATAACAGTTGGTTTCGTCGTTAATATTAAATCTAATAACACGGTTTGTTTATTTAAATTTAATATAATTGTATATATGTATATTAGTAAATATTTAATACCAAAACAGTACTTTTAGATTGGAAATTATGAACAAAAAAAGGTGATTTTTCAAAAGAATTTCTTACTGGGCAAATGTTTGGGGTGGGTGGGGGGGGTAAGGGTTACGTTGATGAAAAACAATATTTTTGCAGAAAATATATATTTAATTTAATAACACTGTTCATTTAAATTTTATATAAATATTTAGTATAAAAACAGCGTTATTAGATTGGATAATATGGACGAATAATTTCATCAAATATTTGAGGTAGTAATCGAGTTTAAAAACTAGATATGTAAATCTCGTGTCAATTTTTTAAAATTCCGAAATATGCTCCCTTCTGTAAACAGAGCGTATATGATATACGTGTAAAGTTTAATAAATATACCTTGACTATATACGGTTGATCAATATACTAAAACCAAAAATTCGTTGAATAAATATATATTTAATGATAATAATATATGATGTGTTGCTTGGGCATTCCTGTGGACTTTTATTAAGAAGGAAAAAATTGATTTGTAGCAAATATCACTGAACCCTTTAAAGGAGCAGAATCAGAGGCTCCTTAAACTACTTTTTAACATTAAAATCACATTTTTAAATTTCAAAACCACGGTTAGGTGCTTAGCACTCGAAGTTTCAACGATAAAAAGCGCGACTTGATATGTGTAAAATAAATTGACAAATGACAGTTTTGGCGTTGACTTTTGGCACTTTTTACGAAAGTCCTTCCTTATATAACTGTATTGGTTAAAATTAACCTGGTATATTTAGGTACTTTGGAGCATAGGGAAAGTATACAGTTCCTTCAAGACGAACTTATAACTATTTGGGATCGAAAGTTTTTGACATTTTTTTTCTTGGTACTAACCAAAAAATTTTTTGGCATATTCTTGGGATCTATGGGATTTAAAATTAATTTCTGATCAATTCTTACCTTCTGACAGATTACCTATTATTTGAACGAAATATTATGTTTTGTTATCAATGTTTAGCATACCGTTAAAAAGGCCATTAATTAACGAATTTATTAAAATGAAATGAAGCTCCTAATTCCTGCTACTTTTTTTAAATTAAATTTTGACGTTAAAATTTTTTTAAACAATTACCGACGTTGTTTAATAAAAAACCTCGTAAGTCCCTTTAGGATAATCAGTCGAACAAAAGCTGTTAACTATTTAAATACCATAGATTAGGGAATATTATTTTTTTAAAATCTTAATTTTATTATCACTAATAAAAAAGTTATATGGTTTTAAAGGCGACATTTTAAGTAATTTAAGAAAAACCCTAAAAAAAAATCATATCTTCGTAACAGTAACTTTTAGGACCCAAGTTATTAGGGTAAAAAGGGTTCAAATGACCCCAAAAATATCCAAAAAATTTTTGTCGGTTTATGTGCCGAACACCTTGTATAGTACCAACAAACAATAGCCGAAGATGTGCCGCCCTTTTGTTTCGAATAGTTTCGGGTTTCGCGGGTATATCGCACAAAGTACGGTTCGGAGGACCACATAAAAGCAAAGAGAATCGCGCCGGTCGCCCATAAAAAGAGACAGGCAATTAAAGCGGGGCCCGAGCATAATACGAACCGAAATATAATGGCGGGGAAACGAGGATCGATAATTTATGGGCCCGCATCTGGGAAATTGATATTAAGAGGCGTCAAGTTTCAAAATTATATAAATTGTAAAACGGCGAGCGAGCAGGGGGCGAATAACACCGCGCGGTGAGAGATGGTACGCAACTTTGGTACTGACTCCTCCGATACGGACGGTGCGTGTATCGATCCCATAAGAAACGATTTAAGAAGTTTTTTTGCGAGATTTATTTTTTACTGAATATCTATTGAGTCTTTAGCCGGCAAAAGAATGTTAAAAATGCAATAGTTGGGTTCAACCGAGTTGCCAATTTGAGCTATATTATGCATACTTTTTACCTTATTCTATTTGAATCTTAAAAGAAGAAAAATAGGACTGACAACAGTGCTTTTTTTTTAACGTTTAATAATGTACTTTTACGAGTATATCGCGAGAGCCGTAACATTTTCAATAGGTTATAAGGACAAAAATAGTTCCACTGGGAATTACCCATAAATTATGGTATATTTATATGCAGGTATTATATTAGTTTAATAGTATATTATAATAGTTGGTTTTACAAAGAAAGGGACACCACAAGCTATATTTAAAAAAAATGACAGAGATACCCTGCAATCTCATCCAAAATGGGACATAGTGTGTTGTTTAAAAGTTTCGTTTGTTTCCTAACTAATAAGATAAACTTTGAGAGTACCTAATCAACAAATTTTTCAGAATAAAAAAAGAACCTAGGCAAACAACAAAACTGACACAAAAGTTGATGAAAAACAAGCAACTTGGCAACGTAGAATACCTCTATGTTTACAATGCCAGTATCCGATGTTGCCACACACACAGCATATTTCGTTTGCCAGGAACCTATTTATAGTCCGCGCCCGATGTTATTTAATCGATATAATGTCCGTAAGTTCTTAAGGAATTTTAATAATTTTTTGTCCGGATATTAACAATCAATTTATAGTATTTATAAACCTCTACAAACAATAGTTTTTTATTAAAAAATTATGTAATTGTTAGATGTTAAAAAATAAAAAGTACTATAATAACCCCTAACGGCTATAAGGAAAAGGTTTATCCATATCCTTTGGCAGTTAATTTTTTAATTAATTTTTACAAAAAAAAACTTAGTTTGTCAAGGTTTAAACCGATTTAATTATCCATTAATCGTTAATATCTAGACAAAAAATTAATAAAACTCCTTTAAAATTCCAGGAGATACGGGCATTATATTAATTAAATAACAGTGGGCGCGGACTATAAATATGTTGCTGGCAAACGACATATGCTGGGTTCTCGATATGGTTGCTGGATATCGACCAGACACTACCTTCATTTTTGCGGCATTTCGGCTTCGAATAAGCAATAACTTTGCTAGATTATAATAATATATTTTTTTATTATTAATACCCATTTTTATTAATATTTTCCTAAAAGAAATTAAGGAAAAAGCTTAATTTTGGTATCCAATACTCAATAGATACTTCACAAATATGTCGCCTTTTATAATATAACCTAGAAGGAACGATTTGAATTTCCTTTTTCCCAATATATGTGATCCACTTCAGACATCTTTATAATTTTTGAGCAAAAAGGGAGTTTTTAGTTTTAATATTAATTAAAAAAACGCACTGAAACCACTTAAAACATCCTTTAAAATACCAATACTGTACCAAAGGTGCACCACCCAAAAGTAAACGAGCGCCGTTGCCAAATACCTTTATCGCGAGGGTATTTCTGGGTGAAATCTACAGCGTTGCCACTAAGTGTGGACATTTGGTGATTTAAAGAATCCAAAGTAAAAATATTAATTATTATTAGTGTTTAGTTATTTATTTTATTTTACACTAGATGGTAATGTATATGACAAAACTTTTTGGCGCCCAACACTTTTCAATTTTTCTTGAATTTGAAATTCAAAGGTCAGGCTAGTGGGAAATAAACGCATTTTTCTCAAAAATATCAAAATAATTATCAATTAAAAAAAAAAAGAATAATTTATATTTTTACAGAAAAAGGTGAATTTTTATTTTGTATTGGCATCTCAAGAATGACAATTAAATGAAATTTTCTTTATTAGATTGACTAAACCATGAAGAAATGACCGAATACCGATGGGAAAAAAGAAGGAATTTTGTCAATTTTCTTAGCAAATAAAAAAATATCTGGAAGACAAATTGACGCCTGGAAGAATAAAAAACTTGGTTTAACTCTCTGAAATAATTAGAAATAATTGTCTTTAGCACCTTGGCAAGTGAAGAAAATGCCTGGAAAAATAATGGACCACTGAAAAACTGGCTTCAATTTGAACAAAAATGCTTTTATTATTTTGACATTTACTAGAGAAAAAAAGCTTTTACTCTCTAGCAGAATAAAACTGACTTCAACTGCCTGGACGAAATGACAAAGTTACTCTTATTAGATATTATATAATTAGGTACAAGATGATAAAATAAAAAGAGAGAAAAAAATTAAGACCTAAAAAGAGTAGGAAGCAAAGTTTGTTTCTCTTATTGAAATTTAATTTACTAGAAGGGGGTTAAATGTTTTGATAAAAGACCACCATTTTATTTGACACCTGAATGTACATGACGAAACTTTTTGGCGCCCAACACTTTTTAATTTTCTTTTAGTTTGAATTTCAACTTTATCCCAGGCCACGCTTAGTTGGAAACAAATGCAATTTTTTTTAAAAAATACCAAAATTGTTTTCAATTAAAATAAATAGAGTAACTATATTTATTAGAGAAAAAGGTCAATTTTTATTTTCTATTGAAATCTCAAGAATAACAATTAAATAAAATTTTCTTTATTAGATTGACTAAACTATGAAGAAATTACCGATTACTCACCTTGAATTACTATGTGAAACTTATTAGGTTCAACTGCACGGAAAAACTAAGCAATTCTTAAAATTAGCAATTGAAAAAAAAAATCTGGAAGAAAAATTGACTTCAAATGCCTAAAAGCGTTAAAAACTTGGTTTAACTCTCTGAAATAATGAGAATATGCTCAATGAAAGACTGGCTTCAATTGAAACAAATTACTTCGATTGCTTTGACTGAAGAAAAAAGCTTTAATTACCTAGAAGAATAGAAAACTGAATTCAACTGCAAAAACATCTGGAAGAAAAATTGACTTCAAATGCCTGAAAGCGTTAAAAACTTGGTTTAACTTTCTGAAATAATGAAAATATGCTCAATGAAAGACTGGCTTCAATTGAAACAAATTACTTCGATTACTTTGACTAAAGAAAACAGCTTTAACTGTCTAGAAGAATAGAAAACTGAATTCAACTGCCTGGAATAAATAAAAACCTACATTAAACAAATTAAACTGTCAATAATTAAGACTTATTAAGGTTAAATTTTTTATAACCGAGTTAAATGTTTCACTATTTTAATGCACTACCGCCGTTTTGTTTAAGACAGAATCATTGTTGAGGTGTGTCAAGACTTTTTGGCGCCCAACCGTTTTCAATTTTTTTCTTTAAACATATCAAAGTTATGTATTTTTAAGAAAGAACACCCTGTATATTATTTTGAATTCTACATGGCACGTAAAGGAAGGTTTTATTAAGGTTTATCTAGCTAAACATTAAATTTTTCGAATTTTTTTACACATACTGAAGCAATTTCAGAAAAAAATCCTTAATATGTGTTTTCTCTTTTTTTTTACCATATTTGCAGTGAGAGGCAGCAACTATTAAATTTTGCGTTTTATTTGTCAAAAAAATTAGTATTTTATACAGGACGTTCAACAATTAGGTTTAAATGATTACAGTTTTTGTGAGACAATAAGTTGCTTAATTTAAATGGAACAATTTATATTTTATATCACCAATAAATGAGACAATAAATTCTTTTTACAATTTAATAAGGTCTTCATATACCTAAACCTTCTAATTTGTATAAAAAATTATATAACAAACTTAAAACATAATAAGTTATTCATTTTTTGTATGTAAAATGTATAGCAACTTTAAGTTTAAATAATTAGTGCTTTTAATGTAAAACGACGTGCTTAGTTTAAATTAAACACCCGATTATAATTGCTTGAGCAGCGATAGGTAAAATTTGAGACTATATTGATAATATCTATCTTTTTTTAAGTGACCAATATAAAATACATTACACTTGCAAAATATGTTGAAAATGATGACCATCTAGAGGATATTTTATTTCATGATTAAGGTGTGAAGACTTTTTGGCGCCCAACAGTTTTAACATTTTCCTTTAGTTTGAAATTCAAAAAGTGAACAAAAGTACACGTTAAATAAACTATAATAAAAAAAGGAAACACCCTGTATAATACTCATTTTAAGCAAGAGTAAAACAGACACACAAAACTTCACGCTTATCGTCTCCCAGTTTCTCCAACTTTTACGACTATATAACCTTAATAAAGGCGTATAATTATCATACCATCAATAACCAGTTGACAAGGTTACAACACGTCTTACATACATTATAAATTAACCAATAATAATCAAGTAGGAGCGGGTTTATCCTATACGCAATTAATATTTTTTAACGGGTTGACATTTCGTGAAACCACCCAAGAAGCTAAGGGTGGGGTGGAGTGAGAGAGAGAGAGAGACAGAGAGAGTTTCTCTGAGCGGAATTTCATCCTTCTCGCCAATTTAGTACTTAAACCGAAAAACGCATAAACCGATGGTATGTTACATAAAAGCGTCGTTTTACGACCCTGTAATCTTTAAACAATTTTTCCGCTACTAGATGCACTCCGTTGAGTTATGTGTCTGGGAAACACCCCCGCGAGTCCGTCCTCGACGACTCTTTCTTCTTTTTCCCGTTTTTTAGTTTTTTTTTAAATATAAAATTAGCGATTTTATGTTTAATACGACTGCTGTTGCTAGTCCGACCATTTGTCGATCGTATATCTGTAAAGATCTTGACGCCATCTAAACAACTGTCATGTCACAATTAATAACGATGAGTTAAAACATCGGAAGATTTTAAGTCGGGATGATTTGTGGGCTTTACCGTCGTTTTCGGACACCCGTGGGGTCCTTTTTTTTTGGTACCTGATGCCCCTTTTGTTTCTTTCTTTGCTATTTTTTCAGTCTTTTTGATATCAATGATCAAGGCATATTGGGAAAGTTATTTATATAGTACTGTAGTGAAGTAAAAATCATGTCTTATGGGGCAATTTTTAGAGCGGTCTATAGAGATGTGTCTTATGAACCATTTGAGAATATCACAAAGATTGTCCCTCAACCAACAATTAGTAAAAGGCATCAAATATTTTTATACCGATTAATTAGATTGTTATAAATATTTGAGAAACTAGCATTTTTGTATTTGTTTGTACTTTTTTGTTTAATGTATATTTTTCTGTTCACTTTTTTTATGAAAAACTGTTTGTCGGAATAATAATTATTATTGATTTGCCATTTTTATTTTTGTTAATCTTATATGATTTAAATGTTGAATGAATAGGGTCACATATTTAGTGTAAAAACTGATACCTTCTGTCCAACTTATACCTACAGTCAAAGTTTTGTTACGGGAACTTTATTTTGTCTTGTTTATCCCCTGAGTTAGTTTTAATTTTTTAATTACTAAATTATTGCTTAGTTTGAAAATATAAGAATTTTTATGTTTTAAGTCCATTTTAAATTTTCAGAGAATATTAGAAAAAGCGTCATGATATACAAAAAGTATCTCAGTGGTTATATTTTCTCAAAAATCTCTTATTTGTACTTTAAACTGTTTATTTTCATATTTGTACATTGGAGCTAAACGTTTATAAATAAAAAAAATAGTTTTTCAAATACACACAGCGTGTCTGGATTCTACTTAAATATTATATTTTTTATTTACAAAAGATAAAGTACAAAATACAAATTTAAATAAAATTATTTTACTATCAACTAAATTTGGAATGAAAGAAAAGAAAAAAAAATACTTCAGAAAAGAAAGTTCCGAAAATGCAAGCCAAATTAACTTAAAAGTAAAAAATAATAATTTATATCCAACATCAATTCACCCTAACATCGTAACATTGGGAGAATTAAAAATATTTGCTGGCCTTGATCTTTTATCCATGTAGAAATTTTATTTAAATAATTAGAATTTACTCTAGGAACATTTTTAGTTGTACTGGCAAGTGGTTGTAAATCCTCAGTCCAATGATCCAATTTTTATTATTGGTCACGAGAAAATCCACACTGGAAAGTCACACACAATTTCCCAAGAAGTTAAACGTATGGGCACGTCAATTTGTGGGTCCCTATTTTAATGAGGGTGCACTTATCTCTGAAAAATATTTAGAGTTGCTTCAAAATCAGATAGTACCCAGTTTAATTGCACTTTAGCCAGATGCTGAAAACCCATTTATACCGGCAGATTTGATATGGTTTCAACAGGATGGCGCCTCCCCACACTATTCGCGAACAGTACGAGATTACCTTACCATTTTCCCAAATAGATGGATTGAAAGGCTGAGTTTTATTGAATGGCCAGCAAGGTCGCCAGATTTAACCCCATTGGATTTTTATCTATGGGGTTATCTAAAATCTAAAGTTTATTTTGCTAAACCTGAAAATTTAGAAGAATTAAAAAATAGAATTAGAGCCGAAATACAACAATAAGTAAAGTGTTACAAGAATTTGAATTTCGACTTGGTTACTATCAGGAAGTTAATGGTCAACAATTTGAACATTTATTTTAATTTTTTTGTTTTGGTTTTTTTTTTATAAACAGTTCCAAAAATTCATGGTTATTTATAAAAAATTTAAACGCAAATTTCTTAATAAATATTGAGGTTAGGTATAGAACATGGTATACAAAATATACTTAAAATTTTGTACAGAATTAAAAAATAAAATAAAAAATGGGTGTTTCTATTTAAAAAAATTAAGTTGATAGTCGTAGCTCATTTTTGTATATATAAATTCATCATCAAAAAAATCGCGACAAAAAATAAAAATTTACTTGTTATATAGTTGTCTTATTTTTGTTTTTATTAGTTTTTTGGTAAAAATCTTAATAATATATTTTTTTGTGATGTTTAAAGGCTTAATTGGTCAAAAATCCACTACCCCATATGCTAAGGCCATACATTAAAATTCACTCAATTAGTAATTGGTATAGCATTTTTAATCATGTCAAACAAAAAACTTCAGGTAGTTGGTCAAATTTGTAAATGGTATTTCGGATCTTTCCAACAACATAATCTATATGACTCTCACACCGCAAATTCCTATCAATATCTCACATTCAGATTTCTGTCAGATATAGTAATAATAATAATAATATAATAATAAAAGACATTTTATTCAAAATTTACAGATGTAGTTAACAATAATAACATTCTATAATTAAGTACCCGAGAAGCAGGGCGCAGTCTAGCTAAGACAGCTACTCTACTGAACCCTACTCAACGGTCATAAACTTATGCTACAATATAAAGATTAACTCTATTAAATTCATTAAGTACCCAAATAAAGAATAATATACACTCCTGGACAAAATTATCGCACCACTTGATTTTCAGAGATTTTTTTTTTAAGAAAGATAAAAAAAATTAATAAATAAACATTCTTAACTATGCATTATTTATTACCAAAAAAAATTATATTCTATTTAACAAAACGAGATTTAAGTAACTAAATTCAATACAAGGAAAAAACATCGATTTTCACTAACTTCAATTTTGATACAAAAATAAAAAAATAGACCCAAGAAAAACAATAATGAATTCTCAATATCGTGTATTGCCACCTCTAGCTGCAATGACCGCTTGAAGTCTTCGCGGCATTCCTCGTATCAAATTTTGAAAACTTTCCTGCGGAATGTTTTTTTTTCCCACTCCTCACGAGCAGCATGTTCCAATTCAGCAAATGTTCGGGGAGGAGGATTTCTTTGCCGAATGCGCCGTTTTAACATGTTCCAGGCATGTTTTATAGGATTCAAGTCGGGGCTACGGGGCGGCCAGTCTAAAGTGGTAATTCCCACATCATTAATGTATTCAATAACATCTACAGCCACGTGAGGGCGAGCATTATCATACATAAGTAAGAAATCCGCTCCTATGAATAGCGCAAATGGAACTACATATTCTTCAAGGACCTCCAACACATACCTACGTGCATTAAGAGCTGGTCTAGGTAAGGGCACTAACTCCGTACAGGCATCGTAGGCGATGCCTCCCCAGAACATAAAACTTCCTCCAGCAAATGGCTCCCTTGGAGATATGCATGCTTGGGCAAATCGTTCACCCTCTCTTCTCCAGACTCTAGAACGGCCGTCTGGTGATCGCAATGCAATTCTCGTCTCGTCTGTAAACAAAACGCACCTCCAGTCATTTATATTCCATCCCGAGTATTGTCTTGCAAATTTTAAACGACTAACACGGTGTTGTCTGGTGAGGAGTCGTCCAGTTGCGGGTATTCTGTTATTTAGATTCGCTTCATGGAGGCGTCTTCTAGCTGTACGATCTGAAATATTGACATGGCGTACTTCCCTAATCAAATCATTTAAAAGCTACGGCTGGTAGATGTTCTGTTTCTTAGAACATTGAGGCGCAAGAAATTGTCATCTCTTTGAGAAGTAACTCTATGTCGTCCTTGTCCTGGTCTTCTTGTGTGGGTTCCAGTCTCCCGAAACCGCTGCACAGCTCGTATAACTGTTGTGTGATGCACGCCTAAAATGCCAGCCACATAACGGTAACTTCGACCTTCTCCAACTAAAGTTACTACTTGGACCGCTTCATTTTCAGTTAGATGACGTGCCGCTCTCTCCATACTCAATAAGGACGGTTTATGTTTCACAACAGTTGTTTTAAATTGTCACCTTAAAACGTACGAAGTACTACTGAAACTGTTCGCTTTAGGTACATATGTAACGAAAAATGCAAAATAAGAAATTTAAATGTTCAGATAAGTTTGACCTTGAATACCAAAATAGAGCATAAACATAGTTCTTGTCCAGTTCTGCTTTTTGTATGAGAAAAGATATATAACTGTTTTAACTGATATTTATTTTTTTTTACATTTTCTTGACAAAATAATCAGTGGTGCGATGATTTTGTCCAGGAGTTTATATATAATTTAAATAAATAATAAATAGCTAAATATAAAATTAAAAAAGTTGCCAAAAATAAAATACACAATTAAAGGATTAAATTACCGGTTGAAGGTTAAATGTAAAAGATATTTCTTAAACTTTGATTTAAATGACTTCTGTTCTAAAGTTGACAATTCAGTTGGTAGGTTATTGTAGAGTTTAATGGCATTGTACGTAAAAGAACGTTGAAACATTGCAGTCAAATGACCAGGAAGTGTCATGCTCTCAGGAAAGTGGAGGGATGGGAGGGGTTTAATAAAACTTTAAATAAAAAATTACCTAAGTGTAACTCTCTGCGCCTGTCCATCTTTAACCAGTTAAACTCTTTAAATGTGTATGATACGATCACATTTAGTGACACTGCATAGTTTTAGTGTAACAGGAATATTCATGTCCGGAAAATTGCTATTTTACCTAAATACAAAATGCTTCCAGAAGAAAACCGCTTTACATGCCTGGAAGAAATGATAAATTACTTTCATTGAACTAGTACCTAAAACACTGGCACCTGAGGCAGTCGAAAAAGTCGGTTTTGTAGCTCTTAAAAATAGTTTTGTTTGAGTAATTATAACTTTTTTATCTCGAATTGGGGGCCAACTGCATGGAATTTTTTTAAAATTCCAGACAGAGAAGACTTTTACTCTTTCTAGGATTTCAACTGCCTGGATGAATAAAAGAAATATTTTTCCAAATTCTAAGCTCGTAGTGCCATCTAGGTATCCATTCTAGAGTTCCAGGTAGTTAAGGATATTTTTTTTTAGTTTTCTATTCAATTTTTGTTACTACCATTAGAACCCAACTGCCAAAGTACGATCTACATAAATTATTTTTTTGTGTTTTTTCCCTAGACTCTATAATGAATTAATCTACAGAAGTAATATTTTGTAAACTTAAGAAATTTAAAGAAGACATTACATAGCTGTAATGAATGTTTTTCCAATAGTTTACATTTATCTTAATTATTAAATCTATAGATCACACAGTATTAAATAAAAAACTACAAAATTTGGAACTCTGCAATGGATGGTATTACCAGCCTAGAGTTAAGAGAAAAATCTTTCGTTTATTTTTCCAGGCACTTGAAATCCAAGAATGAATAAACATTTCCTCAACATTTTGTTTTCTTAAATTGTTTGCTTAATTCCGATCAGATTTGATATACTTCTTCTAAAAATCTTTCGATTCCCATTCTAAGCGTATGATGTGATATTTATGTATCTTTCCATTTTATTACATGGCGCTTATCAGATACGTACTAGCGCCTTATTATATTATCATAAGATAATTCTAAACACATTTAGAATATGTAAAAAAAAAATTCTGATTCAGTCTGGTATGGCCTTAGTGGCGTTTTCAACACGTGACAATAGACAGAAACAAATTATGCATGACACGCGGGGGTTGACGGAATGCCGGCCAAAAATGTCGATTTAAAACATGAATATGTATCGGGTGTGACATTTGAATATTTTATTCGGTGTCAAAGTGAGCAGGCGCTCCCATTTTTACCCGGTAAAATTGTATTATCAATAACAACATCAAGCCCGTGTCATATTTTGTCGACTGACTGACTATATATATCGACAGCGAAAATTGCAACTCTTTTATCGCTAGTTGGATTTATTATCGGGGAAAATTGAACGTGAAGAGTTTCATCCCCGCATCAGACGCTTTTAGTAAAATAAATTTAATTTTCGTAGGAAAAATGGTCGTGACCGAAAATAGGAACGACGCGGAAAAAAAACCATCGATTTATTCGATTCTAGATGCTAATTAAAACGCGCAGATGACACGTAATTTGTCTTTGCTCTACACGGATACCGATTAACAACACCATAAGAATTAATTTTCTGGCGGTTTTAAACGCGATGCATCTCACACTCGCAGTGTCGTAACTGATTAAAAGGAATTTCAAATGGCCGTTCTTATATGTTAATTATTTCAGTAATTGGTGGTAATATGATGAATGTGGGGGCTTGGGGGGCAGTTGATGAAAGATTTTCAGGAAAAGTATACCAGGGTTTTAAAATATTATAGATCTAAAAGTACAACAATTTAACAAACCATTCTTTTGTTTTTAAGAAGATTTTTTCTAAACTCTCAGTTAGTACTAACATCCACTAAAGAGTTTCAGACAATTAACCTCAATAGTAGTAAAGTCATTTTCTTTTTGACGAATTACAAATTTTTGACATGGAATAGAACTCAACTGCTTGGTAGAATTGTTTTTTAATTCCAGGCAGTTGTCATCATCACACCTGGATATCCATAGGATAATTCCAGGCAGGCCTAATTGTCATGTCTGCACAATTATCGTCATTTTTCCGAAAGCAGTTCCTTATAAGAAATGGCATTTTGTTCAAATAGAAATCAACTGCCTGGAATTTTTTTAAAATTTTCTATGCACTTGAAAAGACTTTTATTTATTTTTTTTTGAATTTTAACCGCCAGCAATCATTCTAGACCAAATTGTATGAGATTGATATCATGTACCATATAATACCGATAAATGGACTTTTTTCTGAAGGTCTTACACTTTCAAACAAATATCATTCTAGACAAAACAGAACTTGGATATTTCATTCTAATTACAAAATAAAACCTCAAATTAGAATTCTTTTTATATAAAAATAGCAGAGCCAAAAATGATTGAATTAATCCATGGTACAAATACTGCTTCTTACTCGCGTTTATCTTATTAATGTGAAAATAATTCATCTAAATGCACCAGAGTGATTCACCAGACCCACCTGATCTGAAATCTGGCGAGAATAATCAATGATCAAGTAATTGCTTGAAACGTAACCGATGCAATTACGATATGAGTGGAGAAAATCATCGATTATAATTGAATAATTAATAAAAGTTTATAGAATCGACTAAATTGTTGATTGGTACTATTTAAAAAAGGAGTTCGTCCATTTAAATATAATTTTCTAAACTCAACTTTTAATTAATCCGAATATTATAGTTCTGGATCAGCCTTAAGCACTAGGAAGATTGGACTGGATTAACTGCAGACGGCGGTTTTCTTGTTGGGAATCTGGATAGCAGAAAATTAAGAAATAATTGATTATAATTGAGAATAATAGTTTGTAGTAGAATATTTTATAAGAGGACCGATCATAATATTATTTTTAAGAATTTTTGCGATAGTACTCGAATTTTGTGTTGACTTATGTATATTTTCTGTAATTTATTGAGAGATATTTAAAATTTTCCAGGTTTTAGGTTAGTTCCAGGTTAGTATACTTAAACTTGTACACTTTCGAGAACCTACTGTGTATAGAAAATTAATAGTACAAATATAAAAGTTTTATTATATTATAATTATATATTTTTAATAAATTTTGTGAGAGTTCAATTGAGATTACTTTTACGAGAACCGTTCACAAAATAAGAATAAAAAATTAACCATATAATAATTTAAAGTATATTTTTTTATCTCATGATGATTTCTTGATATTGAGATTTTTATAATAATAAAAATTCATTTATAACAATTTTTTTTAAGAATATTTGTACGAGGACAAAAATTAATTTAGTTGATTTTTCTATACACTTTTTAGTGCAAATTAATGTTACTTTGTAACAAATAATCACGAAAATTGCATAATGTTATAAACTCAAGTTTTTTCTTAATTTATATTAATTAATACTTTTTTCATATTTTTTTTTTTAATTAGGGGACAAATAACGTGTAAAATTAAATAATGAAAAAAAAAACAGAATAAATTAATTGATTTTTTTATTAGTTTTATGACGATTCTTTATAGATATTTCGATTTCTATTACTCTAAAAAAAAGTTAAATTTTAAGCAATTGATTAAATTTTCTATCTTACATGGATTACAACTGCCTGGAAGAATTAAATTTTTTTTTGTCATAATCTTGACCGGTACAAGCAGATTTATGTTTTCAAGTAGACCATGGACATTTGTATACATACATATATACGAGTTTTGCAGAAAAATAAAAATATAGTATATAGTGACAGCATAACGAGGTCCCGTTTGTATGAAGAAAATGACAGCATCGTCACGATATTTATAAATGGTTTTAAAAAAGCGGTTCTCACGGTCCTCCCTTGTTTTTTTTTTTATAAGTCGAAAAGTCGCCGCGGCGACGTCGCGTCGACGTCGTGGGCGTCTTTTGACTCTCTCGCGTGCATAAAGCAAGTCGTACACCGTGGGATTTTTATTGACAATTTTTTTTTTGCTATAGTAATCGAGTTTTGCCTTAAAAAGCGGAGGGTTAAAAGAAGAATTTTTAAATCTTTTTTTTTAAGGTAAATTGTGAATTAATTCGCCGATCACAAATTAGAAGAATAAAAATTAGAAGAGGATAGAAATAAAGTGATGTTTTTCAAGTATAATTAGACACTTTAGGCCAGAAAAACACTATTTCCAGTCGATCCAAACACTAATAAGAAAATGAAACGATGATATAGAAAATAGTGGAAAAGTCGAATTCCCATTTATATATCCCTATCCCAGTTTA
This sequence comes from Anthonomus grandis grandis, assembly GCF_022605725.1. Lineage (NCBI taxonomy): Eukaryota > Metazoa > Arthropoda > Insecta > Coleoptera > Curculionidae > Anthonomus > Anthonomus grandis. The sequence goes on from NC_065548.1 coordinate 4,731,722, forward strand.
AAAATTAGAAGAGGATGAAAACAAAGTGATGTTTTTCTAGTATAATTAGACACTTTACGCCAGAAAAACACTATTTCCAGTAGATCCAAATACTAATAAGAAAATGAAACGATGATATAGAAAATAGTGGAAAAGTCGAGTTCTCATTTATATATCCCTATCCCAGTTTAAAAATTCGAAGAGGATGGGCATAAAGTGATGTTTTTCGAGTATAATTAGACACTTTAGGCCAGAAAAACACTATTTCCAGTCGACCCAAACACTATTAAGAAAATGGAACGATGATATATAAAATAGTGGAAAAGTTCAATTCTCACTTATATATCCCTATCCCAGTTTAAAAATTAGAAGAGGATGGGAATAAAGTGATGTTTTTCTAGTATAATTAGACACTTTACGCCAGGAAAACACTATTTCCAGTCGATCCAAACACTATTAAGAAAATGAAACGATGATATAGAAAATAGTGGAAATGTCGAATTCTCATTTATATATCCCTATCCCAGTTTAAAAATTAGAAGAGGATGGGAGCAAAGTGATGTTTTTCTAGTATAATTAGACACTTTACGCCAGAAAAACACTATTTCCAGTCGATCCAAACACTATTAAGAAAATGAAATGATGATATAGAAAATAGTGGAAAAGTCGAGTTCTCATTTATATATCCCTATACCAGTTTAAAAATTAGAAGAGGATGGGTATTAAGTGATGTTTTTCTAGTATAATTAGACCCTTTACGCCAGAAAAACACTATTTGCAGTCGATCCAAACACTATTAAGAAAATGAAACGATGATATAGAAAATAGTGGAAAAGTCCAATTCTCATTTATATATCCCTATCTCAGTTTAAAAATTAGAAGAGGATGGGTATAAAGTGATGTTTTTCTAGTATAATTAGACACTTTACGCCAGAAAAACACTATTTCCAGTCGATCCAAACACTATTAAGAAAATGAAACGATGATATAGAAAATAGTGGAAAAGTCGAGTTCTCATTTATATATCCCTATACCAGTTTAAAAATTAGAAGAGGATGGGTATAAAGTGATGTTTTTCTAGTATAATTAGACCCTTTACGCCAGAAAAACACTATTTCCAGTCGATCCATACACTATTAAGAAAATGAAACGATGATATAGAAAATAGTAGAAAAGGCGAATTCTCATTTATATATCCCTATCTCAGTTTAAAAATTAGAAGAGGATGGGAATAAAGTGATGTTTTTCTAGTATAATTAGACACTTTACGCCAGGAAAACACTATTTCCAGTCGATCCAAACACTATTAAAAAAATAAAACGATGATATAGAAAATAGTGGAAAAGTCGAATTCCCATTTATATATCCCTATCCCAGTTTAAAAATTAGAAGAGGATGAGAATAAAGTGATGTTTTTCTAGTATAATTAGACACTTTACGCCAGGAAAACACTATTTCCAGTCGATCCAAACTCTATTAAGAAAATGAAACGATGATATAGAAAATAGTGGAAAAGTCGAATTCCCATTTATATATCCCTATCCCAGTTTAAAAATTCGAAGAGGATGGGAATAAAGTGATGTTTTTCTAAGGTAATTAGACACTTTACGCCAGAAAAACACTATTTCCAGTCGATCCATACACTATTAAACGAATTAAACGATGATATAGGAAAAGGTGGAAAAGTCGAATTCTCATTGATATATCTCTATCCCAGTTTAAAAATTCGAAGAGGATGGAAATAAAGTGATGTTTTTCTAGTATAGTTAGACAGTTTACGCCAGAAAAACACTATTTCCAGTCGATCCAAACACTATTAAGAAAATGAAACGATGATATATAAAATAGTGGAAAAGTCGAGTTCTCATTTATATATCCCTATACCAGTTTAAAAATTAGAAGAGGTTGGGTATAAAGTGATGTTTTTCTAGTATAATTAGACACTTTACGCCAGAAAAACACTATTTCCAGTCGATCCAAACACTATTAAGAAAATGAAACGATGATATAGAAAATAGTGGAAATGTCGAATTCTCATTTATATATCCCTATCCCAGTTTAAAAATTAGAAGAGGATGGGAGCAAAGTGATGTTTTTCTAGTATAATTAGACACTTTACGCCAGAAAAACACTATTTCCAGTCGATCCAAACACTATTAAGAAAATGAAACGATGATATATAAAATAGTGGAAAAGTCGAGTTCTCATTTATATATCCCTATACCAGTTTAAAAATTAGAAGAGGTTGGGTATAAAGTGATGTTTTTCTAGTATAATTAGACACTTTACGCCAGAAAAACACTATTTCCAGTCGACCCAAACACTATTAAGAAAATGGAACGATGATATATAAAATAGTGGAAAAGTTCAATTCTCACTTATATATCCCTATCCCAGTTTAAAAATTAGAAGAGGATGGGAATAAAGTGATGTTTTTCTAGTATAATTAGACACTTTACGCCAGGAAAACACTATTTCCAGTCGATCCAAACACTATTAAGAAAATGAAACGATGATATAGAAAATAGTGGAAATGTCGAATTCTCATTTATATATCCCTATCCCAGTTTAAAAATTAGAAGAGGATGGGAGCAAAGTGATGTTTTTCTAGTATAATTAGACACTTTACGCCAGAAAAACACTATTTCCAGTCGATCCAAACACTATTAAGAAAATGAAATGATGATATAGAAAATAGTGGAAAAGTCGAGTTCTCATTTATATATCCCTATACCAGTTTAAAAATTAGAAGAGGATGGGTATTAAGTGATGTTTTTCTAGTATAATTAGACCCTTTACGCCAGAAAAACACTATTTGCAGTCGATCCAAACACTATTAAGAAAATGAAACGATGATATAGAAAATAGTGGAAAAGTCCAATTCTCATTTATATATCCCTATCTCAGTTTAAAAATTAGAAGAGGATGGGTATAAAGTGATGTTTTTCTAGTATAATTAGACACTTTACGCCAGAAAAACACTATTTCCAGTCGATCCAAACACTATTAAGAAAATGAAACGATGATATAGAAAATAGTGGAAAAGTCGAGTTCTCATTTATATATCCCTATACCAGTTTAAAAATTAGAAGAGGATGGGTATAAAGTGATGTTTTTCTAGTATAATTAGACCCTTTACGCCAGAAAAACACTATTTCCAGTCGATCCATACACTATTAAGAAAATGAAACGATGATATAGAAAATAGTAGAAAAGGCGAATTCTCATTTATATATCCCTATCTCAGTTTAAAAATTAGAAGAGGATGGGAATAAAGTGATGTTTTTCTAGTATAATTAGACACTTTACGCCAGGAAAACACTATTTCCAGTCGATCCAAACACTATTAAAAAAATAAAACGATGATATAGAAAATAGTGGAAAAGTCGAATTCCCATTTATATATCCCTATCCCAGTTTAAAAATTAGAAGAGGATGAGAATAAAGTGATGTTTTTCTAGTATAATTAGACACTTTACGCCAGGAAAACACTATTTCCAGTCGATCCAAACTCTATTAAGAAAATGAAACGATGATATAGAAAATAGTGGAAAAGTCGAATTCCCATTTATATATCCCTATCCCAGTTTAAAAATTCGAAGAGGATGGGAATAAAGTGATGTTTTTCTAAGGTAATTAGACACTTTACGCCAGAAAAACACTATTTCCAGTCGATCCATACACTATTAAACGAATTAAACGATGATATAGGAAAAGGTGGAAAAGTCGAATTCTCATTGATATATCTCTATCCCAGTTTAAAAATTCGAAGAGGATGGAAATAAAGTGATGTTTTTCTAGTATAGTTAGACAGTTTACGCCAGAAAAACACTATTTCCAGTCGATCCAAACACTATTAAGAAAATGAAACGATGATATATAAAATAGTGGAAAAGTCGAGTTCTCATTTATATATCCCTATACCAGTTTAAAAATTAGAAGAGGTTGGGTATAAAGTGATGTTTTTCTAGTATAATTAGACACTTTACGCCAGAAAAACACTATTTCCAGTCGATCCAAACACTATTAAGAAAATGAAACGATGATATAGAAAATAGTGGAAATGTCGAATTCTCATTTATATATCCCTATCCCAGTTTAAAAATTAGAAGAGGATGGGAGCAAAGTGATGTTTTTCTAGTATAATTAGACACTTTACGCCAGAAAAACACTATTTCCAGTCGATCCAAACACTATTAAGAAAATGAAACGATGATATATAAAATAGTGGAAAAGTCGAGTTCTCATTTATATATCCCTATACCAGTTTAAAAATTAGAAGAGGTTGGGTATAAAGTGATGTTTTTCTAGTATAATTAGACACTTTACGCCAGAAAAACACTATTTCCAGTCGATCCAAACACTATTAAGAAAATGAAACGATGATATATAAAATAGTGGAAAAGTCGAGTTCTCATTTATATATCCCTATACCAGTTTAAAAATTAGAAGAGGTTGGGTATAAAGTGATGTTTTTCTAGTATAATTAGACACTTTACGCCAGAATAACACTATTTGCAGTCGATCCAAACACTATTAAGAAAATGAAACGATGATATAGAAAATAGTGGAAAAGTCGAGTTCTCATTTATATATCCCTATACCAGTTTAAAAATTAGAAGAGGATGGGTATAAAGTGATGTTTTTCTAGTATAATTAGACCCTTTACGCCAGAAAAACACTATTTCCAGTCGATCCAAACACTATTAAAAAAATAAAACGATGATATAGAAAATAGTGGAAAAGTCGAATTCCCATTTATATATCCCTATCCCAGTTTAAAAATTAGAAGAGGATGGGAGTAAAGTGATGTTTTTCTAGTATAATTAGACACTTTACGCCAGGAAAACACTATTTCCAGTCGATCCAAACACTATTAAAAAAATAAAACGATGATATAGAAAATAGTGGAAAAGTCCAATTCCTATTTATATATCCCTATCCCAGTTTAAAAATTAGAAGAGGATGGGAATAAAGTGATGTTTTTCTAGTATAATTAGACATTTTACGCCAGGAAAACACTATTTCCAGTCGATCCAAACACTATTAAGAAAATGAAACGATGATATAAAAAATAGTGGAAAAGTCGAATTCTCATTTATATATCCCTATCCCAGTTTAAAAATTAGAAGAGGATGGGAGCAAAGTGATGTTTTTCTAGTATAATTAGACACTTTACGCCAGAAAAACACTATTTCCAGTCGATCCAAACACTATTAAGAAAATGAAACGATGATATAGAAAGTAGTGGAAAAGTCGAATTCCCATTTATATATCCCTATCCCAGTTTAAAAATTAGAAGAGGATGGGAGCAAAGTGATGTTTTTCTAGTATAATTAGACACTTTACGCCAGAAAAACACTATTTCCAGTCGATCCAAACACTATTAAGAAAATGAAACGATGATATAGAAAATAGTGGAAAAGTCGAATTCCCATTTATATATCCCTATCCCAGTTCAAAAATTAACAAAGGATGGTAATAAAGTGATGTTTTTCTAGTATAGTTAGACAGTTTACGCCAGAAAAACACTATTTCCAGTCGATCCAAACACTATTAAGAAAATGAAACGATGATATAGAAAATAGTGGAAATGTCGAATTCTCATTTATATATCCCTATCCCAGTTTAAAAATTAGAAGAGGATGGGAGCAAAGTGATGTTTTTCTAGTATAATTAGACACTTTACGCCAAAAAAACACTATTTCCAGTCGATCCAAACACTATTAAGAAAATGAAACGATGATATAGAAAATAGTGGAAATGTCGAATTCTCATTTATATATCCCTATCCCAGTTTAAAAATTAGAAGAGGATGGGAGCAAAGTGATGTTTTTCTAGTATAATTAGACAATTTACGCCAGAAAAACACTATTTCCAGTCGATCCAAACACTATTAAGAAAATGAAACGATGATATAGAAAATAGTGGAAATGTCGAATTCTCATTTATATATCCCTATCCCAGTTTAAAAATTAGAAGAGGATGGGAGCAAAGTGATGTTTTTCTAGTATAATTAGACACTTTACGCCAGAAAAACACTATTTCCAGTCGATCCAAACACTATTAAGAAAATGAAACGATGATATAGAAAATAGTGGAAATGTCGAATTCTCATTTATATATCCCTATCCCAGTTTAAAAATTAGAAGAGGATGGGAGCAAAGTGATGTTTTTCTAGTATAATTAGACACTTTACGCCAGAAAAACACTATTTCCAGTCGATCCAAACACTATTAAGAAAATGAAACGATGATATAGAAAATAGTGGAAAAGTCGAGTTCTCATTTATATATCCCTATACCAGTTTAAAAATTAGAAGAGGATGGGTATAAAGTGATGTTTTTCTAGTATAATTAGACACTTTACGCCAGAAAAACACTATTTCCAGTCGATCCAAACACTATTAAGAAAATGAAACGATGATATAGAAAATAGTGGAAATGTCGAATTCTCATTTATATATCCCTATCCCAGTTTAAAAATTAGAAGAGGATGGGAGCAAAGTGATGTTTTTCTAGTATAATTAGACACTTTACGCCAGAAAAACACTATTTCCAGTCGATCCAAACACTATTAAGAAAATGAAACGATGATATAGAAAATAGTGGAAAAGTCGAGTTCTCATTTATATATCCCTATACCAGTTTAAAAATTAGAAGAGGATGGGTATAAAGTGATGTTTTTCTAGTATAATTAGACACTTTACGCCAGAAAAACACTATTTCCAGTCGATCCAAACACTATTAAGAAAATGAAACGATGATATAGAAAATAGTGGAAATGTCGAATTCTCATTTATATATCCCTATCCCAGTTTAAAAATTAGAAGAGGATGGGAGCAAAGTGATGTTTTTCTAGTATAATTAGACACTTTACGCCAGAAAAACACTATTTCCAGTCGATCCAAACACTATTAAGAAAATGAAACGATGATATAGAAAATAGTGGAAAAGTCGAGTTCTCATTTATATATCCCTATACCAGTTTAAAAATTAGAAGAGGATGGGTATAAAGTGATGTTTTTCTAGTATAATTAGACACTTTACGCCAGAAAAACACTATTTCCAGTCGATCCAAACACTATTAAGAAAATGAAACGATGATATAGAAAATAGTGGAAATGTCGAATTCTCATTTATATATCCCTATCCCAGTTTAAAAATTAGAAGAGGATGGGAGCAAAGTGATGTTTTTCTAGTATAATTAGACACTTTACGCCAGAAAAACACTATTTCCAGTCGATCCAAACACTATTAAGAAAATGAAACGATGATATAGAAAATAGTGGAAAAGTCGAGTTCTCATTTATATATCCCTATACCAGTTTAAAAATTAGAAGAGGATGGGTATAAAGTGATGTTTTTCTAGTATAATTAGACACTTTACGCCAGAAAAACACTATTTCCAGTCGATCCAAACACTATTAAGAAAATGAAACGATGATATAGAAAATAGTGGAAATGTCGAATTCTCATTTATATATCCCTATCCCAGTTTAAAAATTAGAAGAGGATGGGAGCAAAGTGATGTTTTTCTAGTATAATTAGACACTTTACGCCAGAAAAACACTATTTCCAGTCGATCCAAACACTATTAAGAAAATGAAACGATGATATAGAAAATAGTGGAAATGTCGAATTCTCATTTATATATCCCTATCCCAGTTTAAAAATTAGAAGAGGATGGGAGCAAAGTGATGTTTTTCTAGTATAATTAGACACTTTACGCCAGAAAAACACTATTTCCAGTCGATCCAAACACTATTAAGAAAATGAAACGATGATATAGAAAATAGTGGAAAAGTCGAGTTCTCATTTATATATCCCTATACCAGTTTAAAAATTAGAAGAGGATGGGTATAAAGTGATGTTTTTCTAGTATAATTAGACACTTTACGCCAGAAAAACACTATTTCCAGTCGATCCAAACACTATTAAGAAAATGAAATGATGATATAGAAAATAGTGGAAAAGTCGAGTTCTCATTTATATATCCCTATACCAGTTTAAAAATTAGAAGAGAATGGGTATTAAGTGATGTTTTTCTAGTATAATTAGACCCTTTACGCCAGAAAAACACTATTTGCAGTCGATCCAAACACTATTAAGAAAATGAAACGATGATATAGAAAATAGTGGAAAAGTCCAATTCTCATTTATATATCCCTATCTCAGTTTAAAAATTAGAAGAGGATGGGTATAAAGTGATGTTTTTCTAGTATAATTAGACACTTTACGCCAGAAAAACACTATTTCCAGTCGATCCAAACACTATTAAGAAAATGAAACGATGATATAGAAAATAGTGGAAATGTCGAATTCTCATTTATATATCCCTATCCCAGTTTAAAAATTAGAAGAGGATGGGAGCAAAGTGATGTTTTTCTAGTATAATTAGACACTTTACGCCAGAAAAACACTATTTCCAGTCGATCCAAACACTATTAAGAAAATGAAACGATGATATAGAAAATAGTGGAAATGTCGAATTCTCATTTATATATCCCTATCCCAGTTTAAAAATTAGAAGAGGATGGGAGCAAAGTGATGTTTTTCTAGTATAATTAGACACTTTACGCCAGAAAAACACTATTTCCAGTCGATCCAAACACTATTAAGAAAATGAAACGATGATATAGAAAATAGTGGAAAAGTCGAGTTCTCATTTATATATCCCTATACCAGTTTAAAAATTAGAAGAGGATGGGTATAAAGTGATGTTTTTCTAGTATAATTAGACACTTTACGCCAGAAAAACACTATTTCCAGTCGATCCAAACACTATTAAGAAAATGAAATGATGATATAGAAAATAGTGGAAAAGTCGAGTTCTCATTTATATATCCCTATACCAGTTTAAAAATTAGAAGAGAATGGGTATTAAGTGATGTTTTTCTAGTATAATTAGACCCTTTACGCCAGAAAAACACTATTTGCAGTCGATCCAAACACTATTAAGAAAATGAAACGATGATATAGAAAATAGTGGAAAAGTCCAATTCTCATTTATATATCCCTATCTCAGTTTAAAAATTAGAAGAGGATGGGTATAAAGTGATGTTTTTCTAGTATAATTAGACACTTTACGCCAGAAAAACACTATTTCCAGTCGATCCAAACACTATTAAGAAAATGAAACGATGATATAGAAAATAGTGGAAAAGTCGAGTTCTCATTTATATATCCCTATACCAGTTTAAAAATTAGAAGAGGATGGGTATAAAGTGATGTTTTTCTAGTATAATTAGACACTTTACGCCAGGAAAACACTATTTCCAGTCGATCCAAACACTATTAAAAAAATAAAACGATGATATAGAAAATAGTGGAAAAGTCGAATTCCCATTTATATATCCCTATCCCAGTTTAAAAATTAGAAGAGGATGGGAATAAAGTGATGTTTTTCTAGTATAATTAGACACTTTACGCCAGAAAAACACTATTTCCAGTCGATCCAAACACTATTAAGAAAATGAAACGATGGTATAGAAAATAGTGGAAAAGTCGAGTTCTCACTTATATATCCCTATACCAGTTTAAAAATTAGAAGAGGATGGGTATAAAGTGATGTTTTTCTAGTATAATTAGACCCTTTACGCCAGAAAAACACTATTTCCAGTCGATCCATACACTATTAAAAAAATGAAACGATGATATAGAAAATAGTAGAAAAGGCAAATTCTCATTTATATATCCCTATCTCAGTTTAAAAATTCGAAGAGGATGGGAATAAAGTGATGTTTTTCTAAGGTAATTAGACACTTTACGCCAGAAAAACACTATTTCCAGTCGATCCATACACTATTAAACGAATTAAACGATGATATAGGAAAAGGTGGAAAAGTCGAATTCTCATTGATATATCTCTATCCCAGTTTAAAAATTCGAAGAGGATGGAAATAAAGTGATGTTTTTCTAGTATAATTAGACACTTTACGCCAGAAAAACACTATTTCCAGTCGATCCAAACACTATTAAGAAAATAAACCGATGATATAGGGAAAGGTGAAAAGGTCGAAGAACAGCAATTTTACGCCTTCAAAAATGATCAGTATAGCCTGGACTTGACAAAAAAATATACTAATAAGGCTGCAGATTCATTGTTACCATTATTATTATAATAACTAAATGCCCCAAAAACTCATAAAGATATCAAAGTTTGATCCCGTCATGAATAAGAATGGATTTTTTTATTCAAATATTGGACAATTTGCCAAAAAAAGAGATGACCGTGTACTGCGAAAAACCCACTTACGCTATGCTTTATTTTGAACGAGGGTCCACAATTAATAAGGTAAATAACAACATACTACTACTTATTCACGTATTCGTTTAGTGCTGTTGTTGATTTGCATTTTTTTGCATGAATTAGAAAATCGTCGAAAATAGGCGTGCTGCTGTATGCGGGTTTTATATAAAACGCTTACGTCAAAAACAAAAACTAATCGCCCAAAAAAGGATCTTAACGGTGGTTTAAATTAAACATCGATAACCGAATGTTTTATTTCAGATTAATTCGGTTTTGAATGTTTATTTCAATTTATTAATTATGTGGCAACAGCGCTTTAGGGAAGTCACGCCCCTTTTGGGGGAGTGGCCTGATCGTTTACTAATGCGCATCATGCATGTTGCAACATCCATTAAAGAAAATTATTTCTTTTAAGATGTTTTATTAAAAAAAAAATAAATAGGTCATTTTACTGGTTAGCTCTGTACGATTTTTATATAGATTTGGCAACGACGGTGCACAGTGATTTGTCATAAAATGAAGTATTTGTCAAGGTGCCTAAATAGTGTCTAACGGCCGTGATTGAGGACCAAGTTTAAAATATGATCAATAACTTTAAAACCCAATATCTCAAAAACTAATGGGAATACTCTTGTGAAGTAAAAAGAAGAATATTTAGAAGAATGTTCCTTAAAAATGTTGTTAAGGGTTTAAAATTTTCCAAGCAAAAATTTTTGAGATATGCTTGGTCTTAAGAACTGGTGTCTAACGGCCACGTTTGAAAAGTGACCACTCACTTTAAATCTCAATATCTCAGAAACTAATGGGAAGATTCTTCTGAAATAAAAGAACAGAATATTAAGAATGTTCCCTAAAAATGTTGTCCAGGTTCTAAAATAGTCCACAAATTCATTTCTGAGATATCCCTGAATTTAAGCAGTGGTGCCTAAGAGTTAAGTTTGAATAATGACCACTCGCTTTAAAGGCCAATATCTTAAAAACTAGTGAGAATATTTTGGCGAAATAAAAAACAGAATATTAAGAAAAATGTTCCCTAAAATTAATGTTTAGAGTCTAAGCTGGTTTAAGCAGAAATTATTGAGATACCTAGTTTTAACAAGTCCTGCCTAAAAGCATAGTTTATAATGAGACCATACACTTTAAAACCGAATTTCTCAAAAACTAATGAGAATATTCTTTTGAAATAAAAAGAAGAATATTCCCTCACAATGTTGATAAAATTCTAAGATAATCCAAGCAAAAATTTGAGAGATCTGCTTAGTTTAAAGAAGTGATATCTAACGACCAAATTTGAAAAGTGACCATTCACTTTAAAGCCCTATATCTCAAAAAATTATAAGAATATTCTTATGAAATAAAAAACAGAATATTAAGAAGAATGTTCCCTAAAAATTTTGTTGAGATTCTACGAAAGTACAGGCAAAAATTTTTGAGATATGCCTAGTTTTCACAAGTCGTGCCTAAATGCATAGTTTATAATGAGACCATACACTTTTAAACCGAATTTCTCAAAAACTAACGAGGATATTCTTATCAAATAAAAAGAAGAATATTCAGAAGAATGTTCCCTGATAATGTTGTTAAGGGTCTAAGATAGTACAGGCAAAAATTTCTCAGATATGTCTGTTTTTAAGAAGTGGTGTCTAAGTTTGAAAGGTAATGGTAAAGGTAAAGGCTTGATTTAAAAAAGCTTAAAGCCATATATCTCAAAAACTAATGAGAATATTCTTATGAAATAAATATCAGAGTATTAAGAAGAACGTTCTTTAAAAATGTTGTTAAAAGTCAAGCAAAAAATTTTGAGATAGGCCTAGTTTTAAGAAGTGGTGTCTAATGGCCAAGCTGTGTTACATCACAAATATCTCCTTTATATAGTAGAATTAAAACATACAATAAACAATTTGGGAAAGACAACGATAGGCAACCCGTTTGACTAGTCCCACTTATTTCAAATGGTTTTTATGCATTTAATTATAATGCTATATGGCAACATTGGTTCAGTAGCTTATTTAGCTGCTCGTCGCAATTTCATGACTTTTTAGGCAACCACCTTTACTAGTCCTGATAAATTCTAAGTAAAACCAAAAACAGTTTTCTTTAACTGTTTTTTCAACAGCTGTTCAAAGGTTTTTAACAATTTGGGAAAGGCAACGATAGGCAACCCGTTTGACTAGTCCCACTCATTTTTAATGATTCTTATGCGTTTAATTATAATGCTATATGGCAACATTGGTTCAGCAGCTTATTTAGCTCCTCGTCGCAATTTCATGACTTTTGAGGCAACCCGCTTGACTAGTCCTGACAAAAACTATGTACACTGAGAAATAATGTACAGGTGTTGTTGATGTTATTCGACAAGCCCATAAATCGTGAAAAATCTGCCTAGAACCTTAAACATAATCGAGGCCACCCAAAAAGGTCCAACCGATTGGTTCGTTAAACGCTATTTTTTTGGTTAACGTGCAACTATAACGTCATTAAAGTTAATAATTGGTGGTGGTCGCGATGGTATGTATGGCCGGTTACACAACCATTTAATTACCATACGAAAAGCGCGACGTGTGACCGTAAAAAAAGTGCGGCGCCGACCTACGGTCTTGTTTAGATAACAGAACCCGACGAAAACGCCATATAATAAATATTTATTTGTCGTTTATAAATTATCGAAAAAAAATTGTAACGGTTCCACCTGCCTGCCCGACCGTTTATTAGTTCTTTATAATGAAGATAAATCTCTTCATTTTACGCTTTACGTTCGGAATCTGAAGAGAAATTTGTTAACAGTTCAGGTGGTCCAGCAACTCTTACATAACAGTCAAAAATTTCCACCCTTCATCCACCTTTGCACCGATCAGCATGTTTTTTATTGTTATTTAAACGGTTTGACTTTTAAACCCGAGTAGTCGTGTGGGCATATAAAAAAAAGGGCGCGACCACACTTCGCAGTCTCTCGTTACATTATAAACAAACTGTTTGGTAATAACGTTTATTATTCTCCTCTTATGCGACACGGAGACAAAGGCAGTTGAAAAATCGCCCCGTACGACAGTTTAAATGGTTCGGAAAATGATACCTTTGGTACCGAGCATGTTCTACATGGCTCCGAAAATATTTTACGACCTTTTCGTGTTCCGCCCCAGCTGTGACAAAGTGGGTAATTGAATCGGTCATTTTTTTCCGCTCTTGATACCTTACAATTAAGGAAACATTATGGGAAACGTTTATGGTTTCGATCATATGCGCTCGGACTAAAGTGGAAAAAAATGCCTCTATTGAAAAAACGTTTAATACATTGTCATGTTCAATATCTAAGTAATTTAGTAAATTTGTTTTTGTTTCAGAAATTCTGCTGGAGCAACAAACTTAAGGAGGAGGAATGGTAAGTGGCACCTATATCCTTTGTCATAGTCTTTTGATTGCCAAATGATCGCCAATATTTCTTAAATTGTTTTTTTAAGCATTAATTGCTAGAAGATTCATGTTCTGCGTATCGTAACAAAAAACATGAGCTGCGCTGAATACTAAAGTAGGTATCAAAATCTAAGTAGAGCCATCTCCATGGACCTTGGGCTATTTTAACCGTGAATATTTCGAAAAATGCTTTCTTGACAACGTAATTCATTAAGCATTGGTTGCAGGAAATTTTATGCTTTATAAGTCTAATAATAAGAATCATAAATTAAAATGAACACTAAGTAAGGTATCGTAATTTAAGTGCAGTCATCTCTAGAAGACGAAGAGTCCATAACGCACCTTAACCTTTTTCAGTGACAAATATTGTCAAAACTACTGATGCTACAATATACTTTATTAAGCATTAATTATAGACAATTCTATTATGTAAAAGTTTCATTATAAAAAAATCAGCCATGGTAAATACTGAATCAGTTATTGGAATTCAAATGGAGTCATCTCCAGAAAACCGAATATGCTTCATGAGTCTTATGTTACTCTAATGGTGAATATTTCGTAAAGTACTTATGCTACAATAAACTTCATTAAGCATTAATTATAGACAATTCTATTATGTAAAAGTTTCATTATAACAAAAATCAGCCATGGTAAATACTTAACCAGTTATTGGAATTCAAATGGAGTCATCTCCAGAAAACCGATTATGCTTCATGAGTCTTATGTTACTTTAAAGGCGAATATTTCGAAAAGTGCTCATACTACAATAAACTTCATTAAGCATTAATTATAGACTATTTTATGCTGTAAAAGTTTCATTATTACAAAAATCAGCCATGGTAAATACTTAACCAGTTATTGGAATTCAAACGGAGTCATCTCCAGAAAACCGATTACGCTTCATGAGGCTTATGTTACTCTAATGGAGAATATTTCAAAAAGTACTTATGCTACAATAAACTTCATTAAGCATTAATTATAGACAATTCTATTATGTAAAAGTTTCATTATAACAAAAATCAGCCATGGTAAATACTGAATCAGTTATTGGAATTCAAATGGAGTTATCTCCATGAAACCGATTATGCTTCATGAGTCTTATATTACTCTAATGGCGAATATTTCAAAAAGTACTTATGCTACAATAAACTTTATTAAGCATTAATTATAGAAAATTCTCTTATGAAAAAGTTTCATTATAACAAAAATCAGCCATGGTAAATACTTAACCAGTTATTGGAATTCAAATGGAGTCATCTCCAGAAAACCGATTATGCTTCATGGGTCTTATGTTACTTTAAAGGCAAATATTTCGAAAAGTGCTCATACTACAATAAACTTCATTAAGCATTAATTATAGACTATTTTATGCTGTAAAAGTTTCATTATTACAAAAATCAGCCATGGTAAATACTTAATCAGTTATTGGAATTCAAATGGAGTCATCTCCATGAAACCGATTATGCTTCATGAGTCTTATGTTACTCTAATGGCGAATATTTCAAAAAGTACTTATGCTACAATAAACTTCATTAAGCATTAATTATAGACAATTCTATTATGAAAAAGTTTCATTATAACAAAAATCAGCCATGGTAAATACTTAACCAGTTATTGGAATTCAAATGGAGTCATCTCCATGAAACCGATTATGCTTCATGGGTCTTATGTTACTCTAATGGCGAATATTTCAAAAAGTGCTTATGCTACAATAAACTTCATTAAGCATTAATTATAGACAATTTAATTATGTAAAAGTTTCATTATAACAAAAATCAGCCATGGTAAATACTTATTCAGTTATTGGAATTCAAATGGAGTCATCTCCAGAAAACCGATTATGCTTCATGGGTCTTATGTTACTCTAATGGTGAATATTTCAAAAAGTACTTATGCTACAATAAACTTCATTAAGCATTAATTATAGACAATTCTATTATGTAAAAGTTTCATTATCACAAAAATCAGCCATGGTAAATACTTATAGTTATTGGAATTCAAATGGAGTCATCTCCATGAAACCGATTATGCTTCAGGGGTCTTATGTTACTCTAATGGTGAATATTTCGTAAAGTACTCATGCTACAATAAACTTCATTAAGTATTAATTATAGACTATTTTATGCTGTAAAAGTTTCATTATTACAAAAATCAGCCATGGTAAATACTTAATTAGTTATTGGAATTCAAATGGAGTCATCTCCATGAAACCGATTATGCTTCATGAGTCTTATGTTACTCTAATGGCGAATATTTCAGAAAGTACTTATGCTAGAATAAATTTCATTAAGCATTTATTATAGACAATTTGATTATGTAAAAGTTTTATTATAACAAAAATCAGTCATGGTAAATACTTAATTAGTTATTGGAATTCAAATGGAGTCATCTCCATGAAACCGATTATGCTTCATGAGTCTTATGTTACTCTAATGGCGAATATTTCAGAAAGTACTTATGCTAGAATAAATTTCATTAAGCATTTATTATAGACAATTTGATTATGTAAAAGTTTTATTATAACAAAAATCAGTCATGGTAAATACTTAATTAGTTATTGGAATTCAAATGGAGTCATCTCCATGAAACCGATTATGCTTCATGAGTCTTATGTTACTCTAATGGCGAATATTTCAGAAAGTACTTATGCTAGAATAAATTTCATTAAGCATTTATTATAGACAATTTGATTATGTAAAAGTTTTATTATAACAAAAATCAGTCATGGTAAATACTTAATTAGTTATTGGAATTCAAATGGAGTCATCTCCATGAAACCGATTATGCTTCATGAGTCTTATGTTACTCTAATGGCGAATATTTCAGAAAGTACTTATGCTAGAATAAATTTCATTAAGCATTTATTATAGACAATTTGATTATGTAAAAGTTTTATTATAACAAAAATCAGTCATGGTAAATACTTAATTAGTTATTGGAATTCAAATGGAGTCATCTCCATGAAACCGATTATGCTTCATGAGTCTTATATTACTCTGATGGCGAATATTTCAAAAAGTACTTATGCTACAATAAACTTCATTAAGCATTAATTATAGAAAATTCTATTATGTAAAAGTTTCATTATAACAAAAATCAGCCATGGTAAATACTTAATCAGTTATTGGAATTCAAATGGAGTCATCTCCAGAAAACCGAATATGCTTCATGGGTCTTATGTTACTCTAATGGTGAATATTTCGTAAAGTACTTATGCAACAATAAACTTCATTAAGCATTAATTAAAGACTATTTTATGCTGTAAAAGTTTCATTATTACAAAAATCAGCCATGGTAAATACTTAATCAGTTATTGGAATTCAAATGGAGTCATCTCCATGAAACCGATTATGCTTCATGAGTCTTATATTATTCTGATGGCGAATATTTCAAAAAGTACTTATGCTACAATAAACTTCATTAAGCATTAATTATAGAAGATTCTATTATGTAAAAGTTTCATTATTACAAAAATCAGCCATAGTAAATACTTAATCAGTTATTGGAATTCAAATGGAGTTATCTCCAGAAAACCGATTATGCTTCATGGGTCTTTAAAGGCGAATATTTTGAAAAGTGTTCATGCTACAATAAACTTTATAAACCATTTATTATAGACAATTATATTCTCAAAAAGTTTCATTACAACAAAAACCAGCCATAATAAACATTAAGTCAGATAAAGTAACTCAAAGGGCACCACCGCCACCTCCTGGGAAGAGCGTCAGTTATATAGGGCCTAGAAAATAATTTGTCTTTTTTTAAGTATGATGGTTATATACTATTTAAATCAATACAAGGTTTCGAGCCTTAGATCCCCCCTTTGTCTTGTATGCTAATAACAAAATAATCTATCAAATATAATAAAACTTCAATTTGTTTGCACTTGACGCCTGTACTATAAATATCTACGACCATGTTGTTTCCCTCTCTCTCGTATACACTGCGCGATATCTCTATTCCGGCTAGTTGTCTCAATAGTCCGGGGACAAACATCCAAATTCTGACGTAAATTCTTCCATTGTACGCCTGTAAAAATGCAATGGATTCATTTTATCAATGTGGGACTATAATATGTTAATTAATAAATAGTTTCACATGTATAGTCACGACATTACCATCTTCAGGATGCAAAGGGTTTTCTTTATTAACTTAAATTAAAAATTAGACATACATAAGACCTAAAATCTTCCATATATGTTTCTGTTACTCGTATAAATTAATTGTTTTACTAAATATGCCAAAGTGATTAAAAGTGTTTTTTTAACATACGCGCCTGTACTAATAAATTCGACCTATATCCTGTTCGCTTAGTGGCGTTGCGCACGAGCTCTATTTCCGTTCTCGGTGCATTAATTAGTCCGGGGTCCAAAGCAATAATTTATTATTCTTACAAACGATTTCTGAAAAAATCTGACTAAGGTGCAAAGACAATACAGCGGCCGTTTCAATAAAGCCGGCTACTCGCTCGGTGGCAGTTGTTGGCGATAAACTGATGAATCGATTATTGCGAGGCGGCCCACGCGCGCCGCCAATTGTTTTCTGCCATTGTTTTGTCCCCCAGAGCCATCTGTGATACCCATTGGTTCGGAATTTACGAGCGAATTTTCAGAATTTAATTGCGAAAAAGAATTTTCGGTTTTTGCCCTTTGATCACATTTCATGTGTGTGTGCTTCATCAATTTGAACCCTCTTGTGTCATTGTTGAAGATGTTCTTGTTACTGAGGTATAAACCGGTGTAATTTAATTGAAAACTCTTCTGGTTAATCTGATAAAAGTTGGTGAAACCGCGTGTAACCACCCTTCGATGCTACGGGCTTGTTTACATAAATATTAATTACGGGCACTAATTACTTCTCGAGCTATTAAATACCGCAAGAAAAAGTATAAAATGCGCTCTTTAATCGCGCAGTTTTTCAACTAAAATTGACTTTTTATTACGACATAAAACCGACCAACGTTTTATTATGTTTTTATCTAGATTATCTGATTCAGATAGCGGGACTCGTATATTTTATCTTAATCTTACACGGTTTTAAGTAGATTGATTTTCGATTTTTTTGTTGTTGTTTTATTTATTAAATTATTGGGGAATTAATGCATAGAAACGACTCGTTAATTTCTGTTATCTGAAAATCATAATTTATGCCCATGGTAAGATTAATGATGACCAAAAAAAAGGCCAAAACATTTTGCTATCTTTTTTGTTGCAGGTTTACTCCTGAGAAGCTGCTAGAGCAACAACCCAATCTGAAGACAGTCATTGATCTAACGAACACTCATCGCTATTATAATGCAGAAGTAAGTCAGATATTTATAAGAAAAACCGCATAAAAGCCATTAAATCGCACAGTATTTACATAAAAAGTTACTTATAGTCCCAGTAGAGTTATAATTGCATATTAGAGCTTTAATTGGTTGTTGGCACCTATACTACAAGAATCTGCCCAAAATGTTTTCCCTCTCTCTCTGAGGCACTGTGTCTTAGCTCCTTTCTAGTTTGCTGACCCATTAGTCCATGGGCTAAGGTTAAAATTAACTTTGATATTTTTTGATACTTTGATTGCTAGTGGGTCTAGATATGCAACGGATTATGGTTAGTTTAAAAATGAATTCTTCAGGTTTTTAATGCCTTTGTTATGTCATTATGACTATTACAAAAAAAATCATCGATATTGAGATTTAAAATGTAATTTTATTATTGTAGGCCAGTTTGCTGATTTACTAGTCCGGGTTCTTAAGATAAAATAATCGTTGTTATTCTTTTTTGAGAGATTATCGAATAACTTTCATAAAGGTTTAAAGCCAGTTTTTTAGCTACTTCACTAAGTAATGTAAATTTTTATGAATTATTTGAAACTAAGACCGATAATCCGGGTTATAAATGGGCTAGTAAAAAATTAGAGGTATTCAAGATGGGATATTAATAGGAGCTTATATTTTTTTTTACCTCAAAGTTACAGAAATAGGTAATCTTCTGATGGCCATATTTTTTGTTTCTCAACTAGTTGGATAAAGCCGAGTATACTGGCATCTAGCTTGATCCTTTCACTATAACTAGCCGCAAACCGCATTGCCGAAGTCAGCGATGCAGCTGAGTTATGGCTATCAGAGTGAGACTAGTTTTCACCATTAAAAAAAAAAAATTTTGACTTTGAGGTCAAAAAAAAAATATAAGATAATTTTTTTGGAAAAAATGAATAGCAATTTTGTAATGTACGGGTCGAAATCTATAAGGCAACAAATTTTCAAAAAGATTTGAGAGATTTTTTTTTTCTTCGAATTTTGAAAATTTTGACGACCAAGTATGCATTTTTTTCAGGGAAAAAAAAATTTGTTTTTAAATTTTCTTAAAAATTTGTTTTCTTATAGGTTTCGGCCCGTACATTGCGAAAATGCTATTAATTTTTTCCAAAAAAATTATCTTATATTTTTTTTTTGACCTCAAAGTTTCAAAGTTACAAAAATAGGTCATCTTCTGATAGCCATATTTTTTGTTTCTAAACTAGTTGGATGAAGCCGAGTATACTGGCATCTAGCTTTATCCTTTCACTATAACTAGCCGCAAACCACATTGCCGAAGTCAGCGATGCAGCTGAGTTATTGCTATCAGAGTAGGACTAGTTTTCACTATTAAAAAAAAAAAAAATTGACTTTGAGGCCAAAAAAAAATATAAGATAATTTTTTTTGGAAAAAATGAATAGCATTTTCGTAATGTACGGGTCGAAATCTATAAGAAAACAAATTTTCAAAAAGATTTGAGAGATTTTTTTTCTTCGAACTTTAAAAATGTTGACGACCTAGTTTCAAAGTTACAAAAATAAGTCATCTTCTGATAGCCATATTTTTTGTTTCTCAACTAGTTGGATGAAGCCGAGTATACTGGCATATAGCTTCATCCTCTCACTATAACTAGCCGCAAACCGCATTGCCGAAGTCAGCGATGCAGCTGAGTTATGGCTATCAGAGTGGGACTAATTTTCACCAGTTAAAAAAATTTTTTTTTTTTGACTTTGAGGTCAAAAAAAAATATAAGATAATTTTTTTGGAAAAAATTAACAGCATTTTCGTAATGTACGGGTCGAAATCTATAAGAAAACACATTTTCAAAAAGATTTGAGAGATTTTTTTTCTTCGAACTTTAAAAATTTTGACGACCTAGTTTCAAAGTTACAAAAATAGGTCATTTTCTGATAGCCATATTTTTTGTTTCTCAACTAGTTGGATGAAGCCGAGTATACTGGCATATACCTTCATCCTTTCACTATAACTAGCCGTAAACCGCATTGCCGAAGTCAGCGATGCAGCTGAGTTATGGCTATCAAAGTAGGACTAGTTTTCACTATTTTAAAAAAAAATATTGACTTTGAGGTCAAAAAAAAATATAAGATAATTTTTTTGGAAAAAAATGAATAGCATTTTCGTAATGTACGGGTCGAAATCTATAAGAAAACAAATTTTCAAAAAGATTTGAAAGATTTTTTTTCTTCGAACTTTAAAAATGTTGACGACCTAGTTTCAAAGTTACAAAAATAAGTCATCTTCTGATAGCCATATTTTTTGTTTCTCAACTAGTTGGATGAAGCTGAGCATACTGGCATCTAGCTTTATCCTTTCACTATAACTAGCCGCAAACCGCATTGCCGAAATCAGCGATGCAGCTGAGTTATGGCTATCAGAGTGGGACTAGTTTTCACCAGTTAAAAAAAAAAATTTTTGACTTTGAGGTCAAAAAAAAAATATAAGATAATTTTTTTGGAAAAAATGAATAGCAATTTTGTAATGTACGGGTCGAAATCTATAAGGCAACAAATTTTCAAAAAGATTTGAGAGATTTTTTTTTTCTTCGAATTTTGAAAATTTTGACGACCAAGTATGCATTTTTTTCAGGGAAAAAAATTTTTGTTTTTAAATTTTCCTAAAAATTTGTTTTCTTATAGGTTTCGACCCGTACATTGCGAAAATGCTATTAATTTTTTCCAAAAAAATTATCTTATATTTTTTTTTTGACCTCAAAGTTTCAAAGTTAGAAAAATAGGTCATCTTCTGATGGCCATATTTTTTGTTTCTAAACTAGTTGGATGAAGCCGAGTATACTGGCATCTAGCTTTATCCTTTCACTATAACTAGCCGCAAACCGCATTGCCGAAATCAGCGATGCAGCTGAGTTATGGCTATCAGAGTGGAACTAGTTTTCACCAGTTAAAAAAAAAATTTTTTGACTTTGAGGTCAAAAAAAAAAAATAAGAAAATTTTTTTGGAAAAAATTAATAGCATTTTCGTAATGTACGGGTCGAAATCTGTAAGAAAACAAATTTTCAAGAAGATTTGAGAGATTTTTTTTCTTCGAACTTTGAAAATTTTAACGACCTAGTTTCAAAGTTACAAAAATAGGTGATCTTCTGATAGCCATATTTTTTGTTTCTCAACTAGTTGGATGAAGCTGACCATACTGGTATATAGCTTCATCCTTTCCCTATAACTAGCCGTAAACCGCATTGCCGAAGTCAGCGATGCAGCTGAGTTATGGCTATCAGAGTGGGACTAGTTTTCACCAGTTAAAAAAAAAAATTTTTTGACTTTGAGGTCAAAAAAAAAATATAAGATAATTTTTTTGGAAAAAATGAATAGCAATTTTGTAATGTACGGGTCGAAATCTATAAGGCAACAAATTTTCAAAAAGATTTGAGAGATTTTTTTTTCTTCGAATTTTGAAAATTTTGACGACCAAGTATGCATTTTTTTCAGGGAAAAAAAATTTTGTTTTTAAATTTTCTTAAAAATTTGTTTTCTTATAGGTTTCGACCCGTACATTGCGAAAATGCTATTAAATTTTTCCAAAAAAATTATCTTATATTTTTTTTTTGACCTCAAAGTTTCAAAGTTACAAAAATAGGTCATCTTCTGATAGCCATATTTTTTGTTTCTCAACTAGTTGGATGAAGCCGAGTATACTGGCATCTAGCTTCATCCTTTCACTATAACTAGCCGTAAACCGCATTGCCGAAGTCAGCGATGCAGCTGAGTAATGGCTATCAAAGTAGGACTAGTTTTCACTATTTTAAAAAAAAATATTGACTTTGAGGTCAAAAAAAAATATAAGATAATTTTTTTTGGAAAAAATGAATAGCATTTTCGTAATGTACGGGTCGAAATCTATAAGAAAACACATTTTCAAAAAGATTTGAGAGATTTTTTTTCTTCGAACTTTAAAAATTTTGACGACCTAGTTTCAAAGTTACAAAAATAAGTCGTCTTCTGATAGCCATATTTTTTGTTTCTCAACTAGTTGGATGAAGCCGAGTATACTGGCCTATAGCCTCATCCTTTCACTATAACTAGCCGTAAACCGCATTGCCGAAGTCATCGATGCAGCTGAGTTATGGCTATCAGAGTGGGACTAGTTTTCACTATTTAAAAAAAAAAAATTGACTTTGAGGTCAAAAAAAAATATAAGATCATTTTTTTGGAAAAAATGAATAGCATTTTCGTAATGTACGGGTCGAAATCTATAAGAAGATAAATTTTGAAAAAGATTTGAGAGATTTTTTTTTCGAACTTTAAAAATTTTGACGGCCAAAATTATCTTATTTTTTTTTTGACCTCAAAGTTTCAAAGTTACATAAATAGGTCATCTTCTGATAGCCATATTTTTTGTTTTTCAACTAGTTGTATGAAGCTGAGCATACTGGCATATAGCTTCATCCTTTCCCTATAACTAGCCGCAAACCGCATTGCCGAAGTCAGCGATGCAGCTGAGTTATGGCTATCAGAGTGGGACTAGTTTTCACCAGTTAAAAAAAATTTTTTTTTGACTTTGAGGTCAAAAAAAATATATAAGATAATTTTTTTGGAAAAAATGAATAGCAATTTTGTAATGTACGGGTCGAAATCTATAAGAAAACAAATTTTCAAAAAGATTTGAGAGATTTTTTTTTTCGAACTTTAAAAATTTTGACGACCAAATAAATGTATGCATTCTTTTCAGGGAAAAAATTTTTGTTTTTAAATCCTCTTGAAAATTCATTTTCTTATAGATTTCGACCCGTACATTACGAAAATGCTATTCATTTTTTCCAAAAAAATTATCTTATATTTTTTTTTTGACCTCAAAGTTTCAAAGTTACAAAAATAGGTCATCTTCTGATAGCCATATTTTTTGTTTCTCAACTAGTTGAATGAAGCCGAGTATACGGGCATATAGCTTTATCCTTTCACTATAACTAGCCGCAAACCGCATTACCGAAGTCAGCGATGCAGCTGAGTTATGGCTATCAGAGTAGGACTAGTTTTCACTATTTAAAAAAAAAAAATTGACTTTGAGGTCAAAAAAAAAAATAAGATAATTTTTTTGGAAAAAATAAATAGCATTTTTATAATGTACGGGTCGAAATCTATAAGAAAACACATTTTCAAAAAGATTTGAGAGATTTTTTTTTCTTCGAACTTTGAAAATTTTAACGACCAAATGTATGCATTTTTTTCAGGGAAAAAATTTTTGTTTTTAAATCTTCTTGAAAATTTATTTTCTTATAGATTTCGACCCGTACATTACGAAAATGCTATTCATTTTTTCCAAAAAAAATTATCTTATTTTTTTTTTGACCTCAAAGTTTCAAAGTTACATAAATAGGTCCTCTTCTGATAGCCATATTTTTTGTTTCTCAACTAGTTGGATGAAGCCGAGTATACTGGCATATAGCTTCATCCTTTCACTATAACTAGCCGCAAACCGCATTGCCAAAGTCAGCGATGCAGCTGAGTTATGGCTATCAGAGTAGGACTAGTTTTCACTATTTAAAAAAAAAAATTGACTTTGAGGTCAAAAAAAAAATATAAGATAATTTTTTTGGAAAAAATAAATAGCATTTTTGTAATGTACGGGTCGAAATCTATAAGAAAACACATTTTCAAAAAGATTTGAGAGATTTTTTTTTCTTCGAACTTTGAAAATTTTAACGACCTGTATGCATTTTTTTCAGGGAAAAAATTTTTGTTTTTAAATCTTCTTGAAAATTTATTTTCTTATAGATTTCGACCCGTACATTGCGAAAATGCTATTAATTTTTTCCAAAAAAATTATCTTATATTTTTTTTTGACCTCAAAGTTTCAAAGTTACAAAAATAGGTCATCTTCTGAGCCATATTTTTTGTTTCTCAACTAGTTGGATGAAGCCGAGTATACTGGCATCTAGCTTCATCCTTTCACTATAACTAGCCGCAAACTGCACAGAATTTTTTAAAAATAATTGAGTTCTTACTAAAAATTTGTTTTATACAACTTCATATTTTCACCTTTAAACAACTGCCTGGAAGAAGTATATGAATTAATTTGATCTCAAGTTTCAACTGTATCTTCAAAAAAAAGATGAATGATGTGCTCTAAAATGTACAGTGTTCTCTTTTTCTATAAGTTATTATGCAGCAACACTTGATCAGTTAGCAATACTGACGTGAGGTACAATTCAAACCGTGATATTTCTAGATACGTCGATAGTACCTAGGATTCTTTGATCCACACTTAAGGATCAAACTTTAAAAGTGAATCATGTTTAAATTAGAATATTTATTGTACATACTTTTTCAGTTTCTTGGTCATTGCAAGTATGTACAAAGAGAGGTTGTCACTGTACATTTATAAAAATACAAACTTATTTCCAATTAGTTTATACACGCCCTCGGTCAAATTAAATAAACTTCTCAAAACTTAATAGAAACATTTCAACGAAACATTTAAAACCTATTATTAAGCACGTCAACAGGTCGACAGATCAGTTTATCTCTCTCGTTCCATTGTTTTCACGTTTGTCTATTTCTCTTAACTATACTTCTGTCACTTATCAAACGTTTTAAAAATTTAAATATCCAGCAGGAAATTTCATTGTCACGATCGACTTTAATTCTGAATTAATAATAATTAAAAAAAATAACTTAGAAAATCGTGTGGGTTTCAGAAAAATTTCCTTTAATGGTTTGTTAAACGGTAGTAAAGTTGTAAAAGAATTTATAGCGAATAGGTGCTAAGATGCCTTAACCGAAAATTATTTATTTATTGGACCCTTTCTAAGTCATTAACCCCATATTTGGGGATTTATCTTGATCGAAAACAACTACTATAAGTTCATATTTTTCAGCCGGAACGGACGTCATTTCGATAATTGCTTACATAGTAACCCATAAATTTTGAAACCGAAGAGTCAAAATCGATTAGAGAATAAGGTACAATAACAGACCAAATTTTCAAAACTTTTTGGTATGATTCGTTCGTATGTAGAACGGGTTGAAGTTGGCTATAATAATCCGGCATATATATTTTATTTAATAACAACCGTCCTACGTTAAAATGACCAAGGAGTATTAATTTTATGTAACCCTTTATTAGTGTACAACTTTTATGCGCAAGTATCTTTAGTCTTAAAAATTATACAGTAACCCTGTTTTCAAATTTCTCTAAGCTATTTCACTAATGTACATTTTAATTTTTTTACACCCTTGAAATGTCATACAATGACAACCCCTTTTTTTAATATACTTCGCTGCATACACGTTATATTTCCTAAAAAACTGAAAAAGTACAATTCGAAACATTAATTTTGAAGTTTTTTCATAACTGTACATTTTTGATATGCAAGTAATTTTATTTTTTAAAATTGTACAGTTATAATACTCATATTTGATTTCCTAATTTAAAGTGTACATAAATTTCATCCAAGGAGCATTGTACAATGGAAACCCTGATGTTTGATCTTCGTATATATTTTCAAAAGTACATACATAGATTATAATGTCCCTAAAACAAAGACTGTTATTTTTTAAATGTACAGTGACAACCCTTTTGTTTAACTATCATATTAGAAATTAAGAAAATTCAACTACAATATACAGTTGAAAAAACATTGGTCATATAAATTATACAACGACAACCATGTTTCATTTTCTTAAAATTTCAAAAATTAAAATAGTTATTTTATGATTCTTTAAAAGCAAATACTGTTGAAGTATTTTTTAAATGTACTATTTTTTATAGTATTTTTGTACATCTATATTAAGGCCAAGAAAAACAAAGAGTACAATTGAAAATATTCTGATTTAATGATCCTTTTAACGTAAAAAAAATTCGTTTTGCTATTTGAAATGTACAGTAACAACCCTCATCAGTATTAAACTATCTTAGTTTTGGTATTTGCAAAAAATGTCAAAGAAACCGAGCAAGTACAATATGCAAGGTATATTTTAAACATTGGTCTTAAAAATTGTACAATGGCAACCCTTTAGTTGACTGAGACACTGAAAAAAATTAATTTTACATATAGCGTTTATGATACTTTAGAAACGATTACACTTGATTCTAAAAATTGTACAGTAATAACCCCTGTAATGTCATACAATGACAATCCCTTTTTTTAATATACTTCTCTGCATACACGTTATACTTCCTAAAAAACTTAAAAAGTACAATTCGAAACATTAATTTTGAAGTTTTTTCATAACTGTACATTTTTGATATGCAAGTAATTTTATTTTTTAAAATTGTACAGTTATAATACTCATATTTGATTTCCTAATTTAAAGTGTACATAAATTTCATCCAAGGAGCATTGTACAATGGAAACCCTGATGTTTGATCTTCGTATATATTTTCAAAAGTACATACATAGATTATAATGTCCCTAAAACAAAGACTGTTATTTTTTAAATGTACAGTGACAACCCTTTTGTTTAACTATCATATTAGAAATTAAGAAAATTCAACTACAATATACAGTTGAAAAAACATTGGTCATATAAATTATACAACGACAACCATGTTTCATTTTCTTAAAATTTCAAAAATTAAAATAGTTATTTTATGATTCTTTAAAAGCAAATACTGTTGAAGTATTTTTTAAATGTACTATTTTTTATAGTATTTTTGTACATCTATATTAAGGCCAAGAAAAACAAAGAGTACAATTGAAAATATTCTGATTTAATGATCCTTTTAACGTAAAAAAAATTCGTTTTGCTATTTGAAATGTACAGTAACAACCCTCATCAGTATTAAACTATCTTAGTTTTGGTATTTGCAAAAAATGTCAAAGAAACCGAGCAAGTACAATATGCAAGGTATATTTTAAACATTGGTCTTAAAAATTGTACAATGGCAACCCTTTAGTTGACTGAGACACTGAAAAAAATTAATTTTACATATAGCGTTTATGATACTTTAGAAACGATTACACTTGATTCTAAAAATTGTACAGTAATAACCCCTGTAATGTCATACAATGACAATCCCTTTTTTTAATATACTTCTCTGCATACACGTTATACTTCCTAAAAAACTTAAAAAGTACAATTCGAAACATTAATTTTGAAGTTTTTTCATAACTGTACATTTTTGATATGCAAGTAATTTTATTTTTTAAAATTGTACAGTTATAATACTCATATTTGATTTCCTAATTTAAAGTGTACATAAATTTCATCCAAGGAGCATTGTACAATGGAAACCCTGATGTTTGATCTTCGTATATATTTTCAAAAGTACATACATAGATTATAATGTCCCTAAAACAAAGACTGTTATTTTTTAAATGTACAGTGACAACCCTTTTGTTTAACTATCATATTAGAAATTAAGAAAATTCAACTACAATATACAGTTGAAAAAACATTGGTCATATAAATTATACAACGACAACCATGTTTCATTTTCTTAAAATTTCAAAAATTAAAATAGTTAAAAAGTACAATCTATAATTACATGTATTTTATGATTTTTTTAAAGCAAATACATACTGTTGAAGTCTTTTTTAAATGTACTATTTTTTATAGTATTTTTGTACATCTATACTAAGGCCAAGAAAAACGAAGAGTACAATTGAAAATATTCTGATTTAATGATCCTTTTAACGTCAAAAAAATTCGTTTTGCTATTTGAAATGTACAGTAACAACCCTCATCAGTATTAAACTATCTTAGTTTTGGTATTTGCAAAAAATGTCAAAGAAACCGAGCAAGTACAATATGCAAGGTATATTTTAAACATTGGTCTTAAAAATTGTACAATGGCAACCCTTTAGTTGACTGAGACACTGAAAAAAATTAATTTTACATATAGCGTTTATGATACTTTAGAAACGATTACACTTGATTCTAAAAATTGTACAGTAATAACCCCTGTAATGTCATACAATGACAATCCCTTTTTTTAATATACTTCTCTGCATACACGTTATACTTCCTAAAAAACTTAAAAAGTACAATTCGAAACATTAATTTTGAAGTTTTTTCATAACTGTACATTTTTGATATGCAAGTAATTTTATTTTTTAAAATTGTACAGTTATAATACTCATATTTGATTTCCTAATTTAAAGTGTACATAAATTTCATCCAAGGAGCATTGTACAATGGAAACCCTGATGTTTGATCTTCGTATATATTTTCAAAAGTACATACATAGATTATAATGTCCCTAAAACAAAGACTGTTATTTTTTAAATGTACAGTGACAACCCTTTTGTTTAACTATCATATTAGAAATTAAGAAAATTCAACTACAATATACAGTTGAAAAAACATTGGTCATATAAATTATACAACGACAACCATGTTTCATTTTCTTAAAATTTCAAAAATTAAAATAGTTATTTTATGATTCTTTAAAAGCAAATACTGTTGAAGTATTTTTTAAATGTACTATTTTTTATAGTATTTTTGTACATCTATATTAAGGCCAAGAAAAACAAAGAGTACAATTGAAAATATTCTGATTTAATGATCCTTTTAACGTAAAAAAAATTCGTTTTGCTATTTGAAATGTACAGTAACAACCCTCATCAGTATTAAACTATCTTAGTTTTGGTATTTGCAAAAAATGTCAAAGAAACCGAGCAAGTACAATATGCAAGGTATATTTTAAACATTGGTCTTAAAAATTGTACAATGGCAACCCTTTAGTTGACTGAGACACTGAAAAAAATTAATTTTACATATAGCGTTTATGATACTTTAGAAACGATTACACTTGATTCTAAAAATTGTACAGTAATAACCCCTGTAATGTCATACAATGACAATCCCTTTTTTTAATATACTTCTCTGCATACACGTTATACTTCCTAAAAAACTTAAAAAGTACAATTCGAAACATTAATTTTGAAGTTTTTTCATAACTGTACATTTTTGATATGCAAGTAATTTTATTTTTTAAAATTGTACAGTTATAATACTCATATTTGATTTCCTAATTTAAAGTGTACATAAATTTCATCCAAGGAGCATTGTACAATGGAAACCCTGATGTTTGATCTTCGTATATATTTTCAAAAGTACATACATAGATTATAATGTCCCTAAAACAAAGACTGTTATTTTTTAAATGTACAGTGACAACCCTTTTGTTTAACTATCATATTAGAAATTAAGAAAATTCAACTACAATATACAGTTGAAAAAACATTGGTCATATAAATTATACAACGACAACCATGTTTCATTTTCTTAAAATTTCAAAAATTAAAATAGTTAAAAAGTACAATCTATAATTACATGTATTTTATGATTTTTTTAAAGCAAATACATACTGTTGAAGTCTTTTTTAAATGTACTATTTTTTATAGTATTTTTGTACATCTATACTAAGGCCAAGAAAAACGAAGAGTACAATTGAAAATATTCTGATTTAATGATCCTTTTAACGTCAAAAAAATTCGTTTTGCTATTTGAAATGTACAGTAACAACCCTCATCAATATTAAAATATATTAGTTTTGGTATTTGCAAAAAACGTCGAAGAAACCGAGCAAGTACAATTTGCAAGGTATATTTTAAACATTGGTCTTAAAAATTGTACAATGGCAACCCTTTAGTTGACTGAGATGCTGAAAAAAATTAATTTACATATAGCGTTTATGATACTTTAGAAACGATTACACTTGATTCTAAAAATTGTACAGTAATAACCCCTGTAATGTCATACAATGACAATCCCTTTTTTTAATATACTTCTCTGCATACACGTTATACTTCCTAAAAAAACTGAAAAAGTACAATACGAAACATTAATTTTGATGTTTTTTCATAACTGTACATTTTTGATATGCAAGTAATTTTATTTTTTAAAATTGTACAGTTATAATACTCATATTTGATTTCCTAATTTAAAGTGTACATAAATTTCATCCAAGGAGCATTGTACAATGGAAACCCTGATGTTTGATCTTCGTATATATTTTCAAAAGTACATACATAGATTATAATGTCCCTAAAACTAAGACTGTTATTTTTTAAATGTACAGTGACCACCCTTTTGTTTGGCTATCATATTAGAAATTAAGAAAATTCAACTACAATATACAGTTGAAAAAACATTGGTCATATAAATTATACAACGACAACCATGTTTCATTTTCTTAAAATTTCAAAAATTAAAATAGTTAAAAAGTACAATCTATAATTACATGTATTTTATGATTTTTTTAAAGCAAATACATACTGTTGAAGTCTTTTTTAAATGTACTATTTTTTATAGTATTTTTGTACATTTATACTAAGACCAAGAAAAACAAAGAGTACAATTGAAAATCTTCTGTTTTAATGATCCTTTTAACGTCAAAAAAATTCGTTTTGCTATTTGAAATGTACAGTAACAACCCTCATCAGTATTAAACTATCTTAGTTTTGGTATTTGCAAAAAATGTCAAAGAAACCGAGCAAGTACAATATGCAAGGTATATTTTAAACATTGGTCTTAAAAATTGTACAATGGCAACCCTTTAGTTGATTGAGACACTGAAAAAAATTAATTTTACATATAGCGTTTATGATACTTTAGAAACGATTACACTTGATTCTAAAAATTGTACAGTAATAACCCCTGTAATGTCATACAATGACAATCCCTTTTTTTAATATACTTCGCTGCATACACGTTATATTTCCTAAAAAACTGAAAAAGTACAATTCGAAACATTAATTTTAATGTTTTTTTCATAACTGTACATTTTTGATATGCAAGTAATTTTATCTTTCAAAATTGTACAGTTATAATACTCATATTTGATTTCCTAATTCAAAATGTACAAAAATTTCATGCAAGGAGCATTGTACAATGGCAACCCTGATGTTTGATCTTCGTATACATTTGCAAAATTAATCAAAAGTACATACATAGATTATAATGTCCCTAAAGCGAATCTTATTTTTTTAAATGTACAGTGACAACCCTTTAGTTGACTGAAACTGAAAAACATTAATTTTACATATAGCGTTTATGATACTTTAGAAACGATTACACTTGATACTAGAAATTGTACAATAATAACCCTTGTGTTCAATTTACCAATATATTTGTACAAATATAGAAAAATCTTAAAAAAATACTGGCTTGAAATCGATCACCCTTATTGTAAAAAATTGTACAGCAATAAGATTCTCAAAAAGTACATAGTAAAATAAAATTCATCCATATATTTTACCACATTTACAGTAAAAACCCTCATGCCTATTTCTCAATATAGTAATGTTTGATTTTCGTATATATTTGCAAAAATTATCAAAATAATATGGTTCCTAAAGTGAAGACTCTTATTTTTTTAAATGTACAATGACAACCCTTATATTTAAATTTTGAATATATTTCTGCAATTGTACTTGTTCAGTTTCTTGGACATTTTTTTCAAATATATAAATTTACAAATTGGTTTTAAGAATTGTACAATGGCAACCCTAATGTATGATTTCCATATATAATATTTACAAAATTATCAATATTCACAAAAAGTACATAATAATATATAATATCTGATCCCTAAAGTGATGACCCGTACTCTTTTATATGAGCAGTGACTACCCTTACTTTTAATTTCCCAATTTATTTTTCTTTATATTTGCATTATTGAGCAGAAAAGTAAGAAAATACAACTTACAATATACATTTGAGACGAAAAGATCATTGGTCCTAAAAATTGTATATTGACAACCCTCATCATTAAATTGAAAAAACTAAAAAAGTATAATTTAAAATGTATTTCGTGATAGATTAGAACCAAGAGTCCTGGCTTTTATAAATTGTACAAAGCCAGTTGTGTTTTTATTATTGTACAGTCACAACCTTTATAATGTGCTTTTCTCTTATATTTCTGTACATATTTGCAAAGACCAAGAAGTGCAAAAAGTACAATTGAAATTTAAACATATGATTCAATAGTGCGTTTACAGTCAACACTCTTGCTTTTCGAAATGTACAGTGACAACCCTTTTAAATAATAAAATGTATTATTTTTTAAATTTGCAAAAAAAGTTGTACTTTTAAGAAAAAAAAAATGCATTATTGGTCTAAAAAATAATTGTACAATAGCAACTCTTCAGTTTGCAAAATTGACTAAGAAACTAAAAAAATACAATATAAAATGTACATATATCATTTGTGAAACTTTAGGAACAAGTGCCCTTGATCTTGTACAATATGAAATAAAATACAAAAGAAATGGTACAATAATAACCCTTATATTTAATTTACCAATATACTTGCGAAAATATAAAAAACCTCAAAAAGTACAACTTGAAATTGAATCATTTTTACTGTGAAAAATTGTACAACAGTAACGTAATTTAAAAAGCTACAGTGTACATTTGAGAAAAGAAGAATATTAGTCTTATAAAATGTACAATGAGAACCCTTATCTTTGAACTAGAGAAACCGAAAAAGTACAGTTTAAAATATGCATAATTTTGTTTCAAGTTTTCTGGAGTTTATTAATTATTGTACAATGACAACCATGTTTTATTTTTTTATACTTGCTAAAATAATAAATATATTTAAAAACGACATTTTACCATGCACATATTTTATGACTCTTTTTAAGCAAAGACAGTTTCATTTGAATGTACAGTCACAACCCTTATATTTGACTTTCTATAATATTTCTGTACATTTCTGTACAATTTTTCATAAAATTACATGACATGAAACATGACCGAGAAACTGGAAAAAATACAATTTACACTGTACGTTTAAAAAAGACACTGATTTTAAAAATTGTACAATAATAATATTTATGTTTAAAAACTGAAAAAATCCGATACTTCGATCAGTCTTATTGTTTAAAATTGTACATAAATATCGCATTTTTTACAAGTGTTTTTCAAGAAGTACAAATCCAATTAATTATCTATTTTATAAACTCCAAAAGAATACCAAAAGTACAAAGCAAAATGTACCTAAGCCAATATTCTTACCCTTAATATTTGTACAATAACCGCCCTTTTATATGTTTTTCTTACTATAAAGTGGTTAAAAAAGTAGTCTTTTGAATATTTGTAACAACCCTTAGTTTTTAGTTTGATTTCCTAGTCTATGCCTCTAGATATTCATACATATGTAAAAAGCACGAAAATAAGTACAATATTACATACATTTCAGTTCTTAAAATTTGCATAAACCAACCATTGACCATTTTCTTGTACATTAATAAAAAAATTACTTAGGGATAAAAAATAATTTTTTTTAGAAGCTTTAGAGTGAGCTGCCATTACTTTAAAAATCGTACAATAGCAACTCCTATTTTTATTCCTCCTACAGAAATTAGCACAAAACTCCAAAAGTACAACTTATTGTACATTAATATCACACTTTAAAAGGGGAATATTTACTCTTAAATTTTGTACAAAACAACCCTTATCATTTTTATAAGAACATATCTAAATGTTAATGCATTTTATGACCTTTAAAGCCAACTAAACTCCTATTATACCTGAACGCCTTATATAATCCTGACTCCTGATATTTTTCAGGAAGAATTCGGAGCAAAGGGCATCGACCATATTAAAATCCTGGTGGAGGGAAGGGGGAGTATTCCAGCTAACTGGCAGATCCAGAGGTGAGTCAATGAGTCACCATGTTGTTTTTGAGACTACATTATGTAAAACAACACTGAGGAAAATCTAAGAACATACAGCGAGTGTTCAAATAACTCGTGACCTAGGCGTCTTATTTTTTAAATATTTATAAATATATAAATAAATAATAATAACCGTTCGTAATTTTCACTTTTTTCAAATAAGAATTTTAATACCGAACAGTAAAGCGGTATAAATCAAGATTTTATTGACTGAAATCTGACGGGCCCCCGTAGAGATAAACTACCATTTACAAGAAATATTCGGAGTTTTATGCCTTTAGGTTTTTAGTACGAATTCATCAACATAAATTCACACCTACAGGGTTTTAATGGTTCGTTTTTTTCCTCTGAGTATCATTGTTTTAAAAAAACTTGCCAAATCTGTAGTCATAATGCTTGTTGTCAACCGGATTTTCAGTTTAGTCTCACTCTAATAAAGGACTGATTAAAGTGTAGTAAAGTCTCGTAAAATCTCTTGTACATCTTGAGAAAACCTGTCATTCTAAAGACATTTAGATATATAATAATAATAATAATAATAAATCATTTTATTGTTCCAATTAATTATAATAATTTTGCTAATACAAAACAAATATATGATATGATATGATATGATAATCACAATGACGAATAGAATTAATAAAATTAGACGTGTAAATTGTAAAAAAAACTTCACTGTGGGACACCTGAGTGTAAAGTCATTACCTCAGAGTACTTTCCGTCAACTAATACCCTCTGCGTCCTGTTACTTACTAAGAAAAGATTGAATCATAGATTGGGCATTAAACCGAAAACCAATATAAACCAAAATACTCAACGAAACATCATGGTTTAACAAGTCATAAGCTCGTGAATAGTCTAGAAGTACCAGAACGCTCGCTTTGCTGTTATCCAATTCTCCATTGATACGGCCTGTAATCTCAGCCAACGCAGTTGTACAACTATGTCCACGTCGAAATCCTGACTGCTTTTCTGGCAAAATATTATTACTTGAAATAAAGACAGAAATTTGCATTGCCATAACTTTCTCTAAAAATTTTCGGTTCCATAGTTCCAAGCTGTCCATAGTCATTGGGCTGATTTACTATTGGAAAAGGAATAGCAATGGCCGACTTCCAAGCACTCGGAAATGTTGATAATCATAAACAATAATTAATTAAATGTTGCATATAAGGAATGATAAAGAGGTAGCACAATATTAAAATAGTACTGTTAATATCATCGCTTCCAGAAGCCTTAGATTTCATCCCAAGCACAACATTGGAAATTGTATTCTCTGTTACCTCAGTGAAACAGAATTCCTGATTGACTTTTTTATTATTTTTGTAAAATTCTAAAAGGTCTTTGTTAGGAGCAGAGTTTAAATTTGTTGTGCTAACAAAATGTGAATTGATCGTTAGGTTTTTTTAAATGAGTCGGAAGTGAATTTATTTTTCTATTCACAACATTAAACACTTAAATGATAGAGAGGAGTCGAATACAACTCCAAGAATTGCGGTAAGATTTAACAGGGTTATATTGTACAAGGCACATGCAAACACTATGGAATTTGGCTGAATTGAAATTTAGGAAATTCTGGACGCACCACCCTTTCAGTCTGGAAAGAACTGACGATACATTAATACAGTCGTTAAGGGAAGAAACATTTGCAAAACATAAGAATTTGGAATATTGGAAACATGTCCTGAATATTGTTGATAAGAACATTAAAAAGAAGCGGTCGTAAATGTGATCCTTAAGGAACACTTGAAGAATACTTAGCCCAGGTCATTTTATAGTAATTCTTCGCTTATTTATAAACTGCGTCCAGGATAAAGGTCTTAACAGTCTTAAATGAATATAATTTATTTAGGTGACTAGCATTTTTAATTCTTATTTAATTTTTTATCGTTTTAACATTTAATACGTTAGTAACGTTTTACAATTTTAATAATGAACGTCGTAATAATTTTATAGTTTTTTTAGTTCCTTGCTAATTTTTAATTATTAAAATATATTACGTAGCTATTTGATTGGATTCGTTAAGATTTTAATTTCTTAGTATTTTAATGACATAATTAATTAATTTCAATAATTACACTTTTTATTAAGTTTAGTATTTAAAGTTTTCATTGCCTTAATATTTTCGCTTATATTAATTTATATTGAGTTAAAAATATATCGAAAAATAATTTAATTATATGATTGTAAGAGGAAAAAAATTTTTTTAAACACTGCATTAATGTAAATTAATTAATTTCAAGAATATCTATTCCAGTTTATTGTTTTAATGTTCTACAATTTTTTTAATGAATGACGTAATAATTTTAAGTTTTTTTTTTAATTTCTTGTTTTTATTTAATTAATTAAATGCATTACGTACTATTTGATCTTATCCATTGTGATTTTGATTTTTTAAATATAATTAATTAATTTTTACACTAAGTATAAATTTTTTTATATTAACAAAGAAAAATTCAATATAACAGTTAAAATTATATTGTAAAAAATTAATATTAAAAAACAATTTACTTAAAAGAATGTAAAAATTAAGAAAAAAAAAAACATTGTAATACTTTGCCGCTAACTTAAAAACCCCGACATCGACCAGAAATATCGATTGTAAAAGTTAGTAACAAGCTTTACAGCTTCAGGGCCTTATTATGTATTTTTTATAAAATAATTATCCCAAAGAATTTTTGGAAAATTGCTTTAAAGAGTTTGATAATTAAAGAATTTAATAAACTGAATTAACCAATTTTTACGACAAATCTTATTTTACCATTTATTCCAGGTTTTTCTACACATTACGATATTTATTAAAAAAAAAACTAAACCTTTCAATAAAAATGAATTCAATAAAAATATAATATATAAAATTCCTTGTACTTGTGGTAAATTTTACATAGGTGAAACCTGTAAACTAAAAAGAATTAATGAACATAAATCCTACATAAAAAACAATGATTTTCAAAAATCCAAAATTACACAACATGCATTCGACAGTAACCATAGAATAAACTGGAATGCTTCCTCAATTTTAGCAAAGGAACTAATTTCAAAATTACGTAAACTAAAGGAAAGTGCATTTATAATGTTAAATGAAGATAAATGCTTGTTCGGTTGATTTTAATAATAATGGATTCCTTTGCTAAAAAAAGAGGTAGAACAAGGTATTCTCGAAATTAATTAATAATTTAAAATATTTGATATTCATATATTTTCTCATATCACACCCCTTTAATTTTAAATGGATTTGAAAATATCGTAAATATGTAAACATCATTATATTATTGTTAAAAATCTCGCAATTTCTATCTTTCTCAACACCTTTTATATTATTTTTTTTAATATATATATAGGGTAAACTACCCAGTTATTGGCACCTTAAGGACTTCTCAGGTTTCACATATCCACTAGTTTTCAGAAAATTAATATTATAGTTAGCTTATTGTTATAGTTTGTGACTAGTTTATGTTCTTTGATGATTCTACTTTAATCTCAATGAAATTATATTAGTAAAATAATAAAAAGTAAAAAAAAGTTTAGAGCTTAATTGTTGGCACGCTTTCTCAGTTATTGGCACCCCCCAGTAGTTGTCTCACCAGTTATTGGCACATTGTCCACTACGCACCTCAAATATTCATGACTAAAAATTTTATGATATTATTAATATAATATCGGTTTGTTAAAAAAACAACAATTGTTCTTGATTATAACATGTAATAGCACTAAAAGTAATATCAAAATAATATTGCTTATAAATAAAACGAGCTAATATTCAAAGGTTTACAAAACGAATAGTTAAACTTAAAAGTAGAATTAATAATATAATGTCATAAAAATATTTACAAAAAGCAGCTTAAGACTTAGACAAACAAGAGGCACAAAGAAATTCTTTTTTATATAGACCTTTCTTTTTCCAAACATTCTACATGATATGTTCTCGTACCTAAGTCCTGGTTTCGACCTGTTTATATTTTTCACGCAACCATAGCAAACTTTATTTTGTAACGAATTCTCCATTGATGAAGTGGATGCCGTCAAAGGTGTGCAGAGGGAAAGACGCGTTTTTGGTGGAGAACTGAAAATTTTTCTAACATGGCTTTGATGATCATCCTTCCTTGCAGTTAGAGTCTTGCCTTTGTTTTCCTTTTCTGTCTTTTTTGCAACCTGTCGCTTGAGTCTCTCTTCTTTTCTTTGATTCTTCTGGTCTTCCTCTTCCCTTTGAAGCTGTTTTTTTCCTCAACAATCTTTTTGAAAACTGACGACGAAATAACATAAGGTATTTTGGTTACTGCTCTTTTGCCCTTCCTCTCAGGTGTTTGTGGTTTAGGTAAAAATAATTCTATGGACGACAAATTATCAACCGGTGTCAAAATTTCGCTTATTTTTCTCTTTTTCTCTTTTTGGCGTTATTCTTCTGCTTTTTTTCTAATATTTGTGTCGATTACCTCAATAACTGTGAGTTCAATGATGAACTGTTCTTTATATTATAATTTTCCCCTTCTAAAACAATAGACATATTTGCTATTTCCTCTTCTGTATAATTTGTTTCAAAATCGCCTTCTGACGTTTGCCTAAAGGTTGTTGAAAAAAGATCTTCTTCACTTATTTCATTAAGGTAGTTAAATAATCTTTTTAAGGCTGGAAAATTCTCGTCGTCCGATGTCATTCCCGCCTGTCCCAGTTCCATAAATTTTCTATCACCTATTAGCTTTTTGAACAAAGTCAAACTTATTTGTTTTTCTAATTGGCCTTCACTAATATTTGCTTCTGGTTCTCCTACACTATTAATAATATAGGTATTTTTTCCTACGCACTTGGTATAGTCTATTGCATTGGAGTCCCAAGGAAATAATCCACATGCTTTAAAGCCGTTTGATATAGTTCTTGCATCAAGTTTTTCCACTGCCGTGTACAAAATAAGAGCAAAATCTTCCTTTCGTAGTTTCATGAATGGATGATTTCTTCTCCTCTGCAAAACCCTATAACGCCAAAGATTTTTTAAGGGTCTGAAACTGGCAACATCGGCGGGTTAAAGAATTCGAGTGGAGTTGGGATATAGGGCTATTAGGACTATCTCCAGCCTAGAGCATAAAGTACTTACTTGGTATGTGACATGTGTCTTGTGTCCATTAACCAATACTGTTACTGGAAACACAACTCCAGATTTGATAAGGCTGGGATGCAAGGTAAAATAAAAAAGTTTCGGATTTCATCCAGCCATTATCAGTTAACGCATATGTCCATTCTTCTGGAACACTGTCCTTCACCGATTGTGAAAGTCGCTTGTTTGGGAAGATGATCCTTCAATGGGATGAAGGTGTTATTGTACCCGATGCTGAGAAGGCGAACATCACAGTGAGATTCTGTTTCGCATCTTCCATATCTACTTCGTAAACGTTCTTGTAAACGGAGCCTTTTAGAGCAACGACTTGTCCAAGTTTTAGCACATAATAAAAGTTTGTTTCATCGCCATTAAAAATTATGCTGGGATCCTTCATGATGTCAGATAGGTCCTTCTTTTTTAAATCAAATTCGATATCTGTGAACCACTTTTTAATATCGCTTTCCGCTACATTTGCTGAAGCTGAAGTAACCTCCTCTGCAGTTCGATTTGCTAATTCAGGATGCCGCTTTAAAAAATGGTTGAGCCTGGTAAAGTATTTTTGAATGGTGTTCTTCTATCAGTTTGATTTAGAAATGTTTGAATGTAAATTTTACGCCTTGGGAAACCTTTGCACTGACTATCAATGATCCATTCTTTTAAATGAATCTTCTCCACCTCTGTCAAGTATGTAGACAGACTTTTTTTATTTTTTTGAATTTTTTACTAAGTCTGAACTGTAGAGTTGCCCTTGGAATCCCATACTTTCAAGATGTTGCCTTTTTGATTCTCCTGATCGAATTGATTCAAGAGCTTTTTGAACAATTTCCTCGCTATATCTGGTGGAGCCATTGGGACGATTCTGTTTTCGTTTTGGAGCCATCTTAAAAAAGAAAGGGACCTATAAAACCTCTATACTTAGGTATGTAAGTTTTTTCTTGATGAAACACCCTATATTTTATATGCTATATTTTTTTAATTATAAAAACCGTAGATGTAACATGAAACAAGTTCCATTGTAACATCTGTTTAGATACATAAAATTTTAGGAATTTTTTTTGTGGGTATAACAAATACCATTATTTTATTCATGATTTTTTTAAAATATAAATAAAACGCTGTATGAAAATACAGTCAAATAATTCTTGGTTTAAAAAATATACATTTGGTGTTTAATAATAGTTAGTTAGTAAAAGATAGTTAACAATATCACCAACGAGAAAAATAACTATTTGATTAAGAAGTCATAAAGTTTTCACGTTAGTTATGAGTACCAAACCCTTAACAAAATCATAAATTCCTACCTTGTTTCAGTTTCACGCACGACACGTCAAATTCGATTCGCAATTTTACTTAAACTTAAGGAATAATAATACCGTGTTGGCGGTTCACTAGACTCGGCGATGTTGCCAAAATTACCTTAATTAATAAGTTGACGATAATATTGTCAGATTCATTTTAATTTCTGCAAAAAATTAGATGGGGTGCCAGCAATAGGCTGAGTGCCAACGATTGGGTGTTTTACCCTACCTAGACAAAATCAGCTCTATATATCCTATTTTAAAAAAAACATCTTAGACTATTTATACTGACACCATAAATTTCCCAAGATAAATCTCCAATACCATTTTTTACACCCCCACTAATGCACTTAACACGTTCACCCCAATAAGAACGAGGGGGTAATAAAGTTAGCCCCCCCGTGGGGCGGCTAAATACCCGCCGATATTCGTCCAATTTAAAAAGCCGTTGGAGATCGAACGTTCGCCCTTTTTTTCTTGTTGAATTTTTTTCCTTTGGTTTATGGCCCACTAAATTAGCCCCATTTCGATTTGAATTATTGCCAAAAAATTCGGCTCTCTGTTGCCCCAACCGACTGACATAAATATCTCGTATTTCTTAAGAGTATCGGTGCAAGAGGGTTCTCGTAATAGCGACCTATTGGTATTAAAGTACTTTCAAATTAACATTGTTTTGGGAGCATTAAGCAAGGTTATGGTTAAAAAAAAATTATAAATTATTGCGGTAGGGATTAGTGGTTTTTTTTTGTCATAATTAATTTTAGAGTTGCCTTCATTAATTTCAGTCTAGGCAAACGGACGTATGTCGTGAGAGGTCCATTAAGATTTGTTATGCAAATACGATTGGGTTTTATTGCAAAAGTACATGCTTATGCTATGTAATGAATTTCTGATTTTTTACATAATGAGGATCCTACTGTCGACTGCACCAAAAATAAGCACCCTCACCAACAAGAAAAAAAACATCTAATACTTCTATCTGTACGTTATCATTTCACTTTCAATACATTTTCCCCATTTTCTAACTTATGGTATGACTTTAATTTTATCATAATTAATACATATAATCCTTTTTTAGTCTTTATGATGGACTGCGCCCTAATTAATCATACACCCTTCCAAAAAAAAAAGATACCAATACTACCTGTATATCATTTCCAGACTTCCAATAAATTTGCCCTCTTTTTCTAACTTATGACTTATCCTACTGTCGACTGCACCCTAATTAACTCTCAAACCGCAAAAAAAAATACATCGTTTGGCAACCCTACTCGGGTCATTTTTAATCCGGGGACGTAAAAATATGCACCGCAAGGGGTCGTTTCGTTTTTAATGTTGCGCATTTTTAGGAAAACAGATAAATTCGTTGGAAAATCGGGACATTTTAAGCGTCTAGATTAATAAAAAATTGAAAAATTTAGGACGCAATTGGGGGGTAAAAAAGTGGGTTCGTGCTGGTCATACCGGAAATGCCCTAAATGTCTTAGATTTTACACTACAGGGTGGTAAAGTTGAAAGAAAAAAAGTTACTTTTTTCGATAAATTTGATGAATGTGTTCATGTATACATATAATGGAGGTATGTATTTGAATGTTTTACCGAAAAATTTAAAAAAAATTGTGAAAATAAAGTTATAAAAGTAATTATTAAGATGGTCATATTTAGGCGTTACGATATTGGTTTTTATTTTTTTATGCGAAAACCGTGCATCGGGCGAAAAATTAGCAAGATACCAGATATGCTCTAAAACTGATAATGAATTCAAAGCTATTTTTTTAAAGAAAAACCAGTAGCGTACCATTTTCTTTTAAAGAAATATCCAGCACAAAGTCCGCATGAACGCCCATGGCGAATAACAAAAATTAAATTGTATATAGGAAAAACCACAGATGTAAATAGCTGCGGAGCTATTTACATTTGTGGGAAAAACACTATGGGTGCTTAGAAACTGCGTAACAAATTTTTAGCAAAATATCTACAGAGGTGTCAAATTTATCGAAAAAATTTTTTTTTTTTTTGAATTTATCAATTGATTTGAAACTTGTGTGCTAAAACCATAAGTAAATTATTTTGGAATTTCTGGAAGTTTTTCAAAAAGTGATCCAAAATAATTACTCTCAAGTTTCAAAATTCATAAAAAATTCAAATCAAGACTAATTTACCTAAAAACTTAATGAGATAGTAAAGCGTTTTACTGATAATCAATGTATCAAAACCATAAGTAAATTGGTCAAATATTTCTGAATTTATATACTTTTTATTACTTTAAAACTATAGGCGTTTTTCGGAAAAGAGTCCAAGAAGATTATTCTCAAGTTTGAACATTTATAAAAAAATAAAATCGAGAGCAATTTACTTGAGGCTTACTGAAATAACAATATATTCTTTCGGTAATCGACGTGCTAATAGCATAAATAAATTAGTTAAACGTTTTAGAATTTGTAGAGATTTTTCAAAAACTGGTCCAAAAAAGTTACTCTCAAGTTTAAAAATTCATAAAAAATTTAAATCAAGACTAATTCACCTGAAATTTACTGAAATTCTAAATTGTTCTATAGATAATCGACGTGCCAAAACCTTAAGTAAATTGGTCAATTATTTTTGCATTCAATAAGTTTTTCAAAAAATTGTCCAATAAGAATTACTCCCAAGTTTAAAAACTCATAAAAAATTTAAATCAAAACTGATTTATATGAAACTTGCTGGGATTATAAAGCGTTCTATTGATAATCAATGTACAGAAGCCATAAGTAAATTGTTCAAATATTTCTGAATCTATAGAGGTTTTTCAAAAAGTCTTCTAAAAAATTAGTCTCAAGCATAAAATTTCATTAAAAATTTATATCATGACCAATTTATTTGAAGCTTACTATAGATAATTGGTGTGCAAAAACCACGTAACCAAGTGCAAGTAAATTGGTCAATTATTTTTGCCTTTACTAGGTCTTGAATAGGTATTTCAAAAAGTGGTCCAATAAAAATTACTGGAAAGTTTAAAAATTCATAAAAATTTCAAATCAAGACGCATTAACTTAAAACTTACTGAGATTATAAAGTGTTTTATTGATAGTCGGCGTATTAAAACCATAAGTAAATTGGTCAAATATTTCTGGATTTATAGAGGTTTTTCAAAATGTCGTCCAAAAAAAAATTACTTTAAGTTAAGACTAATTTATTTAAAAACTTACTGAGATTATAAAGCTTTCTATTGATAATCGATGTACGAAAACCATAAGTAAATTACTCAAATATTTTTGAATTTATGTAAGTTTTTTCAAAAAGTGGTCTAAAAAAATTACTGCCAAGTTTAAAAAAACGTTAAAAACGCAAATCATGATCAATTGATTGATTGACATATTTTGGAATTTATGGAAGTTTTTAAAAAAGTGATTCAAAATAATTATTCTCAAGTTTCAAAATTCATAAAAAATTCAAACAAGACTAATTTACTTAAAAACTTACTGAGATAGTAAATCGTTCTTTATATTTTCAGTAATCTTCCAGCAAATTAGTCTTAGCTTGAATTTTTTATAAATTTTCAAACT
The DNA here is from genome assembly GCF_022605725.1 of Anthonomus grandis grandis. Lineage (NCBI taxonomy): Eukaryota > Metazoa > Arthropoda > Insecta > Coleoptera > Curculionidae > Anthonomus > Anthonomus grandis. The sequence goes on from NC_065548.1 coordinate 4,776,187, forward strand.
TGAGAGTAATTTTTTTTGAGCCACTTTGAGAAAAAGCTCCATAAATCCAGAAATATCTGACCAATTTACTTACGGTTTTCGTATATTGATTATCAGTAGAGCACTTTATTATCTCAATAAGTTTTTGAGTAAATTAGTTTTGATTTGAATTTTTTATACATTTTTAAACTTGAAAATAGTTATTTTGGACCACAAAAATTATAATTTAAAAAATTATTAATTAATTTACTTATAGTTTTCGTACATCGATTATCAATGAAGTACTTTATAATCTGATTCATTTTTGAAGTAAATTAGAACAGGACTCTTTTTATCTTTTGTAATTTCCATTTTCTCCAGAAGGTTCTTGCCTTTAGGGCATTCATGAAGCATTTCAACTCCCACCCCCGAAGAAAAATTATGAGTAGAGGCCAGCAAATGATTCGCAAACGCTGATTTGGTATCACTGACATTGGTATTTTTAAATTTTTCAAAAAGCGCTGTGTTCTTCAATGCGTGTAGAGATTTTTCTTCCAGACTGGCCAATGTATACTGCGTTACAATCATCACATTTTAAAGAGTAAACTTCCGATTTAGAAAGGATGCCTGCCTTGTCCACTCTACTGACCAATTGGTTCTTTAAATTATTGACTGTCTTAAACGCGATTTTTACTTAGAGAATAATGGATGAGATTTTTGGATTTGAAAATGCTAGTCAAGCTAAACTTATCCGCCACTACCAAAAGAACCTTTTTGCACGGATGAATCTGCTGCTAAAAATATGGTTTCTTCAACAATGTTTACTTTTCGGTTTGACCCCGAAATTCATCAAAAACTGCCATGAACGTCGCCAGAACAACTTGGTTGAAGGAAGAAGTGAAGTGCCATTATAGAACTTTAAACAAGGTGAACTCTTTACTAAAATACCTCTATTTCACATTAAAATCATTTCTAAATCACTTGGAATTTAGTACCTTAGACTGTTTATTCAGAGATAAATTAGAGGTTAGTTCTAGAAACACTTTTAATAAATTAAACAATAAGTTGAACCGTCTTAAAGCTACCGTTAGGTCTAATAACTTTAGGGAATATCAAATAAAATTAGGCCATTGTCATTTTCAGTTCCATAAAAGATTTTTAAATTTGTCTAATGTTATTTTTACCTCTGACGAAGAAAGTATACTAAACCTTAACCTTAAGTTTAATCTTTATAATAAGGTGGACTCCAAACACGAGAGACTTTAGTTGTGGAGGCTGAGAGTGTTTTGCAGACGACTGATACAAGAAATAAGAACATCTTACGCGCTAAAAGAATAAACTTTTTAAATTCTAGATGTGGCTCGAACAGCTTAAACAATAACATCAATAAAAAGCACCTAATTTTGCTAAAAAATAAAATAAAGAGTAACGATTTGATATTGTCAAAAGCAGACAAGGGTAATTGCTTAGTCATTCTAAACAAGACTGACTATATTCAAAAGATATTGGATTTTCTGGACTCAGAGGATGTCATTACAGTTAATAGAGACCCCACCAATTCGTATTTTACGAAAGTTAAGCAAACATTGGACAGATGTAGCTTAACTCTCGATTTCTTTAACACTAAAAAAGAAAAACTGTATCCTATGAATCCTAGAACTCCGATTCTTTATAGTCTCCCCAAAATCCATAAGACCAATTTTCCCATAAGACCAGTGGTTTCCTTTGTTAACTCCCCATGCTATAATCTTTCCTTTTGGTTGAATAACGTTCTCAGGGAGGTGACCAACTTTAAAAGTATCTATTCGACTAAGAATTCTGTTGATCTAACCAACAGTTTGAAAAATCTTATTATCCCTGATGGATCTAAACTTATTTCCTTAGATGGAAAAAATCTTTTTCCCAGCATCCCTCCCAAAGATTGTTTAAAGTTAGTGAGAACTCTCCTATTAAAAACATCTCCCAGTCGTATAGTCATTGAGGGTCTTTTAGACTTACTCGATATAGTGATCAACCAAAATTTTTTCCAGTTTGACAAAGATGATAAAATTTTCAGGCAGGTCTCAGGTTTGGCTATGGGTTCTTGTCTTTCCCCTCTGCCAAGCGAGATTTTCATGAGTCACCTAGAAAGAGAAATAGTTGAGGGTAGGTTTAGAGATTGCCTCACGATATATAAGAGGTATGTGGATGACATTTTTGTAATCTGGAATTGCAGGGAGGAAGACCTACCAAATTTTCTTATTTTCGTAAATTCCTTACATCCTAACATTTCATTCACAATCGAAGAAGAAAAAGATGGTTGTTTGTCTTTTCTTGACCTTCTAGTTAAGAAATGCAACAATAAACTTATTTTTGAAATATATCGTAAGCCCACTACTACCGATAATGTAATTCAGTACTCTTCAAATTCTCCCTACTTATATAAATTTGCCTCCTTTAATTAATTTTTCTATAGATTGTTTAATATCCCCTTGTCAAAAGAAGCTTTCGCTAAAGAAATAAATATTATAAAACATATTGCTCTCAACAACGGATTTCCCCTTCATTTAATAGACAAAATTTATTACAAATTTTTAAATAAATATAAATTGACCTACAAAATTGTTCATAATAACGACTCAATAAGTTCCTTTAGATCCTTGACCTTTTTTGGTTCTATCTCCGTAAATTTAGTAAAACTCTTTAAATCCCTAAATGTAAAAATCGCGTTTAAGACAGTCAATAATTTAAAGAACCAATTGGTCAGTAGAGTGGACAAGGCAGGCATCCTTTCTAAATCGGGAGTTTACTCTTTAAAATGTGATGATTGTAACGCAATATACATTGGCCAGTCTGGAAGAAAAATCTCTACACGCATTAAAGAACACGTAGCGCTTTTTGAAAAATTTAAAAATACCAATGTCAGTGATACCAAATCAGCGTTTGCGAATCATTTGCTGGCCTCTACTCATAATTTTTCTACGGGGGTGGGAGTAGAAATGCTTCATGAATGCCCTAAAGGTAAGAAGCTTGACCTTCTGGAGAAAATAGAAATTACAAAAGCTAAAAAGAGTCCTGTTCTCGTGTGTGTGAATGACGTGTTTACTTTTGAACCTAATTTAATTTTTAACAGTTTAATTTTCTAAGTATCGTTTAACATTTTTCTTGTAGTGTAGTTACTTTCTTCAATTTACATTGGCTAACGTGTTAAGTTGTTTAGCATTAGGTCCGTATAGCCGATAGGTTTTACACTTGTACTTATAACCTTGTTGTACCGGGTTCGATTCTCGTTGAGTCTATGTTGTTGCGTTTCAGTTTTTAATTTTTTATTTTTTGCTTTGTACAATTATAACCTTAAAATCATTGTTTATTTATGTACTGTGAAGTGTGTTGATGGCTTCTAAAGGTTTTTTATTGATTTATGTAAGTTTTTAGTTTTGTTTTAAGTATTATTTTTATTTTAGGCCTGATCATGCTCTAATTAGAGCGAAACACGTGTAGCCCGTTTAATTACATGTTGTGAGACCGTGACTTTGTGTTTTTCTTTGTTTTTTCGTCAATTTTGTATGTTGGTCTCTTATAGAATAATGGATGAGATTTTTGAAGTTTTTAAGTAAGTTAGTCTTAATTTGAATTTTTTAACTAGAGTAATTTTTTTTTGAACCACTCTTTGAAAAACCTCCATAATTTAAAAAATAATTAACCAATTTACTTATAGTTTTTGCACATTAATTTTTAATCGATTCATTTATATTCTCAGTTAATAACTCACTAAGTTTCAAGTAAATTATTTTTGATTTGAATTTTTTAGAGAGTTTTTAAACTTGAGCGTAATTCTTCTAGACCGCTTTTCGACAAATTTCCATAAGTTCAAAAATAATAGGCCAATTTACTTACGGTAGTCAAACGTCGATTACCAATAGAACCGTTTATAATCTCAGTAAGTTTCAAGTAAACTGAACTTGATTTGAATTTTTTAAGTATTTTTATGTTTGAAACTAAATTGTTTCGACCAGTTATGAAAAACCTCCATAAATTTAAAAATAACAGACCAATTTACTTATGAAAAACCAATTTAATTAGAACACCTTATAGTCCTAATAAGTTTTAGGAGAATTAATCTTGATTTGATTTTTTATGATTTTTTTTGATTTTCTAGATTTTTCATCATTCTTCGGCTTGATTTTCTTCAATATTTCAAAGATCAAATATTTTCAAGATAATTTTTACGTCTTCCATAACCTTTGACGGACACTCCTTGACGTCGAGACGTAGTCCATCAAACCTGGATCAAACAAAAGATCATCTCGGCAGATCTTCTATTTTTAAATGAAATTCCATTGCTAATCATTCAAATAACTGGTTAAAATTCCGAAAATATAACCTCGCGTGAAAGGCAACCGATATGAAATATACGGCCCTCTGAAGGCCGACGTCTCTATTAACCGGGCATATTAGATTTATAAATTGGATCACCGTATCATCTTCGTCTTGTGGCGGCTCGTCTTTTTTGTTTAATTTTTTTTCTTTTTTCTCTCTCTCGACTCCCACACGTCTCGAAATAGGTCTTATTAAGTGCCATGGGAGATCGCTTTCTTTCGATTTTCGTCTCTTACACTTAACACACGTGCCGCAATACTTAATAAACATGATGTTGATAATTCAAACTGTGTCACGGAATTCTTTTTAATTGGAGGATAAAATTTAGTTTAGAAGATGAAGGGATCCGAGGTCGAGTATCTTAGCTCGGTTAATTTTGGCGACTGAATACGAAAGGTTATGGGAGTTCAGCAAAGTATTGTAATAACGAAACAACTTAAATGCTACGTAAAAGGAAGACCCCGGCAAAACTGGAGAGAGCGAATAGATAAGAAAATAAGAGATAGAGGCCTTTGGAATGATCGAGAACTTATAGTAGGCTCGGCCATAAACCTTAACTATTTTGTATTCGCTTTTTATTAAAAGTTTTGTGTTTTTAGATTATAAATTAACTAAATTTTTAAGTAAAAGGTGAGCCTATTACACTGTGATCGCTTTGCATGAAAAAACTCTAAATGTTTATAATACATCTTACATACGTATTGTGCTAATAAAACTAGTATTGCTTGCATTATTATTGAAATATTCCTTGAGCGTAATCTTCTGTTGATCTGGCTTGACCGGTATAGAGGGTGTTACAAAATACGGTGCAAATATTTTAAAAGCATATTGTTGGAATCAAAATTAGACTTTTTTACCTATATACATATATCCTAAAATATACCCTCTTAGTTTGCCTCAATTTCTTAAAAGAAATCGATTATTTGTAACAAAAACTACAGTTATATACGTCAAATATTTTGAAAATGTGCAAGTCTTCGTTTTTCGGTTGCTCTTGACATTGTATGTACTAAAAATGGTGTAACCCCAATTCAAAGAAAGGATTAAGGAAGGCTCACTATTTAGAAATATTTGACCAATTTACTTATGGTTTTTCTACATTGATTATCAGTAGAACGCTTTGTTATCTGAGTAAACTAGTCTTGATTTGAATTTTTTAACTTTAGAATAATTTTCTTGGGCTACCTTTTGAAAAGCTTCTATAATTAAAAAAATAATTCACCGATTTACTTATGGTTTTCGAAAATTATTTATAATAATAATAATAATAATAATCTTTATTTAGCATAAATAGCTACATACAAAAACAACAAATTTCCCAAAAAATTAATAAAAATAAAAATACATATAATACTAATAATAATGTTCATAAACCTAATTCAACAACATATTTAGTCAGCAAGAGTACATATATAAGTGAGCAATAAATATCAAATGCTGGGTATCCCGATCCCCGACACTTGCAACACCCCGGTTTTACCAGGAACACCAGCATCCCGGTTAATCCAAAGGATACCGCATTGTTCCGGTCCGTCTAAACATTGCCATGTCGGCGACCTAAGCACCCCGCCACCAAAACTGGTTCAGAAGTTATTAAAAATTATCACATACATAACCCTAAAGCGCTCTTACTAACTTTACAATAATATTATTAATTAATTAATTATTAATATACCCTTATAAATTAATCAATATACGCTTATTGTGTAAAAAATACAATATTCATATGCACTTATTATTTTTATCAAAAAATCTATTTATATTCTCAGTAAATTGCCAGCAAATTAGTCTTAACTTAAATTATAAATTTTTAAACTTGAGCGTAATTTTTTTTTGGACCACTTTTTGAAAAATTCCCAATAAATCCAGAAATATCTGACCAGTTTACTTATGGTTTTGGTACGTTGACTATTAATAAAATACTTATAATCTCAGTAAGTTTCAAGTAAATGCGTCTTGATTTGAAATTTTTATGAATTTTTAAACTTGCCAGTAATTGCTATTGGACCACTTTTTGAAAAAGCTATTCAAGAAAAAATAATTGACCAATGTACTTGCACTTGGCTACTTGGTTTTTGCACAGCAATTATCTATAGTAAGCTGTAAATAAATTGGTCATGATGTAAATTTTTAATTAAATTTTAGACTTGAGAGTAATTTGTTTAGACGACTTTTTGAAAAACCTCTATAGACTTAGAAATATCTGAACAATTAACTTATGGCTTCTGTACATCGATTATCAATAGAACGCTTTATAATCTCAGCAAGTTTCATATAAATTAGTCTTGATTTGAATTTTTTATGAATTTTTAAACTTGGGAGTAATTTTTATTGGACCATTTTTTGAAAAACCTATTGAATGCAAGAATAATTGACCAATTTACTTAAGGTTTTGGCACATCGATTATCCATAGAACAATTTATAATTTCAGTAAGTTTTAGGTGAATTAGTGTTGATTTCAATTTTTTATGATTTTTTAAACTTGAGAGTAACTTTTTTGGATCAATTTAACTAGAGAGTAATCTTCTTGAACCCTTTTCCGAAAAACGTTCATAGTTTCAAAGTAATAAAAAGTATATGAAGAAATGAAATATTTGACCAATTTACTTATGGTTTTCGTACGTCGACTATCAATAGAACGAATAGAATAATCTCAATAAGTTTCAAGTAAATTAGTTTTGATTTGAATTTTTAAACCTGGCAATAATTTTTTTAGATCATTTTTGAAAAAACCTGCATAAATTATGAAATATTTGACCAATTTACTTATGGTTTACTTAATACTCTACTAATATATACTTTAATAAATACTCTAATAATACACTTAAAATAAACGGATCTATTGATAAATGATGTATAAAAACTATAAGTAAATTGGTCAAATATTTCTGGATTTATGGAGTTTTTTCTTAAAGTGGTCCAAAAAAATCACTCTAATTTAAAAATTCGTAAAAAATTCAAATCAAGACTAATTTACTTCAAAACTTAGTGAGATTCTAAAGCGTTCTATTGATAATCAAAGTAAGAAAACCTTAAGTAAATTGGTCAATTACTTTTGAATTAATGGCGATTTTACATAAAATGGTCCAAAATTACCCTCAATTTCTTTAGTAAATAAAAATGATGTTAGCAAATAAGGCATATATAATTGATTCATAAAGAAAGAGCCGATTCCAGAAGATTCTTCTTAAAGCTATACACTGAATTGGGTTTATAAAGATTAAATAACCGTAAAGCATAAGCAATTTCTAGTTGGATCGACATGCACTGTTCAGGATTTCACACCGAACAACTTTTCTGGATCTTCTGGTAATAGGATTTTTCTGGCTTAGTTTATGTTTTGTAATATTTCTAATTTCTCATTTTAAATGAAAAAATAAGAAAACTGACGAATGGACGAAACAAATAAATATTAAACATTAAAATAAAAATATTACAAAACAGAAACATTAGCCTTTCAAGGAATAGTTAATTTATGTAATTTTTATCAACTAATGAATTTACACTTGACTCAACTTCATGTTACTTTACTACACCTCAATAAATTCCGAAAGATCTCTTAGACCGAACATCTCGGGCATGAACAACATCCAAACAACGTCACCGTTATAAATATACCTGTGTGGGTAAACGTGTTTCAGGAAATCCCTCCTCCCGATCCCTAACCCATCCAGATTCGGAAATTATTGCAAGAAATCGCGCTTTTAAGAGATTCGCAAACCGGTTGATTTGCGACGTTGTTTACGGGAATCGCAGACAGAATAGAAACTTGCAACTTTCCAAGTTATCAGCAGCGGGACGGACGGACGGGAGGACATCGAACCCGCTCCAGAAATTTCCAGGATTTTGTTTTTCCGACAGTTTTCCGGTGACTTTTGGCTATCCCATAAAATATTCGTTTATACAGGACATAATATATATGAGGAATAGCATATTAATAATTTGATTTATTTGATAATACTCTGGGTATTAGGTAAGAAAGAGATGTCTTGAAAACCGTATTATTGATGTGTAGTATGCCACTCATTAAATTAATATAGAATCTAGAGATCTAATTAAATTAGCACAAAAAAATTACCTAAAAAGTTTTAATAAATTACCTAGTTTTTCTACATTTCCTTTCAATAATTTTTACTTACCATTTTTTTAAATAATCTCTTTAGTTTCATATTTTGTGTTCTCATACTTTATTTTATGCTTTTAAAAAATTATTTTTTAAAACAAATTTTCTCTAATTAAACACCTTTTTCAATTGTACTTATTCATCTATATTTTCCCTAGAAAGAATATAGTCAATATTCAGCGTATCTAAAAACTGTAACAACAGGGTATAAGGGCTGTTTTTTTTAATAGAAATTTGAGCACTTTGTATTTGTGTTATAATGTTGTATTTTTCTTACGCACTTTTTTAATAAAAAAATTGTGAATTAAGTAAATGGTAGGCTACTACTTTTTAAATGAATAAATTAAATTGTGTTAATTACACACTATTCTTTTGTATTTAAGTTACACTACTATAAATATTCATTATTAGATAAAATTAACGAATCTATAATTATTTTATTATTATGCACGCAAGTAAGATTTTTACACATCCTGTATATATATATATATTTTTAATATAAATTTTCCCTTTCTTTTCAGATTTTTTGAAGCAGTTGACACTCATATGCAAAAATATAGTGACATAACAGGTAAGCAACATTTTAAAACTCGATATTTATAACCATACTTTACTACCATACGAAAAGTAGTCACTTTACACACGTCCCAGGGTTTATAAGTAAAAACATGTAGTTTGTATTAAAGGAACATTAAATAAAAATACTACAAGAAAAACCTAAAAAAAATATGCAATAAAAGTTTCATATAAACATATGCTAAAAAAGTATAAAATATATTGATAATTTCAAAAAAATTGATGTACAGAAATAAGGATAAATCATGAAAAGCTAATTAAATAAAAAGTAAAAATAGACTAATATTAAATTAAAATAATAAATTAACTGACTTAAACACAAAAGGAATTTTACATAAAATGTATACAGAAATCGGCTGTAAAAGTATAAAACACTATATTTATTAAAATTATGCATTGGTTTAAGTATTGTGTATTTAGTGCTTATAACTTTGGTTGTATTTGGGGTAAAGAAATGATGTTTACCTTTTTATAATCTGAAAATATGAGGCTTTTATTTCATTATTTACAAATTTTTATTTGTTTTTTTATTTAGGACTAGGACGCCCTCAAAGTCAACAAAAATTTTTTCATCGATTTTGGTCAAGGGAGTTCGATACAGGTCGCAACGGTTTCTTAAATATTATGAAATTTAACAGATCGATTAGAATTAATGAGTACCTTATCTGTATAGTTTTTGGTTATTCTTAGCACACGGGAAGTATTTTTTTTAACGCTCAAAGTTTCAGACGTTTGTGATATTCCAGCCCTGTTACAGGTTTAATCTCCAACAGATATATTAATTGATTTATTAATTTTTTTTACCAAGATAAAGTAAATCGCAACCATAGTTTCATAAAATAATTTATTTAAAAATCATACATAAATATATATACTACACAGATATGATACACCGTTAAGATGGTCCCTCCTAACATACCCGATCTGAAACGCAAGGAAAACCATTATTGGATGAGGAAAGTAAATAATAATATGGGATATTGTTTCATTGTTTTGTTGATTGAATAGAATTAAGAACTGCCATTGATTTTGCATTGATTTTACCTTGCAGGTCAATTTGGCCTATTTTAGATTTTAATGAATACTGAGCACATTAACTATTTGTTTATTCTGTTCAAATCATAAGGATCAATAGTGATAAGAATGTTAATGTCAATCTGGTCTGTCAGTTTTTGTAAATTATTGTTGCTAAACCATGGCCTCAAGTTATAGATTGCTCCATAGTTGCAAATTACTTAAACCAATGTTGGTACCAGATAGTACCCAGTAGTTAAACCCAGCATGTCAACACCTAGGTACTTGACAGATAAATGCATTCCTTAAAATTTGGAGGGAACTGACAATCCTATTTTTAATAGATTCATTCTTTATCTGGTTCTAGAGTATGACAGATAGTTTCGCTTAATGCGGATGTGAAAAGGTAGACCCTATCTTAGCCTAATTTTTTTGTAGTTACTAGTATGTGCTAGGATAGCTTAATTGCTGATTTTCTAAGTAGGCCTAAGAGTTTATAGGGCTCCTTGTTTTTGTTGTGTTAAATAAACCCCAGAAAAGGCCACATTCCATCTTCGGCCTTCCTGTACCTTCTGCTTATCCTCTGCTTCTGCTTTTGCTGCATTTTTATTGTTACTGCTTCCACCTCACTTGCTACTCCACGTGTTACCACATCAAGTCGCTTGGATCATCACCTCCGGAACCTGCATTCCTTCCAATCGGCTACACCTAATACCGATTGCCTTCCACTACCTGCTAGACATTCTGGAAGCATCCTAACTGGTCGATCTGCTACTGCCTCTTTTGACCCAAACGTATAGCTGCCAACAAAGGAGCTCCATTCAGTCAGGTGGGCCCTGCTACCAGTCGGAGAGACTCAGAATTTCAGGTAGCCCCTTTTCTTTTTTTGGCTTGGTTTCTTCAAGTATTGATTTATCGGCTCGTTGCAATTTATAGATTATTTTTTTTTTTTGAATTAATATGTAGAAATAATCACAGATTTTAAATTCAATTTAGTAAAATTGTTTATATAACCACCATCACTGATTTGATTTGAAATTGGGAACTGAGTATATACGTATATGCGAGGTATTATCAGATGTACAATTGAATAAGTATTAAGTGCTAAATTATACTTTATTTTCTTTCTCATAATTTTAAATTTCATAATTATAACTTAAGTATTAGAGCATTACTGTCTTTGTATTTATTTTTTTGAATTGAGGTTATAGATTAAATTAGTTGTCAATTATGACATTGATTTATCTTTCAATACTAAAGCTGGGTTTAACGATATAAAGCTGCGTTTTCTTTGCGTGCCCTAATAAAGGCTAATAATCATAACCCTGGAACCCACATTTAGGCATTGTGCGAGAAACAGTGCAATAGCCCCTCTGACGGTTTAACGGTGTTTTTTCGGAAATAATGACTCACAGAAGATAGGTGCGCCTCATCGAGAACTATAATTTTTAATAAGGACTTTTAAAAAAAAAATGTTTTTTTTGGAGAAAAATAAAAAAAACCTTAAAAAATTATTTTTTTTAAATTTTTCTGAGTAAAATTTTTATGGTGCAAAATTTAAAAAAATTTCATTTGGATTAATTAAACCTGCATCCTTTCCGAATAAAACGGTGTATTAAGTTTAACGCTATCACTTATACAGGGTGAGCAGTGTTCATTTGAAAATACACTTTTTTACGCTTTTTTTCTTCAAATATTAATAACTTTTTAGTGGGGGCACTTAGAGATTTCATTCAATTGTAGCATTTAAAGAATTTTTTTAAAACCAATTTTTTGACACACTCTACAATCATCTACGTAGAGCAGTTTTGGCCCTACACTATTTTTTGACTTTGAGGCCTAATACCTCAATGGCTATGCCACATACGAAGACCATTTTTGCCCTCAAACGCGCCGAATTTATCTGGCTATAATCCACTAGATACCGTTTTGTTTCGAATATCACCATTTTCCAAGAAAAACCAATTTTCCATGAAAAGTCGCAAAAAATCGGTCAGCTGAATATTGGTACCCCTACGGGCCCGACGATCAGGGTATAAAGTGATGTGGTCTAGCACCCAACAAGTGCGCGTCTCCATGGCAACGAAAACGGCGATTTTCGCCGAAAAAAGACCCTTTTTATAATCGAAATTTAACTACTAAAACCGATTGGAATCGGTCCAGAATTGATGTTAAACTGTTCCTAAGGCCTTATACTATTTTTCCATGTAAAAATCATAAGGTAAAAACCTTTTTTTATACCCGAAATAATCGTCTGAAAATGGTCGATTTTGACGTCTACGCGCGATTTTAATGCCGACTTTTACGGTGGTTTTGACAACATGGCGTCAACCTGGATAAATCGGCTCGGACTTGCTTCCTAATTTCATTGATAAAATGCTTAAAATAGCTCAGAACTTCCTGAAATTGGTATGGAATTATTCAAGAGACTCTGGAGAATCAGAGTAGGTGCATATCTTTTACCAAATCGGGCTCTTTTAGCCGTGATAATTCGGCAACGTTTTGACGTTTTAGCATTTTCCGTGTATTATTATAATATTAATGCGACACAGTGGTCTATACAAGGCATTTTGCTATACAAAAATTGCAACACAGTGGGTCCTAATGACAAGAAAAAAATCTAATCGGGATTTAATGGTTATTATTATTTTATGTGGTAATTTTTTTTTTAACTTTTTTGGTATTTGCCCGATTTGAATGAAATTTGGTATTTAGGTTTGGTTTAGGGTATAATTATTAATTTTTTGAAAATTTTTGAAATATTGAGTTTTAGGATCACGTGACTACCAAAACTTTTTTTTCTATGGGTCCGAGTTGATTGATATTTGGTATCTGGGGTTGATTTAGGAAATAATTATTGATTTTTAACAAAGTTTTAAAATATTGAGTTTTATAGTCACGTGACAATCAAAACTTTTTCCTATAGGTCCAATTTGATTGCAATTTGGTATTTGGGGTTTATTTAGGAAATAATTATTCATTTTTAACACATTTTTAAAATATTGAGTTTTAGGGTCACGTGACTATCAAAACTTTTTTTCTATGGGTCCGATTTGATTGAAGTTTGGTATTCGGGTTCATTTAGGAATATGAACTTATATTTTATACATGAATATATTAAATGTAACATTACAAGTAATTGGCTATTACCAAACAGTCTATAATGCAACAGTAATTTTTTTTACCTTATATTTTTTTTACAAGTATTTAAATGTACAATTATTGATCTTTTATTTTCTTTGACAATATCCCTAATAAATGCCTTCATTTCCAATGTTCTCATTTGTTTTATTTTACATAATATACAGTAAAAGTGTATGTAAACAGAAAATTTTACAATATCATACATTATACCTTATTATTATATATTATATTATTTATTAGGAATATTTTAAGGCTGTTTAACTTCACCGCATTTTTTCTCTATGATTTTTATACATTGCAAAAACTCCTTAATTAATTAAATTCAATTATAGTTTTTATAATCTAGAACTAACAAAGCAGTATTTTTGTTGTACACGAATATACGAATCTTGTAATTTAGTGAACAATTAATTAAACAAAGTAACTTACAGGTCAAATTGACATAATTAATTAATTAAAATTTGCGATTGGTAAAAGTTTTGTAATTAAATGACTTTCCTGAATCTGAACTGAAAATTTAGATGCCATAAATTTATCGCCATAACATTGATTTTTAATTAATTTACCTTTACAATTAGTAAATATTTATTAATTAATTAAGTTTAGATTCCGAAAAGTGGAGCTTAATTAAAAATACGGTTAAAAAAGTATTTGATAATTTTTTTTAGTTGATAAGTTTTGTTAATTAATCGAATTTATTTATTTAAAATCTAAAAGACTTTTATGTCTGTTAAGCCAGTTTTTAATTAACTAAAATCGAAAATGTCTAAATATTATTTAATTAATTAATTTTATATAAGTTGTTTTATACTATGAATTTCTGGCCAAAATGCTGATTTTCAGTTCGCAAATATTTGTTAATTAATTCAGTTTAGATGTTTAAAGGTAGCGCTTAATTAATTAAAAATGCAGTTAAAAAATATTTAATAATAACATTTTTTTAAATGGTAAAATTTTGTTAGTTAATTAAATTCATTTGTTAAAAACATAAGAGACCATCAACTACTTTTTAAATTAATTAAGTATTGGTAGTAGGTATGAATTTAAATTCAAAACACTGATTTTCAATTAATAAAAATTTACTATTAGTATATGTTTTTCATTTAGTTAATTTTACATCCCTAAGGTAGCGTTTAATTAATTAAAGAGTACAGTTAAAAAATTAATAGTTACATTTTATGAATCATAAAAATTTGCAATTGCATAATTAATTGTATTTAGTTGCTAAAATTTTAAATAACTGTTTTGTTCTATTAAGCTGGTTTTTAATTAATTAAAATTTAAAATGCGTAATTATTATTTAATTAATTAGTTTTATATAAGTTGTTTTATACTATGAATTTCTGGCCAAAATGCTGATTTTCAGTACGTAAATATTTGTTAATTCATTCAGTTTAGATGTTTAAAGATGGCACTTAATTAGTTAAAAATGCAGTTAAAAAAATATTTAATAATGAAATTTTGTTAGTTAATTAAATTTATTTTTTAAAAACTCAAGGGACCATCTACTCAGTTTTTTTAAATAAAACAAGTATTGGTAAATTAATTAATTTTACATTTGTAGCATGAATTTACACTGATTTTCAATTAATAAAAATTTACAATTGATTCATTAATTATTGTATTTACTTGCTAAAATTCTAAATAACAGTTCTCTCTATTCAGCTGGTTTTAATTAATTAAAATTTATTTAAATAAGTATTGGCCAATTAATTAATCTAATTTATGTTACGTTTTATATATGAATTTCTCATCACAACACTGTTTTGAGTTATGTAATATTTACAAATGCTTCTTAATTAATTAAGTTTAGATGTGTAAAAGTAAGTGCTTAATTAACTTTTATTTAGTTTCATAAGAAATGTTAAAAAATCTGGTCGTATAAGAATTGATTTTTATCATTGGAGCATTGACTCTATTTTAATTAATTAACATTACAAATTGATGAAAGTTAGTTAATTTGTTAAGTTTGATAGTGTTTAACTAATTGATATAAGTCTGATATTTATTTAAAAAAAATGTGTAATCACGATTTTTTTTGTTTATCAAAATTAAAATTTTAATTAAAAGTTTCTTTCCAATTAACTTCTTGATTTCTAATACTGTTATATTTAATTAAATTTTTTATTTGTTAAATTATTATTATTCTCTTATATTAGTATAGTTTAGATATAAAAACCAGTAGCGCCACAAATGTACTTAAAAAAAAATATTTTTAAATATTGAATTTTTTTTAAATGTCTATCTACTTCCTTTTTTAATATTAATTTTTTTTAATGATTTTTCTTCAATTATTTAATGTACGATGTTTTTTAAACCTGTGAATAGAGGCAAACACATGTTACATAGAGTTTCTTGTAAAGAAACATTATAAGAAAAATTAAAAAAAACAAAATTATGCAATTAAATAATTACATCCAATCCCAGAAATATGAATTAAATACTCTTGATTTAGTTTATTACTTACACCTCTTATTCGGCACCACTGTAAATAAAATCTGTCTGTCAATTTAAATTTGAATATATTGAATAAGATCATTTTTGCCGCGCATTATTTATCGTCTACACCTTCAGTTACGTAATACGAGCTTACGTTATTACCGTCTATAAAAGATGACGTGATGAATGGTTGATCGTGTGGCTTCTGACCAACTCTTTTAACGTTATTTTTCGTGTCAAAATACACATTCCCGAAAACACTCATATTTCCACAAACGTCTCTGGAAATTCAATAAACGTAAAACCGTAGTAAATTTCATTCGGCGGTAAACACACCAGGACGTCGATAAAGTTGATTTATACGAGACGTAGTTGAAAAATTGACTTTTCGGGAAACGTTTTACGGTGTGTGAAAGATTTTTATTAAATTAAACGTTAAAAATGACCGGATCCTCCTCGATAATTTGTCAGTATTAAATTCGGTTTATTCCCAACCGTGTCTCACCGAAAAATTGAATATTAAACGCTGATTATATGGTCAAACAAAAAATTTAAAAAAAAAAAACGACTGCGGGTGGTGCGAGGCTCTTATGAGAACCTGCTCGGATTGTTTAGTAAAATGACCCCAAAAAGTGTTTATTATTTTATTAAAGCCTTGAAACCTTCAATAAAATTTTTAACTTTCTTTAAAATTTCAATGATTTCTTGTAAATTTTGAATTAAAAAGATTTCAGTTGGTGCTCATAAGAGCCTCGTAAGCGCCCCCCGTAGGGCTTCAGAAGAATTAAAAACAGCGATAAGATCAAGCGTAATATTTCAGGATTGTTAAATGGGTGAATTCAAAGAAGAATGAAAATTACCGACCGCTTGCTTGGTTGATGTTTTTCTCCTTCTTGCTCATATTTTTATTCTTTTTTACGATTGCCTCGATAAAGGATGCTTTTAAAATAGAAAGACGGATATTCTGCTTCTGTTTTTTTTAATGCAAATTTGTGACGCCACTGACATTAATAAATTATTTGCGATTATAATATTAATTCGTAAACTAAATATTACAAAGGAAAAATACCGTAAAAGTTAAACATTCTTAAGATAATGTATGGTATTGTAAGGTTTTAAATATCTTTATATAGAGGTTTACTGTATATTATATAAAATATAATAAATGAACATAGATAAAAAATTAAGACAGGCATTTTGGATTATGTCAAAAAAAATAAGTTAAGAAAGAAAAGTACAACATTAAAAACTAAACATTATGGACTGTTGAATGAACATAACCCCTTTTACAGTGAGTTAACATTAGTTATAAGTATGATATTTTAAGGAACATATCATTATGAAAAATACCCTCAACTGCCTGAAACGAATCCAAATTTCTGAAATAAATGAAAAATGGCTTCTGCTGTGGAAATTGTAAGAAATTATTATATTTCACATGCCTGGAATTGAACAGAAGTCATCAAATGCCAAACATTCGAATCAATTTGTTAATAATTCCAGACTCACTTTATGTGTCTAAGTCTTATAATTTTTAGGTAGTTCAAAGAGTACAAAAGAGTCCAACTTTTCTCTTTCTAATTCCAGGCAGTTAAACCCATTTTTTATTCCTTTCAGGCAGTTAGTGACCTTTCTCCAATCATTATTATTAATTCTAGATAATTATTTGACCATTTTTCACTTCTTCCAGGCTGTTTGAAATATTTGTCATTTTTACACACTCTTTATAATTGGAAAATGCATTAAACTGGACAGAGTTGGTGAAAAACGACTTCAAATGTCTGAAAGAAATGAGTAATTCAAATGCCCGTAATAAACCAAACATGGGTTCAAGTGCCTGGCGTATTGAAAATGACAATCGACAAATGCCAGGCAAATAAGTTCATTTGCTATGAAATCCAGGTAGTTGAAATCAAATTTCCAAGTATTCGAAGCTCCCATTTCTTATAATTTTCAGGCAGCTTTGTCTTCACACACCTTTTATGAGTGTAAAATACCTTTAGCTACCTGGAATCCGGTTCCCTGAAATGCCAACCAATGCATGGAAGAATTGAGAAATGGAATGCCTGTCATTTAGTGACTTTTATTTTTAATTCCAGGCATTTGGTAGTCAATTCCAGGCATATTTCTAAAATCTTCCAGGAAGTCGGACTCGTTCCTCATAAATTTCAGGCAGTTACTGTACATTATGTAAAATATAATTTGTGAGAACATAAAAAATAATCCAGGCATTTGGGCACAATATATAAATAAGGCATTGCATATTATTGCAAAAAAAATGAGTTTATTCTTTTACCTATTACAAAAAAAACATATTACAGCAGTGATTTTTGACTGTTTTCTGACTCATAGCCAATAAAAAATATGTTGTCTCTTATAGGCTTCTACGTAATAAAATATTTATCTCAATAGTGATTTTTTTTATGATTTCTCACTCACATGTAGTCAACAAATCTGTTTTCTTTTATAGGCTTGTAAGTAAACAAATATGTATCTCAACAGTGATTTTTCAACATTTTTTTTTCATAAAAAACACAAGAGAATTTAAATTGAGAATTGAAAATTATTTATTTTCGTCAGGTTATGGTAGCAGTAAAATTTATTTAATTCTTGCATTAAAATTACAAAAAAAAAATAAATCTTTTTTTTTTAATTTTATTGCAAGATTGATTATTTTTTCCTTAAAAGACTAAGCATCTCAACAGTGATTTTTTAAAAATATGTCTGTTATCCATTTAAAGATCAGCAGCAATGTATCCTGATACACAACAAAAAAAATATTTTTGTTATTAGGTTTAGATGCAATAAATTACAAAGAGTGATTTTCTTCAATCTTCATCTCAGGATTGTAAGTAAAAAAATATAAATCTCAACAGTGATTTAAAAAGAATCTATCTTTACGAGTAAAATATCACAGCAGTGATTTTTAATAATTACTGCCACAACTACCAAAAATACTGTTTTTTCTTATAAGTTTGAAAGTAATAAATTATTTATCTCAGTAGGTATTATTTACTTATCTGTAAAAATGGTATTTAAGATTATTTATTTACTTTAGCAGGCAGTAACATAATAAATGTTTAATTCATGGGGATTTATTTGCGAAACCTCTTCATATCTTATCCAGAAAAACAGAGAATTAACTTCTTTTTTTTATTTAGAAAAACAACACGACCCAACATTAAAGCAGTGATTTTTTTATTATTTTCTGAATCCCACCTAATAAAAATATCTGTTGTCTCTTATACGGTGGTAAAAAATCAAATATTTATCACAACAGTGATTTTTTAATGATTTTTCATTCATTCTTTTATTTTTGGTTCTCAATAAAAAAATAATTTTTTTCTTATAGACTTGTAAGTGATAACTTATTTATCTCAGCAATGATTCTTAAAAAAAAATTTTTGTGATTCAAAAAAAAGAGGAAGCAGTGATTTTTTAAAGATTTATTAGTCACAGCTAGTATAAAAAATCTGTTTTGTCTTATAAGCCTGTAAGTAATAAAATATTAATTTTACTGACTCACAACTACTAAAAAATTAATTCTTTAACTCTTTTACCCTTTAAAAAAAACGAACGAGCAGTGATTTTTTTAATTAGTTTCTCTTGTAATAATGTATATAAATAAATCTATGTAATAAAATATTTATCTCTATAGTGATTTTTAAGGTGCTGTACTCCTTAAGTAAAGTACAGTCTTTAGATTCATTCTGTAGGCTTGTAAGTAACAAATCTATAGATTTTTCAAAAATTGATCTTTTACCCATAAACCCAGCATCACAGTAGTGATATTTTCATGGTCTCTGACTCACAATAAAAGATTTATTTCAACAATGATGCTTTTTTGAGTGCAGTGACCCTTAACTGTACAATCTTCAAAATTTTTTTAAACTAGCTTGTCTTACTTAAATTGAAAAAAAAATCAATATTTTTTGGAATAAATCACCTTAAACTACTAGAAAAACAGAGATTTTAATTATTTTCTAAAAAAAAACATCTTTTAGTTCTAAAAAAACCTGTACGTTTAATAAGTAATAAATTATTTATTTCAGCGGTGATTTTTTTACTGTGTCTGACTTAATAAAAGATTTATCTCAACAGTGATTTTTTAATGATTTCTTACTTACAATAAGATATTGAGCTTAGTCATTGTGAAAAAATTGTAATCCCTAAACTATAGCAGTATAATATAATTTCAACTCTTTACCCTTAACAGAAAACAGAGATCTTTTTAAATACGACTAGGCTTCATAGCAGGCATCAATAGTCAATAAGCTTGGACGTAATAAAATATTTATCTCAACTGTGAACTTTTTCGAAAATCTATTTTACATCCATAAGAAAGCATCGTAGCAGTGATTTTTTCAAGGTTTTTGACTCATAAACGTTAAAATGATTTTTCCTTATAGGCTTTAAAGAATTAAATATTTAACTGAACAGTGATTTTTTAATGGTCTGTGATTCTCAAAAAAATGTTTGTCTCAGCAGTGATTTTTAAGGTGCAGTAACCCTTAACTATTCAGCTTTACCTTCCCAAAAAAAACGGACAATAATTTAATTTATACATAAGTTATACATAAAGTATTTATCTCAATAGTGATTTTTCAATAGTGTTTATTACTCACAACCGTTAAAAAAAATTTTTTCACGTATAGTATTGAATATCACGTGTATGTATATGCGGATATTCACAGCAATATACATTTTCAATTTTTGAGCATCACAACAGTGATTTTTTAATGATTTCTGACTCATCACAAATAAAAACGTTTTCTCTATTTGCTTTGAAAGCAGTAAGTATTAACAGTGATTTTTAACAATGCCTCTTTATATTGTCATTTTAGTTTGAGGTATATTAAAAAAACGGTCATTAAATGAGGTTTTTTTAATTATATTGAGTGAACTATCCCTGAAAAACATAATTTCCCGAAGATTCAGATAATAATTTTAAAATGAAATGATGATATGGGAAATCAGTGAAAAAGTTCAATTTTCTATATGTCCGTCTCAATATAGAATAGTAATCAAATATTTTTCGATATATTTGGTAAAATTACCTAAAAAACACAGTTCTCAGAAGATCCACGAACTAGTTAAAGAAATAACCAATAATTTTCAATACTTTAACTTCATCCTTCCTTGGTACCTTAATAAAAACCGATGTAACAACATTTTGGTCTCAATTTGGATCTCAACACAATCACCAACAGTTGCAAATCATAAAATAGGAACAAATACCTCGTCCATCCATTAATTTGACCCTAAAAAGGACCCTCAAATTCAATCACAAATTCGCTTCCAGCCTAGAAGATTAAGTAATAAAATGCATCCCAAACCAGAGACATTATGTAAATTTCCCGATAAATAATCGGTTTTTAACAACAAAAAAAAGAAGAAGATACCATATTCGCTTTCGACTCCTCCGATCCCCGGGCGCTACATTATCTAAAATTAAAGAAAAAAAAGATGTTTTCCAACCTTTTTTCAACACCTTTGTAACGATAACCCACGTATATCTCTATCTATACATAAGTAATCACGACGTCTATATTACAAAATTCGGGCGTTTGGTTTATTACCTTTCGTAGTCGTTCTTTTTTTTCGTCTTTAACCAATTTATGGAATAACAAATATGCGGGGACATTGGATAATCTAGAAATGATAGGTGATAGGCGTGGCGCACACATCTGGTAAGACGCTTGACCATTATAACCATGAGAAGAATTTCGATGGTTAGAGGTTCAGCAGCGAAGTAAAGACATTGATTCATTTAAAAATTATAGTTGCCAATAAGGAAGATGCTTGAGCATTGAGTAGATAGAGAAAGAAAGCGAGGAGAAGCACTCGAACCATCTTAGAGTACCTAGATATTATCCATTTGTATGACTAAAGGTGGATCTACGAAGTTTTCTGAGGAGTGTCAATGATTGCAAGTTAAATGACACTCAGACTAAATAAATGACTAAGATTTCAAATGATTTCTTTGATGTGCCCCAAAATGCCGACAATTTGGCCACTGCACAATATATGATTGGCAAATGTTCGCCACATCATGTATCCCAATGTAAATATCTTTTAGAATTGTTAGGTTGAAGCATCTTAGAGTTCCAGGATATTGTTCAGTTATACGGGTGAAAAAAATTTGATCAATAAGGTTGTCTGAGTATTATCAATGAAAACTTTGCAAATTAAAAGGCACTCAGAGTAAGATTTGATATGATGTCTTTGATGTGTCCTAAAAAGCCGACGATTTTGCCTCTGGACAGTGTATGATTGGCAAATATTTGCTACATCTTATGTCTCAATTTTTATGCCTTTTAGAATTGTTCGGGTAAACATTATAATTATCGGGATTAAGACTCTTACGCAGTGTTTGGCATTTGTTGATGATTCCTTGACTCTTATCTCAACCATTATTGTTACAGGATTCTTCCAAATTTTGAAATTCTATTACCATTTCTAAGTCATGGTTCCCAAACCTCCTTTATATAGAATTTTTGTACTTCGCTTTTTTAAGTCCTTACTAAGGGTAAACGTTTAATGATCTAGAATTAATAGATGATAAGCTTGGCTCATATTGCTAAGAAGATACTTAACAATCAGAGTTCTTAAAAAATGCAAATTAAACTTTTTTAGAACTATGTTGTAAATGAAACAAATCGAAGATGTTAATAATAGCCTCTTAATAGGTGAACATTTTGACTGAACCAAATATTAGCATTCTAATAGTCTAAGAAGAAAAGAAATGACGAGAAGGAGGGAAGCATTTCAATCATCTCAAAGTAACTGGATATCATCCAGTTTTAGTATAAAGCAAGAAAGTTGAACCTACGAGGATTCTGTAAAAGCATTGCAAATTAAGAGGCACTTATATTAAGAAAATTACAAAGATTCCATATTATTTCTTTGATGTGTCCTAAAAAGCCGACAATTTAGCCTCCGTATATCATAATATGATTGGCCAATGTTTGCCACATCTTAAGTCCCAAAGTTAAACAGTATGATTAGTGAGATTGAGATTCCTGTAGTAAGAAATTAAATGCAATATTTGGCAATCGTTCGTGGTCGTTTGACTCTTATCTGAACCATTACTTTCAAAGAATCCTTTAACAATTTTGAAATTTTATTAACAGTAATATGTTGTGGTACCCAAATCTTCTTTTTCTAGAACTTCCGGACACCAAACTATTGAACTATGCAATTTCTTAGAAAGTGCAAGCATTTGATGAGCCAGAACTAATAGATAATAGGCTTGGCTCATATCTCTCATAAGATGCTTAATGCTTGCTTTTTGTATTAAAAAATACTCAAGTTCTAATTTTCTCATTAGACTAAGCTTTTATATGATTTCTTTGATGTGCCTTAAAAAACCGACAACTTATCTACTGCCAACTATTTTAATGCGCAAATGTTCGCCACATTATTTGTCCCCTTTACACAACGCTTTCATAGTATGAATGGGATATACATTAAGTCAATGGGGTACTGTATTTACAATACCTGGACGATATTTGCGTTTAAATAAATGAATCTTTTACTTTTATTTGTGCTTATTTACTTAAAATTAGCTCAAATATACGAATCATTGAGGTAAATTGTGATCTTATTTAAAATGTAAGTCGACTAACATATGAAGTTATGGAATTTCATTGGTTTTTAGTTAAAAGTCCGATTCGATGAAAATAAGTATAATCCTTAAAAAATTTTAGGCTTAAACTACATTAATATGAACTCACTTTTTTGTGTGATAAAAATTACTATTATTTATCTTAAAGTAGAGTGTTACTTTAACTACCTTAACCCACAGTTTTATTGTTCTAAAGTATTATAATTGTTTAATTACAAGTGCTTTATTGGCTGAATATTAATTTGAAGTCTATTGAATTGGCTTCTATTTTCTACGAAGTCTATTAAGGACTGTCTTTGAACACTCAGACTAAGGAAATGACTAAAATTTGATAGGATTCCTTTGATGTGTCCCAAAAAGCCGACAATTTTGCTACTGCACACTCTATGATTGGCAAATGTTTGCCACGTCTTGGCTCCCAATTTAGTTACCGTTTATAATTGTTAGATTAAACAATTTGATTAGTGAGATTGATGTTTTTGTAATAAAATAAATTTTTACACAATATTTGGCAATTGTTCATGAGTGCTTGACTCTGACCTAACTTATTACTCTAAATTAAAAATCTAAGACTAAGAAAATTGTTAAGATTCTATATAATTCCTTTGATGCGCCCCAAAAAGCCGACAATTTAGTTATTGGCTATTATATGATTGGCAGATGTTCGCCACGTCTTATGTCCTAATTTGAATGCCTTTTAGAATTGTTAAGTTAAACAATATGATTAGTAGGATTGAGGCTCTTGTGAGAAAATAAATCATTAAGTAAATATTCGTGTGTGCTTCTCATTGGTCTAAATTATTACTCAGAATTAAAAATCCTTTAAAAATTTTGAAATTTTAGTAAAAGACATTCAAACTAAGGAAATGACTAAGATTTCATATAATTTCTTTGATGTGTGCCCAAAAAGCCGACAATAGCCTTTGTACAATATATGCTTGACAAATGCTCACCATTTATTATGTCTCTCTATTTAAATACCTTTTAAGATTGTAAGGTTTAAGAGTATAGTTAGTGGGATTGAGATTAAGAAAATAAATCCTTAAGTCTAAATCGGCACCCTGAATTAGGAATATTTTCAAAATTTTGAAATGTTATTACTATTAATATCTTATGCTCTCTAAATCTAATATAATGTTATGATATCAATAGCCTAAGAAGAGACGAGAAGAACCATCTTAAAGTTTCTGAAGATTGTCCAGTTATATAAGTACTGGAGAAAAGACGGATCTACCAGGTTTCCTGTAGATTGTCAATGATTGAGTAAAACATTGCAAATAAAAAGGTGCTCAGACTAAGGAAATTACTAAAATTTCATACGATTTCTATGATGTGTCCCAAAAAGCCGACAATTTAGCCTCTGCATTCTATATCGTCGGCAAATGTTTGCCAAGTCGTGTGTCTCAATTTAGATACCTTTAAGAATTGTTAAGGTAAAAATTATTATTAGTAAGATAGAGGTGTCCATAAGAAATTAAATCCGTATGCAATGTTTGGCAAAATTGCTCTGCTTGTCTATGAAAAATCTTTGAACAAATGTTAAAATTTCAATAGCCCAACAAGAAAATAAGTGACAAGAGGAAAGAAAGCCATTTCAGAGTACTTGGATAGTCTTACTTTAACAACCTTATACCACAATTTTATTGTTCCAAAGTATTATAATTGTTAAATTACAAGTGCTTTATTGGCTGAAAATTAATTTGAAGTCTATTGAATTGGCTTGTATTTTCTACGAGGTCTATCAAGGACTGTCTTTGAACACTCAGACTAAGGAAATGACTAAAATTTCATATGATTTCTTTGATGTGTCCCAAAAAGCCGACAATTTAGCTACTGCACACTCTATGATTGGCAAATGTTTGCCACGTCTTGTGTCCCCATTTTAAATACCTTTTATAATCGTTTTTGAATTAAACAATTTAATTAGTGAGATTAATGTTCCTGTAATAAAATAAATTTTGACACAATATTTGGCAATTGTTCATGAGTGCTTGACTCTGACCTAACTTATTACTCTAAATTAAAAATCTAAGACTAAGAAAATTGTTAAGATTCTATATAATTCCTTTGATGCGCCCCAAAAAGCCGACAATTTAGTTATTGGCTATTATATGATTGGCAGATGTTCGCCACGTCTTATGTCCTAATTTAAATGCCTTTTAGAATTGTTAAGTTAAACAATATGATTAGTAGGATTGAGGCTCTTGTGAGAAAATAAATCATTAAGTAAATATTCGTGTGTGCTTCTCATTGGTCTAAATTATCACTTAGAATTAAAAATCCTTTAAAAAATTTGAAATTTTAGTAAAAGACATTCAGACTAAGGAAATGACTAAGATTTCATATGATTTCTTTGATGTGTGCCCAAAAAGCCGACAATAGCCTTTGTACAATATATGCTTGACAAATGCTCACCATTTATTATGTCTCTCTATTTAAATACCTTTTAAGATTGTAAGGTTTAAGAGTATAGTTAGTGGGATTGAGATTAAGAAAATAAATCCTTAAGTCTAAATCGTCACCCTGAATTAGGAATATTTTCAAAATTTTGAAATTTTATTACTATTAATATCTTATGCTCTCTAAATCTAATATAATGTTATGATATCAATAGCCTAAGAAGAGACGAGAAGAACCATCTTAAAGTTTCTGAAGATTGTCCAGTTATATAAGTACTGGAGGAAAGACGGATCTACCAGGTTTCCTGTAGATTGTCAATGATTGAGTAAAACATTGCAAATAAAAAGGTGCTCAGACTAAGGAAATTACTAAAATTTCATACGATTTCTATGACGTGTCTCAAAAAGCCGACAATTTAGCCTCTCCACACTATATCGTCGGCAAATGTTTGCCAAGTCGTGTGTCTCAATAGATACCTTTTAGATGAATAATATGATTAGTAGGATTGAGGTGCCTATGAGAAATTAAATCCGTACGCAATGTTTGGCAATAGTGCATCCTTTATGAAAGATCTCTAAAGAAATATTAAAATTTTAATAGCCCAACAAGAAAATAAGAGACAAGAGGAAAGAATGCCATCTCAGAGTACCTGGTTATTGTCTAGTGATATAAGTAAGGGAGAATAGGTGGACTTACAAGGTTCTCTGAGGATTGTCAATGATTTAGTAAAAACATCAGAAAATAAAAAGGCACCCAAACTAAGAAAATGACTAAGATTTCATATGATTTCTTTGATGTGTCTCAAAAAGCCGACAATTTAGCGTCTGCACACTATATCATCGGCAAATGTTCGCCAAGTGGTGTGCCTCAATTTAGATACCTTTTAGAATTGTTAGGGTAAATAATATGATTAGGTTCCTGTAAGATAATAAATCTTTAAGGAATGTTTGGCAATTGTTTGTGGGTGCTTGACTCTAATTTAAATCAGGAATCTTTTAAAAATTTGAAATAATAGATAGTAGGCTTG
The DNA here is from genome assembly GCF_022605725.1 of Anthonomus grandis grandis. NCBI lineage: Eukaryota > Metazoa > Arthropoda > Insecta > Coleoptera > Curculionidae > Anthonomus > Anthonomus grandis. The sequence continues at coordinate 4,802,855 of NC_065548.1, forward strand.
GCTTATATCTTAACAATGACACTCCTGTCAGAAGGTTTTTTGATAATTCACCAAATATTTTTTCTAATTCTTCTCTATCTGATTCTTAGTTTCTGTATTCTGAAGTTCTTAGTTCGTGTTAAAGCTTCAACTGTTGATCTTCCCCCTCTTTTACTTATATAATATTTTATTCCTCTTCTTGTCTTCCTTGTCCTTGACTCTCTTTTTCTTGTGCCTTCTTCTTACATCTTTTTTGCTCTTTATTTTGTTGCTGTCTCATTTTTCTTAACGTTTCTTGGTACGGCCCCTCTTCTGGACTTTTGATGAATGATATGACTGAGACAGACACTTGATGGACCCTATTAAAACGAAGAGAGAACCCAAACAATACATTTATCACGAAAATAAATGCCTCAATAAAAGTAGCAATAAAATCCTTTATACCACCTCGGGGCCGCATTACTATACGTGATGCGTGTTATTTGAACTCACAAGTAAAACAGGTATAATATAGTTGAACCTGTTCCCGATTTGAAATTGATTAAGTCGACAGTAAATAATAATTGTGAAGATCGAAAATCTATTACGGTCCGCTGAAGATTCATTCTTCATAACTTTTAAAGTTTTGAAGAATTTCCTATGTGGGCGGACGCGACGCACGTCGTTATCGATCGATTAAATTATTATTATTATTATTAGTATATTGGAACCTGGTTTCTTGGGTTCCGCATACCTTGAAAGAAAATGTTAAAACTTTAAGAAATAATTTATCGTTTAACTGAAATTGTCAATATCAGTATCGAGTGTCCATGTTCAACCTTGGTTGTGCACACGCCACCGATTAAAGTGAAGAAAAAAAATACGATTTTTAAATAATGTGGGTTAAGCATGGCGTATAAACAATGATCTCCACCGTGTTTCTTGTAAACGACAACAAATCTCCGAACCTTGAGATGTGAATTGCGATTGCTTGTTGAACATAAGTTGTGTCGGATAGAGAGAATACCAATTGCAGAAAATTCTAAAAAAATAAGGTGTGCGATTATCGGACTAAATGCAGACAAAGTAACCATAGATGATCCGAGAGATACCGTGGTAAGAGAGAAAACTAAGAAACATGGTGACGAACTAGACAAGACACAGAAGAAGTTAAAGAATGAGCCAGATTATGAGAAAAATACAATAGAAGAATAGTAATGATAAATATGAAAAAGCTCCCTATAATACAAATTAAACACAATTAAACTAAGACACAAGAAGATCAAGTGAAGAAGATGACGTGAAGTGAAATAGAATCAATTATAGACTAGAAGAATCAATTATTCCAGCTAGTGCTGGTAGCAACGATCAAAGAAATAATTATTCTAGAATAAGAAATTATTAATGTGCTTCTAATTGAGGGTGTACACGCAAATATGAATTAATTCAATCAATTTAATAGATCTTTGGAACTGAAGTGGTTCAAAGAACTCTTGTTTCCAAAAAAAATAACCATTTTGATATAAAACAAATCGAAAATGTTAATCACAAAGCCTCTGAGTTACTAAAAATTATCCTAACACGACTTGTTTCTAATTGTCTATTGAAGATCTCTTAATAAAATGTCCGTAGTGGATAAATTATGATGACTTATTGATGTAAATCAAGAAATATTGAAAATAAGCGAGAAGGAAGAACTCTGATAAAGCAAATGTTAAGATTCCCATAGCAAAAGAATAAAAGAAGCATTTGAACCATCTCAGATTACCTGAACTGATAAAAAACTGGACTTACCAAGTTTATTGTGGATTTCCTAATGATTGAGTGACAAAACTGCAAGTTGAATAGTACTCAGACTAAGATTCCATATATTTCCTTTGATGTGTGGTCAAAAAGCCGACAATTTAGTCACTGACTAGTTAGACACTGAGATTCTTTCTAGAATTGCTAAATTGAACTAGTGGGATCGGAAATCTTGTAAGAAAAAAAAATCTGCATGCATTGTTTGATAGTTGTTCTTTTCATGGGTGCTTGAGTCACATCTGAGTTAAGAACCTCGTTAAAATCTTGAAATTTTATTATAAAATTAATGAGGTTAATTCAGATTCCTTTCAGAAGAAACTAGTGGCTCATATTCACTAGGTTGCCATTGCACATCATGTTTGGCAAATGTTTGCCATGCCACTTATCTATTATGTCATTATTTTAGTGATTTTAAGCAAGAGTGATTTAAGCAAAATTTTAATTACTATTTGATCATTATGCTTTCCAAAAGCTCCATATAGATGATTTTCCAATATCCGAGTTTAAACTCTTAATAATTTTTATTCATCGAATACCCCATTTGATTGGAGTTGTGTTGAAAAAAATTTTTTATATCTTCTTTATATTACAATCGCCATATTACACAAATTGTTGTCATTAGTTAGGGTTTACTTGTCAAGTATGCGCACTCTATTTGACGAATGTTTGTCATCTTATGCAAACATCTTTTGCCTATGGTTTGCCAATTTTGAAATTTAAAAAAAAATATCTAATGAAGTAAAATTGCTAAATATTTGCTTTACTAGATTTTTTGAGAAAAAAAAATCACAAAAAAATTTAATTTAAACAATATGATTAATGGAATTAAAAATCAGGTAAAATCATCATTTTAATACAACGTAAGTATATACCGAATAATGCGTACCATGTTTGGCAATGGTTCGCCATGTTACTTATCCACGAGTTCTTGATTCTCAAAATATTGAAATTGTTAAAATTTGACGAGTATTTCTTTGTTATGCTTGACAAATTTTCCTATATGATTTCTTGCCTCAAGGTGCGAATTGTGTTCAAAAGACATTTTTTAAGACATATTACTGTTTGTCATAATTGGCAATTGTTCGCTATACATGCAGTAGTATACAAACAAGTTTGCCAATGCAAGCTACATTTAGCAATTGTTCGTCATGCAACTTGTCCATTGCTCCAGTGATCTAAATTATCATTTAAAAACTATATAAATTTGCACCATTGCTTGTCATATTTCGTAAATGTTCGTTCTCTTTCACAAATGCCTCCTATATAAAATTGCCAATGGTTGTTTGCCTCACAAGATCCCAACCAAGTTGCTATTACTTGCTATAACTGGCAAATATTCACTACAATAAACTACTATAAGTTTTCTCGAAAAAGTATGAACCAGAAGCTGTTAAGCTTAAATTCCTTTAAGAAGCGTTAATTTAAACAATATGATGAATAAGGGTAATGATTCTTTATTAAATTGATTATTTAATTAAAATATAAGCATAAAACGGAAAATGTTGGAAAGTCACTGCTAGGATTTGATTTTAACTTTTATATTGCTACTGTATGTCATGCTATCAAAGGACCATATCGCTTTAAGGAATCGTGTAATAAAATTAATTTTTACAGAATCTTGTTCGACTTCAAATTTATATATCTTTAGTTTTGTGTGGTTTAGAACTTTAGTAGCTATATCAAAATTGTAAAGCGAATCATTGGTAATAAAACAACATTTATTTCATGCTTGTAGCTTATGCAGATCAAAAGTTATTCACCAAAAAGTTCGTCGTCGACCTGCAAAGAATTTGAATATCATTTACTTGTTATGCTTGCCATACTTCCTAATGTATTGAAATTAAAATTGAAATATAAGAGGAGTTAGTAAAATAAAATATTTACGTCTGCACCATTGCTTGCCATAGTTGGCAATCATTCGCCATACTACTCAAAGTCTGGTTGATTAGCTACTTGGATTCTAGTTTGCGTTTATTTAATAGTTTTTTAAATTTGGTAGACAAATTTGGCAAATATTTGTCATAATATGCAAATACCTTATACACAGTTGCAAAAAGACAAAACTGCATGTTGAAAAGCATTAAGATTCCACGTTTCTTTTGATGTGACCCCAAAAGCCGACAATTTAATTACTGCATACAATATGTTTGGCAACTATTCACCACCTCTTGTGACCTAATTGAGATTTATTTTAGTTATGTTAAAACAATTTGATTAGTGGGATTAAAAACCAGCATACAATGTTTGATAATTATTTATCCCTTCAAAATTTTAAAATTTTATTTGGAGGAATGATTTATTAAGAGGCTTCATTCAGATTCCTTTCAAAACTTAGAAAGTCATATTGATTAGTTTGCTTACTGCACGTCATTTTTGGCAATTGTTCGGCCAATCATCATTTAAATACATTGTAAGCACATATTGATAATTTTTACATACTACGCAAATACCTCTTATACACACTTAACTATTGTTGTCTAATTGATGGAATCCCTTTTCAAATTCCTTTTAGATTTCAGTAGGATAATTTGCCTATAGTTTGCCACTGCATGCCATGCTATTAAACGTATCAAACCTCTTTAAGGAATCGTGTCATAAAAATGATTTTTATAGAGTCCTGTAGATTATTAATTAGGCTTTTTCAGTTAGGATGGTCACTTCCAAAGGAGTTTAAGGCAAACGGGTACCACTGAGGTACATTTGACTTAAATCCTATATATCTTTAGGTCTGTTGGATTTAGAACTTTAGTAGTTTCATCAAAATTATAAAGCAAATCATTGGTAATAAAAGAAAATTTATTTCATGCCTCCAGCTTATGTAGATCAAAAGTTATTCACCGAAACGTGCGTGGTTGACCTGCAAAGAATTGCCATGCAGTGGTCTATGTTTTTCAGGATTGTTATATTTTACTACCGTTGGCAAATATTTGCCATAATATGCAAACGCCTCGTATACAGTTGCAGAAAGACGAAACTGCTAATTGAAAAGCACTAAGAATCCACGTTTCTTTTGATGTGCCTTCAAAAAGCCGACAATTTGCTACATACAATATGTTTGGCAACTAATCCTAATTTCAAGGATCATTTAAATACACTTCTAAAGGAGTTTAAGGCCCTTGTGTACCACTGAGGCATATTTGACTTAAATCCTATTTATTTTTAGTTCCGTTGGCTTTAGAACTTTAGTAGTTAGGTATATCAAAATTGTGAAGCGAATCATTGGTAATAAAAGAATATTTATTTCATGCTTCTGGCTTATGTAGATCAAAAGTTATTCACCGAAAAGTGCGTGGGTGAAGAATTGCCATGCAGTAGTCCAAGTTTTCAGGACTGTGGTATTTTAATAGCATTTACTACTCAAAGTCTTGGTTGATCACCTCCAATTGGAACCCAATTTGCATTTCTTTTATAATTTTTAAAGTTTCGTGGACAAGTTTGGCAAAATTTGTCATAATATGCAAATGCCTCATTCACAGTTGCGGAAAAGCAAAACTGCAACTTGAAAAGCACTAAGAATCCATGTTTCTTTTGATGTGACCCAAAAGCCGACAATTTAATTACTGCATACAGGTTTGGCAACTATTTACCTCGTTTTGTGGCCTAATTTAGATATCTTCTAGTTATGTTAAGCAAAGAGTCTTGTAGATGACCCTAAATTTGCCATGATTGTCAATTATTCGCCATACAACTGTTCGGTTGATATGCTAATGAGAGCCCAATTTTAGAATTTACAAAGTTTGAGTGACAAATTTGATTTTGTCATGCTACGCAAGCCACTTATATACAGTTGCAGACTTATTATAAGTGGCAAACATTCGTTTCATTTTTATCGATAAAAAATTAACATATGCACACACACTAAAATGATTTGTCGTAATAAGAAGAAATCCTACTTGTAATCAGGCATCTCTCAAAATTTAAATAATATAACTCAAAGTATTGGTTGATCAGCTGTAGTTGGAACCCAATATGCATTTCTTTTATAATTATTAAAGTTTTGTGGACAAGTTTGACAAAATTTGTTATAATATGCAAATACCTCATTCACAGTTGCAGAAAAGCAAAACTGCAACTTGAAAAGCACTAAGAATCCATGTTTCCTTTGATGTGCCTTCAAAAAGCCGACAATTTAATTACTGCATACAGGTTTGGCAACTATTTACCACGTTTTGTGGCCTAATTTAAATATCTTCTAGTTATGTTAAGTAAGCAAAGAGTCTTGTAGATGACCAATTAGCCTTGAATTTCAGTTAGAATGGTCATGGCTGTAAATTCACTCGTAAACGAGTTTAAGGCACTCTTGTACCACTGAGGCACATTTGACTTAAATCCTCTTTATTTTTAGTTCAAAAAGTTCGTGGTAGACCTGCAAAGAATTGCCATGCAGTGGTCCAAGCATACCTCCTAATATATTTAGTTAAAATTCATTTTAAAATTAAAATATGAAGAGAATTGGTAAAATAAAATATATAAATTTGCCATGATTGACAATTATTCGCCATACTACTATCCGGTTAAAATGCTAATGAGAGCCTAATTTTAAAATTTAAAAAGTTTGATTGACAAACGTTTGTCATGCTACGCAAGCCTCTTATATAAAGTTGCAGAATTGTCATAAGTGGCAAACGTTCGCTTCATTTTTATCGATAAAAAATGAACATATGCACACATACTAAAATGATTTGTATAAGAAGAAATCCTACTTGTAATCAGGCATCTCTCAAAATTTAAATAATATAACTCAAAGTATTGGTTGATCAGCTGTAGTTGGAACCCAATATGCATTTCTTTTATAATTTTTAAAGTTTCGTGGACAAGTTTGGCAAAATTTGTTATAATATGCAAATACCTCATTCACAGTTGCAGAAAAGCAAAACTGCAACTTGAAAAGCACTAAGAATCCATGTTTCCTTTGATGTGCCTTCAAAAAGCCGACAATTTAATTACTGCATACAGGTTTGGCAACTATTTACCACGTTTTGTGGCCTAATTTAAATATCTTCTAGTTATGTTAAACAAAGAGTCTTGTAGATGACCCATTAGGTTTCAATTTCAGTTAGGATTGTCATGGCTGTAAATTCACTCGTAAACGAGTTTAAGGCACTCTTGTACCTCTGAGGCACATTTGACTTAAATCCTATATATCTTTAGTTTTGTGTGGTTTAGAACTAGTAGTTATATGAAAAATTGTAAAGCGACTCACTGGTAATAAAATAACATTAATTTCATGGTTCTAGCTCATGTAGATTAAAAGTTATTCATCAAAAAGTTCGTGGTCGACCTGCAAAGATTGCCATGCAGTGGTCCAAGCATACCTCCTAATATATTTAGTTAAAATTCATTTTAAAATTAAAATATGAAGAGAATTGGTAAAATAAAATATAGAAATTTGCCATGATTGACAATTATTCGCCATACTATTGTCCGGTTGATATGCTAATGAGAGCCCAATTTTAGAATGTAAAAAGTTTGATTGACAAATGTTTGTCATGTTACGCAAGCCCCTTATATACAGTTGCAGAATTATCATAAATGGCAAACGTTCGCTTCACTTTTATCGATAAATAATAAACATATGCACACACACTAAAATGATTTGTCGTAATAAGAAGAAATCCTACTTGTAATCAGGCATCTCTCAAAATTTAAATAATATAACTCAAAGTATTGGTTGATCAGCTGTAGTTGGAACCCAATATGCATTTCTTTTATCATTTTTAAAGTTTCGTGAACAAATTTGGCAAATATTTGTAATAATATGCAAGTGGCTCATACACACTTGCAGAAAGACAAAACTGCAACTTGAAAAACACTAAGAATCCATGTTTCCTTTGATGTGTCCTAAGAAGCCGACAATTTAATTACTAAATACATGTTTGGCAACTATTTACCAAGTTTTGTGGCTTATTTAGATATCTTCTAGTTATGTTAAGTAAGGAAAGAGTCTTGTAATTAGCCTTGAATTTCAGTTTTGATGGTCATGGCTGTAAATTCACTAGTAAAGTACTTTAAGGCACTCTTGTACCTCTGAGGCACATTTGACTCAAATCCTATATATCTTTAATTTTGTGTGGCTTAGAACTAGTAGTTATATGAAAAATTGTAAAGCGACTCATTGATAATAAAACAACATTTATTTGATGGTTATAGCTCATGTAGATCAAAAGTTATTCATCAAAAAGATCGTGGTGGACCTGCAAAGAATTGCCATGCAGTGGTCCAAGTTTTCAGGAGTGTGGTATTTTAATATCATTTACTTGTTATGCTTTCCATACCTCCTTATATATTTAGTTCAAATTCGTTTTAAAATTAAAGTATAAAGAGAATAAAATATATAAATTTGCACCATTGCTTGCCATAATTGTCAATTATTCGCCATACTACTGTCCGGTTAATATGCTAATGAGAGCCTAATTTTAAAATTTAAAAAGTTTGATTGACAAATGTTTGTCATGCTACGCAAGCCCCTTATATAAAGTTGCAGAATTATCATAAGTGGCAAACGTTCGCTTTATTTTAATTGATAAAAAATGAACATATGCACACATACTAAAATGATTTGTCGTAATAAGAAGAAATCCGTGCGGTCGGTATAGAACACGTCTGACGTACGGTAGTTGCCGGCACGGATAATTTACTTTTACTTCGACAAATAATGATAATAATAACGAGGCGAATCGGTCGATTTCTCGATATCAAAAGCCCTCGACGGGGTGTCCACTTCACGTCAATAACCACTACATTTATTACCGTTCACGTTATACGCGCCTCCTCGCCGACCGGATTTCGGTACGATTGACTTTACCAGAGACGTACACGAGTTTCAATTTTTTTTTTCATATCACGAAGCAGTTTATGCCCTATTGTTGGCAAATACCCTATTTCGACCCTTGTTGAAATTTGTTATTTTTTTTTCAGACGCTTTGGTTGGAGTCCATTGCACCCATGGACTAAACAGGACCGGCTACTTTATTTGCAGATATTTGGTCGATAGGCTCAAGTTCGAGCCTCAGGAGGCCATAAACCGTAAGTCCTAAATTTTTTTTGAAACCTTTAGACCTTCATAGGTATTTTCTAGGGTTCAATCAAGCTAGGGGCCACGATATAGAAAGAGAAACCCTCCTCACCGACATCAAACTGAAAAAACGACCCAAAGCAAATAATTTTTTGCCTCCGGTAACACCGTTGCCTCCTCAAAACAACTACAGATCCCCACTGGAGAATGACTTATATGATGAGGATTACAATGATCGCTACAATAGAAGAAGAAATGACAATAGGTGGCATAGAAATGGACGTAATTCAAGGCCTACTAGGAGCGACTTGGACACCAACTGGCGAAACAGAGATGGAGAGAATTCACGTGAGAGCGACAGAAGGTGGAACAGGAGCAAGCATAGAAGACCAAGAGACAGAAGTCCAATTGATAAAGTTTCTTGACGTTTGATGGTTGTAATATGGTGGAAATAAATTGTAATTGTGACGCATTTTTTGTTGTTCTTGGACCACCCCGTATTATCTTATAAATATTCAACAAATCCGTCGCGTACAAGCACAGAAAATGTTAATTTTTTTACAGACTTAAATGCTCGAAAACCGATTTCTAACAATGGCTTATTGTTCACGCTTGTTATGTTTTAGGTACAAGGATAGGGATGGGCGTCAGACGCCCTATTTTTTTTTAATTTGGAAAAAAATTGTTTGAGAAGTTCTCAAAAGTATAAAAGTGGCGCCAATAATAATAATAATAATGCGTTTTTAAAATATCAAGGAAAGCGAGTTAATCCGGTTATTACTTAGATTAAGCCGGCTAATCTTTGATATGAGGGACTTTCCCCCTTTGGCAAATTATACTTTACTGATATACTATGAGAATAAAAGATTAGCTTAATATTAGACTGGAAAAAGCCCTGAGAGTTCGAAACTACTATTATTTCGGGTCTTAAGTTATTAAAGAATTAGCAATTTTGCATTAGTGTCAATTTTCATTGTTATAACCCTTTAGCAGTAGTCTGATGAATCATAAGAAATGGTAATGGTCATTTTATTGTAATAAGCGAGAAAAAATTGATTTTTAGAGGATAGTTTAGGAATGTAGAAAATATGTGGAAAAGTTCTGTTTTAATTTGTATACTTCCATCTCTGTCTGAGGTATGGACATAAAATGAGAGTTTTTTATATGATTTTGAATAAATTAAACATTAGAACAGTACCAGATGATCAATTTCCTCAAATTTTGAAATGATCTTAATTGTAATATAAAATTGACAACGGGATTTTTCAAACAGGTAAACAACGTTTATTTTTTTATCCCTATCTCTATCTAGTATATCTTAAAGAATTGCAATAAAATCCTGTTGTCTCACTCACATTTGGTAAATTATGCTAGAAAAAAACAATTGCGAAAAAATCCAGAGGGTAATTTGAAAATTAAAATGAGATGTTTAAAAGAACATAATGGAAGTTATCTGAAATTGTCGAAACAGGGTTACATGATTTCCAAGAACTTAAAGAAAAAAAGTTTTGATGCATGGATGTTAGTGTTTTTTCTTATTCGGAGGTTGGGAACATCCCAAAGAAACTTTTACAGCAAAAATGAAGCAAATCTGAGACCTACAAGTAGAGTTATGACAAAAATATCTGAAATTGTCGCTCGTCATGGACAAGGTTACACGGTTTCCCAAAACTTCAATAAAAAAGTTTCTGATTCATGGATTTTAGTGTTTTTTGTTATTGGGAGTTATAGATTATTCCAAAGAAATTGCTACAGCAAAAATGAACCAAATCTGAGCCTTAGAAGTAGAGTTATGACGATAGTTACCTGAAATTATCGCTTTTCTTGGACAGAGTTATATGGATTCAAAAAACTAAAATAAAAAAAATTCTGATGAATGGATTTTAGTGTTTCTTTATTAAAAGGTTAAAAACATTCCAAAGAAACTTTTACAGCAAAAATGACGCAAATCTGAGACCTACAAGTGGAGTTATGACAATAATTATCTGAAATTGTCGCTTCTGTTGGACAGGGTTATATTGTTTTCAAAAACTTGGTTTAAAAAAGTTTTAATGCATGGATTTTAGTATTTTTTTTTATTGGAAAGTTAAGAACATCCCAAAGAAAATTTTACAGCAAAAATGAACCAAATCTGAGCCTTAGAAGTGGAGTTATGACGGTAGTTATCTGAAATTATCGCTTCTCCTGGACAGAGTTGTATGGTTTCAAAAAACTTAAATAAAAAAGATTCTAATAAATGGATTTTAGTGTTTTCTTTATTAGAAGGTTTAAAATATTCCAAAGAAACTTTTACAGCAAAAATGAAGCAAATCAGAGACCTAGAAATGGAGTTATGACAAAAATTATCTGAAATTGTCGCTCGTCATGGACACGGTTTCCCAAAACTTCAATAAAAAAGTTTCTGATTCATGGATTTTAGTGTTTTTTGTTATTGGGAGTTATAGATTATTCCAGAGAAATTGGTACAGCAAAAATGAACCAAATCTGAGCCTTAGAAATGGAGTTATGACGATAGTTATCTGAAATTATCGCTTCTCTTGGACAGAGTTGTATGGTTTCAAAAAACTTAAATAAAAAAAATTCTGATGAATGGATTTTAGTGTTTCTTTGTTAAAAGGTGTAAAATATTTCAAAGAAACCTTTACGGCAAAAATGAAGCAAATCTGAGACCTACAAGTGGAGTTATGTCAAAAATTATCTGAAATTGTCGCTCGTCATGGACACGGTTTCCCAAAACTTCAATAAAAAAGTTTCTGATTCATGGATTTTAGTGTTTTTTGTTATTGGCAGGTTTAGATAATTACAAAGAAACTGCATACAGCAAAAATGAACCAAATCTGAGTCCTAGAAGTAGAGTTATGACGGTAGTTATCTGAAATTATCGCTTCTCTTATACGGAGTTATATGGTTTCAAAAACTTAAATTTAAAAAAATTCTGATGAATGGATTTTAGTGTTTTCTTTATTAAAAGGTTTAAAATATTCCAAAGAAACTTTTACAGAAAAAATGAAGCAAATCTGAGACCTACAAGTGGAGTTATTACAAAAATTATCTGAAATTGTCACTGATCTTGGACAAGGTTATATGGTTTTCAAAAACTTGGTCTAAAAAAGTTCTATTGAATGGATTTTTGTATTTTTTTTATTGGAAGGTTAAGAACATCCCAAAGAAAATTCTATAGCAAAAATGAACCAAATCTGAGCCTTAGAAGTGGAGTTATGACGGTAGTTATCTGAAATTTTCGCTTTTCTTGGACGGAGTTGTATGGTTTCAAAAAACTTAAATAAAAAAGATTCTAATGAATGGATTTTAGTGTTTCTTTATTAAAAGGTTAAAAACATTCCAAAGAAACTTTTATAGCAAAAATGAAGCAAATCTGAGACCTACAAGTGGAGTTATGACAAAAATTATCTGAAATTGTCGCTCGTCATGGACACGGTTTCCCAAAACTTCAATAAAAAAGTTTCTGATTCATGGATTTTAGTGTTTTTTGTTATTGGGGGGTTTAGATAATTACAAAGAAACTGCTACAGCAAAAATGAACCAAATCTGAGTCCTAGAAGTAGAGTTATGACGGTAGTTATCTGAAATTATCGCTTCTCTTATACGGAGTTATATGGTTTCAAAACACTTAAATTTAAAAAAATTCTGATGAATGGATCTTAGTGTTTCTTTATTAAAAAGTTAAAAACATTCCAAAGAAACTTTTACAGCAAAAATGACGCAAATCTGAGACCTACAAGTGGAGTTATGACAATAATTATCTGAAATTGTCGCTTCTGTTGGACAGGGTTATATTGTTTTCAAAAACTTGGTTTAAAAAAAGTTTTAATGCATGGATTTTAGTATTTTTTCTTATTGGAAGGTGAAGAACATCCCAAAGAAAATTCTGTAGTAAAAATTAACCAAATCTGAGCCTTAGAAGTGGAGTTATGACGGTAGTTATCTGAAATTATCGCTTCTCTTGGACAGAGTTGTATGGTTTCAAAAAACTTAAATAAAAAAGATTTTAATGAATGGATTTTAGTGTTTTCTTTATTAAAAGGTTTAAAATATTCCAAAGAAACTTTTACAGTAAAAATGAAGCAAATCTGAGACCTACAAGTGGAGTTATGACAAAAATTATCTGAAAATGTCGCTTCTGTAGGACTGGGTTATATGGTTTTCAAAAACCTGGTTTAACAAAATTCTAAGCCACGGATTTTAGTATTTTTTCTTATTGAAAAATGGAGAACATCTCAAAGAAACTTTTACAACAGAAATAAAGCAAATATCAGCCCTAGAAGTGGATTTATGACGGTAGTTTTCTGAAAGTATCGCTTCTCTTGGACTGGGTTACATGGTTTCCAAGAACTTAAATAAAAAAGATTCTGATGCATGGATTTTAATGATTTTTTTAATGGTACCTTAAGAACATTTTAAAGAAAAACCTGAGTGTTCATTCATGTATATCCAGGATATCTTAATGTATGGTAATAAAATGATGTTGTCTCGCTCACTTTGGGTAAACTATACGAGCAAAGTACAATTTCCAAAAGTGTCAGATTGTGATTTAAAAATGAGAATTGGATCAAAAGTACAAAATTACTTAAACCATTATAACATACTGGGCAATAAAATGGAAAATTAAGATAAACAGAGATAAGATTAAAGAACCTTTAACGTCCAAAAAAATACAAAGCCCCCAACTAAAATAGGAATATGCCCTTGGTTAAATAGCCCAAATTATCAAGTGAATTCCTTGATTGGACAAAATAGGAAATTCAAAGACATAAATAGACAAACATCTTTGACAAAAAAGAGTAAGTTACGAACAGTTAAGATAATGACTCAGGAAATCGCCGAAGCCATAGATATCACCAAGTTGAAGTCATCTACCTTGACTTTACAAAAGCTTTTGATCAGGTACATCATAATTTACTAGTAATTAAAGTAAACGGTTTCAAACTTTCTCATATTTTCAACCATATCATATCACAATCTCGTGTTAGCCTAGTGAGTATATTGATTTGTATGATGCTCCACAATTTAGCCCTTATGACGTTGTTTCCCAAGTATATAATTGCCACAAAGTCAATAAATAAAAATATTAGTTTTCTTACAATTTTTTTTTCAATATAAAACGATAAGCCTATGAAATCATTGTTATAATAAAAACAATAGATACACTGACTGTATAAATCATATCTGTGAAAAAATATTTATTCCGATTTAAAAGTTGCGCCAATATTCACACTTGAACTGGCCCTCTAGCGACGAGATTTCTTTCTAAATTAGTTCAGAACATTCGCCAGCTTCTTATGTGTGTCCAGAGATGTCACGAGGTGTGTGGCTCTAACGAAGATTATTTCCGAACAACTGATATATTTCTGGTTGTTTTCTGATTTAAAGAGGCCTTACACCTTAAAATTCTCCTGGAAAATATTAAAATTTTTTCTACAATAAATAGTATTCCCGTAAGGTTGGTAACATCTACATAAAGATTTAATGCTAGTTCTCTAAAAACTCGTAAAAGTTCAGTAAAGCAAGGCTAAAAATTTGAAAATCCCGCCTAAATTAGCGAGCTCTTGCGTGGCGCGCCATCTATCTATTTATAAAAGATGTAAGCCATTACTATATTCCAGAGAGGTAGATGTCTCTACGTGCGACAAAGTAATGCTGCCATGCATTAACCAGAAATAATGCTCTCTATTCAAGTCTTTATCTATGATTCCGACTATGACAACAAACATGAACTTTACTTGAGGCTAATTATCAGCTACGATTTTCCAGGCAGTTGATGCCTTTTTTCTGTCAATTTTAATTGTTCAACCGACGACTGTATGGTGAATGATTGACATAAGCTCAAAAAATTGTCAAAATAATAAATCAACATATTTCTCTTAATGCAACACGAGTTTGGAAGTTACCAATGTTGAATTCACCTTGATATGAGGAAACCCCATTATATAACTCTGTCCTATTTTGCAGATATGCAAGTAAACATTATAATTTAGTACAATTATACATAGATGCTATGAATTGCTTTACTCAAGCTACAGAATAAGAAAAAAATCTTGAAAATGTTGGGTTGAAAGGCGTTGTTTGACACTTCCACTTCTATTGAAAATGATCGCATTTGATGGATGAATTCCACAAAAAAATCCCGTTTGACACAGATCAACCCCGCAATAAATTCTTTCCCACAGACACAAAAGCCCGCGAAAAAGAACAAGAAAAAGAACGAACGACGAGAGTTTGCTAAAACGAAATTAAAAGTTGGAAGATGGGCGCAATATATAGGCAGACCTGTATTTAAAAATTAACCATGCCTTTAACAGGCGGCACAAAGAGACCGGGTCAAAGGCAAAGGGACTATGAAACCTACGGGTTTTTTTTTTCGTTCTCTCTCTCTTTCCATATCTAATTCTGACTCAGTCAAGTCGAGTTTACTGACCTCCTTAAAATGATCAGTTTCTTAGTAGGAGTTCTCTTAGTTTTACATGTGACCCAAAAATAGTCCTAAAAATAGCTGACTTTCTCAATGAAAAGATAAAAGGAAAGAATCAATAATATCATGCAACATTCATAAAGGGCAAAGGGTTTTTGGCAAAGGATCTCGTTTCGTGGGGGCTTTTACGGGTCATTCCGGAGATTTATCAAATGCGGGGGTAGTTTGTATTTATGTAGTACAAGGTTGTATATATTTTGTATTAAGGGAAGATTGATGTAGGTTGAAATATGGAATTTTTATATCAATGGAACAGATAGATGGGTCTAAGTTTTTCGTTCTGTGGATGAAAAACATCATTTTATGATGGTCGTCCTAAGTTAAATCTTCAAAAAAATTCATATTTTGAGCTTCTATCAATCAGTCATTATCCAGTCATAGATTGAACAAACAAAATGACCTGAAGAAGGCATCAAGTGCCTGGAAAATTAAAATTCTTTCAGAACTTGATTTAAAGGAAAAATATGAACTCGACCAGCGAAGTACAGGTAAAATATAGCCTCAAAGTAAAGTTACACTCATGTTTTTTGTAATAGTGGGAACCATAGATGAGGACCTAAATAGAATGGACTCTTTCTTGATAATGCCGTCCATGCAGAGCCATCTACCATTCGAGATCAAAGTAATGGCTCACATCTTTTACTACTAGATGGCGCGCCACGCAAGAGTTCGCTAATTTAGGCGGGATTTTCAAATATTTAGCCCCGCTTTACTACTGTTGATTATTTTGACAATTTTTTGAGGTTACATCAATCATTCATCATCCAGTCGTCGTTTGAACAATTAAAAATACCATGCAAAAGGCATCAACTGCCTGGAAAATTGTAATTCTTTTAGGACTTAATTCAGGAGTAAAATATGAAGTCGATCAACCAGATACAGGTAAAATTTAGCCTCAAAGAAAAGTTCATGTTTGTTGTCATAGTCGGAATCATAGATAAAGACTTAAATAGAGTGGATTCTTTTTTCGATGGGTTATTTTGTCGCACGTAGAGACATCTACCTCCCTGGAATAAAGTAAACGCTTACATCTTTTGTAAATAGATAGATGGCGCGCTATGCAAGAGCTCGCTAATTTAGGCGGGATTTTCAAATATTTAGCCTCGCTTTACTATCATCGATTTAATGTTTCAAAGACTTACAAAAAGAGATTTTTAATTTTAAACGAATTTGAGCAGAGCCAGTTTGCTTATATAAAGCCAATGATAGTACTTGATCTTCTTGTGTGTACTGTCTACCCTTAGGTTTTCGGTCAGAATTCACAACTTAACATTGAATAAAATCTTAATATGGTCGATACTTGAAACATATTTTTCAGGAATTTCAGAAGATGTAAACTTCTCTAAAGCAGAGAACCTCTGCTTGAATGATAGCCTACTTTTGTTAGACAAAATAATTCGGTTTTTAAATTGTACTGCTTTTCTATAAAGATCCTTGCTTTCACAGTTAAATCTTTTAATTATAAACTATGCATTTTAGAAAGAAATTTAGATATTTTTTAAAAATTTTCAACAAGAGTAATAATATTTTAAAAAAAAGGTCTTAACATGGAAGGACAACTGACAAAGAGAAAATGGGCTTTAGGGCTTAGCAAATTAGTCAGATAGTAAGTAATAAACATCATTTTAGGATTGTCCTGAGGTCAATTTTCATTAGCTAAAAAATTAGCAAGAAAATTCATATTTTGGCCATTTTTTGAGCTTCTATCAATCATTCATTATCGAGTCATAGTTTGAAGATTTAAAATGACCTGAAAAAGGCATCAACTCCCTGGAAAATTAAAATTCTTTCATGTTTGTTATTAACCATAGATAAAGACGTAAATAGAATGGACTCTTTCTTGAAAAAGCACGTCAGCATTATTTTGTCGCCATCTATCAATATGGAAGTATGGAAGTAATAGCTTACATTTTTTATTACAAGATGGCGCGCCTCGCAAGAGCTCGCTAATTTAGGCGGGATTTTTAAATATTTAGCCCTGCATTAATACCAATGATTTAATATTTAAAAACTGAAAAAAAAACACTTCATAGTGTCATTTACAAGCCTGTGAATAGCTGACCAATTATTTGATCCTTGATTGCAAACAATACCTACAAAGTTGAGTCTAATACTGTGGCATTTTCTAACGATTTTCTTTATGATCTTTACCAAATTACTTTTTTTTAGCATTCCTTACTAAATTCTAGTAAACAGCATGGATTCTTGCAGCGTAAAGAAAATTCATATTTTGAGTTTCTATCAATCATTCATTATTCATCTTTAAACTATTAAAATGACCCGAAGAAGGCATCAACTGCCTGGAAAATTAAAATTCTTTCATGTTTGTTATTAACCATAAATAGAAACGTAAATAGAATGGACTCTTCTTTGCTAACACACGACAGCATTATTTTGTCGCACCTAGAGCCATCTATCAGGTATGGGAGGAAGTAATAGCTTACACCTTTTATTACTAGATGGCGCGCCTCACGATTTAGGCGGGACTTTTAAATATTTAGCCCCTCTTTACTACCAATGATTTAGTTTTTAAAAACTAAAAAAATTCCTGAAAAAAACACTTCATAGTGTCATTTACAAGTCTGTGAATAGATGACCGATTATTTAATCCTTAATTGCAATTAATACCTTTAAAGTTGAGTTTAATACTGTGACATTTTAGATCTTTACCAAATTACTTCTTTTAGCATTACTTACTTAATACTAGTGCACAGGTTGTTTAAATTTACGTTTGGATCCTTGCAGCATAAATACATAAAAGCAATTTTTTATTAATCAAATGAAACAATAAAATATAAGTTGAAATATAGAATTTTATATCAATGGATCTTATTGATTATGATTCTTGGGTCTAAGTGAAGTTATTTCTTCTGTAGACGAAAACCCTCCTGAGTTAAATTTTCATGGTACAAAATTAGCACGAAAATTCATATTTTGAGTTTCTATCAATCATACAACGTATTTTAGATAGGTATTTTAGATATAACGATATTTTAGGTATTTTAGTCGTACTTTAAACAATTAAAATGACCTGAAGAAGGCATCAACTGCCTGTAAAATTGAAATTCTTCCAAGACTTGATTCAAAGGTATAATGTGAACCCGAACATCCAGATACAGGTGAAATATAGCCACAAAATAAGTTTCATGTTTATTGTCATAGTCGGAACCATAGAGAATAGAATGGGCTCTACATGGTTAATGTATGACAGCATTATTTTGTCGCACCTAGAGCCATCTCTCGGTCAGAAATAAAGTAATGGTTTATATCTTTTATTACTAGATGGAGCGCTACGCAAGAGCTCGGTAATTTAGGCGGGACTTTCAAATATATAGTCCTGCTTTACTACCATCGATTTAATATTTAAAAACTCACAAAATTGCTGAAAAAACACTTCATATATTAAACAAAAAAGGATTTAAACATCAAATTTAAATCCGACCGATTAAATTTGATCTTTGATCACAAACAGTAGCTACAATGTTAAGTTCATTGAGTTCATAGTAATCATTAAACTTAAGCAATTTTTTTTAAACTTCTATTGATGTAGAATTAGACTGGTGAATTTTGGCAATTAGGGATCGTAGGGTAGGGAACCTTTAAAATTTCGAAACTTAATTCAGCACAAAGTTAAGTTTCCTCAAAATAAAACGTCGCCGTTTTTCCATTAAAACATCCACAATGGAAAGTCTCCGTGCATGACGGAACGCGGAAGTACGGTCGCCATATAGCCGGAAATTCGACTGCGAATTGTTACAACTTTTTATGTCTCGTTTACGTCTGAGGGGCAATATAATGCCCTATAAAAATAATTATTAACAAGTATGTATGGCCCTTAAACTTTTAATTTTCAACAATCGCATTATCGGGTATCTGCCATATTCCGTAATAAAATTTAAAAGTTCATATCAGAATGGTAAATTGAGTTTTCGGAATGATCGAGCAGGAAAGTTCTTGAAAGTTTTTACGGGAGTTATGGGCGACTTTTAAAAGTTTAACTGCGTTATTTTAACATGTATGGGATGTTTTAAATTTGGTTTTTTGTTTAAATATACAGACAGACTGGCGCACGCAGTGGTTGAAAATACTGGTAAAAGTTTGGACAAAATTTGAAAGTTTTTGTTTGTTTTTGGGACTTTGTTGCTCACTTTTAGGGCTTTTCATAATTTTAACCATTATATTGGAAAACTCTTAAAAAATCTATATTTTGACATTTTTTTATTATAAAAGTCTTCTCAGTATAAGAAATCGTAAACCAATAATATCTGGTGCCTTTGAACTGAGGTAGAAACACAAAAATATTTGTATTAATAAATAAGCAAAAATAATTGTATTTTGATTATTTTCGGCCTGAAAGAAACATACCGAGTTTTTGCAAAAGATTAATCATTATTCCAAATTCCTGGGAAGATCTGATTCTAACAAAGGTTCTACGGATATAACATGGTATAAATAGAATATGATTCCAAACACCTAACAGAAATAATTGAAGATTCCAACTGTCTGGAAGAGATCAATCCTGATTCTAGTGCAGATTCTTCAGATATATTATGTCACCTTGATTATTTCTTCCAAGAATTTATAATCATAAATAACATTTTCCAGGCAGTTTGTTATCCTTTTTTTGTTGAATTTCGACTATATTTTTTTAAATTAGACCTTATACATACATATATTAAACCTATTTTTTCGCTGGTTAATAAAAGTAATAGCATAGAAGTTCTTTCCTTGACAAACGACATATAGTTGATAACCTCGTTTCAATTATCATGAATTTGAAATCATGAGTCTCTTTTTCAGAGACTTAAAGCGTATTCAATTATTTATTCGAGAAATTTAGAATCATAATTAATTTCTGCCAAGTAGTATGAGTTATCCTTACTTTTTTCCAGGAATTAACAGTAAGACTGCATTTTAAAGGCATTTGCTTTGGTCTGTTTCCATAAATTTGGCCCTGTGCAATCTCCCTTATAGGCAGTTGAAGTTTATTCACTAATTTCATAAACAGCTATAAACAAGTAAAAGATTGAAATTGTTTCTTTCAATCAAGACACTTTATGACACTCTATAGTAAAGAGTATCATATTTGGGAAACACATAGAAATTCCTAATAAAAGTTGAGACATGATAAAGAACGATATCCTTGCTTTAACTGTCAAGGAATTCTCCCAGGAATTTAGAGCCCTAAATAATTTCTTCCAGGCAGTGGAATTTTTTCCTATAAGAGATCAATAAATTATCAATAATGCACACGATAATCTCTGGATGAAGAATGCCATAATTCGATTTTCATAGATGCAAATTTTTACCTAGGAAGAAATATACCATAACTTCAACTACCTTGGAAGAAATAATGGAAGAGGTCAATCATGACTAGACTATGTTGTAGTCACTTTGGGTAAAATATGACACGTTTTTCGACAATAAGTCGACTATTTTCATTAAAGTCTGAAATCACTAGACACTACAAAATGCTAGAGCAAACCAGTAAACTAAGGTAAATAACAACAGGATAAAAAAAAACAGAAGGAAAAGAAGAAAAAGGAAGAAAAAAAGGAAATGAAAAAAGGCCGTAAGGATGTACCAAAATCAAAGCCCCATCTTCCAGAAAATTAAAGTTTTTTTATTTCTTCCAGAAATTTAGAGTAATGAATAATTTCTTCCAGGCAGTTGAAGTTTTGCCTGCAAAGGATTAATGCATGTCGTTCGATAAAAAATGTCAACTGTTTATTACGACTCATTAAACGTACTTCCAAAAACCAATTCACGTTATCATATCATCCGAGATCTCAGTAATCTTAATTATCAATAATCCCTATGATAACCTCGACTATCTGGAAGAAATAAGTGATGACTGCAAGTTCCTGGAAGAAATAAATGAAGACACCTACTGCCTGGAAGAGATCAATCATGACTTCAATGCAGAGTTTGAATTATCCATTGAAATGGCGAGACAGTAAAATTGCTATAGGAAGTTGAACACATAAAGGAAGGAATAGAATCTAAAAAATCAGTACAGAACACGTGAAACTGATCTTCAATAAAATTTTAGTATATTTCATATGAGATGCTTTTACGAGGAAAGCGTTGTTAGAAAAAGTGACAAAAAAGATATGACGAAAACAAGTAAAAATATTGTAGAAGAAGAAAGTCAAAGGAGGAAGAAAAAAAACAAAGGGAACAGAGGTTGTAAGGATGTACTTAAATATTCCTTTACCAAGACGTAATTGGATATACCTCATAATATTCTTATTAATACGAGGAATGGCCGTAAGAGAAACTGAAGAAGAAAAAGAAAAACACCTACAAAATACCTTAAAAAAGGAAGGAAATATACCAGATTATGAAGAGAAATTCCCGAAATTAACACTAGTCTGGAAATAGCCTTTAGAGTTGTTATTTCAGTAAGATATTTTTAGCTGGTTTTAAAAACATTCATAATACAACAAAAAAAATAAGAAGAGTTTAGAGAGGAAGAAAAATAATGTTTGGAAAAACATAAATGACATAAGAATATGAAGAATAGAGAAATTGATTTGGCTATAGATATAGAACCCCTAGCCATGCATAATTTATTATTATAGTACAATTTGATAATTCCCTGAATATCTGATATTCTGCAGTTTTAGTATAACTCTAGAATATTGTTATAAATTTCTTGCATTAAGATACGTTTACAAGAAGAGTGATATTAGTGATGTCTTGCCATTCTCTCGTAGATGTTAGAAAGGGAAACAAGGCCATAAACTAAAAGATAAAATTACAAATAGGATTAAAAAACATCAGAAAAAACATGAAAAAGTAAAGGAAGGATATGAAGAAGGAGAATAGGAAAAATAAGAGAGGCGCCTTAGAAGAATATAGAGGACGTAAATATAAAAATATTTAGACAGATACCAAGACCCTTTCCAGGAATTTACAGTTAAACTGCGTTTCTTTTACATAGTTGCAGCCCTGGTCTATTACTTCCGGAAATTGGAAGCTGTGATATCTCCCATCCAGACAGATGAAATGCTGGAAAAAGGTTAAAAGGTTCCCCAACCTCTTAAAAGAACTAAGACTATCGAATTGCTTGGAGAGTTGAAATCATATTGGCTTCTTCCAAAGAAACTATAGATAGTCATTAGACACTCTAGGGTGAAAGAGTATAGCAAGTCAAAAATCAATTATTTCTCTAGAAATGTACAAATACAAATAATTTGTTCCAGGCAGTTGAAGTTCTTCTTGTAAGAGATTAATTAGGTTTCCTAATTCCTGGAAAGATTTTTTTATGTTCCTAGAAGAATTAACCGAAAACTTCTGACGATATTTGATTTCAACACAGATATTTCATATGTATTATGCTCCGTTTTTCGAAAGAAAATATTATTATTGAATTATTAATGGTTAATTTTAATTGTCAATAATATCCGAGACAATGCAAACCTTATAAATGTGGATTACAACTGATCCACAGTTTAAGCCCTTGTCTACGTTTTCTCATAATTTGGAGTAATAATTATTTAGTTCTAGGAACTATTGGAATTGGAAGAATTACCTGGACTTTCTTACTGAAAGTTTATATATGGTTGAAGTACTTACTTCAACTCTCTTATTTATTCAGGGAAGTCGTAATGTATATCTCCTAAACAGTTGAATTTTTATTTAAGTCTTTCAGGAATAGCCTGGCTTCAACTGCCTTGATAATTCCACATTTACTACTTCCAGGCAGTTCAGTTCGTAGTATCAAGCAAAGGGAGTCACTGGCTTTTTCTTTGACTACCTCTGGGAATTTATATTAACTTTCCAGGCTATTAAAAATTCACATATTCCAGGCAGTTGATATTATAATTTAATTTTTCTTTGTTCTTAAACTTCGATTTATTCTAGTTATGGTTTACCTGGCTGAAAGTCGCAGTAGTAGGATTTTTTTTTCAGGCTTTTGATGCCTTCGTAAAGACTTTTCACCTGTTGAAACTACGAATTCAACTGTCTTGGAAAAAACTAACATGATTTCAACTTTTTGAGCGTTCTTAGATTTCTTAGGATGAGCTGGATATTTATAGTTATTTCAGTTAGTTGGGGCCTTATTTCACCTTTCTTGTAAAAATCCTCCAAATTCATGGCAGAACTAGACCACTACCAAAAAAAGAAACTCCCAGAAGGAAGACGGGAAAAATCAAACTGCTTGAAGGAAAAAAGAGTTTTTCCAGAATATGTCAGTAATCACTTTCAGTAATAACGTCTGTGCAACAATGTTTTTCGGCTATTACACTCTTTTGCCCTAAAGAGTCTAGTGTTTCCAAACTGAGGTTAATTGATTTTTTTTTCTAAGCTAATGGAAATCATGGTAATTTTTTTCGATCCAGAAGAAACCACTTCGTACTTCTAGGTAGTTAAAATCAGAATTATTCTTTTGTTTGCTGTTGGATTAAGGCTTTAAAATTTATTGGATTTTACTCCAAGTTCCTAGAAGAACTAAATGAGTGCCTCAATTGCCTGGAAGTACTAATTTTTATGATTCAAACTTTACGAAAGATGGTAAGATAGAAGGAGATCAATTGCCTCAAAGAAATGGATAAGGACTCTTAAGTTACTCGAAAATATAACGAGTGGCTTCAATTGCCTTGAAGGGGTAAGTGAGGACTTCAACTGAATGAAAGAAATAAAATATGACGTCCAAGTGTTACAAGAAAGGGAAGAGGGTTTCAAATATTTGCAAGAAATACCTCAATCGTCTAAATTCATGGAGGAAATACTAGTGGGGAACTCAAACAGTCTGAAAGTAATAAGTCATGATTTGAAGTTCCTAGATGAAATAGCTAATTGAATAACAACCAAGATTAAAATTGGTTCAAATGAACACCAGAAGTTGTCCATTTTATGCATTTAACTACGTCATATAAACTCTATGAGTTTAATGCGATTTTTTAGAAAAACGACAAAATGCATGTCAACAACAATCTCTCTTTCTGTTAGTGACACTTTTAATCACCGCCGTTCCGAAGGACAATAAACCCGGACTCCGATATTGAAGATCGATATCGGGCGACTTGTCAACTAAAATGCTCACCTATTTATTTCCTAACCCAGATCAGAGGCCGAGATAAAGGCACGAATCGAAGCTGACGACTCGACTTTTAATAGTCCCACATTTGTACCTTTTAAAACCACCACGAACGGAATGCGAAAGGATTTCTTTCGATATATATTACTATATCGTTCAGTGAAAGTTCGCTAGGCTGAAAGGGGGACCCCGAATTTAAGAAGTGTCTTTTATATAGAAACAAAAGTGCATCAACGACAATAAAGATAACCGATATCTTTTTAGAAGATAACCGGTGTCGTTTCCCTTAAAATCCGTTTAATTAGGGCTACCCAGGCAGCGTTTGGTCTTATCTACCTCGTTTAGGCAGTCTTTCTTTCGGTGTGAACCAATTACTGAGATCTCGGATGATATGATAAGGTGAATTCATTTTTGAAGGTACGTTTAATGAGTGGGAATAAGCAGTTGATATTTTTTTATTATTCAACGTTCATAAGTAATAATAATAATAATAATACGATTAAAATTAGAAAATTTAAATACAAAATACTTATTCTACTTTACGTACACGTAGAAGGAAGAAATAAACGATTAGTACCGAAGCTGCTCTATTTAGAAGCTTGTTGGTACTTGTTCTTTAGGGATATATAGCCCAATTCGGGTTTAAAGGTCAATATCGGAGAAAATATTCCATCATCACTCATAATTTATTTGTCTCTGTCCATATTCAACTATTCTTATTGCCGGTTTTATAACAACATTAAAAATAAGAACAACCACATCTTGCACAACACATAGAATAAGAAAAGACTACACTATTTAAATTCAAATACTCACAATAGCACATAGGAATCAACAAAAGAACATGGGAATTATCAAACGTTTAATAAAAGTTATCGCTCTGTTATTACAAAAATATTAAGAACAAGCAACTAGTTATTCACCAAATGATGAAATATAGCTGCATCTGTCTGTTCCAATCCATTGCCTTACATAAACTTTAAACGTTGCTGTGGACATTTTTTCCTGTATGGGTCTTGGTATAATATTATAAAGTGTCGGTGCTAAATATTTGCAATGAAGCCTATTTCTTGTGGGGTATGTGTGCGATAAAGTTTCACGAATAATTTTTTCCCTATATATATTCATACTTAAATTGAAACAGTTAAGTTTCCTCATGTCCATTATTTTTGTTTTTTTTTTATAAAGTAAATTGGTTGGAAATAGTCGATTTTTTTCAAATATAATTTTTAGCATCCATTTTTGAATGATGGGTAATTGATGTAAGTGGCAATCTCGGACACCACCCCACTCGATCATTTCATATGTCAAATAAGATTGAACCAACGAATGGTATATTATGGTAAGGTTCTTGGTAAGGTATTGTTTTAAATATTTAAAAGTTAAAACTAAACCTCTAATTTTATTGGTCAACTGCTTTAATCGTAAATCCTATTTAAGATGTTGATCTACAATAATACCCAAATAATTTGTGGACGGTGATGCAGGAATTGACAACAATTCACTAATTTCTAAAGCACCTATTTGGGGAAGATTTCTGGTGTAAGAAGTAAAACTAATATATCTTGTTTTTTGTCCATTTAATGTTAGTTTGCTTTTCTTAAACCAATCTGCTGATATCTGCTCTAATTGAAAATCATTTTCGTTCTGTTTCTTCCCACAGTTCTTATAGAAAAAAGACTATTTATATATATATATATATATAATAAATAAACATGGTCTCATTACAGTGCCTTGGGGTACTCCACATTTAGTATCTCTCATTTCGCTATAAGTGTTGTTAACTTTTGCCACTTGTTTCCTACCTGTCAAATACCTTTCGATAATTTTATTGGCTACGCCCCGAATGCCGCAACGTCTTAATTTTTTTAAAAGTATTGAGTGGTTAACCGTGTCAAATGCTTTTGTTAGGTCTACAAATATACCTAAGATTGATTTATTATTATCCAAAGACCCCGATTTATGAAGTGGTATAACAGTGCCCATTTTTACAGTCATCTGAGGAATCAAATATTTCCAGGTGTTTACAATGATTAATCTCTTCCAGGCAGTTCAACTCCTGGAAGAAATTATTTATGGCTTAAACATTCTTTGAAGAAATATTTAAACTTCAATTTTCTGAAAGAGATAGCCATGATTGCCATACATCCTTACGACTTCTTTCCTTTTTCTCTTTTGTTCCTCCTTCAGACTTTTTCTGTCTGACGTTTCTTCTTGTGCATTCTGGATTCTCCTGATTGATATACTTTGCAGGAACGCATTTCTAGGATGGTGTTAAGTCCTTTGCATTTAATTATCCTGCGTCTTTTTTGTCTTATTGGACAGTTTTTCTTAAATGTTTTGAAAAGCGGTTAGTCAAAGTTAGGTGAAAATTGTAATACCAACATTGTCGGGAATAGTTTTGAATATATTTTTTTATAGAGTGTCTACTTGTTATGTTAGTGTAAATGTATGATTTGGCTTTTTCTATTTATTTTCTTGGAAACATTTATGTTTAGGAGAAGAGTTGTCGGAAGAATTTTTATTTAGAATTGAACTTTTATTTTTCACAGTTTTTTTGTTTAGAATTTGCTCTGTTGTTGTTATTTTTTATATTTTGGGTTTAGTCATTTGGTGTACTAGTATATTTGTAGATAATTTTACAGATCTAACAGTTTAATGAAAATAGTAAATTTATTGTAACCATATCTAAACAGTGTGCGTTGAAGTAATGATTCATCTCTTCCAGGTAGTTGTAGTCTTCATTTATTTCTTCAAGGAGTTTGTAATAATGAATCTCTTTCAGGCATTCGGAGTCTTCGTTCAATTCTTTTAGGATATTAAATTATTTCCAGAAATTTGGGATTAGGATAACGACCTTGTAGGAAGAACTTCAATTTCATGAAAGAAGTTATTTATGTCTGTAAATTTCTGGTAAAAAAAATCATTGAGCACATAAAACGATGGTTTCAATCTATGTTATATGTCAACTTTCAAGCAACAGATAAGAGCTTCAACTGCCTGTAAGGGAAATATAAGAGCTCCAGATACTTGGAAGAAATAGACCAAAGCTGCAACTACCTAAAAAAAGCAGCCATCCTGGATAGACAGAAGAATAAGTCAAACTGCGTGAAAGAAAATACTTATGACTCTAAATTACTAAGAGAAATAATCGAACTTCAATTTACTGGACTAAACATACCTAATTTTAAATTTCAGATACTTGAAACCCTTGTTTCAACAAGTATTTCAACGAGTAGGTCATGTGTCAATTTCCAGTAAAAACATCTATGGTACTAAGTATTTTGATGTAAAGTCTAGTATTTCCAGGTAGTTCTAAAGAATAAACAATTTTCTTTAACTATATAGTTTATTTATCGTTGAAAAATGTCTCATATTTTATCTAAAGAATCTACGTTGGAATCATCTTCCAGATAGTTGTCTACAGGCATATAACGTATTTAAAGAAGATCTAAGTACAACTTTTGATCTTCGTTTTAAACCAATCTTGGACTTAATTATTTTACTTGAAGAAGCTATTTGCTCTTTATCATAGAAATTTAAAATTAACAGAGAAAGCTCAAGTGTAATTTATTCAGTAATTTGGAGTATTGATGTGCTCCTTCCAGGCAGTCAAAAACCCTCTTCTCTTTCTTTTATAACTCTAAAGTCATGCTTTATTTCTTTATAAATTACCACTTCGAGCCAATTGAATTGGTAATTTCTTCCAGTAATTTGGAGTCATGATTTATTTAGTCTATTGGCTTCAGAAAAGCATCAAAAGCCTGTAAAAATTGACAGTATTTAACTGTCTGGAAAGTTGAATTTACGTTAGTGTTTTTTAGAGAGTAAAACCATAACTAGAATTTATGAAACATTGAATAAGAAAAGCTGAATTATAACTGACTAGAATATGAGAATTTTTTCTAGGCAATTGAAAGCATGACTTGTCCGACCAGGAATAGGTGAAAATATAGCCTAGAAGAAAGAAAAATATTCAAAAGCCTGGAAACTTGAACTAAGTTCTCTCAGATATAGTGAAAGTTAGCCTAGAAGAGGTAGTCAACAACCTGATATGTCTGGAAATAATGCTTCGAGTACCTGGAAGAAACAATTGCTAAAATTTTTACTCCAGGCAATAATTGCAACGCTTATAAGAAGTAATGAAATTCTTTGCCTGCTGTATTTTCTTTCAAAAGCCTTCACTACCTGACCAAAGTAACTAATGACTCATATTTATTGATTTTAAGAAATTAATAGAAACAACCCTCAATGCTGAGATTTTCCAGGCATTTTGCGGGTATACCCGTATCAAATTTTCGGTAAAAGTAATTTTTTGACATCGTTTTTGAACCCAAAAATTGGCTCTTAAAATCCGACTTCTCGGCTAATACGAGAGCTACGATCTTGCAGAGAGTCTCGTTGGATTCGGAAGAACAAAACTAAGAGAACACCGTTGGAATTTTCTCAAAAGTGCCCATAGAAGCCAAGATATCGACCTCCCAAGTTTGGGATTTTTCATTTTACACCCGTATCGAATTTTTTCACCAAAAATTGTTTTTTTTTCAAAATTGAACAAACTATACCAGCGGCTTGCTCTTATCACCTACATCACGAAAACACTGGATTATAATGAGATTCGAGCAGAATTAAGGAAATGAAAACACTTTAAAAATTTGGAAAAGGTCGTTTTATGACGTCGTTTTTGAGCTCAAAAATTGGCTCTAAAAATACCATATCTCGGCTAATATGATAGCTACGACCTTGCGGATTGTCTCGTTAGATTCAGAAGGATGAAACTAAGAAAAAACCGTTAGAACTTTCCCGATAGCACCTATAGAAGCCGAGATATCGAACTTCAAAGTTTGGAATTTTTCATTTTTCCGGTATACTCCCCGTATTGATTTTTTTCACAAAAAATTTATTTGCTTCGAAATCGAACAAACTATACCAGCAGCTTGCTCTTATCACCTACATCACAAAAACGCCGGGTTATAACGGGATTCGAGCAGAACTAAGGAAATTTGAGTACTTTGAAAATTCGGAAAAATTAATTTTTTGAACTCGTTTTTGTGCCCAAAAATGGGCTCTAAAAATGCGATATCTCGGCTAATATGAGAGCTACGACCTTGCGGATGGTCTCGTTCGATTCAGAAGAATAAAACTGACACAAAACAGTTCAAATTTTCCTGATGATACCCATAGAAGCCGAGATATCGACCTCCAAAGTTTGGGATTTTTAATTTTGCGGGTAAGACGTAGACTAGGACAAGAGAAAAAAATAAATTATTCACTCAAAACGCCTTCAAACGCTCAATTTTTAAATCCGAAAAAGACAAACGATCACATAAATCCACCGCGAAAAACCCCTTTTTCGGTTTAAAAGAAGAAACAAGACGTCGCGACGGCCGTCGCACGATCCGCCACCGCCGCGACGCTCTCGCACGGCCAGTCCGCATTCCAACTTCCTGGAAGCCGGAACTGCCACGTGACGTCAGCAGTAGAGCGCGTCGCGACGTCCATGTTACGTCACGATAGAACGACGTCGACTTTAAGGCGATTCGCGCTTTAAGTTTTTTTTTTTTTAATTTTATTAAATTTGTGGTTAAATTAAAAAAAAAAATAAAGTTTTAGGTTTTAAAATAATAACGAATTTCGCAGCCGTCTTTCGGACCGTTAATTTCAAATGCGACCTCCGTAGATAAACACGTATGTACGACAAACTTGGGTAAGTCTGTAGATAAAGTTTTTGAAGCAAATTTTGATTTTTTTTTAACACCAGGTTCACCACTGTTTCCTTTATTCCAATTACGGCATAAATTATTAAGGCTCTAAAACCATCTTATTAGAATAAAAAGAGCGTCATTATCACGTTCTAATTAAAAACGTGCATTACCTAATTTACTTGGTATGTATGTATGTGTGTAGCACCTTATTTACACGGATTAAGTCAGCTCTAAGACAATTTAAAAATATAAAATATTATGCGCCTAAAAATGTTATCTTCTGTTTAACATTCCACGGTCTTAGACGTTTAAATATAATTAGAAGTTTTGTAGATGGGTACAGTTAACAGGCGTATAAAATCTGATTTTATTGTGATACCCCTGCTGGAGGATGTATACAGTTTTTAATTTTTTTTTATATTATTATGTGTTTATTAAGTTGGTTTGAATTTATTAGTCAAAAGTATGTATTAATTTTTTTTTATTGCCAAAAACACGATTATACAAGGATAAGGAGGGCCAGTACAGGGATCTCCGTAACCATGAGAGTTAGAAAGTTGGTTAAATAGGAAGAGTTTAGCGGCTTTGGATGGTCAATAATATGCCGCTTTAAAATCTAAAAAATACCGAGTAGTTCCGGAGTTTTTTCGTGAAAAAAAAAATTTTGTGTTTTAAAAAAAAAAGTTCATGATGGTGGCCCAAAGACGAAACGTCGCATCTAAAATTTAATAACGGCATAAAATCTTAAAGAGGGAAAAAAGTGGATTTAAAAAAGATGACCACTAGACTCTCGGAAATTTACAATTTATTACTCTCAACATTTTTGAAATATAGTATAGTAATATTATTAAATCAGCCCCGTATACATAACTCCATTTTAACGAATACAAATGATTTTGGTAATATAACTAAGACATTTTTCTATAATAACTTATACGGCCATTTCCTTTTATAAATGAACACATTTTTGCTATGATTCAGACCTTTAAATTGTGTGATTTTTCCCAATTTAACAGTAGACTATTGGTATATTCTTCAAATGTGTAATCCATGGATGACCACTAGACTCTCGGAAATTTACAATTTATTACTCTCAACATTTTTGAAATATAGTATAGTAATATTTTTAATTCAGCCCCGTATACATAACTCCATTTTAACGAATACAAATGATTTTAGTAATATAACTGAGACATTTTTCTATAATGACTTATACGGCCATTTCCTTTTATAAATGAACACATTTTTGCTATGATTCAGACCTTAATTGTGTGATTTTATTCAATTTAACAGTAGACTATTGGTATATTCTTCAGATGTGTAATCCATGGATGACCACTAGACTCTCGGAAATTTACAATTTATTACTCTCAACATTTTTGAAATATAGTATAGTAATATTTTTAATTCAGCCCCGTATACATAACTCCATTTTAACGAATACAAATGATTTTAGTAATATAACTAAGACATTTTTATATTATGACTTATACTGCCATTTCCTCTTATAAATGAACACATTTTTGCTATGATTCAGACCTTTAAATTGTGTGATTTTTCCCAATTTAACAGTAGACTATTGGTATATTCTTCAAATGTGTAATCCATGGATGACCACTAGACTCTCGGAAATTTATAATTTATCACTCTCAACATTTTTGAAATATAGTATAATAATATTATTAAATCAGCCCCGTATACATGACACCATTTTACCGAATACAAATGATTTCAGTAATATAACTAAGTCATTTTTTTTTATAATTCACACGGCCATTTCCTCTCATAAATAAACGTATTTTTGCTATGATTCAGACGTTAATTGTGTGATTTTTTCAATTTAACAGTAAACTATTGGTATATTATTCAAATGTGAGTGATTCACTTCAAATATTAATAAAAATAAATTGGATTTTTTTTGAAAATGCGATTTTTTTACCATTAGTTTTACCTTCCAAATAAATATATTGACACTTCCTATAGAGTTCAAACCCTACCTTTTCTTCTTCTCGCTGTATTCATTATCTAGGTGCTACACTAACCTACATCCATGGATGACCACTAAACTCTCGGCAATTTACAATCTATTACTCTCAACATATTTAAAATATAATATATTAATATTTTTAAATCAGCCCTGTATACATGACGCCATTTTAATGAATACAAATGATTTTAGTAATATAACTAAGACATTTTTATATAATGACTTACACGGCCATTTTCTCTTATAAATGAACACATTTTTGCTATGATTCAGACTTTTAAATTCTATTACTCTCAACATATTTAAAATAAAATATATTAATATTTTTAAATCAGCCCTGTATACATGACGCCATTTTAATAAATACAAATGATTTTAGTAATATAACTAAGACATTTTTATATAATGACTTACACGGCCATTTTCTCTTATAAATGAACACATTTTTGCTATGATTCAGACTTTTAAATTGTGTGATTTTTCCCAATTTAACAGTAAACTATTGGTATATTATTCATATGTGAGTGATTCACTTTATATATTAATAAAAATTAATAGGATTATTTTGAAAATGCGATTTTCTTCCGTTAGTTTACATTACCTTCCAAATTAGTATATCGAATATTACTTACCCTTTTTATAGTGTTCGAACCCTACCTTTTCTTCTCACTGTATTCATTACCTAGGTGCTAAGCTTACCTACACCCATGGATGACCCTAAACTCTCGGAAATTTACAATTTATTACTCTCAACATTTTTGAAATATAGTATATTAATATTTTCAAATCAGCCTCGTATGCCCGTGACGCCATTGTAACAAAAAAAAATTATTTTAGTAATATAACTAAGACATTTTTCTATAATGACTTACACGGCCATTTCCTCTTATAAATGAACACATTTTTGCTATGAATCAGACCTTAATTGTGTGATTTTTTCCAATTTAACAGTAAACTATTGGTATAATATTCAAATAAGAGTGATTCACTTCATATATTAATAAAAATAAACAGGATTTTTCTGATCGGGATATCTTACGAACCCAAACCGTTTAATGGCTGATAAAACTGAAAATTGAATAAAAGCTTTAAAAATGCGCTGTCATGATACATCGTAAAAAAATCCTTAACTTTATTTCATTGAGCAATTAGTTGTTTTAAAGCCGCGCATACGGTTCTCGGAAAAAAACATTTTTATTTGCTTTTGGTTAAATCTAATATAACGATTGTTTTTATCACAATATGGACGTGTATGTTTTTACTTAATTAGGTTTAATAGCGTATAATGTTTGTTTTGAAAATATTATTAAATTAAATAGGAAGATTTTGAGAAGGCAGGACAATATTATTTTATTTCCTACTTATATTATTAATAGGCAGCAAGGTATTTCGCTTAGGAGCATACGTCTGAATTGTCCTGCACGTATCCAAAATAGTTTGACAGCATCTTTTTACTTTATATTTTAAAATTCTTCCAGAAGATGTTTTGTTTTTTTTTAGGTTATTGTCTTCCTTAGGAGTTTTATATTAGCACCTCAAGTCAAACTTTTGTCTTAGATTCAGATGTTTTTTAAGGGCGCCTCATAATTTACATTGGATTTGCTTGTTTGTCAAGTAAATTGAACCTCCTTCTGTTCATTCGTTTAATGCAAGATATTACCTGGATTATTTCCAGATTTAAATTTATACGAATTACCTGGGATCTTTGTAGTTATAGTTTTATAGGACGACTTTGCCTCCATCTTATCCTACATTCCATGAGGAGAATTCCAATCGATCAATTGTTCACTTGATGGAATGTAAAATAAGATATGATTTTTTAAGTTATAGTAGACTTTTCTTTTGATAAACAGTTTGCTAGTGAAGTGGACTTTATAGAAGTTTTAGTCTTTATTCGATTAATAATAATAGAAAAAGCTCTTAAACCGACCCAAAGCAGACAAATCCGGATGGTACCACCTGCATTCTGTAATAGGAATTAATTTTGCAAATCAAACTATGGAAGTGGCATACGTAATTGCATATTAGCCTGTACCATTTTTGCATACTTAATAAGGTTTCATTACTCTCTACCTTTTTGAAATAGACTATAGCTTAATGATTAAAGCTAATATAAGTCGACGTTAGTCTGTTGTCAATCTTATGACACTTGAACATGTCCACGCACATTTATTTCTATTTTTTCATTGGAAAAATACAGTTAAGCTAATTTAAACCAAAAAAAGCAAATTTCCATTCAAAAATTATTATTCAAAGTAATATTCTATTAATATAATAAAAATAAAAAAAATCATCAAACAAAAATACTTGCAAACGAAATTTGGCTTGTGGAAAGTACTGATAATATTAATTTACTAATTACTGCTATAATCTTTTAATGATTTATGATCCCCAATCACTTGATTTAGAAAGTAAATCTAAGAAGGAATTTATAATATAAAAAATTAATAGGGTCCATACAGGATTTTGCTTGATATAGGCCACTGCTTTTACTTACAATAAAAAATGGTATGTTAAGTCTCCAGTAAATCAATTTTGTCTGTAAATGAGTGAAGTCAAATCAGTCAATCAAATCAAATCAGATTAAGAAAAATACAATTTTTTATGATTAAAACCTTAATACGTGACATTTATATTTTTTTATAAACTTTCAATGAAGCTCACTTTAATCAATAACAATAGTAAAATCTGATAAACCGACCCAAAACCAGACATACCGGGGTGGTACTACTTGCAGTCACTTGGCTTGCATAATCACCCTGTACCACTTAAGAATACTTAATAAGGTTTTACTACTCTCTACATTTTTGAAATAGACTATAGCTTATTGATTAAAGCTGATATAAGTCGATGTTGCTCTGTCAATCTTTTGACACGCTTTCCACTTATAGCTTGAACATATCCAGAAGGTCCGGGCACATTAATTTCTACTTTTCCATTAAAAAAGTCATTTAAGCCGATTTAAACCGAAAAAAAGTGAATTTTCGTTCCTCTATACTAAAAAAAGGAAAAAAGCGAGAAAGGAAAATGATGTTTAATTTCTTTTTATGGGAAAATTCTACTACTAACAGTTAATTCATATGCGATCAGCAATCTTGACGTTTGTTATGAAAGTCAGTTTCCAATTGTTGATTGATCCAGCTAATTAGTCCTATTTTCCAGAAGAAAACTCTTTTTGAGTAATAGAACTAGAAGTCTATTCCAGGCATTTGATTAACTGCACTTTACTCAATGGTTCATTGGATCAAAGGCTATTTAACCAGCTTGCCCATATTCTAGTAATAGAATGACACTTATTTCACTAATAATTTTTATATTTTATTTGGAGACTCTATTACCAGAAATTTGTATATGCCATGGGAAAATTATTGTTTTAGACATTTTTTAATTATCAAAAAATATTATTCAAAGTAGTTTTCTACTAATATAATTACTAGAAAAAAAACCAAACAAAACAAAAACAAAATTAGGTTATATTACTCTCTACTTTTTTTAAACAGAGTATAGCTTATTGATTAAAGATAATATAAATCTGTTTTTACAATAAAAGGAAACATTAACAGTTAAAAAATCAGATTTGTCAAAAAATGAGTGGGGATTTAAAAAACATAAGGAAAAATCCTGACGTACATATACTTTCCAAAATATATATTCTGCTGTTTTACTAATGTTTAATTAAATCAAATAACGAAAATACAATTTCTTATGATGATCGATATTGATCAATCTATTTACAAACGAAATTTGTCTTGTGGAAATTACTAATAATATTAATTTACTGATTACTTCTATAGTAATATTTTAATGATGTATAGTTTTAATCCTTGGACTAAGAGAGTGAATCTAAGAAGGAATTTATGATTCAAAAAGTTCTAATTAATGGCGTCCATACAGAACTTTTGCTTTATATACGCCACTGCTTTTTCATAAAATAAAAATTAAATCCCTATTTATTCTTTCTTTCAGGAGTAATAGAACTAGAGGTCTTTGTTGAGAAAGAGATAGAAACTATTCAAGGCATTTGATCCACTACACTTTACTCAATGGTTCTTTGCACCAAATGCTATTTAGCCAGCTTGTCCATATTCTAGTAATAGAATGAGACTTATTTTACTAATGAGTTTTATATTTTAATTGGAGACTCTGTCAAACCACAAATCTGTAAATGCCTTAAAAAAAATATTTTTTTATACTTTTTTTTTATCAAAAATTATTATTCAAAGTAGTTTTCTATTAATATAATTACTAGAAAAAAAAGCCAAACAAAACAAAAACAAAATTAGTTATATTACTCTCTACTTTTTTTAAACAGAGTATAGCTTATTGATTAAAGATAATATAAGTCTTTTCTTACAATAAAAGGAAGTACAGTTAAAAAATCAAATTTGTCAAAAAATTAATGAGGACTTAAGTATATATACATTTTTAAAGAAAAAAACTTGACGTCATATATTTTCCAAGAAATATATTCTGCTATTGTACTAATGTTTTTTTAAATCAGATATTGAAAAAAACAATTTTTTAGGTACCACTTTTGCATAATTAATAAAGTTTTGTTACTTTCTACATTTTTTAAATAGACTATAGCTTATTGATTAAAGCTAATATAAGTCGCCATTGCTCTGTCGCCAATCTTTCGACCTCATATCTTAAAAAATTCAAGAAGGTCTACGCACAATTATTTGCACTTGAATCAGTAAATCTAAGAAGGAATTTATAATACAAAAAATTGCAATTTAATCAATGGCTTCTATACAGGACACTGCTTTTTCTTACAAAGAATGATCTTGGATCTAAATCTAATTTGTCAAAAATTTAAAGGGGATTTAATAAAATATATGTTTTTGAAGAAAAAAACCTTGACGTCATATATTTCCCAAGAAATATATTCTGCTATTAAACTAATGTTTTTTTAAATTAGATATCGAAAAATACAACTTTTAATGATTAATATGTAATATTATGTAAAATTTTTAAATAAAGTTTGTTTTAATTTATATTAGAGTGCTCTGACTGTACGCTGCACTTTGTCGTACCAATTTCAGTGTTTATCCGATGGATAACAATAATCAGGGACCCATTGCATAATTCCAACAATTACTTTTGCATACTAAATAAGATTTCATTACTCTCTACATTTTTGAAATAGACTATATCTTATTGATTCAAACCAATATAAGTCGATGTTGTGCTGTTGTCAATCTTTTGACACGCTTATAGCTTGAACATATCCAGAAGGTCCAGGCACATTTATTTTTACTTTTCCATTAAAAAATCACTCCCTATACTGAAAAAGGAAAAAAGCGAGTAATTCAATTGGCATCGATGGCGGTGCCCGATAATAATTACCTTATCTAAGGTTTCAATTAGAACCATGATTAACAGCCTAAACCCTAATTTCTTTTCATGTGAAAATTCTACTAGTAACTGTTAATTCATATGTCTGAAAGTGAGTACCCAATTGTTGGTTGGTCTAGCTAATTAGTCCTATTTTCCAGAAGAAAACTCTTTTGGAGTAATAGAACTAGAGGTCTTTGTCGAAAATGAGATAGAAGCTATTCAAGGCATTTGATTCACGGTACTTTACTCAATGGTTCTTTGAATTAAATGTTATTTAACCAGTTTATCCATGTTCTAGTAATGGAATGAGACTTATTTTATTAATGAGTTTTATATTTTATTTGGAGATCTATTACCAGAAATCTGTATATGCCATAAGAAAATTATTTTTTTATCCATTTTTTTTTATCAAAAATTATTATTGAAAGTAGTTTTCTACTAATATAATTACTAGAAAAAAACCAAACAAAACAAAAACAAAATTAGGTTATATTACTCTCTACTTTTTTTAAATAGAGTATAGCTTATTGATTAAAGATAATATAAGTCTTTTCTTACAATAAAAGGAAGTACAGTTAAAAAATCAAATTTGTCAAAAAATTTATGAGGACTTAAGTATATATACATTCTTAAAGAAAAAAAACTTGACGTCATATATTTTCCAAGAAATATATTCTGCTATTGTACTAATGTTTTTTTTAAATCACATATGAAAAAAACAATTTTTTAGGTACCACTTTTGCATACTTAATAAGGTTTTGTTACTTTCTACATTTTTTAAATAGACTATAGCTTATTGATTAAATCCAATATAAGTCGCCATTGCTCTGTTGCCAATCTTTCGACCTCATACCATAAAAATTTCAAGAAGGTCTATGCACAATTATTTGCATTTGAATCAGTGAATCTAAGAAGGAATTTATAATACAAAAAATTGCATTTTAATCAATGGCGTCCATACAGGACACTGCTTTTTCTTACAAAAAATGATTTTGGATCCCTAGTAAAAAAATCTTATTTGTCAAAAAATGAATGGGGATTTAATAAAATACACGTTTTTGAAGAGAAAAACCTTGACGTCATATATTTCCCAAGAAATATATTCTGCTATTGTACCTACTTATGTTTTTTTAAATCAGATATCGAAAAATACACATTTTTAGATAGATATGGAAGTGGCATATATCATTGCATAATTCCAACAACCACTTTTGCATACTAAATAAAATTTCATTACTCTCAACATTTTTGAAATAGACTATAGCTTATTGATTAAATCCAATATAAGTCGATGTTGCGCTGTTGTCAGTCTTTTGACACGCTTATGGCTTGAACATATCCAGAAGGTCCAGGCACATTTATTTCTACTTTTCCATTAAAAAATCGCTCCCCTATACAAGGAAAAAAGCGAGTAATTCAATTGGCATCGATGGCGGTGCCCGATAATAATTACCTCATCTAAGGTTTCAATTAGAGCCGTGATTAACGGCCTAAACCCACGTGAGTGCGTATATACAAATCTATTTTATTCGAAAGATCTTTATCAGTGGCTTAATAGGCCTGCCAGCGAACACACACCTCTTAGGCGAGACACTTTATATAGGTATACATATTTTTCGATCTGTTATGGAAATTATTACTATTGCAAGCCTATGGACTGTCACGTATTTATTATACCACAATGGTAATAAATAAAGCATATTGGATTTTTTTTTAAATGGAAAAATGTTCATTAAACGGCAATTTTCAATGGAAAGAAGTGTTGGTGAATTCTTTAAATATTTACGGCGGTGACAGGTTGGAATTGATCGGCGCTTGAATAGTTCGGGTCGTTTTCCAGCCGAAGAATTTATATTGTATGACCTCTTATTTGGGCCTACTATAGTGTCAAAATAACTGTTACGAGGATCTAGAGGGGATATTTACAAAATTTTAATATTCAAATGATCGTTTCTCACTTTGGATCTATTGATTTTCTTTGCTTACAAATTATTTTCCTCTAATAATTATTTATAGTTTTTATTAATTATTTTCTGTTTCTCTAGGCAAATTAAGGCAATTTTGATTAGTCCACTTACTCTTCCTCTATTTTAATTTTTTTAGATATTTCTAGAACTATATCTTGTTCACATTTAGGTATTCAATGACTCTATTATATTATTATATTTCAAATACCTGACTAATGAAATTTTACATTTTTTCCAGGTAGTTGTTGATTGTTCAACTTCCTCCAGGATAATTAAATTAATTTTTAAATACTTACAGGCAATTAAAGCTAACCTCTGTTTTCTCTCAGATTTCTCCTGTAAAGGTTTATCTTCTTTTTTTGTTCTTTCATACTCCTTCATCGTCTTCTTTTACACCTTTTTCTTCACTTCTACGTATTTTTTTATCAATTTTTCATTCATTTTTCTGTTTGTTCATTTCTACTATTTTCGTTTATTGTATCCAGTCCACATTTTCTATTATTTTTTTTAAATTTAGTTAAACAAATATTTGAAGCCCCAATAACATTTAGTGTGTCATATTTTTGATTTTTATTTTTCTTTTTTAATTTATTGATACTTCGTATTTATACTGTAATATAATATTTCTTTTAGTCCCTATCTTGCCCTCTGAATTCTTATTTTAGAAATTTGAGTATAAATAAGCAGGGAAATAGAAAGGGACGGGGGGATTAAAGCACGAAATCAAAAGTAAAAGTAATTTTTTCTTACAAGAACCTAAATCACTGCAATTTTATTGTTTTGCATTCTCATATCTTTATTAGCCAGATATTTTTTTATTTATTTCAATTTTTTTTCATTAATTTTATTTTGTATTATTTTTCATATTATTTAATTTTTTTGCAACAAATTCAAATTACTTAATATTCCTTAATCTTAAACAAATTTGTAAGGAAACTTCACCATAATTACCGATAATATTCCTCATAGGAAATCTCATATTTACTTAGATGAGTATTCAAAATTTGAATGATTGCTCTGAAGTAAATTCCAATAAATGGCCTCCTAGACCACCTGATCTAACACTATTAACCAATTTTCATTATTCCTCAATTTCCTATAGTGTACATAAAAAAAACAATAAAATTACTAAAACTGGTAACTATCCAGAGTCTTATAAATAGCCATCTGGATCACCAGATCTACAATAACACGATAATTGAATTGATACCATCAGCAAATAAGTTTTATTTCATTACCAAATCATGCACAAATTGATTAAGGAGCATTTGATCTAAAGAATCATTTTGTAAGTAAATTCTAATAAATGGCGACCTAGATCACCAGATCTAACACCATTAACCAACATATACATCGCAAAAAACTCATTGCTAAATAATTTTAAGATTGTCAAGAATGGCCATCTGGACCACCAGATCTTTTGTCACAAGATAATTTTCACCAACTCCTAAAACACTTTGAATTGTGGCGATAATTCAAAATAAAATAATGAAACGTTTAACAAGACTAAACTCTTTAGTTGGACTGCAGATTGTAATAAATAGCCATCCAGATGACCAGATCTAGCACCCTCAGTCCATCAATCATCAGCAGATCAAATACAATAATCTTTATGCGTTTTAACGCTTTTGCTCTTAGTTTTGAGCGTTATGAGTAAACTTCTTTATTTATAAGTTCTGCTGTTTAGTCAACATCGATGATATCATCTAAAATGAAATGCCATTACCAATTTATGGATAAATTAGTTAAAAAGCATTTGATTTGAAGAATCACTGCATAAATAAATGCCAATAAATGGATGGCCACCTAGATCACCAGATCTAACACCATAAACCAACTTTTATCAGTAGCAGACCAAATACAATAATCTTTCTAAGTTTTTACAGATTTTCTTAATTTTTAACATTAAGAGTTAATTTCTTTATTTATAAGTTCTACTGCGTAGTTGTCATCTAAGTATAATCAATCATAAGTGAAATTTAATTACTAGAATATAGACTAACTGGTTAAAAAGCATTTGATTCAAATACCACTGAGTGAAGCTAAGTGAACTAAATGCTTTGATACTTGAATACAAAAATCTTTCATTTATGTGATCATCGGCAAATAAGTCTCATTTTATTACTTATGAAGAGCGTTTAATGTAAAGAATTACTGCGTATGCAAATTCTAATGAATGGCCACCTAGGTTACCAGATCTGACTTTATCAGAAATTTCTATTAATTTTCAATTTCTGGTAAAATATCCATCAAGACAACGGTAAAATTGTTAGCTAAGTAGCCTTTGGATGGTCATAAATGACTACTTGGATAACTACTAGATCTGCTATCTCAAGAAAATCTTCACACATTTTTAAGATTTTAAGAGTTAACAAGGCCAAATTCTGACTTGAGCAGCAGATTCTACTGCAATATAAAAATCTTCCTACGCTAGTTCTACTGGTTAGTCATCATCTATAATTATCAACAAATAAGTCTCATTTCATTACCATTTGTTGATAGACAATAGTGTAGCTAATTTAGTGAATCAGATGCTTTAAACAGCTTCTCCCTCAGTTCGAAGAAGTTGGATCAGAGAAAAATACGGAAGAAAATGTATATAAAGATTCATCAGTATCCTTATTTTATGAGACATTGAGGCTCTAAGAGGAACTGAGGAAAATCATATTTTCGACCCAACCACTCACAAGAAGAGTTTCCTCCTGAATCATATGCAGCGTTATTACACCTAAAGTAATTCGTTGGACTAATTATTATTTGGTTAATTAGTTTTAGAAGGAAACTCAAGTTTACCAATCAGATCCATCTAAATGACTCAGTATTTACTGAAAGAAGTTGTGACAAAAAAAATTTAATGGAGAACAAGCATAATAGGAAATGATTCAGAAAATAAGAATATCTGTTGCTATATGGATCAATTTAATGATTATCAAAAGGAGAGTTTGCTATGATATGCTGCATCATAGGTTACATTCCATTAACTGCTTATTAAGCCATGCCTTTCAATGAAATTATCACTAATACTTTCAGTCCAGTCATGGTCAATTTGAACCATTTCTTCAAGTTTTGAGTCAGAAGATTCATTTGTACCCTGGTTGTCTCTTATCGTACACTTTTCCTTGTAGAGTTAATTGAAGGAGGCCATAACGTTGTTCGTTCTTCATACTATGGCCTAAGTATTCCAATTTACTTAATTGTGGTAATAAATTCGCATTCCTTTGACATTCTGCGTATTACTTAATTATTTATGATTCAGGGGATTCTTAGGACCCGTCTGTAGTATCACATCTTGAATGAAATAACTGGAAGAGTTATAAGGAAACTGGAAAGAGAGTGCCGAGAGCGTCCAAGCCTCCGCTCCATATAGCAGAATTGAAAAATTATAAAACTATAGGACGAGGATCTTGGTTTTCAGAGATAGGTCAAGGCTATTGAAGACTATCAATTGACTCTGTTGGTTAATGACGAGCGTTTGCTAATGTCTAAAGATTTTGTATTTTTAATGTTTAGATCCAATCCATACTGTTTGCTACTACTACTACTACTGTATGCGAGTTATTTGGTTATAGTAAATATTTTGGATAATTCTCAGATCTTTATCATCTATGCCAATCTCTTTAGGCAGTGGTATAACTTTATGCCTAACTGTATCGAACGCCTTCTGGTAGTCCACAAAGCTTACATATATATGACAGTTGCCTGAAATGTGTCTTTCGTGTACCCAGAGCATTACGAAGCCCAAATTGTGTACGTGTTATTTGTTCTTCATATTTTTTTATACACTCTCTTGTAAATAATTTTTAGGAACGTCTTAAGCAGATGGCTCGTTTTTATTCCGTTGTCATTCATTAATTTTAAACCTTTTGATTAAATGTTATCAGATCATGTTGTTTGATTCCTCTTATAGCACCTCCTCCCTCGTCGCGTCGGTATTAATCAAACCTCTAGTTATGCAGTCTGTGCTACTTGTGTCATTGTGTCGCTCATCCCTAAATGTTTCATTCAAGCGTCGTTTCTTTTTTTTACTTCTATTATTAGGTTTCCTCGAGTATCAATTAGGCATTCAACCTGTTTAGGTTTATTGAGGCCTACCGCCTCTTTGACCTTTTGGTGGAGGTTGAATCAGTCATGTTTTTGTTATAATAGCTGTATTTCTATGCATTTGTCCGTTCCCTGGTAATTTTTTGCAGTTCTAACAGCATTTTTAACTTCTTTGACTATCTTTTTGTATATTGTTGCCATTTTTTAACCTTACGTCTTCCTTTCGTCATGCCTAATATCTCTTAACATATCCGTTTCTCTCTTTCAACTCTTGTTGGATTTTGATGCTTATTCTGAGTTAGCGTGCGTAATTTCTTGACTTCTTCTTCTGTATTACTAGTATACTTTTCAATATTTAGATGTTCTCTCACGTACTATTGTGCATTCTGATGTATGCGTTCGTGTTTTACTTGTCCTACATCACTACAGTGATAGACAA
This sequence comes from Anthonomus grandis grandis, assembly GCF_022605725.1. NCBI lineage: Eukaryota > Metazoa > Arthropoda > Insecta > Coleoptera > Curculionidae > Anthonomus > Anthonomus grandis. The sequence continues at coordinate 4,846,646 of NC_065548.1, forward strand.
TATATTGGATTTATTGATAAACTGATGGTATGAAAGATCCGGCCTAAAAGATCCCATCGAAGGTCCGATTTGGCGAAACAATTTGCAAAGCGACGTTATTACGAGAGGCCCGACACTCATTCGCTCTGGGAGTTTGTCGATGCGATGCGGATCGTATCGAAAATAAAACCTGTTGGAGTTTCCGATGCCCAATCCGTTGCTGCTCCCGCTGCAGTAGTAGTAGTAGCAGCAGCAGCAGTAGTGGCGAACGTAATAGATTGGCAGCTATTTTTCGCGATGAAATAACGACCGTTCTTTGCCGTAGGTCTGACTTTTCCGATTTCTTTCATGTTCTTTATGACGATGACAGTCGCTTTGCCTATTGAGAAATCTTAATTTATTTCGTTTAAAACATTCAACGGTCTTTGAGAAACATGAAAAATATTTCATTTCAGGCCCAAAAAAAAATCTGGTGATCTAGGTGGCCATTTGCTACCACCACGATGTGCGTTACATTTGGAATTATTTCACCGATCTCCTATAGCGATAATATCATTAAATTCTACGACAGCACCATCTCACAATTGCAAGTAATAAAAATAAATCTTTATTAATAAAATATTGCCAAGTGGAACGAGCGTGGCGCGCTTTGAAATACAGTCGGGCAATTTATCGTGGCTCATTACCGGCCTTTATGCAATTACATAGAAGGGTACCTACGGTACGTGATAAAATGCGCTGAAAGAGTCAGTCTATCGCTTTGTTGTGGTGCTGCTGGCCAAGCTCGGGGAAAAATTCGCACCTCACCTGTGTATGTGTGTGCATACGCGCATTTTGTGTGTAGGAAGTCGCCGACGAACAGTACTTTATGGCACTGGGTACTTTATGATTTTTGTATGCCTAAGAACGTACCGGGGATCAGACTGCTTGCTTCGGTCAGCGAGAATTAGATGACTAGTTTATAATGCAGATTCACGAAAACACTCTTCATAAATCATTTACCAACGGTGTTACGTTGTACTGAAGTCTTTAAGTAAATAAAACACTAGTAATTAACCAAGACACTTTAATAACTGAACAATTCTCGTTTTTAACATAATTCGTAATAACATGTGAATTCCGCCTAACGTCCCATAATAATTGACACTTGTCATTACATATAAGCGTGTATTGAGCGTACGATACTAAAGGTGAATTTACATGACTTGGTAACGGAATAATTTACTCATGACTGTAGGCCCAATATATAACAATCTGATAAAAATAAAAGTAAACTTCAATTTACTGTTCAAGACAATTTAAGCAACAGCAATAGATATATAGATATTAATAAAGGTTAATAGAGACTGTATATCTAGAATCTAAATGATACTTACAAAAGTAGTCTACTTGAGAAAAGACGGTTAATCAGTTTGCTGACATTAGTGACAAAAGAACTGCATCCATAATATGGTTTGTGAGAGGGTACATGAAAAGATGCTGATTTTCTGATCAAGCTACCATGATCTTGAAGTCTAATTTTGTGCAGTACATCCATTGGTTAAATCGTGATTTTCGACGAGTCTAAAGACCAATAAGAGGAAGTTCACTCTCAAATTCTTCATAAACTATAGGTAAAGGGGTCATCAATATACCTTAAAAACTTGTGCTGGACTTGTTTAATGATTTGTGTGAGGTTGTGAGAATGTAGTGACCTGGTGTTATACTGTAAAAGAGGTTTATGGAATTTATATTCTGAAAATTTTTGATTCATTGCTAGATAAAGACCAACATTTTTAGAGACTTGGACACAGCTGACATAACATGAGATCTTTCATACTAGTGACAATCTTCAAAGGGAGAACTTCAATGCATATAAGTAAAGAGAAGCAAATAAAACTCAGCAAATAATCCAACGAAGAATTCGGTTCGCAGTTGTTTAATTAAATTTCAATCAAAAACAAACCCAGTAACTAACTCGCTAATTAAAAAAATCCACTTTCGGTGTGATCAAATTAAAAAAATAAAATAAAAGATTATAGCTCCCAAATGGATGTCGATGATTTATTTCAAGACTGCGTTCGTATCTGATAATATAAATCAATTTTTTGCTTTCTTTTGTGCGAAAGATTCGTTGCAGTGTTTGATCAAACGCTTTTATCTTAAATTAAATCCAATTCGGAGGGTGGACCCTGTTGGCTATTTGTTTTTGGACATGTCTGATCCTTTTGGTTTTTTACATTTTGTTGCAGTGGACGTAGAAATGTATATGGAAGCAGTCCTGAATTCAAAGTGAAGTAATCAAGAGGAAAATTGAAAAAGTGATGGAAACTGTATAAGAGTTTCATCTACGGTTGAAAGGACAAAAAGGCTGAAAAGAGAAGAACAAGGTTAAGTTTGTTTTTGATGTTTTTTTTGGAAAGGGCGTAAAAAATTTCAAAGGAAAAGGAAGACTTCAAGGTTTCAGTTTTCTTCAAGAGATCGTAAATGAAAACCGAGACAAAAGAACTTCAAAAAGAAAAGGAAGAAAACTATTAAAGAAACGTCCAGAGGAACCAAAATGATTACAAGCTTATTATGAGAAGGTCAAAATAAGTTAAAATCAAGAATCATATCTCTTACCTTTAAATTTGAATATCAGTTACTGTCATAGAAAAAACCTGATCATATTGGACAGGGCCTGCAAAGAAAGAGGTTTAATTTTCTTAAATCTGGGAGTAAAAAAAAGTGGATACTGGATAAAAAAAAAACATTACATTGAATCTCAATATTCAGAAGGTCTAAAAATATTGGGATAAGTTAAGAAGCATGAATTGATGAAGATCACTCTAAAAAGTAAGACAGACTAAAACAGTCAACATGACAAATCTTTAAAAATGAAAGATGTACAAAACAGAACTGCACTAAAGAAGATTCACTATTAGACAACAAAAAGCTAGAGGCAGAATCCTAATTAAGACCTTAGAGAAAATAAAATAAAAAGAAGGGTTCATCACATGTATGCAGCGCACCCTTCGCAGCCATTGGAACTATTTGAGAAATAAATATGAATAATCGATATTGCAGGTAGTGACAATACCGACTGGGTCTTATCAAGAAAGACGCGGGATATTCGAATTTGATATAGGTGGGATATTTAAATTTAAGGCATGCAGGTATACATTCTAGCCATACATTCATAACCAATATATCTCGTAAATTATTAGAGATAAGCAAAAGGTTTTATTTAGAGAAATTATTTGGACATTAGATCAAAACGAGTTTTCAAATCTTTCCGAGTTCAATAAAAGGAAATACATAAAGTAAAACAAAATATAAAATTTAATAAATCGTCTAAAAAAGAGAAGAAAAACCTGTAAAACTGTCAGCTGATCAAGCAATTTCCAAAGTAATTTCTCGCGTAATATATGTCAATTATTTTTAATGATCCGTATACTATTTGAACCTTGAGTTTTTATTTTTTGACCAGAAATCCTGTGACTTATGCTAAAGTGTTCTCATTATTATAGGTTCGATCCAGATCAATAATTGGTCAATTTAAGTCACTATTTTTAATACCAATTAATAAGACAAAATTAGTTTCAAAATCTTTGTATTCCAAAGTCTTGTAAGCTGTCTAACTTACAATTTCTATCGAATACTGGTGTCAGTAAATTATTTACTAAAGTACACTTAGACGGATTTGTATTTTGGGTTCACGATTGGTGCATTCTACCTTCTTCGCACTTAAAAATTTAAATTATCGCTCTACAGGTCTTCCATAGCTGTGATAATAGTAAACCATCCAGATTTAAAAGGCATTTTTTTATCTTTCTCATCTTTACCAGAACAGATATGCATCTCCTATAAAGTTATCTATATTCATGCTTACAAGTTCATCTATTGGGACTATTAAAAATAGTTGGTCAATATCATCAATAAATTCTGCTCTAAGTATGGCATTTACTGGCATACTTTTAAAACTACCTTTGACCATTGCCTTAACACTTAAAGCAACGCTGTGACTTACAGTTTCGGCAACTACAGACACCTTAATTTTCTAAACGACTGCTGTTCTTATAATTTCAATAATATTTTGGAATATGTACTAACGACCGAAATCTTCTTGATTGATTTATGTGGAGGAATTTATTCATGGAAGCTAATTTAGTTCCATATTATTCCGTTTTGGTCCCATACACTACATTATACTGTGATTCCAGTTTCTTCAGTTTGGATAATGGCTTTTTTAATGAGCATTTATTCCTGCTTCCTTGTTTTATGAAGACCATTTAATATAGAGACTAAAACATGATTGCCAAGATCATTTTTTCTACCTAGTGGTGCTATGTCAACATATCCGTCTATTTTGTTATTGAATTTGTTATACACTAGTTCTTCAGAAAAAGATATTTCATTAAAAATTAACGAGCAATCGCTATCAATAGGTTTCATCTGTACTTATAAAGTCAGTTATTTGTTCATTCAGCAGTAAAAATTTGTATGATTTCGGTCCTCTTTTATAGAGGGCCAAAGCATATACTTTATCTCTTGTTGTCCATGTTGGTCGTTTTGCTTTTGGAGAAATGACGATACAGTTGGATCCATGCAATTTAACATACCTTTTCCAGCTAGTTGATAAACAGTTTTTAACGTTATTTAAAATTTCGTTTTTTGGTTTCCAGATTTTATTCTTTTGGGAATTTGAGAAAGTCTTGTTGTTCTTTGACTGAGATTGACAATGCGAGTTCCATTTATTTTTATATAGCCTCATTAATTGTATTAAAAGAGGACTCTGTTAGAGCGGGCATGTTTATGCAACTTATTATATTAATCTTCTTGCTAGGAACTTTCTTTAGACATCCAAATTTTACTAGTCTCCTTTTAAATAAACATGTGAATAATTCTAAGTCAAAATGGTTTTTACGAAGAACATGTCTTTTGACAGAAAAGGGCAAATTCAAATTTTCAACCCATTTCTTTCGTATTACCGAATCTGAAGGAACTTCATTTTTTGGAATTGAAATATAATGGACATTAGGACAATTAGGACAAAAGGCCAATTGACCAACAATAGGAAATTGTTTAATGTATTTGTATTGAGCAATTATTTTACATGTCTATACAAAGCATTGAGTTATCATTGTAAAATACAATTAATAAAAACAATAATTGTTTTTCACAATTACAGGTGATAAACCTAAAAATCTAAAATTTACATAAAAGTATATACAAACCTTTACCAAGATCTACTTTTCTGTAGATTTTTATTGAAGATTTTCTCCAATTTTTCACGGTAAACACACGACTACATTTTATAAGTTACTTATTAAATACTACGTAATTACTAAGTAAATGTAACAGACCAATTATATTATACAGAGTGACAAGTTACAACATTGGGTATGTACCGTTTTCAACTGTCAGTACAGGATTGTACTGTGCTGATTTTACTGTAATTTGTCGTTCCGATTTTATACAGCGTGCTGTTTTGCTCCAAAAAAGGAACAGTTTTCACAACCACAACATAACCTATAAAACCTAACCTATAAAACTTTCGAACAAACATATTTCCTGTGAGAAAGTAAAATACACGTGTACTTTTGTGCCTTTTACTTTCTGCAGTGCAGTATGTGCACAATTACGAGTTTTCTTAAAAATTTAAAAGGCTAAAGAGCACAAATTTGGGGTCTTAGGAAAAATTGTGTATACCTACATTACTCATGAAAAAAGTAAATTTCATACACTCGTGTGAATTTCAAAAACATCACCACTTGAGTGAAAAATATCACTTTCTTCACTAGTAATGTAATATACTATATTATCTTTTGAATTTGTACCTAGGTACCTGAAATGCATCCTAAATTGCTCTTCGGAATATAGGTTTATCACGTTTTCCAAATAATTTGGAACGCGAATACGGGCCTGTCCTTGAGCCTGTAATTGGGCAATATAAAAGTCTTCTTGGTCCAGTTCATCTTCCTCATCATCAGTTAATATTAAAAGGGAAACGGTGTTTGCCACTATCATGACTGCTAAATTATTGGGGTTCATAGCCATAGCTTTTATTTTGAACAATTTATGTTTTGAACTGACAATTTTGACATTCCCGCACTATTTTACTGTACCTACAGTAGCTTTTATCCCCAGTCAATCCAGTAAAGATTAATGACGTCATTCAGTACTGAATCAGTAAACTGAAACAAATATCGGAACGACGTCCAGTAAATTCAGTACTGACAGTTGATAACGGTACATACCCATTGACTGTGAATTACGACGATGTCAATATCAGCTGTTAGTATCAAGTCCCGGTGTCGGTGGCGCCACCCTTTTTAGCCATTTGAACTATTTACTCTGTCAAGTGCCAGTGCAAATCATTTGACTTCTCTCTTATTTTACTTTCTCTAAGATTTACCTCTATAGAATGTTGTATACATAGATATTATATATAATAAGTAAAATAGATAGGCAACTGCTTAATAGGCGGTTGGACTTTTACGCTGGTGGCGACGTACTGCGACCTGAGTGTCAACTATTCACCTGATGCGCCGAATGGCGGGCTTTTTAAAATTATTGGTATGTTTTTGCCATTTAAATATTTTTTGTTAGACTCCACATTTTTGTTGGTATAAAATATGAACAAATATCATATTTAAAACTACAAAAAACAAAAATATGAAATTTAACAAGAAAATTGGTAATAAACAAAAGCTAATGTGAAAAATGGCACTAATAAAAAATAAAATCTAAATTATCATAGAGAACTTAGATTTAATTTAATAAAATTTGAATAGACGTTTCACCGCAAAATCTTGTCAACAAATTGATTATTCTATTCCAATATATTTATTAAACAAGTACTCACACACACATAAATAGGAATATTGATAATTGGAATCTAAATAAGCTAGAAAAATTAAAAAAGTGTGTATCCAAATAGAATTTACCAATAAACTTAATCTAGATTATACATAAATAATTTAAATTTTAGGAAAAACTTACTAAACTTTTTTGAAAAACCCTGTATGAAATTAAGATAAAATGTTATATTTTTTGTAAAATTGTGTTTTGTTTATTCATATAATAATCATTCATATAATGATCATTCAATAATCATATGACATCACTTTAAAAAATTATTTCACTGTATAAAATCTTAATACCACAGATAAACCTTATGACACTTTTGTTTCATATAAAAAAAATAAATATAAAAATAATAAAAAAATAAAGATAAATCTTAAATTTATTTTTAAAGGGTTTTAGTTTTATATAATCCAATATATTTTAATTTTATTTCCTTCTCACATACAAAAGAAATAAAATTGTCATTTTTCCATTGTGAGACAATAAAATTTCAATCAATAAATAGAGTGTAATGAGGATTTAATAACTGAAATCTTAGCAGGTGTAGATACAGGGCATTTACCCTCAGAATTTTTTTGTGGTATTTGTGGTTTAACTGCAGTAATGGAGGAGGATTTAACAAAAAAATTAGCTTCTTGTTGGCGAATCCCAGAAGTTACAGTTAATGTTTCTTGATTTGTGACTTGACTTAAACAATGGCTGAATCAGGAGGCAGTTATTCTACCGTGTCCCAAGTACTTGATTCTGCAAAAGAATAAAAGAAAAAGTAGAATATTATTTCTAAATTCGAAATCAATCAATATTTAAGTCTTAGTATAGATTATATTTAACTTAATGATTTGGAAATATAAGACTTATTATTTATTATCATTTGGTAGGAATAAAGTAGGAATAGCATCACTTTTTTATAAGTGACTTTTGTCGAGTTCCAATAAAAAAGCGTTCTGGTCTGACACGATATGAACTTCTGACAGTTTTTGTTGATTTTCTTTGCAACTCAGCTCTTCCAATGCGTATTAGCCAGAGATTCAGTAGCTGGAATTGAAATAAGTTTCCCGTGCCTGGTTGTATATTATATTAAGAATGTTGTTAACTGATGTCAGTACATTAACAGAAGGTTCTAGAAGTATATATATTTGGGTAGGCTTAAATTTGTGATTTATTTGTTTTGTATTTTATTCATTAAATCACTTAGAGAACATGGACTATTTTATTGAAGGTCCAGAAGTGCGCATTTCTGATATTAAAGTTCTTTCTTCAGAGTTCATAATATGATCATTACTTCGCATTGGGATAAATTACCACCTCCCTCTACCTTAGATATTCTATAAATAGTATTGTCTGATGAAGAACTGAACTTGTTCACTTTATTAAAAAAAAATATTTCTATGCAATTACTTCTGGTTGTCTTTGAAGTGAATAAATTTATCTCTCTCTCTCCTTATACCTGTTTAGGAACAACTAAAGAGCGTGTGCGTGTATATCTAATAAGAAATTCACCGCTTTGGAGTTACCGACTTTACTTCGGAACCCGATAAGCCCCTGACAGTTCAGATACAAATTGTGGAGTAATTAAAATATTTTGATAATTTTTCGTTTTTATGGCGGACTAATTATTTTTCTAACGACGTAAGTGTCCCGATATACTTAGACGCCCGCCGGGCGCACCTTTGAATATCATATATCAGAAATTCTTTTAACTGGTTATCGTCAGGTGAAAATCGACGGACTTCGGTGGTTTATAGTTTCGAGATTTAATTTTCTCCATATCTAATGCGAGTCTTAAACTGCGGAAGAAATAACTTCTTAAAATAATTAATAACATAATGAATTTACTTAGTATAATTTCATTAGTGTACACAAAGGATTATATACGGCTGGATGGCATTGAGTTATTACTTGTTAAATCAAATATTGAAAGGTTGATGAGAGGTGTTTAGACAGCGAATATTTTTTTTTTGAATGGATCGTATAAATTGGCGCCATAATTTTTATTACTTCACGGTTATAAGAAGGATCACCGATCGATTATTATTTGTTTGGTATACATACCGACTGTACTATTTCAATATTTGTATGGCGTGCGTATTAGAGAAAATGGTCTATACAGATGAAACGTCGTATATTATAAAAATGATTTTAGGAAGGGCTACTAAAGTGTTTTAAACTGTACATACTAAACACTTATATTTCACTGCAAATACACTTATTTTACATTGTTAAAATTTGGAAATACGCGGAAAATTATAAACTAAAGACCAATTTCTCTATTATCAAATACAGCTAAAATTTTTGAAAAATACCACTTAATATCGGATGATCGATGCTTACATGACAAATATCTAAGAATCTTAATTAAAGCAACCCGATATTGTGTATCTTTATTGATCTGACCAAGGCGTTCAATACAGTTTCACATTCCTTACTTCTGGAAAAAAAAATTAAAAATTCAACCAGAAAGGGAATTATATATATATTATATAATTATATCATATTATTCTCTTCTGGTGATAAAATAATAAATTGTCAATGCATAATAGTGGATCACCATTATTTGATCGACGTATGCTCATACAACTACCTGGAAAACCTGTAAATATTATTTTAATTCAAGTATACCCCTCGCATTATTGATTTCCACTACATGAGCTTGAGGAGTGTTAAAGTGATCTTAACGAATTAACAAATTATACAAGGAAAGACGTATGTTGCCTTATAACTTGCCTGACCTTATTGCAAAGTTGGAAAGGGAAACTTGTCATGGTTGGGAGATTTGGACTGGTCCAACGAAATGACAGAAGTGACAGGCCAATAGTTCTTGAAAAAATTCATCTGAATCGATGACAAATTTACAGACAGTGTCTTTGTGTATCTGTGTACCTTTTTCCTCTTGATTTTTTTCCTGGACTATTGTGATAATTGCTGATTTGGATCGTACTCGTACATATTCGATATAATGTCAAAATGTTTGCGATCTTTACATATTCACAGCAGTCATGGAGGAATGCATTGATAATTTAAGGATATTTGATCAACATAAAAATAACTAAGTTATACCAAAATAACTAAAGTTAACTTGCAGAAATATAATAATAATAATAATAATAATAATAATTCGTTTATTAGGACCAACAATATTAACCAAAAATACAGAAATGTCAATGCAATATGTCCTAAAAGGCTCCTCAGACACCTTACAATAGAAGTGTTGTAAGGCACTGCTTAAGCCCAAACACAAATAAATTAAAACTCTTACATTTTTAAATATTTAGAATCTAAGGTAATCATTACAAAATAAGGTAGAGTAACAATATTGAAATAAACATAATTAAAAATACATGCAAAATACAAAAAAACATAATGGCCAAAGCAAACACATAATTTAAAATCATAGAACCATAAAATACTTAGAATAAGTTTAAAATGTAAAATAGAAATACAGAGATAAAAATAGAAACACAAAGCAAAAACAGCAAACAAAAACACAAGAAATCAAAAAAAAATACAATAACTCAACACGTAATTTAAAAACCGTTTTTCAAGAAATCACAGCTATTCAAGAGATCCAGTTAGACAAGCTTACCCCTATAATTCAGTTAGAGCCTATTTGTTCAACAATCAGAATTTGTTTAAGTCGTTTTTTAAAGTTCAACAGCGAAGTGTTTGAAAATGACGGTGAAAATAGGTTTATAGTTTTAGCCGCACAATATGAAAATGATGTTTTAAATATTTCTTTTCGATGTCTAGGTATGGACACTTTATCATTAAAACGCAATGGTCGATTACAAGCATCAACTCTAAATTCAAGTTTCTCAAAAAGATATCCTGGTTTTTTTGTTTTAAGAATTTTAAAGCAAAATGTATTCATGTGTAGTTTTCTACGATTGTACATGTTAAGCCATTTTGATTTACGTAAAAACGGTGAAATGTGTTCGTGTCTACGGACGCCATAAATTAAACGTAAACATGAATTTTGTACTTTTTGAATACTTCTAGATTCAAAACTATCAAGACAAGGCCCATAAATAACATCACAGTGATTGAAATGGCTTAGCACTAACGAATCACATAGCAATAATTTAATATATTTTTGTAAAAAATGACGACTAGAATAAATAAGACGGAGAGTTGAATAAGCTTTTTTCAATTTTGAAGTTATATGTTCCCGAAACCGCAAATCACTATCTATTTCCAATCCCAAACTCTTGGCATGTTTTACACAAGGTATATTCACATTGTCAATTTTAAGACTTAGGCGCTCCTGGGCAACTTTTTTTGACACTTCATTACCAAAAATAATAAAATTTCATTTGGCAGGATTAATTTTTAAATTATGATCAGCGGAGGTTTGACAAACTCTCTGAAGGTCAAGGTTTATATTCTCGTTAGCAATGTCGACTTCACGTATATTAAAAGAATAGTAGAGCTGAGTATCATCAGCGTAAAGATGGTAATTGCAAAACTGAAGACTGTCAATAAAATTACAAGTATAAATTGTATAAAGGAGAGGACCCAATATGCTTCCTTGTGGTACCCCAGCAATAACTTGAAGACAGTCAGAAAGCCTGTCCCGATACATAACCTGCTGTGATCTATTTGCAAGGTATGATCTAATAAGCCGTGCAGATGACATACTAAAACCAATGTAATGCAAAATTGCTATGAGAATATGATGATTTACCATATCAAAAGCCTTACATTGGACTATAGTAGGATTACATAGGATTAAAGCACTTGTTTTCCCGTCATCAACCGACTTAATCAGATCATCTGTAACAGCTGCCATTGCGGAGGAGCAGCCAAATCCTGGGCGAAAACCAGATTGCTTTGAAGGAATGATATCAAACTCACCAATAAATGCTCTCACTTGACCTTCAAGTACCTTTTCGAAGATCTTCGACAGGGCCGGAAGAATGCTTATAGAATGCAAATGATTAAATTCAGTTGGTTCATTAACTTTAGGTAAGGGAATTACATATGCATGCTTCCAACGCTGTGGAAAATAGCCAATTTCAAAGCAGACATTAATAATAGGCGTGATGTAAGGAATAATACGAGGGCAACAAAGCTGAATTAGGTGGGCATTTATTTGATCAGACCCAAAAGCTTTGCTTTTAATGTCATATATAATTTTAGTGACTTCTGCCTCTACTACCGGTTCAAAAGTTAATATATTTGTTATACCTTCCTTAATGTGAGTATTATAAAAGTGAACTAGATCATTATTTAACGGATGAGTAACCTATGTTGGATTAGCAAAAAACGAATTTATATTGTTTAGGTTTTCAGTTAAATGTTTAGGAATTCCATTATTATTCTTTGATCCTGTTAAATTAAGTTTCTGCAGCTCTGCACATTTTTCCTTCACAGTTGAAATCAAAAAATTATCCCTCAAATAAGCCCTCCTCTCAGCTCTTATAGCCCATGTTGTATAATTTCTCAATTCTTTGTAATAAGAAAAATGTGCTGGTAATTTTGATTTTTTATAACGTCTTAAGGCAGTGTTACGTAGGTTCTGTAGGAGTTTAATATTTTCAGTTATCCATGGCGCATAATTTTGTTTATTGCTAGTTTTAAAGGTTTTTATGGGAGCATGAATATCAAAAAGGTTTAAAATAAGAGAATTCAGATATTCTAACTTATCATCCACGTTTGGCATATATAAAATTTCATTCCAAGGACATATAGACAAATCACGACTAAAATCATTTAAATTAATATTCTTTAAAGGTCTATACTTAATAGTTCTCGACTCACATGCTTCTTTTGGAGTATTTATTTCTAAATAGGTGGCAAAATGATCAGCAATCTGAACTGTACTAACGCCAGAAGATTTAACAATTTTTGAATTACAAAATATAAGATCAATTAGAGATGCAGAGCGGTTAGTAATTCTAGTAGGTTCGTTTATAACTTGCGTTAATTCAAACACTTCTGCAATATTTTCCAGCTTTTTTGTATTATTAGAAGCCTGAAGAAAATTAATATTAAAGTCTTTTAATATAAAATTATTAATATAAATTAATATAAAATTCCGTGTTTTGAATAAAATCTTTAAAATCAGTAAAATTTGCCACTAGGGATCGAATATTTAAATGACAAATATTAAATGCCATTGATTAAAATAAGTCATTAATAGTAAAATAAATAAAAATGAATTGACATATAACAAACAGTGTTTAAAATAAAACTACTTACACAAAAACACTAATAAAATAATTTAGGACTACCTATCTAAGCCTTTCCTTGACAAGACGTAGAGTTTGTTCTTCCGGACTGCCTAGTATTTCTTGAAACTACCGTCACGGGAGATGATAATGTTTTACTCTTAATTTCAGGTCCCCTGTTCCTTTCTTTGTGCCTCTCGTTTACTACCTCTTTTGAATTTACCTCCTTTCTAGAGGTTTGTTGAGGTATTATCTTCGGTGATGCTACGTCACTTACATTCCTCCAGAAATTATAGAAGAGGTTTTCGTCTGCCTTTCAGGTGTTGCAGGAGCACTGTTGTTAGGAAATAACTGTTTTTTATTTATAAAGAAGTCAGTGAACGTTTCCCCGGTAGCTTCTTTCAGTTCAGTTATACTAAAAGTGTTTTCGTTCACTAGTAATTTATTTTTCAATATTTTTGCCTCGAAGTTCTTACTTTTGGCTATTTTGAAATATTTATAGAGGATTTTTTGATCTTGCTGCTGCTCAACTGTAAGATCGTTAGATATAGTAACACCGGTACCCTTTAGTTTGCTATGGTTTTAAAAAATTTGTTTCTTTACAGAAAATCTAAGGAATCTTATATAAAGAATAATATTCTAAGATATCTAGGTAAGAATTTTCAAATACATCTAGTAACTGAAAATTCTTACGTGCTTTTACAGATAAGTAGGATCTTTCAGACTTCAGAAGCTTTTAGCAGGAGAGTTTTCTGTAAACTGAGTAGATGATGTTTTTCTGGGATCTCTTTAACGATTGAATATGTATAACAGAAAATGGGTTCTGTTGCTCCTATTACCACCAGGATAATTCTTGTCTTAATGTTCCATATTCTCCCAATTTCTAGCAGTTCTATTTTCGCCTTTCTCATTGTTATTATAATCTGAAGGGACGAAAAGATCAGTTATGGTCTTGAGGAGTTTAATGGCCTTGAGGGATCGATCAGTTTGTATTTTTTTTTAAGTTACATCTTATAAAAAATATTTGTACTGAACATGTTAATATTATAAATAAGCAATCAAAACATACCCACAAGAAAACAGTCTAAAAATTCAAGCAAAAGCTACTTTCCGATATCCACTGACCTATTTTGTATTTGACAACCTTAAATGGTTTATTCCTAATGAAGTCATGCAACACATTGTAAACCGCAGAACCAGTATAACTAATATGCCTCTGAGTTGCAGAATTTCTGGAGAATGTCAATTTTAGATTTCGCTAGTATGCTAAGTATGCTTCTTTTGGGTAATATTACATAGGGGCAAATTAAAATCAGATTTGCTAATTCTGCCTCTGAACTCAAAATAGAGTCAGGAAAATAAGTTTCTAATTCTAAATGCTCTAATCCTCCAATACCCGCAAAGGCTCTACACGTGGACATCTCCTCAGTACAATAATGACAATATAAAGCGAAATCAAATTATCTATAATATGGTAAACTAAAGATTTCGTAGCTCAGTCAAGTCTGATCAAGAAGACATATGGGATCTGATTATAATCCTATGATAATTGATTATTGATCTCTATGACAATTAAACGCACGAGAAAAAGAATTCCAACATCACAAATGAACGTGGAGCAATTTAAATAAGATGCAAGGAAAAGGTTCTTGTAGATTCAGCTTAATGTCAACCTGCAGCAAGTAAATTGAAGCCAACTAAAAGGAGATGACACAGTGGCAACCTGGACTGGAATATCCAATATATTCAAGGAGACCTTAAATCAGAGATTAAGAAACAGAAGCAATTGGTGATTAAAACTTCTGGAGCTAATGGACAAGTGTCGGGAATGCAAACATCAAATCTCAAAGGGATATAGATGCATTAATAAAAATCAGAGAAGCAAAAGGGGACTGGATGAGGGATAGGTGTAAACTGAAAAACTTACAGCGAATACCTGATGGTTTCAACTTGCCTAAAAAAATAAATAAAATATCGGGAGCGACTGACTGATAATAACCACCAACAAGCAAAAGTGATGTCCTAGCAAAAAGTCATATAGAAAAATTACATCCGAGATTTATTTGTCGATTTATGAAAAGTGCTATCTACTAGCAATAATAAGGAACAGACAATATTTATCCAGAAGTGATCTTGGTCGGTATTCTTAAAAGCATCTGGAAGTTTTTTTAATGAGTTGGCGTTTAACTTACAGTCAGTTGGAGCATTAGGCTTGTTGTTTGTCATGCAGTTAATCAACCCTTTTTCATGAAAATGAAAATTCAGATTTTGTTCGGTACAGGTAATCCAGATACTGGAAAAAAAACAAGACTTAATTCGGTTAAGATGAAAACGAATCGTGACTTAGTTACATTTCGTTGAGGAGGTCTAAACTTTCAATTACTTCCTCAATGTCTACATACGTCAATGCACGGTTTATCAAATCACCAGTCTCCACTTTAAACATGTCGTAACATAGGTACAGTCTTTCTTGATATATGCAAGGCATTTGACAAGATGTAGCTTTATGGATTTACAGAAACTACAACTTTTCCATGTACCAATTAAAACTAGTACACTCCTTTTAACAGAACAAGAGTTTGTCAACGACCATTGATCACCCATACTTAAAAGTATCCATATACGATTCAAAAAACTCAGATCAGATCTGAGTAAATCTTAAAAAACTGGAAAGTTTAAAGTAGTAGGCAATGGTAAAGTCCAGTTATCGAAATAAAGGCAATGAGCAAGAATCAGGATTCATTTTATTAAAGAGCATTCTGCAACAGGTTCCAGCACCACCTAAACATTCCGCTATACGTACTGGCACCTTAAATATTTCACAGTTTGGCAACCTCGAGATGTTTAGTATCAACTACTTTCACAGTTAATAATTTCTTGGGATAAGGTGATAACTATTATCATTTCCGGAGGAATATAGACTAACTAGCCAATCTCTGATTCAAGAAGTTATTGTTCTTTGGCAAAAATCCTATCAGCAAGAAAATCTTTGGGGTGAGAACATTTTTTGCCAAAGGGTAGTGAAGAAAAACATTTGCAACATTAGCTAGAAAAGCACTGATTCCAGGATTCCACTCACTGACGACTGACTCCATCAAAGGCCTCATAAAGATCGCTAAAAAACCATAGCTGACTTTTTACCCATTTTCTTCTGGAAACGAGGTAATTTAACATCAAACGTGTCTTTGCCATAGTTGCTTTCTAGAGAAAGGGATTGAAGTAAAGTTTCTCCTGAGCTCTTTTTGTTCTTTATTATATTAGTTAGTTTAATAGGGGAACAAGGGCTCAGCATGTTAATATATGTGCTCAAGTGGATCAGCTCCTGAACTCTTTGATGATTATTATTAAGTTTAGAGCAGTTTTGCAAGGTCAATCCTTTTTTCTACGATTTTATAAGATTTCCATGTCCGACTTATCTAGAACAGAGGATACTCAGATGAATAGATCAGTGGAGATCAGACTACGGGCCGGCACCTTAAATATTTCTTTCTTTGGCAACCTCGACATTTATTTAAGTCAACAGGTGCCGAATCCTATAGTGGAATGTCTGAAAGGGTAAATTAGACTTTCGTAGTGAACTAAAATTTAATTTATTTATTTATTCAGGTATGAGTTAAAATATTATAATGCACGTAAAATTAACAATTTTTATATAAGCTTGAACTTCTCCCTCAATGTTTCTCTGAAGCTTCCCCTTAAGCAAACTGTACATTCAATAATTATTTAATATTTACTATCATCTACTTTCACAGTTAACAATCCTTTGCCTTGGATTCGATGATAAAGTCCGATAAATTAGGAAGTTCTTGAATGGAAATCGTAAAAGTAAGAAAATGCCTAGGGAGAGAACATTAAATGACTCAGATTTTGCCAAAGAAGATCATTTGCAAGACTAACTGGAATAGAACTGGATCCAGAACTCTACTGATTGGTTTCTATAAGAACAAACAGGCTTAGCCACGACTGACTCTATCAAAGGCCTTGTAGATATCACAAAAAACGATAGATGACTTTTCACACATTTTTTTCGTAGCAATTGAAGTAGTTTGACATCAAAGGTGTCGTTGCCATAGTTTGAGCAATTTCTATTCTTTAATATCTTAATTGGTTTAACAGGGAAGCAAAGGTTCAGAAGGTTAATGTATATGATCAAATAAATTAACTGCCTGAATACTTTGATGACTATTAAAAGGAGTAACTGATTGAAGGTGTTTGTGATTAAGGAAGGAATTCAAACTTCCAAGTCCAATTAACTAGTAATAAAAGAAATATTAGTTTCCTTGTATGTAGGAAGGTCATATTTTTAAACAATAAATTATTTATTAAAATTCTTCCAGGTTAAAGAGATTTAGCCTAGACATGTTTGAAATCTATTATTTTCAGGCATTATTGCTGAGAAAAGCTGACGTCAATTGTAATATTGCAAACATGTGCGTACAAGTAATTATTAATTTATTGTTTCTATCACAAGAAGAAAATAGGTTTTATCAGAGCATGATTTTTATGCAATAAATACTATAATCGTTAACCGATTTTACTTGAAAATAAGAAAAAAAAAGTGCCTCAAGATCCTGGAAGATTAACAAAAATTACATACACCCCTGGAACGAAAATGAATTTTCTACACCCGCAAATATGTGAAGTATACATAACATAAACGCCCGGACTATTTCGCCCAGATCAAAGATAACCAATTTACTGGAGGTGGGTACCACTTTATAAAACACTTGTAAATCACTGTAATAATACATTTTTTTTCAATTTTAGACAAATAAGAAAATTTGACGTATTATTAGACTACCTTGTAAAAATTAAAAAAAAAAAACATCTGAACAATATCACACAATCATAAAATCAAATTGCTGGTACTTACTGAAGCCGGTTTCGAATTTCATTGTTTGCCCAATCATCGATCTTGCGAAAAAAAAACGCGCATAAATTTCAGTTTTTCTATCCTGTTTAGTATTCAGAGTTGCAATATTGTTATTTGCGAAAAAAAATCTGTTTGTTCTTCGGTCGGTCGAGTGTTTGATTTTGTGTCTAAAGAGTCTCATTATATAATTTAACTTTTACTATTGGATGTTTTTGCAACTGTAGCCTCGTCAAGTGTATATCACACTATTAGGTTCGATTATTGCAACAATTTCTATAAATTTTAAAAGTAAGTTTAAAAGTAATCAAAGTTTTCAATGTCTTGTGCGCATCATTGCATAACTTTGAAAGGTTTTCCTAGTTCTTTGGTTTGTTTAAGGTGTGAACGGCAATGACTCTCTGGCAAATTTTTACGTTTTTAACTCATCTGAATTTATTACATGGTTGGATTTAAGTCCAAAGATGTTTTTCCTCCATAATTTTTAACCGAAAACATATTCAATTTAAAACGAGCGTATTTTTGTTTTTATACTCGTATGAACTGACCTCACTGACCCGACATGAAAGGCGGCCCGAACCCATTTTGACACCTCTAAATGGCACGTTTTGGTGGAATACCATAATTAAACCGCGTCAGATTTTTTTTGTTTCTTTTTTGCTTTTATTTTACGGCAGATACCTCGTTATGGACATGAAAAGAGGCCGATTTATGTTGGCACGATTCCTTTAAGGATGAAATATTAAACGTGCGTTTTATATTAAGTAGGAAACCTTGAATAGACATTTTTCTTTAATCTAATTCTTGAAGAAACTTGAATATAAAAAGATGAAGAAGCTTATCTGACGAGTTCGGTATTGGTATAAATAGTGATAAAAATAAAAATATATGGCAAATTTTTGTGATAAATATTTCATAAAAGTTGGACCAAATAGAGAGTCACAAATACATTTTTCATTAAACTGTTATTTTACCTATTCCATAATTAGTAAACACAAGAAACCCAACTGTGAATTCAACTAAATTGTTTATACAAGTTGTATTTCTTACAAATTTCAATTTCCTTGGGTATCATCAAGTAAATACGACCCTGGTAAAAGACAACCATTGGCACATATTTTTAACCATAAAATTCCAGATCAATTTAAAGAATTAACATCTATTTATAAATCTGGAACTGAAGCAGAAATTTCAAGTGTTTGCTAAATTATTTAAAACATTTAACACTAGTAGCAAATAATATTGTATTAGAGGTGATACATTACTTAAACTTACAGATTCTATTGACAATACTTAATAGCGAAATAGAAAATTTTATTGGAAGGTTTCTAGATCTTGCAAAGGCTTTTGACACGGTGTCCTATGAAAAAGTACTTGAATGAACTGTGTTGAGAGTTTCTTGCAGCTATCCTTGCACTTAGACCTCTTCTTTTAGTAATAATATAATATGTGAGCATCATAATATAATACGCTGGTGATAGAGTTTTAATTTTTGCGTCTAACTCTTACCTCCTAAAAGAAAAAGCTAAAATATAATTATCTACCATAAGAGATTGGCTTGATTCCAATGAATTATTGTTTTTACTTTGATTTTTACCCTAAATTATGTTAATCATCCTAATTTTAGTTTTCTGCAAGGAACAAACTTCTAATTCGTAAAGTTGGTGATAAGAAATTGAGAATTGAGAATTATTATTAAAACTAAAGATACAAGAATGTAGTATCCAAAATAGGTGATTACCAGGGCAATCCCGAATCCAGAGTCAGACCAAGGAAAGTTACAACTTCATCCAGAGTCTGTTGACCATGAAGAAATAATAATTTCCTTAAATACAAGAACTTCGTATTTTTAGACAATAAATTATTTACTAAAACTCTTCCAGGCAGCTTAAGGTACTTGATATTTTCAACTACCTGGCCAACAAGACAGTTTTTATCAGCGCTTGATTTTTATGCAATATTCTTTTAATTTTTACACTGGAAAATCAACAAAAAAAGTGCCTCAAAATTCTGGAAGATGAACATTATTTACCTATGTACACCCCTGGAATAAAATGAATTTTCTACACTCGCAAATATGTGAAGATTACATTACATAAACGCGCGGACTATTTCGCCCAGATCAAAGATTACCGCCGACCAGCATCCAAGAAGACTCCACTGTTGAGTTTATAGATTATAGATGGCACCTGAATAGTAAAATAAGTGACAACCAATGGTAGCCGGAATTTTTTCCAAAAGGTAAAATATTTTTACTGAATTGATACAATGTCAAAGACAATTAGTAAGTACATTTAGGGATTTAATCTGATTTTGCTGATGTTTTTAGGTAATTGGTTTATTTTTTAACTTCTTCTAGGCAGTTGAATCTATCCAGTTTCCTTACAACTATCTGGAAAAATTAATTTTATTTAATTTTTGGGAAATTAGAGACCTTTAATAGAACTTGTATCTGATTAAAAGGAATCATGTTTGTAGATAATAAATTATTTTTCTGAATTTTTCCAGGCATTTAAAGGAATTATTCGCGAGAAAACATAAAATCAATAGTCATGTCATATTGCAGATATGTCTGTATAATTATATACAGTTTGTAATATTATTATACAATATATATATTATTATACTGCAATCCACTATAATTTAATTATTACAATGAAAAATGAACAAAAAAAGTGCGCTCAAGATCCTGAAAGTTGAACAAAATTTACATACACCCCTGGACTAAAAATTAATTTTCTACACTCGCAAATATGAGAAGAATGCATTACATAAACGCCCGGACTATTTCGCCCAGATCAAAGATTACCGCCGACCAATAGCATCCAAGAAGAATCCACTGTTGAGTGGATAGATCATAGATGGCACTCGAATAGTAAAATAAGTGACAACCAACGGTAGCTAGAATTTTTTCCAAGAGCTGAAATATTCTGACTTTTTTGATACAATGCCAAAGACCTTGTTGAAGTTGAAGCTATCCAGTTTCCTTATAACTATCTGGAACAATCAATTTTATTGAATCTTTGGGAAATTAGAGACCTTTAATAGAACTTGTATCTGATTGAAAGGAACATCATAGTTTTAGATATTAAATTATTTTTGTGAATTTTTTACAGGCATTTAAAGGAATTATTCGCGAGAAAACTTAACATCAATAGTTATATTGCAGACATGTTTGTACAATTATATACAGTCTCTATTATTATTATACAGTATATATTTCTATATATTATTGTACGGTTTTCATTACAAGACTAAGATAGTTTTTATCAGAGCTTCATTCTTAAGCAATCCAGTATAATTAAATTATTACACTGGAAAATTAACAAAAAAAGTGCGCTCAAGATCCTGGAAGATAAACATTATTTACATACACCCCTGGACTAAAAATTAATTTTTTACACTCGCAAATATGTGAAGAATGCATTACATAAACGCGCGGACTATTCCGCCCAGATCAAAGATTACCGCCGACCAGCATCCAAGAAGACTCCACTGTTGAGTTTATAGATGGCACCTAAATAGGAAAATAAGTGACAACCAATAATAGCTGGAATTTTTTCCAAGAGGTGAAATATTTTGACTGAATTGATACAATGTCAAAGACAATCAGTATGTACATTTAGGGATTAAATCTGATTTTGCCGATGTTTTTAGGTAATGAGTTTAGTTTTCAACTTCTTCTAGGCAGTTGAATCTATCCAGTTTCCTTACAACTATCTGGAAAAATTAATTTTAGGGAAATTAGAGACCTTTAATAGAACTTGTAAATGATAAAAGGAACGTCATGTTTTTAGATAATAAATTATTTTTGTGAATTTTTTACAGGCATTTAAAGGAATTATTCGCGAGAAAACATTACATCAATAGTTATATTGTGGACATGTCTGTACAATTATATACTGTCTATACTATTATAATACAGTATAAATTATTATACAGTTTCCATTACAAGACTAAGATAGTTTTTATCAGAGCTTCATTATTAAGGAATCCAGTATAATTTAATTATTACACTGGAAAATGAACAAAAAAATTTCGCTCAAGATCCTGGAAGATGAACAAAATTTACATACACCCCTGGAGTAAAAATTAATTTTCTATGCTCGCAAATATGTGAAGATTACATTACATAAACGCGCGGACTATTCCGCCCAGATCAAAGATTTTCCGCCGACCAATAGCATCCAAGAAGAATCCACTGTTGAGTTGATAAATCACAGATGGCACCTGAATAGTAAAACAGTACCAAGAATTTTTTCTTTACAACCTGGAATAATCAATAATATTCATTTTTTGACAAATTAGGAAAGAAATATCAATAATTTACTTGAAGATAACCAACTTTATGTTTTTAGATAGTTAATTATTTTTGTAAAGTTCATCCATGCTTTTAAAGGAATTTGGTCCTTCCAAGTGACTGGCATTTTCAGATATTCGTTTTTAACCATGTACTGATTTTTCCAAACAGTTGGTATGAAAAGGTGGCTTCAACTACCTGAAAGCATCAATAAATGACAAAAAAATGCCTGAAAATTCTAATTTTTGACAATTTTCTGAAATATAAGGGACATTCTGTTAAGGTACTTGATATTTTTAGGTAATAAGTTTATTTTTTTACATCTTCCAGGCAATCGAAATGATTTGTTTCCAACTGCCTTGAAAAAACAATAAAATTACAGGTATTGGCCAGTTAAATTTCAAGTTCATTAGTCATCTTTCCCTGAAATGATTTTTAAGAAGCTTAATGAAATATTCCAGGCAATTAATTATTCCAGACAATTGAAGCCTTCAACTTGACCTGAAGGATCATTAAATGACTGATCAGCTGTAATATCTAGGCTATCAGAAATCAAGGATGTTGTGACGTACACCAGGAAGAGAATATGTGTCATCAGTAAACTTTAGGAGCCAATAATTGTCAAATTTATAATAGTTGAGGTTTTGAATGATGTATACGTTAAGTGTTGATATTTAAAGACATGTTGCCTATGCCTAACATAAAACAATGAATTGTGCTCAAATTCATTTTCTCAGGACGGTGTCAAAGGTTGTACCAATAATTGGGACTAAAAAAATTAGGAGATAATTCTTGAAGCCCATCCTAGATCCATTCTTATCTACGGGTATGACTTTTACAACAAGGCAATCAAGGAAAATTCCCTTTATGATACGTCAGTGAATCAATGTTATTAAGGAAACAGTTATTATTTTAAATGTGATATTTGTGTGCATTTTCGTGTTTTAATTTTGCCTCCGTGGGTTAAAGGTGCAAGTCACACCCGAACTATTTTACAACCTCCGATTCTTCGAATGGTGATTAGCAGGTGGCAAAAGTTCTTTGAACAGGTAAACTTGAGAAGTAACAATTATTGTTTCATCTATTGCACCTCGGCGATATCTCGGAATAACAGCGGTTTTAGGAGCTCGGGTCACGTAATTAGATGGAAGTGGTGTTCTTTGAAGGCCGCTATCTAATAACTTGTGTGAAAAAATGGAAATTGGACTTGCAGGTGTTAAAATGCACATTTGTGCCTTAATTTTGACTAATAACCTTTTTATGAATGTTTGTAGTAATTGTAAAAAACTAATATAGGAATATGACTCCTAGGTTGATGCCTTAAGTAGACATGAATTTATTTAACGAAATTTATGCATAAAATTATTCCTTAGCAATCGATCTCTAAAAGATTGAGTCCAAATTATAGTTATACATTGCTCATTATCAAGTTCCAGAAAGTGCAGAGGTATTTCAGAAATGAATCCTTCAGTAAAGGTTTATTTCAGATTTAAATAATTTTCTGGATATCCTGAACTAGAGATCATAATATAATAAATTAAATATTCCAAAGATTTTTCATCTAGCATGGATTATTTTTTCAGTGTTCGGACCACTGCTATAACATCCATTCGAAGTCGTGGAAAAATTGTTTTTAGTTTTACATTTCTGATTATTGAACTCCAAAATTCAGTCTCAACTTTCGGACTTAGTCAGGGCTCATTTTATTTAGGTTTTAACATTGTTAGTTTAAAATTTAATTCTGTGATGAATAAAATATCCGGCTCGAAGAATATAGAGAGAAGAGGAGATAGTAGAAGAGGCTAGTAGTAGAAGAGGCTATATTTTCCAAAAAAAAAATTAAAAATTCTTCTAGGAATTTAAATGACACTTATTCTTTAATTTACTTCTTATTAATAAAAACGTAATTGAGTGAAAGATCGGACTCGAAAGACCATCTTTTTTAGAAAATTATTAAAGCGTACTAAGTATCCGGTATTCCAAATAACTGAAAACCTATAACATCAAAAAGTAGTTCTTTTAATCCTGCCTTAGTTTGGGCTAATTTGATGCGGCTCGTAGGACCATTCCTTGAAGAATTCAGGTATATTATGATCCCAAACTTATGATTTTTTCAGTGGCTATTTGAAAGCATCTGTCATCTGTAGATTAATTCCTAAACAAGACCATCACCTATCATCATATCATATATCATAGACATCGTGTCTATATTTTTAGATATAATTTTGTCATGAATGTCTTAGACTGAAAATTAAAAAAAATTAGAATAGACTTAAACCTTCGGACTTTGAAGACTCCTTTAAAAAACAATCTAAAACGTACCTGAGTGAGAGATCCGGCTCGATGGACCAGATTTTCCAGAAAAGTGTTAAAAATTCTTCCAGGCAATTAAGTTCGTTTTTAGTATCCGTTGCTACAAAGAACTGGAAATCTCTAACGCCTTAGTGCATGCTTGGTTTAATCAACGTTTACACTTTTTTATTTATGATTCAATAATGTAATTTACAAATTTAGGTCCGTTCTGACAAAAACTCCGATTCGAAGGGCCCCATTTTTCAAAAAATTATTAAACATTCTTCTTGTAGTATTCTTAATTTAGCTCTACTTTAGTCTTATTTGATACGGCTCGTAGGACCAATCATTGAAGAATTTGTTATATTTTCTCTCTCAGTCTGACCAAATCTATTCAATGTTTTCTAACAAGAAGAGAAGAAGAGTAGTTGAGTGTATCTAGATCTTTATTTAATTTCAAACAAGATCTTTAATAGATTGCACCTCAAGTCACTTTAGGTCTATTTTTGTCATAAACTTCTTAGGCCAAAAGTTAAAAAAGACTAAAATAAATGTTTTTTGACCCTAAAATCTTAATCTCTCCGTTATAAAACCTCTGAAAAGATTTTCCATTTATCTTTTACTCGTTAGTAAAAAGTCCTCGTAGACATCACGTAAAGGGAGCGATGCAATCAAATAGGTGTAAGAGTTAAGTAATGATTGAAAAATTTAAATTTTTTTGTTTAATTTTCAGCCTCAACTTCTACACTACTTTATAGACGGCGCAATAATGTAACTTAACAATTTAGGTCTGTTTGAAGTGAAAAATCCGACTCGAAGGACCATAATTTCCAAAAGAATTATTAATAATTTGTCCAGCGTGTTCTTCTTAGTATCCGTTGCTTCACTTGTTGGAGAAAAGTTAAAATGCTTGAGCTTGTCTTCATGCAGTTCCTAAATTAAGACTTGAAATTATGCTTGGAATTAATTTTTGGATAGATACGAATATTGTGACGGATATGTGCCATGGAGAGTGATTCTTCTTCTCTTAAATTAACAGTCATCCGCAAATTAATTATATCTTAATAATATAGCGTCTAATTATTTTGAGAAAATTGGATACAACAATTGAGCAATTGTTTTTTTTCTTAGAAATAAAAAATTATAAATGAAGGGTTAATAAAATGCTTGGTTTCCAAAGCAACGGCTAAATAAATATTTTGTTGACTAGAACGTTAAAATTCAAATACCGTATATTTGAACGCGATGCTTATGCTTTACCATATATCTCTAGAATTTTGGATAAATTTAGTGGTGCGCGATACCATAATTATTCCATAATCCCAAAATGTCCTTATTTGTATCCTAAATTATGTTGGCTTAACTATTTCGAAAGTACTTGATGTTCTATCCTAGAGAGAACAAAAAATCATGAACCAGCCATAATAAACCGAAATATTTCAATTATCTCTTTCAGTGAATTATGCGGCATCGTATAACAAAACAACAAAACTCGTTAAATTGTAACCCGTAAGTGAGATTTCCTTTTACGTAAGACACGGTACTCGGCGTGGTGCGGAGTGGTGCCTCGATGGTACCACCTAATTAACCTATCACACTTGTTATTGCGTTTAATTTGTTCCTTCGATCTTACGGTTGACTGAGCAGTCAGCGCCATTGCAACAACAAAATGGCCGCGGTCTATTTACGATGGCGCCAATAAATAAAATCACCTTTTTTTAGTTTATTTGTTAGTTACCAATGGTGGGCGAGAGTTTGTGCAATGGAAATTTCATCTATCTTATTGGGTTCTTGTGTTTTATTTATTACGAGGGTGGGTATGATCATACTCGAGCAAAAACAGTATCCAAGCTTGAATTTAAATGGTGAAAATGTGATGTTAAGCATCAGTTTTTTAATATTTTCGGTATCAATTTAAAATTGGATTTTTCTATTAAGGTTTATGCAACTACGTATGAAAAGACTCACTTTTCTAGGTCTTAGGAGAAGCCAAATCTCGACTATTTTGCCAGTTTTGAAAACATATCCCTCAGCTCCTCGGTATCATCTTAAAGAAAATTGAATTTTTTAGGCATAAATTGTTCATATCTCTGACAAAAAGAAAACTACAAAATTAAACGTTGCCTCTTCTAATTAATTCATTAAATACATATATTACCACTTTTTTTCAAACCTATTTTCTTTGCATTTTGCATAGAAAAGCCGGGAAAAATATTTAAAAGTATCATTTCTATAAGAATCTATGGAAACTCTAGAATTTATATTAAATATTAAAATGAATCAGATACTATAAATTAATGTGAAAAAAAGCCCAGGAGTGAAAATGTATAGTGAAAATCACATTTTATTTTCAATTTTTATTTAAATCTTTCAGATTTCATTTAATAAATTCATAAGATACGTGTTTAAGTCCTTTTTTCAATTTTTTTTTTAAATAAAGACATTATCCCTAAAAATTGAATGCAAATATATTAAAATGTTTAAGGATCGTTTGATCTCTAAAAATAAGAAACAAATTTAAAAATTCTAACGTTATTTTATACGCATTTTAGCAGTTTTTTCAAATATATTTTTTTTAATTATAAAGTTGGGCTTGAAATTAAAAAAAAAATTGGTCATAAAAATTCAAATTTTTTGTGCAGCTTCTCCTGATAAATTTATTCGACATTTTTTACTTATTGCACAGGGCATTTATCTTATATACAGGGTGTCCCAAAAGTGATGGATCAAACTCAAACAGAGGATAGAGGGAGTTATGTTCAATCAAAATCACCCCCTATGTTGTTATGCAATTGTGAATAGTTTAAAAGTTATAGCCATCTTTATGTATTTTTTAAATTCAAGCACACTGTCAAATAAAAGCTTATAAAAAAATTATACAGTGGATTAAACAATGCGTTTTTTTGTTTGTTTTTACCTAGAAGTGATGTACCTTTCTAATAAAAAAGTTTTTTTAAATATTACTTTTCGAAAGAGCTAAAAAAAAATTCTTTTTGGACTTTTTACAACTTTAAAAATAAGTACCCTTAACTTTGACGCCATTTTTTTCTCAATAATGTAAGACATAAGAGTGACCCTGTAGCTTAAAAACTTCTACGTTTCATACAGATTCCAGCAAGGCATGACTTAAATACATTATTTTTTATTGGCTAATTAAATTTTGAGTTTTTTAAAAAAGAGGCAAAAGAGAATTTTAAGGCTAAATCAATATTTACCAATTTTTTAAAATAAATAATTGTGTTTTGTTGGGTTGGTGGATTGCAATAAGGTACAAAAAACATTAGAAAATAGTTTATTGTTTTGCATGATAGTTTTGCTTTATTTCATTTACAATAAGTGTTCAAAATGTCTGCCGCGAAATCTAATGCATAACCTACATCGGCGTATAAAATGTCTCTTAATCATTCTGAATGAACGTTCATTTTGGGTAATTAATCTAGATGCTGTAATTATTTGGTGGCGTAGCTCTTCCTCATTACGATTTTCCCTGGCGTATACCAACTCCTTAAAGTACCCCCATAGAAAAAATCAATTGGATTGAGGTCGGGGGAGCGCGGTGGCCAACGAATTGTCAACCTCCCCGTCCAATCCAACCACCAAGGTAGGCCTCATTTGAGGCTATGAGTGCAAAAACGGACTAGCCCCATTATTATTAAGTGCTAGAAAATAGGTTTAAAAAAAATACGAAAATGTAAGTGCGCAAAACCCTTTTAAAAAGACATTTTTGTGGTTCGGAATAATTGAATATTCTTGAGTCTTACTTAAATTTGCGGAATTTGTTTTAAATTTTTGGATATGGCTAATATTTGATTTTTCTATGTTGGTTAGTCCACTCTGCATTTAAAATAGAATGGGTTTTTTAATGGGTTCCTATAAGGTAAGCTATAATAAATATTACGTCAAAAACTTTATTACTCGTATTGTCACGGAAAAAAATAAAAAAAATAGAAACTTTCTTTTTTTATTAAGTAGATAGTTATTAAATAGGTAAAGTTTCTTCTTCCTCAATTGGGCCAATTACTTCACCTCCAGTTGCTTGAGCGGATGACCTCAGATTTTTATAAAAATCTTGGTATATAGGAGGGATGAATTCCATTAACTCAAGGAGATCTTTCTTTTTAGCTTCATTAATGGCATTACCATTTGGCTATAAAAGGGGCAGATCCTTAATTTCCTTGAAACAGATTTCCTTTTATTATGATCTACTGTGTTAAAATAAACCTCTACATTATTCGAATACTTATACTGAATAGTATTGGGAAAAACTTTTCAAAACCTTAACCATTGGATATTGAGCTACTCCACCTTTGTTTTTATTTTTTGTATGCCAGTCTTGAGGTATGGAATGAGGTATGGATGGAATTTCTTATCTTTTTCTATGATTCCGAAATCTTGATCGCATGGTAAATAGGAATGACCACTTACAAGGAATTTATGATCTATTTCTTCCACACTAAATAATGGAGATGCAGTAATATAGTTACCTATCAATGACATTTTTATATTACGATTCTGACTACCACATTGGTCAGAATACATAATAAGTCTTTTCGATGTAACAAAGTTTCTTATGCAATATAAAATACAAGATTCTACTTCTTGCGGCCCCCTGGAAGCAATACTTTCATGCCATACAAACATGAACAAGTTATTGGTTCCCATTTCGTGTATATTAAAGCAGTAAGTCCATAACTGCCTTTTATAGTAACAAATGCCTCTGGTAAGTACAGGTGTAGTGTTTCCACTTTTTGCCAGTTCAGTGTCTTTTCTTAGGGTGTCTCTAGCACATTGAGCCTTCCTTTGGTGAAGTTCCTTCTCAACTTCTAGTTGTTGCTTCACTTCATCGTCGGCTGCTTTGATTTTAATCTTAAATAAATCGCATTTTTTGCGAGAGTCAGTTATCGGCGGATGAAAGTGTAGGTTGAATTATTTATTAAAAGTCTCTCGAAAAACAAAATAGGACAGAGGATTCTCAACTTCATCTTTGTATAACTGGTACATTTTACAAAGGCCCAAATCTGGAGAAAAAATTTTTCTGTGGCAGCTTTTTTCCCTGCTATAATGAGATTCATAACAAGGAAATTGTTCAATAAATTTCTTAAACTCATCTTTTTTTTGCCTCGGCTGCTTTGTTATGTGGTTGATGTTTGCCCCGCTTGTCACCTGGTGGTGGTGTTCCTACAGATTTAGATTTTAAAAGTTTTACCAATTTCTCAGCAGAAACTTGAAAGACTGCTTGAAAAAAAAAACGGTTTGCAGACTTTGTGCTCTACACCCTTAGTGGGTAAATAATAAAGCCTGGTTTTTTCCTTCTTAGATTCTGGATTCTGGGTATAGGTACGTAACTTACCTACAACTTTAATCAAGGCAAACAAGTAGGCAGTTTGCAAGTCAAAGGGTTCTAAGGCATAGAAATTCTTATGCAGTTCCATTTGTCGTTCTACTGGAATTAAAACTGAACATCTAGCTTTACACGTGCATTCAAAAGGTTTTGATGGAACATTTTTTCCAGATTTGGTTATGTACTCTCGTCCAGCCCATCTTTTTTTTTTTTGTTTAAGTTTCTTTTCCATTTTCCAGGACTACGTACACGCTTTTTTGGTTTAGAAGTATGGGGTAATACCCCTGCTGGCGCTGGTTTGGCTTCATTAAAATTCGTTTCTGTACCACCTTCGTCTTCTTTCCCATGCCTATCAGATGCCTCTAAATCTTCATCCAAGGGCAAGTACTCCCACCCAGAATCTGCAAAAGGGTCCGGTTCAAAGGTTGAGACGTCTGCAAAAAAAAGAAAATAAACAAATTCTTCTTTGACAACTTAAATTTGAAATTTTTGAGCAAAGGTGGACTAAGGCACTACAACAAAATAATGTGGATTACTTATATTATTTTCTTTTAATCCCTAATACTATATTGCAAGGCATAACAGTAAAGCCAATAAGCAATAATAAACTATCTAATAAGTATCTCACGAAAACAGTTTAAATATTAATTTAAAATAAAAACATAACCTAACCTAAAAAAAAACGGGTGTTCTACTTTTATGGGTTTTTAATGCAAATGTAAAAATAAACCAAGTTACCTTCAGTTGTAATGTCGTCCTGGATATTCATACTATATAAATAGCTTGCTTACAATAACCGAAACTGAAGATAATTCACAAAAAAAGTTCACAATCGATCACAAACAACACATAAACTTATTACTTTTAGCAGCACAGTGGACTAACTGAGAATAGTCCACTTTGCTTCTTTAAACTTTTATCAATAATAAAGTTCAATAACTAGTTTAGTGCTGCCATCTCGTAACGAAAAGGAATAGGTCGTTTGGTCCACTGTGCAGTAAATAGATTTGAACTTGACGGATAATATTCTACAATAAAGTCGATTTTGAATTTTCGTGGGTTAATCCGATATTGCACTCATAGCCTCATTTAAAAACTGTCTCACCTGAAGGCTGTAATGGGCGGGCGCTCCATCGTGCTGCAGCCACATTGATTGACGAATATTTAATGGAATATCCTGAAGTAAAACAGGTAAGTTTTCTTCCAAAAATCTCCTATAGATTTCACCATTTAATCTGGCTGGTAGTTCAAACGGCCCAATTAATGAACCGTTAAGAATGCCACTCCACATGTTCACAATAAATTGATGTTGAAAGCGGTCATTTCTAACAATTCTGGGGTTATAATATTCCCAGTGGTGTAAATTGTGAATATTAAATATTACCGCCCTCTGAAAACTAGATTCGTCTGACCATAAAATTTTGTCAAAAAATTGTGGATCCTGCTTATTACGATGAAGCATTTCTCTACAAAATTCCACGCTCTTGTCATAATCACCCGGTAATAGATCTTGAACCCGTTGTACATGATAGGGATGCAACTGGTTTCTTCGTAAAATGCGGTGTACTGTTGTTCTCGGAATACCAGACCGTCTTGATATGCGGCGAACACTAGATGAAGGTTCCTCTAATGCCATTTCAATGATGTATTCTTCTGCCTCAGCATTTTCATCAGGTCTTTCTATTCTGCGAGGATTTCCAGGAATCTGCCCCTCCACGTATGCGTTATGCACTCGTTGTTCACGATCAGGAAATCGTTCACGATATTTACTTTCAGCCGCTCGAGCGTTTCCATTACAAAATCCATAAACATAATGCATTTCTGCATTCTCACGGACGGTATAAGGCATTATGTGTTCAGTTGTATAAATAATACAAAATTGTATGTACTTAGCCAGTACCTGGACAATACAACGCTACCTATTTAAAATTATTTTTAAATTTTGTTTACGACAAAAAACACGACAAATCAACATTCTTCAAAATAACTGCAGATAAATTGGTCAGTATTAGAAGACATACTTATGTATTTTTAAACATTTTTGAGACACTTTACTATCTTAATTTTATTATTTTTTCGTTAAATAATAAAGCAAAATATTGATTTAGCCATGGAATATTTTTTTTGCTTATTTCTTAAAAAAATAAAAATTTAATTAGACAATAAGAAATTTTAATAATCTATTCAAGTTGTACTTTGCTAGAATCAGTATAATTTAAAGAAGTAGTTAAGGTTCAGGGTCACTCGCATGTCTTATATTTTCTTCGCAAAAAAATGGCATCAAAGTTAAGTACTTATTTTTAAAGTTGTAAAAAGTCCAAAAAAAATGTTTTTCTAGTGCTCTTAAAAAGTAATATTTAAGAAACATATTTTTGTTGGAGAGGCACATCATTTCTAGGTACAATAAAATAAAAAAGATTGTTTAATCAACTGTATAATTTTTTTAAAAGCTTTTATTTGACAAAGGTGCTGGAATTAAAAAAATACACATATATGGCTATAACTTTTAACCTATTCACAATTGCATAACAACATAGGGGGTGATTTTGATTGTAAATTACTCCCTCTATCTCCTGTTTGAGTTTGATCCATCACTTTTGGGACACCTTGTATATAGATTCTTTGTAACTACCTGAAAAGAGTCAATTTTGTATATGTAATTTTGTAAATAAAATACTACATACAACAAAAATCTAATAAATTGTACATTTTTAAGGCATTACAAGGTGTTTTTGAAATAGTGCTTAAACCACCTCGATTTCGAACTAAAAGTTGATAAACTTGTAAAAAAAGAATATTTTTTTAATAAATTTAATGTTTAACGACGTTTCGACTTATTTTTATATCATCTTCAAAATAAGGAAATATATTTTAAAGAGTAATATGAGTTTAAAGAGTAATTAGAATTATCTAATTTTGGTATTCTATATGAAAAAGCTCATACTGATATTCTGTATGAAAATACCATCTTTATTTAGCAATATCTTATTTGCATCTTAATTAAATAAAAATAACGAACCGCAAGAAAATCTATACAATTTCTAAATTGTATAATAATTTGTATGCTTAATTTAACATGCTTTAATTTCCCTCTAAGTCAACTTTTAATTTATTTTAATAAAACAATTTGTCATAAAAAAATAGATCACCAGAGGTTACTTACCTATACGTGCTGATTTATTGCAAAATGTCAATTATCTGGCGCCTATCGATTATTTACTTTGTTTAACTTATCTATTACTTATATAGGTTAAAATAATAAGGGAATTTCATAAAAAAAAACCATACACCGCTATTTTAGGATTTCCCAGTATTATATTTAAAATTATTTTTATATTATATTAAAAAAAGAAAAAAAAAAAGAAAAACAAAACGCCTTCAAAAAGCAAAA
Source organism: Anthonomus grandis grandis (assembly GCF_022605725.1). NCBI lineage: Eukaryota > Metazoa > Arthropoda > Insecta > Coleoptera > Curculionidae > Anthonomus > Anthonomus grandis. Next base: position 4,879,814 of record NC_065548.1, read on the forward strand.
GAACAAGAGCGTCCCGCCGCACTCTTTGATTTAATTTACGGTCTATAATTTGCCGTTGATTGGTCGATGTAAAAGGCCGTCATTAAATCCAAATTACCCGTTTTTTAAAGCCCACAAGGGTTAGAATCTTTTTTCGTAAACGTACTATTTAGCCCTGATTGATATTTTATATTATCAGTTTGATTATCAATTTTTGGACCGCCTAGGAGGTCAGACCCTGAGAACTATATATATATATACAGGGAATAGTAGTAACTGAAAAATGGATGGATAATTTAATTGATTAAAGAATCTTGGTTAAAAAACCCTATAAAATCTTCATTTGAAATGGTGAGACCTATTTTCGCGCACGACATCTCTGGAGATGCATGGAAGGTCAGCGATCTTTCGGAATCATGGTCAGTCGAGTATATAAGGAGCCATGGAATATAATTGACAGTTCTGCGCAGCGAAGTTCAAAATATTGGCGCGATTGGACATAAATAGTGGAAAATAAATATTTCTAGTAGTCATGGGTGATCGCGTTTTGTAGTTTCTAAATAAAGCAGGGAGTATTTTTGTGCAAACAATTTTTTAATTAATACTTGAACGAATGATAAAACACTACAATATATAATACGCATGCCCCTTTTACTTTTGATACGTCTAACATTTATAATGTGCCTTGGATCTAAGGATCATAATATTGAATACAAAAAGTTAAAGACTTTGTGTACAGTCTGGAACTTTATAAGTAAAGACATAATCAGTGACATTCCTTAAGGAAAAAAAATGGCGTTTTTGAACCCGAAGGCTTTTGAAAAACTTTTGAATTAAATAGGAAAAATTTAATTTAATCTATTCTAAGTTTGTATCTAATACTACAGAGCCAAATGGTTTTACCCTTCAACCCCCTCTCTCTCAGCAAAAAACGTTGCCTATCATTTAAAGCCTATTAATCTTTCTCCATTTCTTTCAGAAATATTTGAAGAAAGTATACCTAAGCGAGTCATATCTTATATTAGAACGTTACGACCGCTCTTGCTAAACTGGTCTTCTGACCAACTATATGGTAATAAAACTGCTTGATTACAGTAAGGCATTTGATACTGTCAATGGTGGAATTGACTTCTCTGTACGTCAGAGACTTTTCCTGTGATAAAAAAAGTCCAGTACCTGTAGGAGAGATTAAAAGTCGAACGTTATATACACAAAAGATAGCTAGTTTAGCAAAAAAGAGCTTCAAGATTTAGTACCTGAAGGATCTATAAATATTAAAAATTTGCTTTCAGAAATATTGCTGATACCCCACCTGATTCTTATTGGAGAACTGAAAACTTGAATAAAAATTTAAATTATAAAGACTAATACAATACAAAAAAGCATTACATAAAAGAAAATGGTTGAGTAGACTTTTTATTGAATATACCATAATAATCAAGAACTTTGAATATTATTAGGAGTTACATATATATTTAATATAAATGAACTGAGTGGAGCTGAGTAGATCTCTCTAATACGAAACACATAATGATTCGGTGAAGTACTGTAACGAATGCAGATGACTTCAGCTTTATTACAGTTTTTCGTATCAAAAGACCACATTAATCCGGATATCACTGCTTAGTGATAAATCCCAACTTCTGATTTTTGGAAAATTTGCTGCTGAGCTCTCATGTTCGCTTATCACGTTGGTAAAATCAGAATTAGGGCTGCTGAGAGAGCGTGTTATTTTAATAAATAAATAAATAAGGCCTTTATTCATACCACGCAAAGTTACAATATTAAAGAAATGAAAAATACTAGGCAAGCGAAGTCTAGTAAATGAATGCTATTCTACTCTAAGGAATAATATTTTTCATTCATTTTTAACAGAAGAAACAGAACCTTACTGACCTGTTCTTATTGAGTACTGGATTCTGCTATCAATGAAATTTAGTCTTGTACTAGAGTTATATTCAATCCAGGTACTGAAACTCGATTTTTTTTTTAAAGGAAAACTATTGTGATGACAATAATTTGCTTTAGAAACTTCAATTTTGACTTTGTCGTGTGTATTGTTTCAGTACAGCTTTGGCTATTTTTGCTTAGATACCTACGATGAAGGTGAAAAAATTTGTATTGATGTTCCTGGACTACAGCAAGGCTTTTGATCTTCTAGTGTAAGTTATTCTTCACAAAACTGAGCCATTGAAGTTAGACAGAAAAGATTTGAATAAATTTTTCCAGTTTATGACCGTGGCTCAATATTGTGACAATGAAAAATAGTAATGCTGATACATCCATGAAATCCTGAATTTATGTAGATGCTATATACCATTACTTCAAACAAAATGGACTAAAACTTAACCACAAAAAATCCGGTATAAGTTTGGATTCCTTACATCTTGGTCTTGAGATAATCTAAATGCTCTTATTAATTAGGAAAAAGTTACTAAAGTATGAAAATTTGTGCAGGTGTCTTAAGATTTAACAAAAATTATACATGTCATGGAGAAATTTATATGACAATACACCGTTGTATATAATTATGTGATATAATGAAAAATTGTCTAGACCTGACCTAGACATCATAGATCCAGGAAAGAAAACGATCTAAAACCCCCAAAGCATTAAGTTGACCCTGTCAGACCCTTTAGCAAAATCCACATAGACTGAATTAACCTGAAAGCCTGAAATTAACAAATAAAAGCAAGTTTGAATCAGTAGATCTACCCTTAATAAAGCCGAATTGTTCTGGACCAAGAAAGTCTTTTACTGACTAAGAAGTCGAGCAATTTAGGTATCTCTGAGTGATTAGAAGCTGCTTGGCAGTTAGTAGCTTCCTCCCTGGAACCAGACTTAAATATTGGTTTTAAAAAGGTCTTGTTCCAAAAAGCTGGAAAACAAGCTGTGTTTAGAGATCTGTTGAATATTGAGAGATGGGTGGGGTTAGTAAACAGATACACTGCTTAGGAAAAAATGCACGGATCCCATCAAGTTTAGCACCTCCAATGTTAAGTGAATTTTGCTTAAACCCACCGAAGTTTCAAAATTGAAAGTTGGTAACTCATGCATAAGATATTAACTGTGGAAAATCACCACCCTTCCTCTTAAGATTATTATATAACCAGAAATAACTGTTGTGTAAATGAAATAAATATGTTGTTGATGACAGGTCTTACGTAACTTCTCACATTGTTTTCTTTGATTTGAGAAATGAATATATTCAGCTTGATTTTTTTTTTTTAATTTTTTATAAGCTAGCTTTTTAATAATTAATTTACGGAGTTCGGAACTAAACCACAATGGAAACATAGACGTGCGAAACCTCTTTAATGGAATAAATGTATCAATCAACACATAAGGTATCTCATAAAACTGATCAGCCATATCCTCAACAGATCTTTCCAGAAATACGCCATACCAGTTGATAGAGGCTAAATAATTATTATTTAAAATTTAATCCCCCATTTCTGAAATCGTACAAGTATTCCTCAGATTCCAGAGACTTATTTTAATATCGATACGCTTTGCTTTCGAGAAATAAAATGGAGTTTTTGTTCACATATAATTTTCTTAAAACGCATTTTTTCTCAGACAATTACTTTCTGCAAAAAAACCCTTTTTCATTAACCTTATCCTTACCCCCCCCACCCACCCCGCACAATTTACCAGTAAGAAATTGTTTTCAAAAATCATTGTTTTCCCAAATAATACGAATGAGCAACAGCCGATTTCGTCGTTAATATCCGCTCTAATAACACAGTTTGTTTATTCAAATTTGATATAATTATATATGTGTATATTAATACATATTTAATATAAAAACAGTGCTATTAGATATGGACGAAAAATAGTGATTTTTTAAAATAATTTCTTATTGGGTGTAAATGCTTGGGGTGGGTGGGTGTTCTGTTTATTGTTTTTTAAATATATTAAATTTTTTTTTATATTTTCTAAGCAGTATCTTCTGAATAATACTATTATCAGTATGAATAATTACGCATTTAAAAAAAAATAACAATTTTCATGAACCTACCCAAAATACATTAAATCACCTTGGATAATTATAACTTTTGCTTATACGCGATGCTTTTTTTATACCACCTTAACGTTTGATCCTTTAAAAAATATGTAAAGCGTTTCACAACTATGTTGATATTCTATATCTACATAACTTAATAAGAAACACATAAACCAAGATAAGGTGTTCTTTTCGGAAAAATATTAACCAACTTTAATCTCTTAATCCCCTTTTACAATATAATCAAATAACTTAGATAGTGAATTCAGGTTTTCCAAGTTTCTTAAATACGCAGCAATTTCAATTATTTTATTGCTAGAGCCGTAAATATTTTTCGAAATTTTAATGCATAAGTTGAGCACCAGTAACAAATATTAAATTTTCAGATTAAAATCTCTTATGAATATTGTGCATTTAATCATGTATTTACGATGGTGCATCAAAGACCTTAATTGGAAAAACGATACTGATTATTCCTTTATTTTTTTTTTTTGATATTTAATACGGTCGTTTTGTGGCGAGTTTATGATTTTTTTATATTTAGACGCATTCCTGTTTTCTTATTTATTTAGGGCTTGAAACTGTTATTTACTCGTCGCTTTAATTAATCTAAACGGAAAATGCCAAACAAACGGAGATCAAGAGTGGAAAAAATTTCAAAATACTCTTTACGATACATTTTCCACGATATAAACAACATTTTAACGAGTTATTTTTCACTTGGGAGTTGCCGCATACCGGCTTTAATGAAACCAGGTATTTCGATCCGGCATGTTATTAAAACAAATCGATATGTAAACTGGAAGTTCAGTTAAATCAGTTAAACATGCTATAAAATTGCCCAAGGTATTGTATATATTATGTTAGAGGTACGTTTTGAGTTAATCGTAAATAAAACAATCGCCTCCTTATGTTAAAGGAGTAACAGATTCAAGTAGCAAAAGAAATATGAAATGAGGATATATCCAAAAAATCGAGTATAAAATATGTGTTTACTAGCAAAATAGGTGTGGTCTTCATAAGAAGTTAAGTGGCTTTTCAGAAGCAGTTATTGCTAGTGACTATATGATGTACTTTTATTGACAAAGACTTCCTTTTATAGTGATATATATTAAAATGAGTTACCACCAATCTTGAATTTGTGTTAATGTACACATGTAATGGTCTTATTTTTAAACCAAAAAATTCGTAAATATCTATAAAGACGTTATAGCAGAAACTGAGGATATTTTAGATGATAATGGCTTTACCGTGATCTTTATTACTGGAGACATTAATTTTTCAAATGATGATTTTGAGTCCAGACCAACTGGTCCAATTACTGAAGTTATTGAGTGTATTTTAAACTTTGTGGCCTTTATGAATTTTACCTTAATTTAATTTAAAGTGATAATGTTGTGAATGTAGACGATGTCGGTATACCTCTGCTTGAATATGACAAATATTACTCCGATTAAGCTAATGCGAACTATATTTTAATAAATCAATATCTGGGATACATTGATTGTGATTCCTTGGGATCTCAGATGCAAATCAAGCATTTTTATGAGGTTTTATATCAACATATTTTGTTTAGATATTTCTTAGTTGAATTGAAAAATGCTATTTTGCAAAAAAAACGGCTTACAAGAATTTTATATAGTCAAAGGGTACCTTCATTATCAGAAATCAGAAATAACTCTAAAATCTTAGCAGAAACATGTAAAGAAGATCAAATTAACCATTTAGAAAATTCCATGACTGTCTCTGAATAATTCCGAAGTTATGATTGATATCAATAACTATGACATTACTATCAAGGACATTTTTGATAAAATAGAAAAATTAAATGTAATAAATAATAAAATAATAAATAGTATTAGCGAGTGTTGCCTTTCCAGAAGAATGGAAAAAGAGTTACCCGTCTCAAAAAATGACAAATTGACAATTAACGTGCAATGTCTAAAGTATGAATTTTCTTAAAGATCTTTGAGTCATTTAGAGTCAATTATATAGAGTATGGTTATTCCAGAGCAACATGATTTGGTGTCGGGTAGATCCACAGTTACGAACTAAGTGATCCTGGAAGAATGTATATTGAATACTTTTGAGAAGCTTTACAGGTGGATGTAATTTATACTGACTTTTCCGAGGCATTCGATCGTGTTAATATAATACTTTTAACTCATAAACTAAAAAATGTTTGAATGAGTACAGATTAGTATCATGGATTGTCCAAAGATTCAAAATAATCTTAATAAATTCTTACAGTGGTGCACGCATAATGGACTTGTACTGCGTTTTTATTTAATCAACAATGATTTACTAGAACCAATATCAACTTGATCCAATCAGAAATTTGGAAACCCTACAAAAATTTTTCAATCATTTCTGGTGTTCGGATTTCTGCTTATTGACTTCTTCAGAGCAGAAAACCAACAAAAATTATTTCTGGTTGTTCCAAAAAAGGAAAGTGAGGTTGCTACTTACTGGCACATGTTTCTTCTTTTTGGCTTCTTCAAGGTAAAACAACCAGAAATGGAGACAAAAACTATGAGTTCTGCATCAAGTAGGTATTTTTTTAACGGCCCTAAACAGGTACTAGGTTTCTTCTTTAGGGCTTCTTTAAGGCAAAACAACTAGGAATCGAAAAAAAGCGATCGTTTCATTTTTTAAGAGTCCTGAAGATGATCTTTGATTACACCAAAACGTTGATCATTTTTTACACTGGACACCATCAGCATTAAAGTACAATAGCTTTTCGCCCTTGAAGAAACAAAGAAGAGTTTCAGCCTATTTCTTCATTTTGACTTCTTCAAGGCTCATTCACCCAAGAACCTGGAAAAGTCACCATAATTTTTTCATCTATTCTGGTTTCTGATTATTGACTTCTTCAAGGTGAAACAATAGATTTAAATGTAATAAATAATAAAATAAATAATAGAATAAGAGTTACACGTTTCAACAAATAGGAGGTCACAGATTGACAATTGATGTGCAATGTCTAAAGTATCAATTTTCTCAAAGATCTTTGAGTCATTTAGAGTCAATTATATAGAGTATTGTTATTCCAGAGCAACATGGTTTTGTGTCAGGTATGTCCACAGTTACGAATTAAGTGATCCTGGAAGAATGTATATTAAATACTTTTGAGAAGCTTTACAGGTGGATGTAATCTATACCGACTTTTCCAAGGCATTCGATCATGTTAATATAAAACTTTTAACTCATAAACTAAAAAATGTTTGAATGAGTACAGATTAGTATCATGGATTGTCCAAAGATTCAAAATAATCTTAATAAATTCTTACAGTGGTGCACGCATAATGGACTTGTACTGCGTTTTTATTTAATCAACAATAATTTACTAGAACCAATATCAACTTGATCCAATCAGAAATTGGGAAACCCTACAAAAATTTTTCAATCATTTCTGGTGTTCAGGTTTCTGCTTATTGACTTCTTCAGAGCAGATAACCAACAAAAATTATTTCTGGTTCTTCTAAAAAAGTAGAAAGTGAGGTTGCTACTTACTGGCACATGTTTCTTCTTTTTGGCTTCTTCAAGGTAAAACAACCAGAAATGGAGACAAAAACTATGAGTTCTGCATCAAGTAGGTATTTTTTTAACGGCCCTAAAGATGGTCTTCTGATAGACTGAAACGTTGGTAGTTTTTACATTGAATATTTTTTTGAGCGTTAAAGTACAATAAATAGCACCTTTTTTTATCCAAATATTAATAAAATTTGTCCCCTGAAGAAGCAGAAAAGAATGGTTTCTGCATCATTTCTGATTTTCGTGTTCTAAGTTCGTCGTTAATATCCAATCTAATAACATATTTTGTTCATTTAATTTTGATATCATTAGTAAGTAAATACATATGCAATATTTAATTTAGTAACACTTTTTATTTAAATTTAATATAATTTTATAATATTGACTTCTTCAAATCAAACAAGAAGAATAACAAAACATATTATCTCTGGTTGTCCCATAAAGGCAAAAAAGTAAGGTTACTACTTACTAGCACCTGTTTCTTCATTAGGGTTGCTTCAAGGCAAAACAACCAGGAATCGAAAAAAAGCGATCGTTTAATTTTTTTTAGGGCCTGAAGATGATCTTTGATTACACCAAAACGTTGATCATTTTTTACACTGGTCACCATCAACATTAAAGTACAATAGCTTCATTTGTTTCGCTCCTTGAAGAAACAGAAAAGAATTTCAGCCTGTTCTTCATTTTGACTTCTTCAAGGCACATTCACCCAAAAACCTGGAAAAGTCACCATCATTTTTTCATCGATTTTTATTGTCTTCTTCAGGTGAAACAATAGATTTAGGGAATTTATTTGTAATAAGGCATTCAAATTATTGGGGTTGATTAATGGAATTTTATCTAATTTTAATAACATCCATTGCTCAGTTGTCAGGTTAGTTTTGGAATACTCAAGCTGTGTGTGGTCACCTTTCTATAAGTGTCACCCTGATAATATAGGAAAAGTGCAAAACAGAGCATATATAACATTTAAACTTAAAATTCCATGAGTGTTTATCATGACTTTTTTAAATTATTAAACATTCTATCTATGGAGAACTGTAGACAAATTTTGGATTTGATATTTATATTTAAAATTGTAAATTTTAAGATGCATAACATTACATTATCATAACAGACAAACCTATGCAAAGAACGTGTAATTCTGGAAATAGCACCTACTTTTTTTATACCCTCAAATTTATATAGAAATAAATTTAAATAGAAATTTTGTGATGCCATTACTTGTTCCTATACTTAGTAGGTGAAGAACTGTTAATATCAATATTATTATTGATATAATGTAAAATGATAAATTCGTCAATAAGAAATTAAATGTATTCGTAATTTCCTGCTGCCGATCTTATCCGTTTGATTAAATTTTATCCTATATACAGGGTGTTTTTTTAATTTCGTGAAAAAATTAAAGAGCGCGTTGTTGCACGGTTTTCGCATAAAAAAATAAAAACTATAGATGCATCACTTAAATTTGAATAGGTTTATTAAGGACTACTTTCTTTATTCTACTAATTACTAATTTTATTTTAATTTGGGAATGAAAAACTTTTGCTTCTACATCTTTTTATTTAAAAAAAAAGCACCTCGTATATTATGACCACCATCGAACAACGATAAATCAAATAATTTTTTTCTCAAGGGTCAAACAACAGTAATCAAGGGTGTGTACGCCGATCGATAATACAAAAACCAACGTAATATCGAGATCTTAATCCAGCCGCCAATCCCCTTGATTAATCCGTTAAATCCAGATTATAAGTCCAATACGTGTGTTTTTTTTAAATACCTTAATAATTCCACGTATTGTTGCTAAATAATTATTACTTTAAAAAAATAAAACAATTCCCATATCCTTTTCATCCTACTGGCTTGAAAGGGCTTAACATCGAGATTGAAAGTCCAATATGTGCGTTTTTTTCAAAGTATTATTGCTAAATAATTATTTCTATTTAAAAAAGAAACAATTCCCATGATATAAACAAAGTCCTTTTCACACTACTGGCTCGAGAAGGCTTAACCGACTTAAGCCTTGTCAAAACAGCCAATAAACAGTATTTATAAGCGCTTAAACAAGCATTACGACCCGGTCGTTAATGATTTTTTTTTCTCTTTAACCGGCCCGAAATATGAATGAAGGGATTAACACTACCGGGCATAATTTTCGGATTTGGGTTTTGAATATTTCTAAGATTTTTCACGTTAAGAAAATTATTATCGATTTTGTACCGTTACACCGTCATGTCGCCTTTTATATATTATGAGAAGGAATATGTTCGATGTTATTGATCGTCGGGTCGTTACTGTCGAATTTTTTTTAAATTAATTATTGACTCTCTTGTGACCAATAAAATATTAAGGGATTTAAATAATTTATTATAGCATTTAGGTTTTTTTTTTGGCAAAACCAACTAGAGGCAACGTGATATTTAAGACACACTTAATTTAGTTACAAGTAAAGTGTTGGACAACTTTGAATGAAACTTGGTCACTTTTTCAAATCAACCTCACTGATCCAGAAACTTCTTTCCCTAAAGGACTTAAGGCTCTGGATAATCTATTTACAATATTAGAATCCAAAGTTAATTTTATTTTTCAGGTATGCAAGTTGAACAAGGGTCGTTCAATAAATCATTAAAAAAGTATTTACTGTTTTTGTCAATTTAATCTTCTCTCAATTCTATTAATTTTTTAAAATTTTATATGCCTTTCAAAAAGGAAAGTCAGGATCTTGTAGTGCATTTATTTACTCTAACCTTTCCATCTAAAGCAAACCATCGTCCCTCAAGCGATTTTTTAATTCGTGAACACATGAAGTCTCTGAGGGCCAAATCTGGTAAATACTGTAATCACTGGTGAATATTGTAATCACTAAAAATTCAAATCTGTAATTTAACGAACTTGAATGTAGACGTTTTTCTTTTTGATTTCCTCCCTCAAGTAATGCAATAACCAGAGATTCGAACTGGATTCAGATCTGGTGATTGAGAAGGCCACTCCTTAGAGGGATAGAATATTTAGCAAGAAAATTTTATTCGAGGCAAGATTTATGCTGCTGGTTCTTCCTGAAATATCCAAAACTCATTATCACAGTTGAAGAAAGGGGATAGATGTAATTGATTGCTCAACTGCCTGGAATAACAAAATTATGCTTCTCTTCAAGGAACCTTAAGAAAACGTGCATGTTCATCAAGTCTTTGGTAATCAGGGATTTGATTACATATTCTTGCGCAATTGCCTGGAATAACAAAATTATGTTATTCTTCAAGGCACTTGAAGACAGTATTATGTCCTTGGATATAACGCATTTGAACAAAATTATTTGATCAACATCCAAGGATGACAAAATTGTTGTTTTTCTTCAAGATAGTTGAAGAAAACATATTTTGTGGATAAAGGTCACATAAACATAATTTCTTGTCCAACTGCCTAGAATAATGAAATTACGTTTTCCAGGCGATTGAAGAAAAGACATTCCATTTAGTTCTTTAGTTTTCAGATACTAACATAATTTATTGATCAACTATCTAGGATGACTTAAAAGTGACTGAGTATATTATTACAGTATTTTCTTTTTCCAAGTTATCAACTGGATAACACCGCGTCTATTCCAAAAGAAGAAATCTCTGAAGAAACTTATGAAGAATATTCTGGAAGAGAAGGTCCTGGACTGTACCTTTTGATATGCCAGGGATCTTCCTTTTAATTCACATCACAGTGGAAGTAGTCACTTCCACTAGGCGTTTCAAACAACGTTCATCTTTTCTAAATCGACATTTATCTAATTGTAAACAACTGCAAACACAGAAGTAGATGTACCATGAAATGATATAGATTACAATAATATTAATTACAATAATAGATTAGGCACTTTGTTGTCTTTCTATTTGTCTTTAATTTCTTGCTCAACTTCCTGGAATAACGAAATTATGCTTTTCTTCAAGACAGTTGCAGAAAACATATGTTTTAATTATGTCCTCTGTTATCAGGCATTTCATAAAACTCAACATACTTATAACGAAGAATAGATGATGACTAAAGATGAAATCCAAAAATGTAGTAAACAAAAAAGTTATCAAAGATATTTAGTATAATCGTAATAAATATAATAAAGTACTTCATTTCCCTAAGAGATCTTTTAAATTTAGAACATTTATTTATAGTTCCTCCATTAAGACATCAGTATTTGGTTCAAAATAATCAAACTTATCATAGTGGATATCTGTGTTTGTTCGAATATTTTTTATGTCAATATAAACATTTAGCAGTACATTATCAACCTGCTCAATTGACTCTTTTGAAGAAACTTCGAGTTTTTGCTTTTTTCTGGAAGTTTGGTTACTTTGGTTTCTCGATTCTCCCTATATTACATACTAGAATTGATGATCTGAGTATCTGTCCTTACACCTGGTACATATTCCAATGCGTCATCTAAATTATGAAAGTATTATCAAGCTGTAGTATTAGTTGTAATATGCAAAGACCATGCAACAGAAGCTCCACAGTTTTTCTTTTAGTATCAGGGAGCTGCCTTATCATCAAGAGACCTATAATTTAAAACATATTGGAGCAAAAACTCAACATTAAATTCTCCCTGCTGATTACGTAATCAAATTTTTGCGAAAAAAAAGGAAGTACACACAACCCGAAAAATATAGTAAGAAAATAATAATAAAAATCAAAATTGGTGAATAACCGAAAAAAAAACTACACATGACATTTAAAAAAAAATAAATAAAATGGAAAATTTGCATTTTTTTGTGAAAAATACGCGAAAAAACTTGTACCAATAATTAGTAATAGATATCAAATATTATTAGTGATTAATGACAGATTTGATGAGGATAGGATTTTCTTCAATTATAATGTTTAAAATTAAATTTTGTTTCTCAATTTCTTGTACATATTCTAAGAAATGCAAAGATAAGTATCCATCCACTTAAATTATTCAGAGAATAATTGTAGACAATTTCAAAGTTGTACCTAGTCAAGAGTTATGAAAATGTTGTACAATTGCTTTTTTTTAATTTAATATTTTTTCAAAAGATTTTTTTCCAACTTCTTGTAAGTATTTTGAGAAACCCTGAAATAAGTGTCCAGTCAAGTTTTTCAAAAAATGTTTTTACAAAATTTTTAACGTGTAATAAGTCCAATTTGGGAGTTATAGACATCTTGTACAATTCTTTTTTTTTTTAATTATAATTTTTCAAATATAATCTTCTTTTCGATTTCTTGTACGTATTTTAAAAAACAACTATCCAGTTACATTGTCCAGAAAATGTTTTTAAAAATATTTTTTTTTCAGATTTTTGTACAAATTTTAAAAAAAGTTTAATAGGTATCTAGTTAAATTGTACAGAGAATATTTGTACAAAATTTAAAAATTAGACTTAACCAAGTTTGTGACTTATGAACATTTTGTTAATTTTTTTTTTAATTATAATTTTTCAAAAATATTTTTATTTATAGCTTTTTGTACATATTTTTGAAAAAGACTGAAATAATTTTTCGCATTTTCGCGCGTGTGCTATATGTTCAGACCTTAAATTTATATAACTATTGTGAACGGCTGTTAGTATGCCGAATTTACACTTGACGTCGAACTTGGCTCGCGGATTCATTATGAACGTACCTTAAGATAGATAAACGCGATGAGAAGCGTTATCGGAGCAATTGCTTTAATAAAATTTTGACTTGAATTGTATTAAAAAAACTTTTCACTTTTAAAATTTCTACTGGTCCGAACTGATTAAAGTACTTGTTTAATTAATTGGAGTTATTCATATATTAATACTCACCATCAAGTTCCCAGTAAACGGCTTAGAGAAAGACTTTATTGACATATTTGAAACATGTCTCCACGAGAGCATACGTTAAAAGACGAATATGTCCAGCCAATGAGAATCGAAGACGGGACCGAAAACCTTGAATTATTACGAGAATTATTACAAAAAATTTGATGTGATTGCTTTCTTAATTATCATCGTTAATTATTATTATATCAATTTTGCGACTATTTGAGTGCTCACAACAATCATAGTGTTTAGTGTTGACTCCGTTGCCTATAATATTCGGCTTTACGCTAATTTTGAGTGCAAAAATAAACATTTTAGTGTTTGACTTTCAACTACTATTAAATTTTCCAGTGATTTTTTTACTGTATAATTTTTTTTTAGCTGCTGCAGTATCTGTTTACGATAATAATTATGGCAACACTAAGGTAAGATATAATTTTTCTAGTACTAATCTGAATTATTATGTATTTTCTAGTTAACAAAATACAATCTGCGAAGTCTGTGAGAGGGAATTTTCAAGCAAATCGATGAGAAACAGAAATTTTAAGAAATTTCACCCAGAATTTGTTGGCCAGGAATACAAGAAACACATTACATGTCCAATGTGTACCAACAGTACCCAGGCATTTTCTTATTTTAATAGTTTAACCAATCATTTGCTTGATATTCACAATAGAAAGATTAAACAATCTTTTTTAGATTTTATAAATTTTAAATAATATCTTTCTTGGAAAGCGCAATGTAATGGGGAGATCGATTATGATTGTCAGACCCAAAATAAATTTAAGAATGGAGAAGAACATATATTATCAATTGTAACAGGAGGGGAAACTATGCATTCAAGGAACATGCCCCTCAAGGATTTTAGTTAAGCTTTTAAAGAACGGTAATAATATTGCATTAATTTTTATATTCCTAGACTAATTCATAATTTTAATCTTTTGGCGGATCAGTTGATGGGAGATTTTTAGATAAATATTTAGGACAAGTTCGCAGGTGTGACTAATAACCAAATAATTCAAGATGCTAGAAAAATTCAGAATGACACAATGGACAGGCTAAACATGCTAGCAAGAGGGGATCTGGCATATTTGGTAAGGAAATATAAAGTTCACAAGAAAAGAAATGGTTATGATATGGTAGTCACTGCTTTCAATAATTATGAATGGAATAACCAAGGGAAAAATTATGCATTTGTTTTCAAGCGAATTGGTATGTGTTTATGAATAAAAATTACAATTAATACTTATAACAAATTAGAGAGTTTTGGGTGTTTTAATAATGATGTAAATAATGAGTAAGTGCTAATGTACTGCTGACCAATTTCATAATTTTATTTCAGTTTTTCAGAATTGAAAAAATACTGCATAAAAATAATTGCATGAACAATTATTTTCATTGTCTTTCGATTGAACTACTTGTTCATTAAGCTTTATTTTTTAGGGGATTCTTAACTGGGACTGAATGATAACAATTTTGCTGTGGGCTACATGAATGGAATAGTTATTATGACTATATTTTGTCTTTGTAGGGATGTATGGAACTAAAATATGATCGTGTATTATTCAGTATTTTGTGTTCTATTTAACTATAGTCTTTAATGTTGTTGATGCAGGGTCAGTAAATACAAATTTTTAAGCAATATTGTGAATATCAATTTTAAGAAGTTTCAGATTAGGTTTTTGGCTTCTACCTATCTTTTATCTTGAGACTATTTTAGCTTATTGGGATTTTACTTATTTTATATTTAAATTTTCAAACGTACTTAAATTTGGATTGCTATATAAGTATAATATTTTTAGAGCGCCGAAAACCTAATTGAATTGCTTTAAAACGGAAATGGAATAATGAGGGACAGACACTCTGTGAAAATATTTATTTATGAAAATGCATACAGAACAGTAATTTTTTTTCTTTCATGGTACTACAAAAAAATCTCTTGAATGGAAAGTTGGGCTGTATGGGACCAGCAGAGATGGCAATGCTAGTCTAGAGATAAGCATGATGGATTAAGTTTCTTCTCTATTTCTTCGATTTTAGTTTTAAGTTTTTGATATTATACAATATAATACATTTTGACCGATCTTAATATAATATAGAGTCTATAGTATAGTTTATTATAAAATTTATTTTTAAAGTATATTTGCTAAAATTTAAAGCATTTCAGTAAGCTAGTCGGCACTAAGATATTTGATAAATATGATGGGAAATAAGAAAACTACTCAGCAAGTAAGCTGCCTCAAAATATTTATGAAATATTCACTTCTTATAGCGACTATGATGATGGCATCACCCATGGGATTTTATCAAAACAATGCCTAAACAGTTATACAAAAATTAAAATAAAAACAGATATTTTTTAGGATTATTTGTAATATATATTTTGATTTTAATTGTTAAATAAAAGTTTATATGTTATTTGTATGGTTTTTTTTTGGCAATTCATATATTTTTAGTTATTCATCGCCCAGCAGTCTTTATCATCTACCTACTTGATATTTTCTGATCCACATATTTTAATTTCCTAAGTAATGTATAGTTGGCTATTTAAATAAACTTCAAACGTTCATTGACAATTATTATATTATGAAAATTATAAATTGTAAGTACCTATCATAGGAACATGACATGTAAGAAGTTTTTTTTGACACTAAATTTTATATATATAATACCATATAAAACATCTTTAAAATAAGCTAAAATACCAAACAAACAATACAAACTTGAACAATTGAAGTGTTATCATTATAATTAATGCTATAATTTTTGGATTGTTTAATGTGTTTTTTTATATCGTACTCACTCATGCACTTGTATTTATTTACTAATTAATATAGCAGCCCCACCGTACTTGGTTCCCTATTACCCACGTTTTATCTTCAACTAAAGAACCCTAGAAATACTTAGTGTCCTGGGGATGACGGGCGTCTGTTTTTTTTTTTTTATTTCTGACTCCATTCAACAACTGTCTCTAGGATATTGCTTTCATACTTTTATCGCTATCATAATAAAATGATTTCAAAAGGTACTGCATAGATATCTATAAAAATCAAATTTGGCAACTATTTATAAATTACCTATTTCCATATTCTCAAAAATCTTGATCACGCTCTAAATATGTACAAAAAAATCATTAATTTACTAATTTATAACAGCTATAAATATTTCTTTATTGAGCGTATTTCATGCATATTGCATTTCTTTTTCCATCAAAATACGAATTTTTTTAATACATGTAAAAAAATCGTATTTTGAATTATAAAAAATTATAAAAAAATCGTATTTTGAATTTTGTAAGTACGCAAGCCAGGCCTTTGTGGTGCCGGAATGCTCTCATTGGCTGGGAATATTCGTCTTTTAACGTATGTTCACCGCGAGACCCATTAAAACTCAATCGGTTGTCCTCCGACATATAATTAGAGTTTTTCTATGATGTATACAAACAAATAGAAAAAAGAGCGGCAAAACTCTTTTACACGGTTGTATTTCTATTTCTAAGAAGTCGTTCCACTCGGCCATCTTCAGTTTTGTACCGTCGACTGTTCGGTAAACACTTTTAGAAGACCTGTGAATGTGTTTGACCAGCCACCATGAGTGTTTGCCTTCGGCATTCCTTCCTCTTTTTTTTCCTCTTTCTCTCTCATATATTTATTTATAATTTTTCTCTCAGTTTATGGTGAAAACCTCAATAATTTATCGACAATAATTAGGCGCCAATAAACTACGTGCGTAAGATCGAAATTCTCATATAATTATCGATATTAGCACGATATCCGATTTCGAGGCACGGGGTTTTCCCACACTGAAAAAGAGACGATTATTGTCAGAATTCATTAACGAAAAGGCGCTACCTTCACAAGTTAGAACGATTGACAGACGTTCTGAGAATTTTTCTTTAATTTTTTGGTTGTTGATCGTTTTAATTTGGACTCAAATTGTTACCACCCCGTACGCGTTGTGCGATATAGGGGTTTTTATTGCCCTCCTAAATGACCATTAAACGGATTATGTTCAAGAGACATAATATAAATTTTATTATGCAGGTCATTATCTGTGACATTTACGGCTTAATAATGAAGCACTAACAAGGAGCTTCGATAAGTATGAACTTATATTATTAAATTGACTGTTTTAAGACCTTATACCTGCTTCAAAAGGGTGTTAAGGGAGGTGGGTTTTTTTTTTGGCAAATTGTTACGTCATGGGGCGGATATAAAAGTCAAGGTGACCTAACTCGTTTTAGGGTACAAAGGTATACAATAAATTTACTGTTCTGTCTTAATTCAGGTTTGAGAAGTTGGCAGTTCTAGAAATTGAGAGTAGAAAAGTGACGTTTTCTTCTATTTAAAACCGCTTTATATCTTAAAAACTAATCTAAAAGCTCTACACTTGAGCGCATACTTCTGTTCAGTTTTTATAAATAAGGTGTCATTTACTAAAATTGGCTCTGTAAAAAAAATAATGAATTTAAGACAATTTATACATTTTCAGAAAGGGGATTTAACAGACTTTCGTGAAATGTGAAATTAAATAGTACAGGGTGTTACGTTTAAAATTTTTGAGAAATCGACCTTTGAAAATCATCATTTTTTTTCCTCCTATTTCAGGTAAATTTTGAAACTTGGCAACACTGTAAAAAAAAACTTTAAAAATATTGATGAAGTTCTGTGAAAACCGCACATTGTTGTCATTTTCCGTTATCGACTTATAAGCAGTTAAAATGTGTCAGGTTATAGATGGACACCCTGTTTAACACAGTACAGGCTAGAAATGGCGTTTCCGGTTTAGTTTAGTTTTCCAGTTTAGTGCAAAATAATTATTATAAACTTTAGCAACATCTTATATTAAAGTGTTTTTAAACTAAATATCAATCTTCTTCAATTGCCTGGAAGAACATAATTTTGTTATTTTGACATAATGAAAATATATGTTTACTTCAACTGCCTGTGTTACATCTTTCTCACCTATGTTACATTCAGGTTCGACAAATTACAAAGATTACAATATTTACCGTATTCATCAGATTTGGCCTCCAGTGACTTCAGGTGTTTAAGAATTTAAGGAAGATGGTTTGCTTCAAAATTTATAGAGTACAGAGAAGATTATATTGACAAAAACATTTTTTAACGATTTATTGATCAATCCCTGTACAACTTGCAAACCTGACGTTTCAGTCACCGGATCTGAATCCAATTCGAATCTTTGGTTATTGACACTATCAAAAAACACATCCACATTTGAACAGAAAAACTAACATCATGATAATGACACATGTGTACACCAAATTCACCGTAGTGACCAGATTTGACCCTCAGGGATTTTTGTGGTTTTCGGACAAAGGGGGTTTCCTTATCTGTTATCATCTTGTACCGATCATGAATAGCATGCATATTTTGTTAGAAAATAATCTGACAAACTACGCAAGGGCGGTTAATATTGATCATATAATTGAATAATTCAACTTTCCAAGATAAACTTATGCTATTTGAAAACAAAGGACCAAAATAATTTATAAATTTCACTCTGCCTTTCTTGTATATTAGTCGTCAATTAAGCGAAATACATAAAAATAAAAATTGGTATAAATCCAACTCAAATTGCTGCCACATAGATATAAACTTAAATTGAAAAAAAATTACGCACCAAATACTTCATGATACAACGCTTTAATAGGAAATATTAGGAAGACTTATAAACCTATAAAAAATGTAAAAGAAAAGGTATACCTCGTAAAAAATGCCTTCTAGAGAATACATGCTCTTAGGCTGAGATGGCGATATGGATCAAAAAGAGGCAAAAATTATAATTTTTAATTTTTTTTGATACATCCTCCTGTCATAAAATCGCAAATAATTTTTTCAGAACTATTTGCATGCATCCTCATGATGAACTTTGATTTATACCACAAAAAGAACGAGAAAACTATAAACCTTAACAATCAATCAATTAATCAGTCAATCGCCTTATTGTCAAAAAATTTTACAATTTGTAGACAAAGCTGATAACTAAGGTAAACATAAAAACAAATAAAACACACAAAAATAAAATAAAACTAGTAAAACAAATAAACAAACTTATACAAATCAATAATTGTATATGGTCAAAAGTATGAATAAATAAATAAAACACAATTAAAAATTAGAAATTAAAAAATATACGATTGCATGTGTACAATGTCGAAAATAGGAAAACCTAAGAAAGCAAAAAAGTATATATATAAAAACATACAAAAGTGTTCATTAAAAAAGTATAAAAGAAAAGTAAGATATAGATATAGCTACATAAACCAGTACATATAAAAACAATAAATCAGTCTTTGTGTGTGTGAAGTTAAAACTAAGTATTAAAAAAATCGTTTACCGAGTAAAAGGCTCTCTCTCCAGTAGGAATAATTTTAATGCCTTACGGAAAGTAAGAAAAGATGTGATAGACTTGATGTTCAATGGCAAATGATTGTGCATTTTTTTTGCTTTGTACAATATGGAGTTTTTTACCAATTCTGAATGTGGAGTAGGCAGATACAAATCATACTCCGCGTTTCTGAGAGGATAATTATGGGATGGCTTATCTGAATTTGATGAAACGTGGTTGCCGGCAAAGTTAGGATATTAAATTTTTTAAAGGAATCCTGACAACATTCTTCAATTTCTTTACTAAGCCCTAATCTGCCTTTAACTATAAAATAACTAGAAAAATTAAAGTTTTACTCCCCACGGTTTCACCTCTGCTACCACCTTTAGCTATTACCGGACCTACAAATAACCGTCGCATTGTGACCAAAAATTTATCGCTTCCCAATCATCCGCCGTATTAGCAGAAGGTAATAAAGGTCCACGCGTCCATGGTGACTTTTATCCCAAACGATAACAATGGAATTCCGGACTATTTTTCACCCAAAAGGCGATTTTTCTTTTAAATAAGGGGGGCAATATGTCATCATCAATTCCCGATTAATCCCTAACGGGTGTCAAAAGGTCGCCATGTGGTTTTTTTTTTGTTAAATAAGGACGGCTGATGGTATTTACCGGAACCCATTGGTGAATATAAAGTAGCTTAATGGTCGTACCGATGGTTTTTAACCATATAAATGCGACGGAGTAATTTACCATAGCCGGCAAATGGCGTTACTAATTATACCATTGTTCCAAGCGGTAGTTTTTCGATTGGTTTATTGACGGTGGAATCTAGTAGACAGAGTCGTTCCATTGGCCTGACAAATTAAAAAGAAAAAATGGTTGTTTTATTATCGTATAAATTGTGGTTTAATTATTGTTTATTCCTTTAGCGTGAATGGCTTGTTGCATAATAAATTACTTTAAGTATACGCCTTTAATTAATAAATATTATGTTACAGGTATGTTTCATGCTTAGGTTGGTTAATTTATTGTATTTTTATAGTTATGTATTTGAAAGATCTGATGCTACGAGGCTAAAAATGACCATTTTTAAATAGTCTTGTATTGGTAGCATCTTCGCTAAAAAAAATTGTAAAATTTTGACTTTTTTTGATCTTTTATATAATCAGACGCAATTTTTTGAAATATGTTTTCTAATAGAGAAAAAAGTAAATAGAGAAATCTGGAAAAGGTTTCTGGATGAAACCAGGATTTCTCTTCATAACCCTAGATGCAATTTTCCTGATAACATACCTATCTATCAAAACACCAATATAATTCAGGTAGAAGCTGTAGATCGATAGTTTTAACAAAGACCTCCTGCCTCTCTCTCTGTCTCTCTCACTCTTTGCTTCGACAGCATTATTGCTTTAGAGAAACATAAGATCCGGAATCAGTTTCTTAATATCCTAATTCTTTCTTAGTATTTTTAGCATAGAATCTCTTTTTCTACTACTTCGTTTCCTAGTACTATCTTTACTCCCAATAGTGGTATATTTACCTAACAACGCTCCAATTGAGTTGGTGAACTGTTGTCAAAAACTGGAGGTTCTTGAACCACTAGTTAATTCATCATTCTTGTATAATGAGTTCATGTATACAATAAACATGATCAGTAATCAACACTCTACTTTCCATAGATCCTCATTGAAAAAAAAATCAATAAAGCTTGATTTCTGGGTTACATCATTTGATAAGAAAGAGAAAGACATAGGTTTATAATAGGAACAAATCCTTTTAATTTTATTATTTGAGTTTTGCTGGTCAGTATTTTGTCCTGTGTCCATAATGGCATACATATCCATAATTATATATGCTTCATCCTAAATTATCCTAAAATTATGCATTCAACCATCATCAATTCATTACAATTCAAGGTTTTATGTTTGAAAATTGAACAAATAATAAACCCTTCAATTTCTATGACATCTATAGTATTTTTTCTCTAGCATTGTCTCAATGATCCTAAAATTAAGTTCTTACTGCGTAATTAGGGTTATTTTATGTAATAATTATTACTTTAATGCATTGCTTCATGTAACGTGAGTCTGAGTGAGTATTTTATGTTACAAAATAGGAGAAATAACGAATTTTTCATGGTGTCTAGTGCATTTCATATCTTCGTTATTACCTGAATTATTGGAAAAATTGTTTCGAATACCCTTTTTTAAATTCATTAATTATAGCCCTGAAATTTGAAAAGTTAACCAAGAAGTAATAATTCCAAGGAGAAAATGCTCCTCGCTAAATCCAAAAGGTAGAGATTTAAAAAGTTGAAAAACCTGGCTAGAGGTTGTTGTTCCAGAAAGTTTAAGGATAGAAGTAACCCTAGAAAAACAACTTCAAATACCAAGCAGAAGCTTCAATTGCCTGGAATAAAATTTTAATTAAGTCGAAACGTCTGGAATATATAAGAAATGATTTGAAATGAAGGGGATTTAGAATGAAGAAAAATTTTATCAAATAAAAAAAGGCTTAAAAATAGCTTTATGTACCTACAAAATCTCTGGATAAAATTAACGAAGTCTGGAAAATATGGAAAATTATCTCAAAAGTTCGTTGAAAGTGAAAATTATTAAAAGATTTGTCAAAAAGGGAGTGCAACTCTAAGGGTATAAAAAACACATTAGGTTTAACCATAAAAATTCGCAATTTTCCTGACATTTAAATTCTAAAAAAAATCACTTTTGCGCCCAACAGTGTGAGGTTGTTGAATAAATTGTTTCACCCTCATGCATTTTTATTTAATTCTATGGAGTCATGATCTTTATGAGTCCATAGACTATGTGTGGCGTCATCTACAAAAATTGTGAGAGAAATTTAGATTATCTGTCAGTTTCTCTATTGTCGACCAGTAAAACTAATTAAACACACAATTAAAT
This sequence comes from Anthonomus grandis grandis, assembly GCF_022605725.1. Lineage (NCBI taxonomy): Eukaryota > Metazoa > Arthropoda > Insecta > Coleoptera > Curculionidae > Anthonomus > Anthonomus grandis. Next base: position 4,902,399 of record NC_065548.1, read on the forward strand.
AATATTGTTTAGTTTTCATTAAGTTACCTTTCAGTTCATTAATTATACTCCAATTTTCCTTGGGTTTATTGTGTGCTCTTACTGGCAAAGTGTCTCAAATTCCTGAAAAAGACTTATAGAGACCTGAAAATGCTTGGAAGAAGTTCAGTACTACTTAGGATATTTTTCCAGGCAATCAAACTGTCTTAAATTGCTAAAACAGAATCTCAGATTCCATTAAGTGTCTGAAAGAAATCTAGAAACACTTAGAAAACCCTTCCAGGCAGTCAAAGTGTCTTAGATTCCTGGAATAGACTCCCAAAAACCCTAAAATGCCTAAAAGAGCCTTAAGAATATTTAGAAAGTTCTTCCAGGCAGTCAAAGTGTCTCAAATTTCTCGAATAGAATCACAGATTACCTCAAGTGCCTCGAAGAGGTTAATCAGTACTTAGTACTTCCTTGGGGAAGATAAAACGACCGATTAATGTGTGGATTTTTTAAAGTAGCACTTGCATGTATGCCTTACGGTCACCGCAAGAATAAAAAATCAAAGCTCACGCGCACTGTACTCAGCTCTATCTCTATAAAGTGAGTATTAAGGGCGTTGTATATGAACAAATGGAATCTTACTAGAAGAATAGAATTTAACAAGGTAAAATTAAAAATAGTATCTCTTTTGAAAAAGTGCCGACGTTTCGACGTTTATTGACGTCTTTTTCTAGACTGAAAGAAATAGAACATTTTTTTTTAAGCACGTAACTCAATATTAATTTCAGTTAAATCTAAAACTTCCTTAAAAAATATTGCTCTGTTTCTTACTTATAGTCTTTAAAAAAGAAAGTTTTTTGGTCCTAAACCTGCGAACTCCATCTACTTACTCAGGATGCTACTTTTAGTCTATTGGAAACAGTATATTACAAATATTATAAAACACAATTTACCCCAGAAAAATAACTTGAAATGCCAAGCTAGAAACTTCAATTGCCTGAAATAAAATTTTAATTAAGTTCAAACGTCTGAAATATATTAAATAGGGGATTTAGAATGAAAAAAAATTCTGTCAAATAATAAAAAGGCTTAAAAATAGCTTTATGTACCTACAAAATCTCTTTATAAAATTAAGGAAGTCTGGAAAATATGCGACGTTACATGAAAAATTCGTTTAAGTGACCTCTAATCAATTAAAGATTAAAACATTCGTCAAAATATCTGAAAAATTTAAAAGAGGGTGCAAGTCCAAGGGTATAAAAAACACATTAGGTTCAATCATAAAAATTCATAATATTCCTGGCATTTGAATTCTAAAAAAAAAACTTTGGCGCCCAACAGTGTGAGGTTCTTGAATAAGTTGTTTGACGCTAATAAAAATAATAATGCATTTTTATTTAATTCTATGAAGCGATCTTTATAAGTCCATAGACTAATGATTTCATCTACAAAACTTGTGAAAGAAATTAAATATTGTTTAGTTTCCATCGAGTAACTTTTAAGTTCATTAATAATGCTCCAATTTTCCTTGGGCTTATTGTGTGCTCTTACCAGTAGTCAAAGGGCTTCAAATTCCTCAAAAAGGCTTATAGAGACCTGCAAATGCTTGGAAGAAGTTTAGTAAGTAACTTTAGAAGAGTAAGTTAGTACTTAGTACTTTAGAAGAAGTTTAAGAATACTTAGAACATTCTTCCCGGTAGTCAAATTGCTTCAAATTTTTCAAATACCCTCTCAGATTACCCTCCAGTGTCTGGAAGAGTTTAATGAGTACTTAGTACTTCCTTTGGGGAGACAAATTGACCGATTGAAGTATAAACTTTTAAAGTAGTACTCGACAGTGTGGCACCTAGAAGCCATAATTGAATTCGCGCTTCTTCCGTCTATTAGAAATTAATGGTAAAAGAAATTATTAATGAAAAAACAGTGCAACGAACTACATTCGAAGTATAAAAAATCAAATTTCTTGCACCCTATTTTCGTTTTAAAAAGGGACAAATTTATGACGATGTACAAGCATGAATCACAAGTTGAATTAATCTGAAGCTAAAAGTAAAGTCTTCGACTTTTCATAGTCTCTAAGACATTTTTTTCTCTATTATTGTCTCGATTATGTTAAAAGTAAGTTTTTATTGCGTAATTAGTTCTATTTCATATAATAATTATTATTTACTTATAATATATGACAAAATAGTTTTTATTATATATAAAAAATTTAATAAAGACCCAACCTAAAAATACTTCATCATATAAAAACAAAAACGTAGGAATTTAGAAACAGCCGCTTCATTATGGACTTAACGAATTAACAAGTATCTTCTAACGTATATAATAACTATGTACCTATTGACAATGAACGGCTTAATAAATGATGCGTGGAAATTTCTTCTCGTATCGTCTTTTTTTTCATTATTTTTTCGCTCAATAAGTTCGCAAATATTTATATTAAGAGGGTGTTAATTTGTCACCATTCAAAGTCCACGGATATTTTTAATTATCATTACTGATAAAAAAAACAGATTTTCTTAAGAGTGACAGCTGACACCGACCGGTGTCGTATAACTTTTTATGTAAAAACGAAAAATCCCCGAGTTGACATTAATATACAAATAATGTAAAGCAATTATCCGACAATTAAGATAAGGCATTTTGGTAATTTAAGTCAATTGCCGGATAAAGTTTGAGTTTGTTACATGGAAATGTATTTTCAATAAAAAGAAGACGGGGAAAAACACTTTAAAGAACAGATGGGCTTGAATTGTATGGTGATGAAATAGATAAGGTAATTTGCTTGAAATAGATTCATGATAATGTGCAAAATGTTACAACATTTTGCGCCACATCGTTTTCTAATTCAATATTAGTTTCCTAAGCAAATAGTTGGGTCTGTGACCATCTTCCAATTTCTTGAAATTCATCTTTTAGTCTCACTAAGGGTCTCAAGTTATCCTTTCATTACCACTGAGTATAACCTCTATACATACGCTCATTGGCCAATCTCATCAATTCATCTTATGAAATTCATTATTTCATAAAAATTATTGAAGTTTTTCTTCACGTACAGTCTTTTATATATAAATGACACAATTTCTAATCTTGGAACGAAGTCTCTTGTGCCCTATAGAACCACTTTGCAAAACTCTTTTTCCCAGAAAGGTTCTATAAAACGCTCATTTCCTATGCATTGCCAAAGGGGGGGCGGGCGAATCTTTCACGAAACCGAGGAGCCTTTTAAAAAATAATTATTTCTCCGTCTCCGGATTCTTTCTTAATTAGATTTTGAATCTATTAAAGACCGTAATGCGTCCAAAAATAGACTTTTTAGTACAATATAAGTGTGGTGACAAAGTTCATCGTTTTCACAATCGAATTCCTGAATATTGTGAAGGTGTCGTATGATAAGATTTGACGTTTTTAATTAAAATACTTTTTAGATATCGTAGACGGGAAATAACAATAAAGGTGAAAAGCGGTCTTAAATTAGAGGCGCCAAGATAGAATAATCAGAATTATGTGTGTCATCTATATGTCGGGTGAGTTTTGAAATATTCGACTTGGAAAAATTAATAAATGCTGCACTTTTTTCCCGTGGTTTATTAAACAACGTCTCATTTAAGACTGTTCGGAATTTTGCTCTTAAATATATAGTTCAGTTGACCAAAGGTTGCCCATCCAAGTTTGTTCTAAGATGTTTTCGATTCTTTGTTGATTGACTGTAATTTATTCTTTGTTTCTGCTTAAAATTTTAATTTTGGAAACATTTATTAATTCTTATTTACATTTATTCAAGGGCCCATTTTTACAGATGAATGATGTACACTATCGGACAAAAGTAGAGAAACTTTTTAAATTTGCGTTTTATTTGAATACTTCAAAACTAATGCAGTTCTACACATAATGAAAATCAACAATAATTGTTAAGACTTAATTTGTATAAAGTAAAATAAATTGTAGAAGAAAATCCTAAGATTTAATTTAATTAAACAAAATATTTATGAGACAAAAGTAGAGAAACTAAATTTTATTCCAAAAGTACAAGTTATTTCTTATTTCTATCTTAGAAAAATTAATAGTAAGTAGAGTATCCCTTATTGGCAATCACCTCGCGGCATCGATTTGGCATGGATTCCAACAGTTTCATAATGGTTTCCTCTCCAATAGAATTCCAGGAATCTTGTAAAACTTTTATAAGATCATTTTTATTACTGATCTGATGTTGCCTTACACGCCGGTCTAGTTCCTCCCAGAGGTTTTCAATCGGGTTAAGATCGGGACTTTGCGCAGGAAAGTCCATAACCCTAATATTTTCCGATAAAAACCAATCTTTGACAACCTTTGATTTATGTTTGGGGTCGTTATCTTGTAGGAATATCCAAGTCAAAGGTAAATTATCCTCAGCAAAGGGTAGCATTACATTTTGTAGGATGTCTAAATACACAAATCGATCCATGATACCCTCAATGATGTGTAATGGTCCTGTACCGAACCCAGAGAAGCAACCCCATACCATGCAGGAGCCACCACCATGCTTTACCGTAGGCTGTGTATATCTTGGATCGAATCTTTTGTCTTGTGGTCGATGTACCCATGAGATTCCATCGGACCCAAACAAATTGAACTTACTTTCATCAGTAAAAAGAACTTTTTTCCAGTCGTTGGTTGTCCAATGCAAATATTTTTGTGCAAAGTTGAGTCGGGCCTTCTGATTCTTCTTGCTAATAAACGGCTTTTTAGCGGCTCTTCTACTAAATAATCCTCCTTCCCTCAGTCGTCTTTGTATGGTCTTAGAACTAACATTAACACCAGGTAATTCACTTAAAATTTTATTTGCTGATTTGTGAGGATCAGACTGGGCAATTCTTTTTATCATCATTTCCATGTGTTTGGTTGTTTTTCTTGGGCGGCCACTTTTTTTAATGCTTTTTGTTGAATTTCGTGTTTTAAAATTAGAAATTGTCTTGCTAACAACGGACTTATGCAAATTAAGCGTTTTACTAATGTCCACTTGTCGTATACCACTCTTGTGTGCATCAACTATTTTTCTACGAAGGTCTTCAGACAAATATCTTCCGCGAGGCATGTTGATTAAAAAAACTATGCAAAACTATCAACAGAACTCACGTAAAGCGAACTAAATACTAAATTTGGACGATTGATATTTAGGTTTCTCTACTTATGTCCATCCGAAAATATTTGAATTCTTTTATTGTAAATAAACAACTGATAAGAGGCATGTAAAATGCGGTAAAAAAACGCAGTTGTTGAGAACTACAATATTTGTAGTAAATATTTAATTTAAATACATGGTTTCCGTAAATCAAAGAATTTTTAGAAGTTTCTCTACTTTTGTCCGATAGTGTAGTTCTTCGAGCATTCTCTAAAGTTCCTGTGACGATGTTGTGATTTGGTCTAATATTACGGTCATTGTAGATAACTGATAATATTTCTGAGTATCTATAAGGTAGTATCATAACTTTTAAAATGGCATATAATTCTATTGAGTCGATAACGTTTCTAATTATCTACAAAAACTCCGTTTATAAAGAGATTGTAGCTGCCTACTAGTAAATAGATATTGAACCTCTGATGAGATGACAATTTTATTAGAATTTCCGAATGCACTATATTTTATTTACCAATGCATTATTAGACAATAAATCAATACGCAGAAAAAAGCAAGTGCTCAAGCAATGTACGAAATGCCAATCTCCAATGCTGTGATTTTATATGATAATACCATAATTTACGAACCTTTATTATTAAGATAATTATTTCTAAATATATCATACATGATACCAAAAGAGATGTCTATATCACTTACTACTTGCCAAACTTGGACAAATTTAAATGATTTTATCAATATTGACTATCGGGGGTTGATTCACAATTACTTACAGTCAATTGGCAATTTTCCTATTATAGGTTCCGAATTTACGGTCATTTGGGTTGTACGTTCATTATATGGGAAATGTATCAAAATTTAACTGCTGTTTTTGTTTAAATTTAGACCAATACTACGTAATTTTACATTTGTGCGGCACTTCTTATTTTATGCTCGTTGAAAATTTTCTTTTATTCTTTTCATTAAAGGTTGGTTCTTCGTCATACTCAAGCATTTCTGTTGTCAGTATGTTCTTTCTAGGTATCATTGAGGCATATTGACAGAGCATTGGAAAAATGGATTTTTAGTGCCCGAAAATCACGAAAAATTGGTTTAAATTGCCTTTGAAAATCAATAATTTTTTAGGTCTAAAGTCATAAATTAAACTCATTATGTTTTTTTGGCCAAAATCACTTTTAGAACCTAAAAACCTGAAAAAATTAAATTAATTTGCCTGAAAAAATTCCAAACTTATTTAGATCAAAAAAATTGATTTAAACTTATTAACGGAGCATTGGAAAAATAGATTTTTAGTGCCTGAAAATTACGAAAAATTGGGGTCAATTGCCTTTGAAAATTAATAATTTTTTAGGTCTAAAGTCATAAATTAAACTCATTATGCTTTTTTAGCCAAAATCACTTTTAGAACCCAAAAACCTGAAAAAATTAAATTAATTTGCCTGAAAAAATTCCAAACTTATTTAGACCAAAAAAATTGATTTTAACCTATTGACATAATATTGAAAAAATGGATTTTTAGTGCTTGAAAATCACGAATAATTGGGGTCAATTGCCTTTAAAAATCAATAATTTTTTAGGTCTAAAGTCATAAATTAAACTCATTATGTTTTTTTGGCCAAAATCACTTTTAAAATCCAAAAACCTGAAAAAATTAATTCAATTGTCTGGACAAATTCCAAACTTATTTAGACCAAAAAAATTGATTTAAACCTATTGACATAATATTAAAAAAATGGATTCTTAGTGCTTGAAAATCACGAATAATTGGGGTCAATTGCCTTTAAAAATCAATGATTTTTTAGGTCCAAAGTCATAAATTAAACTCATTATGTTTTTTTGGCCAAAATCACTTTTAGAACCCAAAAACCTGAAAAAATTTTTTCAATTGCCTGAAAAAATTTCAAACTTATTTAGAACAAAGAAATTGATTTAAACCTATTGACAGAATATTGGAAAAATGGATTCTTAGTGCTTGAAAATCACGAATAATTGGGGTCAATTGCCTTTAAAAATCAATAATTTTTTAGGTCCAAAGTCATAAATTAAACTCATTATGTTTTTTAGGCCAAAATCACTTTTAGAACCCAAAAACCTGAAAAAATTAATTCAATTGCCTGAAAAAATTCCAAGCTAATTTAGAACAAAAAAATTGATTTAAACCTATTGACATAATATTGAAAAAATGGATTTTTAGTGCTTGAAAATCACGAATAATTGGGGTCAATTGCCTTTAAAAATCAATAATTTTTTAGGTCCAAAGTCATAAATTAAACTCATTATGTTTTTTTGGCCAAAATCACTTTTAGAACCCAAAAACCTGAAAAAATTAATTCAATTGCCTGGAAAAATTCCAAACTTATTTAGACCAAAAAAATGTATTTAAACTTATTAACGGAGCATTGGAAAAATAGATTTTTCGTGCCTGAAAATTACGAAAAATTGGGGTCAATTGCCTTTGAAAATCAATAAATTTTTAGGCCAAAAGTCATTAATTAAACTCATTATGGTTTTTTGGCCAAAATCACTTTTAGAACCCAAAAACCTGAAAAAATTTTTTCAATTGCCTGAAAAAATTTCAAACTTATTTAGAACAAAGAAATTGATTTAAACCTATTGACAGAACATTGAAAAAATTGATTTTTAGTACCTGAAAATCACGAAAAATTGGATTCAATTGCCTTTAAAAATCAATGGCTTTTTAGGTCTAAAGTCATAAATTAAACTCTGTTTTTTTGGCCAAAATCACTTTTAGAACCCACAAACCTGAAAAAATGTATTCATTTGCCTGGAAAAATTCCAAACTGATTTAGACCAAAAAAATTGATTTAAATCTATTAACAGAATATTGGAAAAATGGATTTTTAGTGCCTGAAAATCACAAAAAATTGGGGTCAATTGCCTTAAAAAATCAATAATTTTTTAGGTCTAAAGTCAAAAATTAAACTCATTATGTTTTTTTGGCCAAAATCACTTTTAGAACCCAAAAACCTGAAAAAATTAAATTCATTTGCCTGAAAAAATTCCAAACTTACTTAGACCAAAAAAATTGATTTAAACCTATTGACAGAACATTGATAAAATGGACTTTTAGTGCCTGAAAATCACGAAAAATTGAGATCAATTGCTTTTAAAAATCAATAATTTTTTAGGTCTAAAGTCATAAATTAAACTCATTATGTTTTTTTTGGCCAAAATCACTTTTAGAACCTAAAAACCTGAAAAAATTTATTCAATTGCCTGAAAAAAATCCAACATTATTAAGACCAAAAAATTGATTTAAACCTATTGACATAATATTGGAAAAACGGATTTTAGTGCCAGAAAATCACGAAAACTTGGGGTCAATTGCCTTTGAAAATCAATAATTTTTTAGGTCCAAAGTCATAAATTAAACTCATTGTGGTTTTTTAGCCAAAATCACTTTTAGAACCCAAAAACCTAAAAAAATTAATTTAATTGCCTAAAAAAATTCCAAACTTATTTAGACCAAAAAAATTGATTTAAACCTATTGACAGAACATTGGAAAAATGGATTTTTAGTGCCTAAAAATCACAAAAAATTAGGGTCAATTGCCTTTAAAAATCAACAATTTTTTAGGTCAAAAGTCATCAATTAAACTTATTATGGTTTTTTTAACCAAAATCACTTTTAAAACCCAAAAACCTGAAAAAATTAATTCAATTGCCTGGAAAATTCCAAACTTATTTAGACCAAAAAAAATTGATTTAAACATATTGACAGAACATTGGAAAAATAGATTTTTAATGTCTGAAAATCACGAACAATTAGGGTTAATTGCCTTAAAAAATCAATAATTTTTTAGGTCTAAAGTCATAAATTAAACTCATTATGTTTTTTTGGCCAAAATCACTTTTAGAACCCAAAAACCTAAAAAAATTAATTCAATTGCCTGGAAAAAAACCAAAGTTATTCATACCAAAAAAATTGACTTATTGACAAAACATTGGAAAAATGGGTTTTTAGTGTCTGAAAATCACGAAAACTTGGGGTCAATTGCCTTTGAAAGTCAATAATTTTTTAGGTCCAAAGTCATAAATTAAACTCATTATGGTTTTTTGGCCCAAAACACTTTTATAACCCAAAAACCTGAAAAAATTACAAACCTATTTAGACCAAAGAAATTGTTTAAACCTATTAACAGAACATTGAAAAAATGGATTTTTAGTGCTTGAAAATCAAGAAAAATTAGGGTCAATTGCCTATAAAAATCAATAATTTTCTATATCTAAAGTCTAGGTCAAATAATAAAAAAATTAATATTTTGACAAATTTTCAGAATAATTATCCATATCTACAAATCGTAAACGTTCTACATAAAATTATATTCGTCATCTATATAAGAATAGTTATGTAAGGAAAACTTTAGAAAAATTTAGACTGCTATGAAAAAATTGATTTTAGAAGCCAAAAAATTAAGTATTTCATTTATTTAGATTATTCATAGAATATCGTAATAAATCCACTACTAATACCTGTCATGACCATTACATACATTGTATTTTAAGGCGATTAATAAGATGTTTTAAGTCAGAAATAAAACGCCTAAATATCCCTAGTAGTCATACTCTTACGTCATTTAATTGGGCTCCAAACATTGTAGATAACTACGATATTTATCAGTTTCATTCTACAGTTAAAACACCTCTAAAAACTATCAATTTAAGATACCTAACCCCAAAAAACAACTCACTTTTCAAATTCCACAAACTTGCAAATAGGAATACTTAGAAAAACAACGCCGCTAACTTCTCAACATTTCTACCACCTGACACACATAAAAATAAAATAATTATTACTCTTTGTTTCGTTTAATTACGTCTCATCTTCTCTTCAATGAATTGTTTTAAAATACGCACCGCCATACGTTCTTGTATAACAATCGCTATAACGTGCACTTGAACGAAAAAAAAAATGTGCACATTTTGCAAAATATTCAGTTTTTTTTTCTGCGAAAACTCTAACGTTTTATGAATGATGACCAAGTCGGTTTCGTAAACCAGGTGTGGAAATGAAATAATGCGTCGTTAGATCCGGTTTTTCTTTTTTTTTTTAATTCCTTATGGTCTAGTTGTATTATTACACTCGTGATGTATGAGTAACTATTAACTCAAATCAGATCAGGTCAATATCACTTTAATCAAAGAAACTTACATATATAAAGTCTGATGTTAATTTTTAAAATTAATTAATATATTAAGTAAATGATTCTGCAAGAGGGCCTTCGATGTAGTCTTTTGTGACTTATCAAAGGCATTTGATTGTGTTTTTAGTTGAAGCCAACGTTTTCTCAATGAATTTTTGAAAAAAACCAAATTAAGATTGTTGGTTTCAGAAATGTTATTATAGAGATTAATTGAATTTTCCTTAGGCAAATTTCTTTTCCATAATTTTTTTTCAAATGTTCTGGACTTTTGTATTTCTCTCAGTTTAAAATCCTCATTTATATGGTAATTTTGTAATAATGTATTAATTTTATAATTTCTTTTCTTATGCTATAATGAACGGTCCATTACCATGTACTCAAAAGGTCTTAAAGGCAGACTGCTATTTCTTACAGTAATCAAGCTACACTATTTTTCCTTTGACATAATTTTTATATTAATTTAATTAGGCGCCTCTCCAAATCCAATTATCTAAGCGTCAAATAAATTACAGAAATCATTTAAAACGCCGAAAATCGCTTTTTCGAAAAGTATCGAATTCCACCTAAAATTAGACACAAGAAAAATTATTTCTATAGAACAAAAGTGATTAAAACCATCATAGATTTGACACGATATTGATCGATTATAAAGAAAACAAGCAATTAAATAAAGTATTTAAGGATATATTTCCCAATAAAGTGATACAGCGGAAACACTCGACTATAAGCAGAACAACCCAATTTTCGAAATTTCCAGAGTAGACTTTATTATCTAAATTACCCACGGAATGGCCCCGCGACTTTTATTCAGATTTTATGGTTGGCAAACAATACCCGGGTTATCAACGATGTAGTTATATTGTTCCAATATAAGCCTAGACGTGACATTCCTTCGTTATAGATTTACGGCAAGGTATTGCTTGTATATATGGATTTTTTTTCTGGTAATCTTATCGCGATACGGGGATAATCTGCGGGCTTTTGGTTTCGTTTACTAAACAACCAGGGTTTATGATTAAACTTAAATAATTATAAATGTCCATGAGTTAGAAAATTATTTAAAAGTAAGTAAATGGCTAAAAAAGTTGCATTGAGAATTTACCATAATGAGGTGCCATTTCGGCAGTGTTTAATGTTAATATCCTGGGTACGTAATTTTTATGTCCATACGTCCATTTTTATAAAAAATAACGTATTTAGTACGTACTTTTGAATACGTTGTTCGTACGTACATTAGTTACGTCTCGTGGACGTATGTACATGGTGGCTATTTTATTAAGGGCCTATTCCTTTACTCAGAATCTACGGGATGTGCAAAAAAAATTCTTAAAGAACTGTTTTGGTTTTAAGCAAATTTTTAAATTTTCAATTCGTAAAATTTCATTATTTTAAAATGGAATCTGTAATATATATAGTATTTTTAAAAAAATTAAAAAAAATCTATTCATTGATATATATTTTATTGGAGTGATATAATTTCAACTGTGAGAAAGACTTACGTGCATTTAATCATCTGAGAGAAAGAGTAACAACTCAGTTGCCTGGAAGAATCTATTATTTAATTCCAAGCACTTGAGGAGTACATAAGATTACATGTTCATTGCTTTGGCAAAATCAGCTCAAATTTACTCAAAGATTCACCAAACCGTTAAAAAAACTTCACTTTTTATTAGAAAATATATTTTAAGTTGATGGTACAACTGGAGAACTTTTTACAGGCTGTCAAAGATGATGGCCATAATTTTTCAGGTTTTCTGGACCTTCAGTACAAGAACGTTCATAACTTGGTCAAAAATGGTTAAAATTTCGGCAGTTTCATCAAAATTTTAAGAAAACCTCACTTTTCATTAAAAAATTTATTTTAAGCTGATGGTTTAATTGACATTATTTAATTCTCTAACAGAAAGAGTAAGAAACTCCAACTCAACTGCCTGGAAGAATTTTTAATTTTTTTAAGTGCATTTGACAATCTCATACAGAGAGAGTTCAACTTAATTTATTTGCCTGAAAGAATCTGTTTTTTTAATCTAGATAATTAGTGCATTTGGTCACATAACAAACAGAGAAAATGAGACAAAATTAAATTAAATTTCCTGGAACAATCTTTTTGTTTATTCCAGGCAGTTGAGTGCATTTAATCGTCTGAGAAAGAGATAGGTAGAGAATAAGAGAGTACTACTTAATTGCCTGAAAGAATCTATTATTTAATTCCAGGCACTTGAGTGCATTAGACTAATGTATCTCGACTTACCATAGCTATCACACAGAAGAGTATAAAACTAAAATACAATAATTAACTTAAAATGTGTGTAATAATTTTTCTACATACTTTAACTAACTTCAATAAAATATATATCGATAAATAGCTTCATTTGCTTTTTTTAAAAGTACTTGGATAGGTAGTTCTTATGAAAGTTACCTTTATTTCTCCCAAGGAAACTAAAAATGTAATAATATGTGGGGTGTTCCATTTAAAATTCCGGTGCTAAAGTCGGTGTAGCACTTTTTGAACATCCTGTATTGATGAAACTCAAATAATTTAAAAATTCGTTTAAAACGAAAACACTTCTGTTAGAAATGTTTTTTGCACATCCTGTAGATTCTGAGAAAAGGTATAAGCCCCTAATAAAATGGCCACACTCTACATACAAATGAACAAATAAATACTTACAAAATGTCTTAGCTCCTATGAATTAAAAAAAACATATAAATTTTTGTTAACACACAAATCTAAATGCCAGGAAAGAATTAATAAAAAAAAAAGTATTTTTGAAAAAAAAATATTTTCAATATTTCCATGTTTTTTTTTACTTTGATAGAAAAAGTTATCGAATTCGGTTTAATTTAGACAACTGGTGTCAAATCAAGATTCCCTCTTTCCAAAGGATTAAGCACACCCTATAAATTTAGTTAATTTACGTGTTGATTTTTGTTATAATAATATATTAAAATTATCAAGATCAGTAGCAAAAGCAACCCAGTGTTTTTGTTGGCCCCACTGACTGACAAATAAGTAATTGACAACATGAGGGAGTTGACACTGTTGACAGTGTTTAAGACAAATGACAGATGCAAGAACGAATGCCCTGCTTTCAGTCGGCTTGGCAACATTGGCGTGATGGTGTGTGTCTCTTTGTGATAAAAGGTTACACATCTGTGAATTTAGGATTTATCAAAATTCGGCTTATCATAACATTTCCTTGCAACATTTGAATTTAGTTTTACTATTCACTCAGTGATAAGAAGGATCTACTACGATCCACCCCAATTCATGGTAAGTAAGGGCATATTTATTAATTTTGGTAGTAATGAATTACTTATCTGATAATTTGCTTATTTTAAAATATAATTTTAAGGTGCACCACTACAAGCAGGGATTGGAAGCACAAAAAAAAAATTGAAGACTGTATTTTACATTAGTTACGACGAACAAATGTTTTTTTTTGCATTTTCTTAACTATAGACCCATCTCGTTACTTTCGAATATCGCAAAAATATATGAAAAATTCTTAAAGAGACGGTTAATATCTTTCTTAGCAAAATACTCTGGTCTTTCAGATAAACAGTTCGTTTAACAAACTCCAATTAACGAATTACCTGTATAACAACTTGGATAAATCAAAGCCACTACTGTGCATATTTGCTGATCTCTCAAAGGCATTCGATCCTGTTGACGACGACTTTATTCTTATGACATTAGGGGTATGGGTTATAAACCAATTAAAAGCTGTTTAAGCAATAACAAGCAACTTGTCAAAATAAATAATGTAAAAAGTACCTTAAAAAAATAACTTGCGGAGTACCTCAAGGCACTGTACCTTTATTGTGTATTCTATATGTCAACGACTTACTTGAAATGAGTACCTTGGGACAAATAATAAGCTACGCAGATGATACTGCTATTTTTTACTTTGGTGATTCATGGCAATCTGTAAAAGTTAAAGCTGAGAAAGATTTTACAAACATTGTGAATTGGCTTCAAATAAACAAACTGTATTTAAATATATCTAAAATAAAATACTTAACATTTACATCTTATGCAAGCAATTTGCCAAAAATGGAACCACTTAAAATAGACACATACATTTTAGTACCAGAAGCAGAAGTAATGAAATATTTGGGCGTAACAATAGACAGACACTTAAAATGGGGTGTACACGCATCTGAAGTAACAAATAAAATAAGAACTCTATTATTTAAATTTAAACGACTTAAAGAATTTTTGGATTTAGAACACTTGAAAACATTATATTTTACTTTAGTGCAATCACACCTAACTTAGCGGATGGGGTGGAATAAGAAACTGTCATATGCGTTCTCTTGAAGTTGGCCAAAAATTAATGATAAAAATAAACTGTTTCCTTTCAATCAGCTTTTTGCTAATACTGGCATATTTGATTTGCGGCAATTATTGCTAATGAACCTAAAGGAGGCATTGCTGATGAAAATATAATTCATTCCTATGCAATTGGAGCTCAGAATCAGAATGCATTAGTACCCCGAAGTAGAAAAAATTACAGATCTCGGAAATTGAATTATTACAAAAAAAAACACTGAACAAGACATATACAGGATATGACCCAAATCCTAAAAAAAAGAAGACTTTTAATAATAAACTCGTCAAAATATAAATTACCTGTAGCGAACTTAGTCCGGGAACAAATTGTTATTATTATTCTTTATTTTTATCTACGTTTTATTATTGCTATTATTATGTATAGGTGTAATAAGTTATCACGTACAAGTAGTATGCTACTACTTCTGTGATTATTGCCAATTAATCATTTTGTAATTTTTTTTTATTATTGTAAATAAACTGATTTTTTTATTATTATTATTATTATTATTATTATTTCCTCCCTAATACATTTAAGCACACAACAAAAGGAGTCATGTAAACATCCTAGATACGTCATATTATGTCCAGTACATGACGTAAAATGTCTTAAAAGTACGTAAATATGACCTAGAATCCTGCGGAAAGTGGACGTCCTATATACGTAGATGGGGTATCTACTGTGTACGTACATTACGTACAAAATACGTCTTTTGTAGTACGTACCTGTGCTGTTTGGGATACTTTGAAAACGCAGTTTTGTATGTTAGGAAATTTTAAAAAAAGATGAAGCAATGCTCTAAACCACGTTATTAAAAAAAATGCAAATAATAATAATAATAATAATAATAATAAAAGGCCTTTATTTTTAACTCGGCGAATCTCAGCAGAGCTGTTTGGTTAACCGAGCATACATATTACAATCGAGAATTACATAATATTAATAAACATAATTTAATAACAAAGAGAAAATAAATTTAAATAATAAATACACCAATACTTAAAAAAAAATAAAGTATTAAAAAACGAAGGTCTACACATTAATAAATTAAAGTGTAAAAGAAAAAATTACCATGTCATCGAGTACTTTCAGCAAGGCTGAAGATATACTGTATCCCTTTCTAAACCTAGATTAGCACGAAGCAACTAAATTATTTTCGTGTAAGTATTCAACAATCTGGTTATAAAGTACTCTCTCGAAAATCTTTGACAATACGGATAGTAAGCTAATGGGGCGTAATTCAGTGAATTTAATTGGATTACTGATTTTTGGTAATGGGAATACAGTAGCATTCTTCCATTGATGTGGATACGTGCAGGCTTGAATGCGTTTGTTATAAAGTTCTACTAACATGGGAATGATTACTGGATAACATAGTTTTATCATAACGAGGGAGAGCTGATCAGATCCCGAAGTATTAGAAGTAATCTGGCATAAGGCCTTATAGATATCACTATTTGAACACATACTAAATTGAAATTTACTCTCAGTACATTTTGCGGTACGATACATTTTAAGTGTTTCTTTGTTGACTTTTGACTATATTTTTTGCACTGAATCTAAAAAGAAATCGTTAATTTTTTGGGGATCCCTTAGAGAAGGAGGTAAATTAATAATTTTTTTTTGTTTTTCTATAAATGTTCGTTTCGTTTAGGTTACTAAACTGTAGTAATGTACTCAATATATTCCTTTATGAA
The DNA here is from genome assembly GCF_022605725.1 of Anthonomus grandis grandis. NCBI lineage: Eukaryota > Metazoa > Arthropoda > Insecta > Coleoptera > Curculionidae > Anthonomus > Anthonomus grandis. The sequence continues at coordinate 4,918,684 of NC_065548.1, forward strand.
CCAATGGCGTAAAATAATTTCTCACCTCTTTATAGTTTTCCCAGTCTTGGGTACCTCTACTTTTTTTATACTTTGAAAAGAGTTTATTGCAATATTGCTTTAAAATTTTTTAAGTTTCTGTAAAGCATGGAGCGTTGTCTTTTGTGATGCGAACTGTTCTTAAAGGTGCATGGAAATTAAAAATATCTATAACTTTACTTGAGAGAATTTCAACTTTTTCATTGATATCGTTACAGTGAAATACCTCGTGCCAAGTTTGATTTAGAAGATCAGACTCAAAATTCTGTTGACCAAAGTTCTTATAATTACGATACGTTACCATTTAAGGTAAAGTTTCAGGCACCTGAATGTTAAGACTGCAGTATATAAGTTCATGATCTGATTCCTTATATGCATTTGATAGTGTATAACATGTCCGCCTACAAACTTCTTATTGGATGTTATAAAAACGTCAATTAGGCTTGCTTTATCGCCAAAATAACGCATTGGGTTTGATACAAGTTGATATAATTCAAAATTATTGAGAAAAGTATCTACCGAGTTACTAATGCTATTATGACACAACAGATCTATGTTTAAATCTCTCATAAATACTAATTCATCACAATCATGGAAGAGGAATCATGTTGGCCACTGATCCCTCTAATATATTAAGTGCTTGCAAAGCATTAAAACGCGGAGGACGATAGAAAATTTCTACCCCCAAAGTGATATTATTAATTTTAGTTGTTAGCCAACGTTGTACTCAAGTTTCTTCTTGTGAAATGTTATCCAAAACATTTACAATTAAATTGCTACGTACGTACACACCAACACCACCTCGACGGCCCTGTCTGATATAGAACCTTTATAATCTTGTTATAGAAATTATAGAACGCTTTTTTGGGTTATTTTTGCGCTAAAATAAGTCACAGTGTGTGATAATTCCGAGGATAATTCAAAGTAACATTAGGATTGTCTAAGGTCTGTCCATAATCAACAGACAGCATTTGGTCCTGTTTAGTCGTAGGCCTAACTCCTAACTAGCAACTATCGTATCATCCGCATGTTGTAAATTTTGCATCTTTTTTCCGTCAATAGAGACTCTGTCTTCTCAGTTTTCCATAGTTTTTCTAATAAACCATTCTCCATCTATGTTGAAGAGAATTGGGAAGAGTTCATAGACGATGAAATCTGTTGAGGATTTTCTTTCTATTTGTTAGTACTCTATTTTTATCGTACAGGGCTTTTAGGATATATATGAGATGTTCCGATACCCATCTTATCAGGATGCTCCATTGTACGCTGTCAGATGCTTTTCAAAGTTAAGAGAACAAAACATAGCTGGTACATTATACTCGTATGTTTTTCCTATTATTTTTCCTAGGCTCATAAGTTGATGTCACTCCGGCATTAACCCTGTTGATTCTGAAGGGACCTGAGGTAGAAGATCAGAAGTTTTTTAATAATTTCTGTATAACTCTCAAAAAACTTGTTACATTCATCTTTTGCCCCGTTTATAAGTAGAGGGATGTAGACTGATTCCGTCCATCTGTTACGTCGTTTTCCATGTTTTCAGCAGATTTGTTGCAGTCTTTAGCGACGCTGTTTTAAGATTTAGGCAATTTTTGAAGTTTCTCTTTCTGTGAGACCATCAGATTGATACAGTAGATTCTTCCCTCATAAAATATGTTAGGATAAATCAAAGTGAAAATAGGTCATAAGAAACTAAAACTTATCTCACTCCTTAGCCAACCTCGAACACAGTCGGTGTATATATATTAAACACGATATTCGCAAAACAAATAAAGACGTTGACCACCAATGAGACAAAAGAGCTTCAAAAAACTGAACTCTTGATAAGGTACGACCTGCCGGGAGACCAACTGACGGCAACCACTATTGCCGCCGACATCTCATTATTTTTTGACGGCCACCCTGCCGATTTTATAGGCCACTATGTGTATACCATCTGTCATTTCGGTTATTGCCATTAAAACGCGAGATTATTAAGATGTTTGTTTTGACTGTCATAAGTGAATTGGAGATCATTCAGTTGGGTCTTCGGGTCCAACTGCAAAGTGATAAAAAATAATTAAAAAATTTAGAAAAATATTGTTTCTACAGTATTGTCTTTCCAAGGATGTACTTGCCTCTTTCCCTAAATTTTGATGAAAATTTTCAATGCATCAACATGCATGAGGTAAAGGCTGAAACGCACTATCTAAAGAAAAATATTAATGAGATGCAACGTATCCACGATCCTGAGAGAGAAACTCATTGAAAGTGTGCACCAAATCAGATCTTAGAATTTTGGATATCTCAACTATATTTAAAGTAAAGATTAAGTATTCTTAGGATCATATTATGAAGCATCTTACATAGGACTCATCTTGGATCACTGGAATATCACTGAGAGTTCCAAGATGTCCATAACTTAGAAATAGTAATCTGTTTAAAGTGTTAAACTAGGTCTACTTTTATTTAAAAAAAAATAAGATATTACAAAGTAATAATTAAACAGGTAAATGAAAGTTGAGAAAGTTGAATTGATTGCAAACTGACCCAGACCTTCAATTTGCACTATTTGATTGCTTAATCTCGGCTGATGTCTCTTTTTATTCATGATAGAACCAGTTTCTTCAAATTTGGCTACTTTTGACCTGGACGCCTTTCGTCAAAACGTTAAGCTGTCCTTAAAAATCCTGGGGATCATAAATGAAAATAATGTCTACACGTTCAACTATGCTGTACATAGTGGTTAAAAAATGGTATAAATTGAACGGAAAGTCACTTGTTCTTAAAATAATACCAGTTACTTTTCAAGTAAATTCTATGATAATAAAATTCGAATATTTAATATCAACAATTTTGTTCGACAAAAAATTATAAGACATGTTTAGAATTCTTAAGAAACAATGCAATTAATTTAACGTAGCCATCATTTTGAACATTTAATTAAAATTAAATAAAAGAATGTTCAAAAATGTGTTTTCATTTATTGCATTCCTTGACAAATTAAGAGAAATGTTCTGAAACCTGTATCATTTCTATCGTATCATTGGAAAGCATTTTGCAAGAGCTTCAAGATGTGTATCACTCGATCCTCCTTTCTGCTTTTAGGGGTGTATCTTACCCTGTAGAAAGGGTTGTTAATAAGGGTGGGATAGTAGGCTTGTTTTTTCCCCCTTCGTTTTATAGAAACTGTTTTCAGCGTTTTTTTATTCAGTTTCTCGTGCCTATGGTTATTTTAGGTTTTAAAAATGTTTTTAGTTTCCCACTAGCTTTGTCCCTTTCTTCTCTTTACTATCCTTGTCTTGATAAAATAACCCAGCAGAAACTGCAACGTGTACAAAAGTTTCATTTTCTTACATTTGTGTATCTATAAAAACCAAGAGCCAAAATAGCTGTTAGAGAAATTAATTCCAAGAAATGCGATTCACGATAGAGATATAAGACATTAGACTCTGACATTGCCACACCATAACACAGCTCTTTTCTCATGTAGTTATACTTACATTGCCGTAACAATTTTTAATCGATTTAGACCTAATTTTTCAATTCCAATATCTCGCTTTAAAAATGATTATAACACTTTGTTCTTAGAGGAACAATTGCACAATTAGTTCTTTGTTCTTTGTGGATTTATAAATGTGTTTAATTAATTTTTGTTCTCTCAATTTGTTCTTTGGTTAATTTTTATATTACTATTACTGCTTGTTTTAAAAAATATTTGTAATTATTACTATTAGGGTTAAGAGATAAAATTAGCTTTGGCTAATCTTCGCCTTTTTGGGCAAATGTAATGTAATGTACATTTGATACCAAATAAAGACATATTTATTTATTTATTTATTTATTTATACACGGAATCAACCCCATTACAAAAAATATATATATTTCTGAAAAAGAAATAAAAGCTATACTACCTAACCACTAATTACTAATTAACAATAATTATCAGACTTAATCTTAATACCAAGGATAATTAAACCGTTTTACAAGTAGTAACAATATTCTCTCAAAATCAGAACAATTAACAATGCAAAATTAGCTAAGAAAAAACAAAATATATTATTATCAATGACAATGATCAAATGTATTTCAAATTATTAATCATATGGCAAAATTAATTCAAAAAACAAAATCCTACAAACTCTTAATAAGACTCCTAAAATGTAATAAGGAAATTCCCAAAACTTCAATTCCAGTAGAGTTTACCAGCCTCAAAATCCTTTCGACAGGCGAGTGCATAGCATAGTTGGTACGATGATAAGGCAAAGAAAACAATCGATTTGCCCTCAGATTACGGTATGGAATATTAAATGAAATCCTATTAAGTAGTTCGGGACAAATCACAAGGCCATTCAAAAGTTTATAAATAAACACCAAATCATTCTCAGTGCGTCTCTTAAGTAAACTCCGCATATTCAGCATGTTCATTGCTTCATCATAACAATAGTCATTAGGAACTGGAATGCGAAGTTTATAAAGGCAGAATCGTAGAAATTTATTTTGAACCCTCTCCAGTGCCATACAATTATTCATGTACAGAGGAGACCAAATTATTGATCCATACTTCAACAAAGAGACAACAAGTGATATGTACAACCTTTTGCAAGTTTCAACTGACAGATCCTTACAATTGCGCAAGACAAAACCAAGGACCTTAGATGCTTTAGTTATAATAGTATTTACATGGGTATTAAAATTCAATTGTTCATCAAAAAAGATACCAAGGTCCTTTACTACTTCAGTGTACCTAAGATTCACATTATCAATAGTATAGGAGGAAGTTACCCGTTTGTTTCTTTTGTAGAAACTAATGTAACTGCATTTACCCACATTCAGAGCCAAACTATTACCAACACACCATTCACACAATCTATTTAGATCATCTTGCAAGAGAACCATGTCTTGTTCTGAACTGATCACCCTATAAAACTTGAAATCATCGGCAAATAACAAAAAATTACTATTTTTAAAGCAAACCAAAATATCATTAATGAAAATATTGAACAACAGGGGAGAACAATGACCACCCTGTGGAACCCCAGAGGTCACACTGATAAGATGCGACCTAGCATCCCCAATTTGTACCTGCTGAAATCTGTCAGAAAGAAAACTTGCAAACCAGGCCACCAAACAATCTGAAAAACCAAAAAGTCTCAATTTTTCTAATAATAAGCTATGCTTGACACTGTCAAATGCCTTGGAAAAGTCTGTATATATTACATCCACTTTTTCACCCCTCTCCAAAGCACTTAACAGAGCACCCTGATACAGCAATAAGTTTGTAATAGCAGACTTGCCACGACTGAAGCCATGCTGTTCACTTAACAGAAGTTCTTTGCAATAAAAATTAATTTGGTCATAAATAAGACTGTCTAGAAAATTTGGGATGGCAGACTGTACACACACGCTCCTGTAATTGATCATTTCATTAGCAGTACCACATTTAAATATAGGCGTAATAAAACTGAGTTTCCACTCGGATGGAAGAACTGTCAAGTCTAAAGACCTACTGAATAAAATAAAGAGGGGATAAGAGAGGGCACATACACATTTTCTCAAAAAATAATTGGGTATACCATCAGGGCCAGCACTAAGTTTACCCCTTAAATCGAAAGATCTTATCAAAAATTAATCCAATAGATAATTTAGGATTTGGAATAGTCATGTTTACACCAGCCTGCCGAGAAGGTAAGACATTATTATCTCTATTATAGACAGTAGAAAAAAACCTGCAATTTGTTCACAACCTGCAAACTCCCCATCATTATAGGTCATCAAATCAGGAAGCCTATTCGTTGCTCTCCTGTTATTAAACTTATACCAAAAACTTTTGGGGTTTGTATAAAGTAACTGGTCCAAATTTGAAATAAAGTTCTGGTAACAAGTCTCCGTTAGAGTTTTCCACCTAGCTCTAAGATCTGAAAAGACTTCGTAGTCTGCAACAGTATGACTAGACTGATATTTTTTATGTGAAATTTTATTTTGCTGGATCAAGTACTTTAACTCCCCTGAAAACCAACTGGGAAAAGACGAGGTTTTGAATCTCTTAAGAGGCACAAACAAAGCTATAGCCATATTCAATATATGATAGAACTCTGAAACCGCATCATCAATATTAATTACATTCAAAACACTCATTCATCAACTCCACACAAATAACTATTAACACCCAAATAATTTGCATTTCTAAAGTCATAGAAGAACTGTACAAAATTTAAAGTTTTTTCTTTACCATTGTTAAAAGTTAACTCAAAATGATAAGGCTTATGATATACAGATTTATCAAAAACATAGTCAACAGCTTCACTCACCACTAGATCATTCCTATTTGTAAAAGTGAGATCAAGAAAGGCATTTCTATCATTTGGCACAAAATTCCTATGAAAAAAGTTAAGGTAAGAATAAAACTCCCCAAGTATTAATTCACATGAGTTAGGTGGGCATCTAACAATAGTTTCAAACTTATTATTTTCCCAAAGAGCATCCGGAACATTAAAATCACCAAAAATAATAAATCTCTATTAGATATACTGATAGTCCTAAGATATATCCTATGCACATCTTTGAGATATAAATGGATATCTACTCTATATTAGATGTAATATCTATATATTCCCTATATCCTGGATATAGAAGGACATTTGGATAACCAGACGATATTTGTTGGCTATCCTGAATATCCTATACAGATACTGGATATCCATAGCAGATATCCTGTGGACTCCTAGTCTATATACTGTGTTATCTGGGTAAAGACAGTTTAGCTTATGCAACTAACGAAGGGTTAAAATCTAATAGGAAAAAATCAATTCAAACCTTATTAAAATCAATTTTTTTATCGAAATATGTCCACGTTGCATCAAAATATTGTGGGAACTCTCAAAATAGAAATTAACCAATCCAAAAATTCCGAAATTCTCAAGAAAACCCGTCACAGATCGACATCTACACATTTTTTTATTATTATCGTGTGCCTATCAGCGGCGCCAATCACCAAAAAAAACCGATTCGCACGACAAAAAGTCGACGTTTATGATGATGATGTTGATGTCCCACACTTCGCACCGAAAAACCTAAAGCTCGACGCACACTTATCCGTTCATGTTGATCGGGTCCGTCCGAACTCGCAACATCGAAACGGCAACAAAAACCGAAAATTCGAAATTTTCATTCCACCTCTGCCGTGCGTACAATAATAGCGTAGAGTGTACGAGCGAGCGAGCGAGCGTAAGTAGTTGGAAGCAGCGTTTCGCCTCATTTCGTCGCGAGATCCCGCTTCGAAAGCGACGACGCATCAGCGGATACTTTTCGAAATAATATCGTTTGTTGAGCGAAAAATCGCGCGCGACTCAGAAAAAAAAAACGTTTTCGAAAATTCACGGCTCCGATTCTGAGGCATGTTCTACAGACGACGGTTCCGGAGACTTTTTTCTCGGTCAGAAGTGTTTTTCAGCGACGCGTACTGAGAGTTGGTTTTTATTTTTAATAATCTGAGTGGTGGTCGAGCACCCTGGAGGGTAGTTTTTGCTTTTTTTTTTCTGGAGGTGTTTTTTCTATTTAGTGTTCGTCCCGTTTAAGGAATGTGTTTAGGTGTGAGTGATGCTGTCCACGGCATTGCTCAGTGATAACGCTCTGTATGCAACCGACCTATGTGTAAGTAAGTAATTTTTTTTTTGTGCGTGACGCGTGATTTTTTTATTTCGACGGTTTTGTGTTTTTTTTTTAGTCGTAATATTTGACAAAATTTTCAAGGTTTTTATAAACAAAAATTTTTTTTTTTATTCGTGGTTTTTGAACAGAAATTTTTTAATATTTCGACCAATTTTTCAGCTATAGTTGAGCTTCAAATAATAATTTTTTCCCATATTTTCAATTTTTTTTTCTGAAAATCTACTTTTAAAAAAAATTAAACAGATATTCAAGGTTTTTTTCTGGTAATTTTTTTTTCAAGAATGTCCTGACTTTTAGCCAAAAATGACAAAAAGATCAATTTTTACCTGCAGATATAAATTTTTTCATAGTCCAAGATTTATTAAGAATAAATAAATATTATTTTAGACGAATTAAAAAAAATAATTAAGAAACAGCCAAAATAAAATTTAGGAAAAAGCGTGTTTTTTTTAAAAAAAATCCACGTGATACCACGTGTTACAGAGAATAAATAACATAGCATTTTAGATTATATTTATTAATATAATTTAAAATGTTATTTATAAGAAATACATACATATATGAAACCGACATAAAATTAAACTCACAATTTCCACCATTTTCCTCTGCTATAGTTTTCAGTTTTTTAAGAATAAGTTCAAGGTATTTTTTTTGTTCTGGTAATTTGGAGTTTTACCTTTATTTTTCTGGTACTTAATATTTATTTCAAGAATGTCCTGACTTAGCAAAAAATTAAAAAAAAGAGTTAATATTTATCGGCAGATAAGACTTTTCTTATAGTCCAAAAATTACTTATTATTATAAAATATTCAAGGTTTTTTTCTGGTAATTTTTTTTTCAAGAATGTCCTGACTTTTAGCCAAAAATGACAAAAAGATCAATTTTTACCTGCAGATATAAATTTTTTCATAGTCCAAGATTTATTAAGAATAAATAAATATTATTTTAGACGAATTAAAAAAAATAATTAAGAAACAGCCAAAATAAAATTTAGGAAAAAGCGTGTTTTTTTTAAAAAAAATCCACGTGATACCACGTGTTACAGAGAATAAATAACATAGCATTTTAGATTATATTTATTAATATAATTTAAAATGTTATTTATAAGAAATACATACATATATGAAACCGACATAAAATTAAACTCACAATTTCCACCATTTTCCTCTGCTATAGTTTTCAGTTTTTTAAGAATAAGTTCAAGGTATTTTTTTTGTTCTGGTAATTTGGAGTTTTACCTTTATTTTTCTGGTACTTAATATTTATTTCAAGAATGTCCTGACTTAGCAAAAAATTAAAAAAAAGAGTTAATATTTATCGGCAGATAAGACTTTTCTTATAGTCCAAAAATTACTTATAATATATAATTTCAGACAAATTAAAAAAAAATATTAAGAAACAACCAAAATAAAATTTGGGAAAAAGCTTGTTTCTTTTTTTAAATTCATAGTTTTCTTTAAATTTACAGGGCATTTTATTAACATATTCTAAAACGTCATTTATAAGAAATACATTATTTGAAACCGAAATAAAATTAAACTCACAATTTCCATAATTTTTCTCTGCTATAGTTTTCAATCTTTTAAGCATAAGTTCAAAGTGTTTTTTTAGTTCTGCGTAAATTAGAGTTTTTACAAAAATTATGATAAAAATAACCGATGAGTTTTTTAATTAAATTGGACTAAGAATTATTACTTATTTAAAAAACCAAAATTCAATTTGACAAAATTTTCATCGTTTTTTTCAGCTGTAGTTTAGACTCAAACATGAACGTAATTATTTAATAATTAAAAAACCAATACATTTTTTTTTATCTTTTTCATTCATATTTTTTTTAAATCAAAAATACCAAATTAATTTACGCACGAGTGCGTAAAAAACGCAAAAAAAAATTTAACAAATTAAAAATTAAATATCAAATAAACTTTTTAAATTGCGCACTTTTTACGCACTAGTGCGTGACAAGACTTTTTTAGACACTATTGCGTAAAAAGTGATTATAAACCCTGAGAAGTGTTTACTTTATGCACCGTAGTAAAAAAAAAAATATTAGCTTCCCATATGAATTTTTTGCTAGTTTAAAATATACTCAAAATAGTTTACTATTTTAGGAAATTTTTTCTTCAATTAAATAGGAAAAAAATCCAAATTATATTTAGAAAAAGTCGTACTTCTTTACTGCCATAATTTAACAGCAAATACATTTTTTCCCTAGTTGAAGACATAGTTTAATTTTACAAATATAATCATTATAATGTTATTTTAAAAAAAATATGACAAATATTTATATTGGAAAATTCATAGATTTAAACAAAAAAAGAGATTTTTGACAAATTTTAAATTAAAAATCATCTTCTTAGCTATAGTTCGTTTGCAAATATAATTTTTTTCCTTGTTTTCAATTTTTATTTATTTATTTAGCAGTTTATTTCCAACAGGCAAAGCCCAGTTACAGGAAAATCTACAATTAATGTTTTGAAAGTGTAAACAAGTATTAAATTACTATAAATTAAATAACAAAAAAAAGAAAAATAAGGAAAACTTAAATTACTATAGTAACATCATGTATATATCAAAATTAAAGGAGATGTAAATTAAAAAGGAATTACGGTAACTGTTGGTTTGTCAGAGACAAAACTAGATCCTTTATGGAGCATACAAATATGTCACAGGTTGATGATACTGAATTAAAAATTCTGCACATTTGATATACGGGATCCTGAAACCTAATGTTAGTTCTGGCGCGAACTAAAGCAAAAGTGATATTTGCTCTAGAAGCAAATCAGAAATAGAATATCGAAATAATGAAGTTGAATGAATATGAATATAATGAATATGAAGTTGTTTTTTTTTGCCTGAAAATAAGCTATTGGCTGAAAAAGTGTCTTAAAGTAGCTGATTTTGTAGTCAGTAAAGGCTTGTATAGTTTCACCGCAAATATTAATTTTTCTCTTATTTCTTACATATCAAAAACTCATTATTTAATAAAAATGATCATAAAGTCAAGGTATTCTTTTACTTCTAGTATTTTTTATTAAAAATATTTTAACACTATTTTGAATAAAGGTTTATTAAAGTTTAATCGGCTACAAAAAATATTGAAAAAAGTAAAAATTTTAATGCATTTAAAAGATTAATTAAAAATTATAAAATATATGAACTTTTATTATTCTAATTGCTTTATAATGATTATTTGTTTGTTATACGTATTTTGCCGTTGGTTTAATAAATTATTATTATTATTTTCTTTTGACAAAAATGTCCACCATTTTCTCATCAATAAATTATATACCTGCAAATATGACATTTCCCTGGTTGAATATATATTTTAAATAATAATAATAATAAATATTTATTTAGCCAATTTTGCTACAAGTAAATTACGTAATTTAAATATTTTAATAGCGTAAATTATAAATATAGGAGTAAGATGTAAAAAAATTATTTATAAACATTAGTTTTTTATAAAAAGTAAATAAACATAAAAAACCCGCAATTATTGTTAATATAAAATGATAATACGAAGACATTTATTAATAAAACAAGAGGACAAAAATTATTACATTGATTGTTTAAAATGATTTATGTTCTAAACACTAGCAAACCTGTATAAAGCATGGAATTAAACATTTGAATGTATTTACAAATAATTTTATAAATTTTATCATACTAACAAATTAAAAAAAAATTATAAAAAATTTTATAAATGTGTATTTAGAAAAAATATTTACGTAATTTATTACACAAATTACTACATTAAAATGTCCGTATTTTAATTAAATATTCATACGAAAAAGTTGCGTTTTTGGCTATTGATATTTTCTGCAGCTATATTTAGCCTAAAAATTTTAATTAAATTTTTCTTAATTGTATATCTTATCATAAACACAAGATGTTCCTTATCTCATATTATGTATTGTTGACCCTTGAAAATCGTGATTTTTGATAAAAATTACCCATAATTTCACCACTATTCCTAGTTCAAGCTATGTTCTAATTATGTAACAAATTTAATGAAAATCAGTTTATATTTTGAAACAAAAAATTGATGGAATTCAACTTTGATGTAATTCGTTTAAGATTTTTGATATTTTCGAGAATTTAAATAAAAATGACACAATTTTTCAGAAAAAGGTTTTCACGTACATTTAATACGTTTTGGCAAGAATTACCCGGAATTTCCATCATTTTTTCAGCACTAATTTTATTGCAAATATAAAATTTATCCTAGTTGAACAACGTTTACAACAAATTCCTAATTTTGAATACAAACTTCCCTAAAATCCATCGTTTTCCCAGCTACTGTTTACCTGCAAAAAATTTCCTAACTTGAACACTTAATTAAATCATTTCAGAAATTTAGGCATACATTTTAGGTTTTTTAATAAAAAGTACTATTGATTATAAGTAGTATTTTTATTTTAAGTTACAATTTTGATACGATCAAGTTTCCGGAAGTTTGATATCAGGCTCTCATTGTATTGGTTGTCCTCAATATTCTTTCCTAAAAATAAAAGAAAAATGTCAAAATTTTATATTTCCTTAATACAGTAAAAATCAGATAAATACAGAAAATAATACGCAAGAGAGTTGAAAACTTACAAATATTAATGAATTAATCAAATAATAAATTTTAATACAGAAAATGAATTCGAAGTGGTATTTTGTGATTATATTAGTCAATTGTTTAAACATGTATGTATGTAAAAATTTATAGTTGGCTAGAAACAAATAGTTTTCTTTAACAATTGATTGACCAATTTACCCATAGCATACCACTTCTAATTTAAATTTTTTAAAAATCAAAATAAAGTGACAATAAAAATACTAAAAAAATTACAGAAATATCTTCAATATAATAAACAAAATTTATGACAAATAATATGTCACCTTTTGTATAATTTCTGAAACAACTGCTACCAGAATTAGGCTTACAGTTAAACAGTAGCCGAGCAACGTTGTAGGGCAACAAATTATTAACGTTTAAAACATAAAGAGAGAAAAAAAGCACTCTATTGGCCATACAAAGTATCGGGCAGTTAGCGGGTCGGTATAGACAAAAATATTTAATTTTATTACGACGGTAAACTGTCCGGTAAAGCTGTCAAATAATTTTCGAAATATACGGCAAGATAAGTGGCTTTCTGCCTGTGAAACATGCTTAATCGTTTTTTACTAAATTCGGCATACGATGTGCCCGCTCGTATAACGTTGTTAGTTTTCGTAGGATGTATTTACAAGAATATTAAATATTCAAACGTATATATTTATTTGTTTCTGTATATGTACGTAATTTAGGTGAGAAGTTGCCTATTGATTATTGTTTTTTTAAGAATGGTATAGGAACTTACTTTTCTCCTCAATAAAACGAAATAATCTTTAAAAACTGCATCGCGTATTGACTTAGTGACTGTAGAAAATAACATGGAAATGACTGGAATACATAAAAAATGCCCCTAAAATTTATATCTTAAAAAACTGTAAATTCACTAAGACTAAAAAGAAACTCTTTTTTATTGTATGAAAAATGATGACACAATATAACAATAATTTGTTTTTAATGCCTTTGGGTAAATTAAACAAGGAGGTAAAAATATATAAATTTTTTTTAAATTAAATTATGTAAATGCAAATTAATTAACATAATTTACCCACCGAGGTACAATAACAGCATTTTATTAACACTCTCTTTTTTCTCTCCACTATACCCTAAGCAAAAAAATATACAACAAATGCAAAAAATTATAAAAATTGATACAAATTGTCAGATTTTCTGGTTGTATGCAAATAATTTTTTTAAATATTGGCAAATATATATGTACAAATACTAATACTTCTAATGTTTTTACAAATACAATGAAGAATCTTAATGATGACTTTAGATGCCTAAAAGGCGTAAGCAAATCGTGTCCAGAAGTCTGGAAAATGAAGTTAAAAAGCCCTGGAACGCATAGAAGTTACATCAAATGCCTAGAATAAAAGAAATAAATGCTCTAAAGCTTCAGATAAAAAATCAAGTATACAATTGGGTAAACTTGTAAGTAGCCAATGATTGCTATAATAAGAAGAGCTCAAGAAATAGCAAGAATGAAGAAAAATAAGATGAACTATTAAATTATAAAAAAAGAATTATTATGTTATTGCCCTTAGTTAATTTTTTGGAAATTAAAATTTATTTATTAAACAAAAAAGATTTTTTTTTAAAGTGTTTAAAATTTAATTTAATTTAACTACAAGAAAATGCTAGAAGATAAAAATTAGGAATTTTAGTAAAAAATATAAAGACACTCAAATAATTAAAATCGCTTGAATATTCGTAAAGAAGAAAAACCCAAAATTTGAAAAAAATATTTTTATCGAAGTTTTTTATAATTTCATTCTAAAATCATAAAAACAAATTACTGGAAAAATGTCAGTTATTTGAGATGAAGTTCTTTTTATTTAATCCTATTTTCTTACATTATTTTATTAGTTTTTCTCCATAAACGTAGTGTTTTTAATTAATTTATATAATTATTCAATTTTTAAAATAATAATTTTTACCTTAGTTTTGCTAAATATTATTACAAGAAAAAATTGTTAAATGTATAAAATGGGTTTGAAATTTTCTTAGAACGTTTCATTAAGCTCTAATTTTCCTAAAATTTTGTACTAGATATTTTAAATTTAATTATCATTGCTTCTTTGTTTAATTTCCCTTTTTTGCAATTTATTGTTCTAAATATTTTGTTTTCAATTTATTTCTGTTTAACTGTTTTTTTTTAAATTTTATTATATAAATAAATATTTAGGAATTTGTGGTGTTGATTCTATCTATCAATTTTTAAGAATTTTTTTTTAGAATAAAAACCCACAATCAAGCGAAATAAATATTTTTATATTAACAAAATTTAATTTAGAAATTATTTTGAGAGAAGAGGAAAACAAAAAATTCTACGAAAAGAATAAATAAAATATAGAGAAAGCAATAAATCACTTAAAAGAAAACTTTTAAATTAAATTTGGAAATCATGATTTTTGTATTAGTTTTTTTATATTTTAGTAGAAAAATTAAGGGAAATTATTCAATTATTTTTTAGCTATCATTGCCCCTTCTTTAATGTAATATATTTTTTTCAATTTGTTGATATAAATAAATTTATTTCTTAACTGAAATCATCAAGTGTATAAAATGGTATAGAAGCATTTCTAAGATTTTTTAAGAAGCCCTAATTTGCTTAAATAATTTCAGTAAATTTTTTAAATTCAATTATTTTTTAATTACCATCGCTTCTTTTTTTAATTTTCTTTTTTCCAATTTATTGCTGTAAATAATTTTTTAACCTTTATTTTTCGTGTTATATTTTTTAATTTTATTTTATTCATAAATATTTGGGAATTCTTGGTATTGATCCTAGACATCAATATTTTCAATTTTTTTTAATAATAAAAATTGACAATAAAGGAAAATAAATATTTTTAAAAAAATAACAAAATTTAATTTAAGAAACCTGTGATGACACGAGGAAAATAAAAAATTTTAAGATTGCATAATTGTCAGTTTATATTTTGAATAATATAAATTGACAAAATAAATATTTTTAAAAATCAACAAAATTCTTTACATACATACATACACTGGATTTTTTAAATTTGCCTATTTCTTAATTACCATCGCTTTTTAATTTAATTATACTTTTTTTTGTAACTTACTGTTGTAAAGAATTTATTTCTTATCCTATTTTTTAATTTTATTTTATAAATAAATACTTCGGCGTTCTTGGTACTGCTCCTGTCTCTTAACAAATTGAATTATTAAAAACTGATAATTAAGCGTAATAAATATTTTTAAAAAATATTTTTAAACGATTTGTGAGAAGATGAAAATAAGGAAGTTTGTGAAAAAAATAAGAAAAAATAAATAGAACATGCAGAGCGCAATAAATCACTTAAAAGAAAACTTTTGAATTAAATTTGCAAATTATGATTTTTGCATTAGTTTTTCTATATTTTAGTAGAAAAATTAAGGGAAATTATTTAATTATTTTTTTAGCTATCATTGCCCCTTTTTTTAATGTAATATATTTTTGTAAATAAATTTATTTCTTAACTGAAATCATCAAATGTATAAAATGTTATTGAAGCATTTCTAGGATTTTTTATCAATCCCTAATTTGCTTAAATTATTTCACCACTTTTTTTTAATTACCATCGCTTCTTTATTTAATTTTAATTGTTCCAATTTTTTGATGTAAATAATTTTGTTTTCAAATTATTTTTAACTTTTATTTTTCGTGTTATATTTTTTAATTTTATTTTATTCATGAATATTTGGGAATTCTTGGTATTGATCCTAGACATCAATATTTTCAATTTTTTTTAATAATAAAAATTGAAAATAAAGGAAAATAAATATTTTTAAAAAAATAACAAAATTTAATTTAAGAAACCTGTGATGAGACGAGGAAAATAAAGAAGTTCAGGATTGCATAATTGTCAGTTTATATTTTGAATAATATAAATACACTGGATTTTTTTAATTTAGTTATTTTTTAATTACTATCGCTTTTTTAATTCATTATAATTCTTTTTTATTTATTGTTGTAAATAATTTATTTCTTAACGTATTTTTTTAATTTTATTTTATAAATAAGTACTTCGGCGTTCTTGGTACTGCTCCTGTCTCTTAACAAATTGAATTATTAAAAACTGATAATTAAGCGTAATAAATATTTTTAAAAAATATTTTTAAACGATTTGTGAGAAGATGAAAATAAGGAAGTTTGTGAAAAAAATTAGAAAAAATAAATAGAACATGCAGAGCGCAATAAATCACCTAAAACTGAATAAGAAAAAATCGAAAATTTTGAAAATTTAAATTAAATTTGAAAAATATAATTTTCACATGGTTTTTTAAATATTTTATTAGAAAAATTAATGGAAACTGTTAAATGGGATTAAATTTTCTTTAGGATATTGCATTAGGTCCTAATTTAATACATTAAGTTATTCTAAATTTAGTCATTGTTTAATTAGCATCGCTTCTTTATTTAATGTTACTTTTTGTTCAATTTATTGTTATAAATAATTTTGTTTTCAACATAGTTCTTAACTGTTTTATATTTTGTATTTTTAAAAAATCAACAAAATCTAATGAAACATTTGGCAAAAGGAGGAAAAAGAATTTTGCGAGCAAATAAGAAAAAAAAATAAAACAAAAATTAATAAATCAAATATGTGAAATGGATTTGAAATTTACTATATTAATTACAGTGTTTTATTATAGTGGATACAAAATACCTAAAATTATCTAATAAAGCAAGAGAAAACTACAAACTGAAAATGAATAATATAAAACTTGAAACTAGGATGTTAAAAAGTGTAAAAAGCACAAAGCAAGTTAATTAAAATATAAAACACTTACATATATACAAATATAATTAAAATTTTTTAAGTTTTTCCAGTTCTTTAAGTTTATTATAAATAAAAGAAAAATTTTTGAAAATTTTAATTAAATTTGGAAAGCATGAATTCCACAATATCTTTTTTATTATATTTCAATACAAAAATTAGTATTAAAAATTGTGCCATTAAATCCCTATTTTCTTAAATTATTTCACTGGATTTAGTTATTTTTCAATTAGCTTTATTTAGTTTTTAAGCAATACAATGATAATTACTGTTTTTTTCTAATATTTTTTCATTTTGTTCTATAAATAAAAATTTAGAAATTCTTGATATTGGTTCGATCTATTAATTTTTCGACATTCTTTTAATAATAGAAATTAAACAAATTAATTATTTTAACAAAAAAAACAATAAAAATTAACTCAGTAATTTCCAGTTTTTTTGTGTTTAGGCCATTTAGTAAATTTTGATAAAAATAAATCATTTTCCTCAAAAAACATTTTTTTTCGGACATTTTTTACTTTTTTAAAAAACGCTAAAATAGGTATTTAATCAATTTAGTTAAGAAATATGTGTACACATTTTCAAAAGTATATTTTAAGTGGTTTTTAAGTTATGGCCATTTTCTGAATTTTCATTGAAACAATCAATCATCCGCATAAATTATGGTTCTTTTCTAAGATTTGTTATAGTTTTTTGCAAAACCCTAAAACAGGCGTTTAATCAATTTAAAGCAAAAAAAGAAAACAACATTCTTACACCTAAAGTGCATCAAACAATAGGTCTAATAATTAAAAAAAAAACATCCACCTTTCAGTCAGTTATCCGAGTGTGCAAACATTTCCGCTAAGCGATACGGTACAATATTGACATTCTTATGCGTTATTTGACTAGTTAACTCATCTCAACCCGGCACGAGTTCACTCACCTCAAACCTAAAAAAGAAAATAACAATTTTCCCTCGTTGTGTAAATATTTGCCCAAATTGACCCGAATCGCGAGCAACAAAAATTGCAATAGATTGATAACACAATACCATACATGCCATACGTCGTTGCCTTAACGAGATAAAACTCAGACGCGGTAGATACTAATAAGTGTAAAATATCACTGGGGTTTAGGTCGGGTCAGTGGGAAGGCCACTGTTTGGAAAATTTTAACGTCTAGGAATATTTCGCCGTAATAAACAAGGGAAAATCAAATTAATGGGTAAAAATAGCTGTCTCAGTTCTATAATTTATTCTATTAGGGCTTCAATTTAATAATCAGAAGCCCATATACTTACGAACGAAAATCCCGGATATGCAGTCTGAATTACTCGCTATATAGATTTCATTTCGGTCTGCGGTTAAAAGCTAATTCGACTTTATGCGTTTTCGGTGTTAAATTCCGAATTTGTATCACGTTGTGTTTGATTTTTTTTCTTTCAAGTGGTCATGTAACAACGTTCTACTAATCCACGAAGATTAATTGTTTTAAATATAAATTATATTATTAACATCTGCTAATAGAAATAAAAACGATAAGCGGCCGAGTCGTTTTTGTTTTATCAGCGCGACATTAATTTATATCTTTTTAATTATCCAGCCCAGTTAATTAGTGAAATTGATAGTACGTTTTATATAAAATAAATTTATCTTTATTGTGTATAATGTTCATTAAACAAAATTTGTACTTACAAGGTTTCTATCTTCATAAACATAATTTAATAGAAAAATTATTATCTGATTGACACCTTGTGATAGTTCTAGACTAACAATAAAAACGTTATTTATATCATTTTTCTGATAAAAAGTAATTGGGTCACTTTAGGAAAAAATGTCAATCACTTTCTCTGACTTTTTTTTAAAAGTTATTTTTAAATTGCGCAGTTATTATTGGTCTCAAGTGGTTTCGGGTACAAAAGCCAAAAATGGAATTACTCGTATAAAAAAGTGGGTATTTCCAAACGCTTGTACTTTATAATGAATGCAATTTATAGTGAGTTTTATACAAGTGTTTCTTTTTTATGTAATAAAATAGGATTTTGAATGTAGGTGTGTCATTTACGTAAGTATGCAAGAATAATTCGTTAAAAAAGAATTAATCTACCAGAAGGATATATGCAATATCCTAAAAATATCCCTGCAATTTAGTGTTTTTGAAGAAACAAGAAATATAATAAACGCAGTAAATAGAAATCACAGAGTATTATTTCGATTCTAGCTCATATAGATGCAGAAATATTAAGTCTGGAGTTCCAGGTCCACGCCCCAAGCCTGTACTCACCTGAAGAAATATTTAAATGGCTGTAAATCATAAATGGTTTATCCGATTTTAACAATTTTTAAAGCGTTTGCTAGACAATTTTATGCTATACTACTTTAATTTATAAATAATTATTCTAGCCTAAGTACTAAAAAAGATATGAGAGTTTTTTGGCTCAGGCCGAGTGTGGTATAAGCCTTCTAGGTAATATGACGGATATCCTTGTAGCAAATGGTCCTTAGACTTTACTATTATAATAAGTATGATAGAAACAATAATTTCCTTGTGAACAAAATTTATTTCATGACTCTAGCATATACAGATCCAGAGATATCGAGTCTGGAGTTTGAGATCGACGTCCCAAGCCTCCACCGACCTTATGAAAAATTCAAATGGCTATAACTCATCAATCTCTTATTAGATTTTAAAGATTTTTGAAGCGTTCGCTAGATAATTATACGATATATAACTTTTATTTACAAATAATTATTCTAATATAAATATTAAAAAAGATATAAGAGTTTTTTGGCTCAGGCTAAATGTCCTATAAGCCTTCTAGGTACTATGATCGATATCCTTGTAGCAAATGGTTCTAGCGCCTTCAAGGCTATTATAAGGATGATAGAGCAAATCATTTCCTTGTAAATAAACTTTATTTCATCACTCTAGCTCATATAGATCCAGAGATATCGAATCTGGAATGCCAGGTCGACGTTCCAAGCCTCCACTGACCTCAAGAAAAATTCAAATGGCTGTAACTCATCAACGGTTTACCCAATTTTGGATATTTTTAAAGCTTTCGCTAGATAATCCTGTCCAATTTATAATATGCTGTCCAATTTTTATGCAATTATTATTATTCTCGCATAAATTCTAAAAGATATGAAAGTTTCTTCGCTCAGGCCTAGTGCCTCATGAACCATCTAGGTAATATGATGGATATCCTTGCAATAAGTGTTCCTAGAGATTTCAAGGTTATGAGAAGTATGGTAGAACAAACCATTTACTTGTAAACAAATTTTAGTTCATGACTCTAGCATAAACAAATCCAGAGATATCGAGTCTGGAGTGCCAGGTCGACGTTCCAAGCCTCCCCTGACCTCAAGAAAAATTCAAATGGCTGTAACTCATCAACGGTTTACCCAATTTTGGATATTTTTAAAGCTTTTGCTTGATAATCATATGGTGTCCAATTTTTGTGCAATTACTATTATTCTAGCATAAATTCTAAAAAAGATATGAAAGTTTCTTCGCTCAGGCCGAGTACCTCTTGAACCATCTAGGTAATATGATGGATATCCTTGCAATAAGTGGTCCTAGAGATTTAAAGCTTATTAGGTGTATGGTAGAACAAATCATTTCCTTGTAAATAAACTTAATTTCATGACTCTAGCTTATATAGATCCAGAGATATCGAATCTGGAGTGCCAGGTCGAAGTTCCAAGCCTCCATTGACCTCAAGAAAAATTCAAATGGCTGTAACTCAGCAACGGTTTACCCAATTTTGGACATTTTTAAAACTTTCATTAGATAATTAAATGGTGTACAACTTTTATTTAATAATTATTATTCTAGCATCAATACTAAAGTAGATATAAGAGTTTGTTAGCTCAGGCTGAGTATCTCATGAGCTTTCTAGATAATATGATAGATAGCCTTGTAGCAAACAGTTCTAGAGCCTGGAAACTTAAGATTACTTTTTCAGGCAGTAGAAACAAGTTTTTAATTACATTTTAAGAATTTGAAAATTAATTTTTGCTTTAACTTCCTGGAAGTAGTAAGAAATTTAGTTAAATAATGTAGATCTATTTCTAGATAGTTGAACTATTCTTTAATTTCTTTCAAGAAGATGAACTCTTTTTCGATTCTTTCCAGACAATTGAAGGAATATGAATTTTTTATTGCTTTTTTCCAGACAGTTGAATAATTGAATATTTCTTAGATTTCTCGCAGGAAATTGAACTTATCTTAGATTTCTTTGACTACCTACAAGAAATCAGAGAACAATTAAATTTTATCGTACAGTTAACGTATCTAGTCTGTAAAAGTTAAATTTTTTAGACATTCATCTCGCTTTTTGAACCATTTTAGGGAATAATTTGCGGATTTTTGTTATCATCTGGCAACACTGTTTACTTTCTTTCAAAAATGCCTACGAACCACCCGGTTTTACGCGTGCAGATAGCATATCGAACCGCGATGTTGCCAAATGATTAGGTTCAACAAAAAATGGAACATTTCAGACCTTCTTCTAGACCTCACCTGTTATTGCTATTCTATGACTGCTATGGTGAGTGGAGTCTTCAATACTGTTGACAGATCAAGAGGGTCTTAGGTTAGTGAGAGTGTTGTCACGTATTTCTGTTAAATAGGAGTAAAGTTTCAATGTTTGGCAACTGTTGGGTTAATGAATATTGCTGAAGTGAAGTCACTCTATCATGGGCTATATTTTAGCAAAATTGGTGTAAAAATAAAGAAATTATGATAACATTTAACGCAGAAATTATTGAGTTGTAATAAATTTTTTTATACAATTAAAAACACTATTCTATGAGCTATAATACATACAAAGCGGGGGAAAAGCAGGAAAACTATGACAAATTTTCATTTTTATTTTGTCCAATTAATAAAAATATTACGCAAAAACTATTAGATTAACAAAAAAATTTATAAATATATTTTTTATTTAGAATTAAGTTTACTATAATATTACCTACATTTTATAGAAATCGGTAGAAAAATAAGGAAATTATTGCAAATTTTCAAATTAATATGGACTAATTTAAAAATTGCGCAAAAACTAATGGGTTAATAAAAATTTTTGTAGATACATTTTTTGTTGAGAAATAAAAGCACTTTCTTCTGAGTAATTTTTTATAAAAATTAATGAAAAAATATGAAAATTATGACGGATTTTGTTTTTGGTATTTATTGACTTTTGCGAAGATTCCCTTTACTTAAAAACCTTTTTATATCTAAATTTTTTTTGCATTTCAAGCATATTAAACCACATGATTACCAAATGGTTAAATTTTAATCATCTCGAATTTTTGTCGATAGATAGGCTTTTTGTTATTGTCTGGCAACCCTGGTTAATGTTACTCGTGCATATAGCCTATAGAACCGCGATGTTGCCAAATTATTATATTTTAAGCAAGCATTTAAGTAAAAAAAATCGAGTCAGCAATGTCCACATTTTTTACTCTAAAGGAGTAAGCACTTGTCTCTATATAAGCTTTAAAACCAGTGTAACTAATCTTAAACAATTTTTCTTCATTTTAAGCTGATAAGTAAGATTTTTGCTATTACTTGGCAACACTGAATGATTTATAGAATTTAATTTCACCTAATTTTGACCGTTTAAATAAAACCATTCAACTCGAGAATTCTTTAAAAATAAAACTTTATTAAATCAAGCAGAATAAAAACTGTTCATAATTAAAAGAACACCAATGCTTGTGCCTTCGTATGGCAACAATGGAGCAGAAATAGCATTTTATACCCATAAAGGAGTGAAATATTGATACCACAACTATTTAAGTTTATTAAATATTAAACCAGTGCTGCCAGCCCTAAGGAATTCTTTACACTTTAGGAAACGTTTCGTTGATAGATAGGATTCTTGTTTACGCCTGACAACTCTGTTAGGCGTCTTTAAAAATTGACTTATGGTGAACCAAGTCTTATTCAGACTGATTATATTGACCTAATGTGTGACTTTAGAGGTTATGTTTTGAGGAAAATTTGAAGTACAGTTCAGAAAATTCTAATGTTATGTCTAAGAAAATATTGTAAAAAATTTATAACCTAGAAGGCATAACTGCAATATGAATAATTCAAAAGTAAACGGTGTACTTACTTGAAAAATAATAAAATAGCAGTTAAAATGCTTCAAATGTGATCTTTTGCAAAATGGATTAAAAAAAAATTAATTACAAACGGTTTTTTTTTTACTATGGGAAATCGATTTTAAATCCATTGAACGGTAAAAGTAATAAATTCCTAACTGGCGCGCAAATTGATGTTTTTTTTTCTAAATCAGTTAATTCTTCTTGATTTACAGCTTTAAAAACAAATCCTATCGATTAAAAAAAAAAAAACTCTTATTGATTCTAGATTACCAAAGAACGCCCCGACATTCTATTTAATTTTAAAACTAAAAAGCAATCAAAAATTAGGTAAATTTCCAAGGAAATGATAGTCTGTTCAAACCTCGACAACATAAATTAAATGTTATCTATGAAAAAAAGGTGTTACACACAAGAAGGTTTTTATCATCTTGTCTGTACGTTTATTGTAGTCTAGATTATGTTGCGATAAACTAGATAAACATTAGCACACTTATAATATTCAACTTTTACCAGGAAAGTTCGATGGATGTTTTGCATTTAAATTAGACCCGAAGTGAAGGTAGCCGTATCGATTAGAAACCCACAACGGGGGTTGGGGGTTAAATCATTAAAAAATTCCAAACACAAACGAAATTCACGGGGCGGTTTTTTTTTTTTTTGAATTGCACCATAGGAACAACGAATTTTTATGGTAATTTTATGACTCGACGGGGTGCTCTACTATAAGGGACACGACTTAACCTTTGCTTAATTAAATGTTATCTTTTATTTTGATCTTTAGGTGAGATTTATGCCGGTTTTCTTATGCCAGTTTTAATTATGAGGCGCGGTAAAAATCTAAAATTTATTTTAATATTTTTTTTTTAATAAAAATAATAATACCCACGTGGTCCGTTTAATCCCTGATGTTGTTAGGTGAAACAATAAATGCGATAAGGCTTATCAGTATTTTGTGGCAGATTAAGTTGTAGTAAACATTCCGAATTGTTTCGGGATAAAAGTTTTAATCTGCAGGTGACAAGAGAGGTCAAGTAAATTATGAAATGAATTGCCTGAAAAGGGGTCATCGGATACGTAAGTTGTTTACAATTTTATACGTCAGTTTATTTTATACCTTTTATGTTGCCACTTAAAGGGATTTTAATTTTATTTAAGTGCATTGTGTATTTTAAATAGATTAATGATGGACAAAGTTTTATCATGTTCCTTACTAAACAAGTTGCGATTCTTGGGTTTGATGGATCATGTCAAAAAGAGAGTAAAAAAGGACTTTAATATTTAATACTTAATTTTATACTTAATGGGTATTAAATCAGGTTAATTAGCTGGATTAAAACATTCTTTTAAATACAAAGTTTACACGTTTCTTCATACAATTCTCTAAAGAAAAGTGAAGAAGATAACCAAGGTAAATTGTCGTCCTCGTTTGCTTACAACATACAATATTGGAACATATTTATAGTGGTTATATTTCACGGTATTTATGTTTACATATACACTTGTCCCCCCGTAATATATTTTGTATAATGGTATGTGCTAGGCGCCAGTCAAAGGAATTCGATTTCAAATTTTTTCCTTTTTCTTCTTCTTCTTCTTCGTCCTTCTTATCGTCGGATATCTACCGTATTGGTTTACGATGGACTTCGTAGATTACCTTTTATAGTTATATCTGTCATTGGATATTAAATTTTTACTGGTACTTGTCTTTTCGATAAGAAGCTTTGGTGTAGACTTATGTATATTCCGAAGCTTTAGTGTACTTGTCTTTTATGACGAACTATTTCTTTTATGAACATCGTGGGAATATTTGCATTTAAATTACGTTTTTTCAGTTTTTTCGATGTGGGTTTTTTTGTAAGGATCATTTTAAAATATTGATTCTTTAATATGAGTAGGATCACTGTAGACAACAAGCATATTTTAATTGTGATTTTTGAGCCTCAGATTGATAATTACAAGAAAAACTTAATTCTTTAATATAGTTATATTATCTAGACGACAAGTTTGATTTTTTTATGGTTTTTGGGATTAGATTTCTCGATAGGGTTCAAATCTCTCTAAGACGCTGATTAAAATTTCGGCATTTAAAAATTAGCATATCTAGTTTTTAAATTCGATATGATACTACACCCCAAATATTTGATAAAATTCTTCTAAAAAATCACTATTTTTCGTCCATATTATTTAATCTAATAGCGCTCTTTTTATACTAAATATTCATATATAAAATTATATCAAATTTAAATAAACAGTATAACTAAATTGATTATTGATTATATATTTTCTGCAACACCATTGTTTTTCATTAACACATCACTTACCCCCCCACCCACCCCAAACATTTGCCCAGTAAGAAATGCTTTTGAAAAATCTGGTTTTGGTCTATAATAACTAATCTAATAGCACGGTTTTTGTATTAAATATTTATCAATATACATATATATAATTATATCAAATTTAAATAAAGAAACTGTGTTATTAGATTAGATATTCAAGAAAGCAGCTGTTATTCATGCATATTATTTTGAAAAACAATGATTTTTGAAAACAATTTCTTACTGGTAAGTTGTGTGGGGTGGGTGGGGGGCTAAGAGTAAGTATAATGAAAAACGGCTTTTTTGCAGATGATAATTGCGTAATAAAAAGTAATTTTTTTATTATTATTATATTCATATATAGACAACTTTGATTTTTTTAATAATTTTTTGGGCTTAGATTGATAATCTTCAAAAAAAATCAATTCTTTGATCCTATTTCATTTAGGTATAGACGTCAAGTCTCAATTTGCATTATTCAACTACTTCTATTTTAATAGACGTTTGCGTTGAAACTCCTTAAATTATGAAAACGCAAAACCTTTAAATACGCGAAACATATAAGGTTAAATTATAGGAACCTCAAGAACATAGAAATGGCAGGGTTCTCTTCTCTTACTTCTGTTGGAAGTAATAATTAATAACAACTTTTTGATATATATTGAATTTCTTTTTTTTCTGCTTTCGACTTCTTGGTTCCACTGGAAATTCACTAAAAAATTTCCATATTAGAAACTGGTCCTGACATCTTATGAAATGTTAAAATTATTCAATTCTTTAGTCCAGGCAGTGCTGCAAATTATTTTCAATAACCAGATTGTTGTTATCGTTCTTTAACTTTAGGTTATGATACTGAATCATCTGAATCTTCTCCTTTTTCTTCCTATTTATATTCGTGATTTTCTTTTTCTTCTTCTTCATTATCTTTTTCTTATTCACAGTAATTATTTTAAATATCACTTTTATTCCAGGTAATTGATCAGAAGTTTTCTTCTTCTATTTCTGTCAAAAATATATTTCAATACCAACGTTTTGAGAACGTTAAAAACCCAAATTGCAGGTCGCACTTTTAATGCCTTTAGAATTTCCTCTTGTGTTTCTTTCTGTTTTTCCTCTTCTACTTCTTCTTCTTCTACCTCTGCTTCTTCTTTTTTTTTTCTTTTCCAGTAATCATTTTAAAATCGTCTTGATTCTGAGATACAGGGTGTAAAAATTTTTCATTTTGCTAGGAGACTAAGCAATTTAGGTCATCTGTTTATAGGAACTTTTGTTCTTATTTTGACCTACAAAATGTCGTTTTTAAAGCACAAATTATAAAATTTTTTTTTTAACAATCGATTTCTCGGTTATGAATGAAAAAACTTGTTAAATAAAAATGGCCTAAAAAATTACAAATTTTTGTTCTGCCAAATAATAAAAATATTCATTGCATTTTAATAAAAAATAAAGTTTTTTATAATCACATTTTTTATCATCGCAATTGCTTTCCTCCAAAATACAGTGTGTTTAAGTTAGCAAAATGTAAAACGTGAAGACCCTGTATCTCAGAAACAAGACAATTTAAGACAAAATTTTATTCTTATAAAAGTTCTTATTTTCTTGCGTTCTATATACTTAGTGTTAAAAGAAAAACCTCAACTTAAAAAACACCCTGTATATTCACAAAAGACCCGAACATAAGTTTTTAAATCTTATCATATTGCCAAGGAACAGACCCTTGAGGAGAAATAAAGTAATTTGCAATATAATCTCTAACTGTATACCCTTCATTGTTGCTCCTTAGTCCAAGAGCAGGAATATCTTCCAATGGACATTCATAAAAGGTGTCTTCAAAATTTAGTCCATCAAGTTTTCTCACATAATTGTGTAAAATACAGCATGATTTGTAATGGAGTCGCTAAATTCAACTTGGGTATCTAGAGGCCTGTGGAGTATACGCCACTTGTTGGCTAAAATTCCAAATGTACATTTTATCATTCTACGTGCCCTCGAAAGTCTATAATTAAAGATTCGTTGTTTTACGGTTAAATTTCTGCTTGGATATGGCCTCAAAACGAATTTTGAGAGAGCAAAAGCTTCATCTCCCACGAGCACAAACGGCATAGCTTTTCCATTTTCATCATTAGGAAGATTTTTTTCATTCGGAATATTTAATTCCTTCTTGTCAAGCAAATGCGAAAATGCCGATTGTTTAAATATGTTGGAATCACTTGTCGATCCATAAGATCCTACTTCAACATATATAAAATTATAATTGGAATCTGCAATGCCTAGAAGAACAGTAGAAAAGAAAGATTTATAGTTAAAAAATTCGGACCCAGATTTATCAGGTCTTTTTATTCTAATATGTTTCCCGTCTACTGCTCCGATGCAATTGGGAAATTGTGTTTTCTCATTAAACTCATTGGAAACTCTTATCCAGTCATCATGATCCGGTTTTGGCATATAGAGTGGCGCCAAACATTCCCAAAGTTTCTCACATGTGTCTTTTACAATTTTTCGTATCGTTGTAATTCCAAGTAAATATTCATAATGTAGTGCTGCAAATCTATTTCCCGTTGCTAAATACCTAAAAAAAAATAGTCTAATATACATCATGTTTTATACATCATATCATATACATAATGTTTTTTTAGGTAACGAGTTACAAAAAAGATGGAAAAATCTTAGGACATGTTTTAAAAGAGAGTACGATGCTCAAAAGAATATTGCCTCTGGTTCTGGGGCTAAAAAGAGAAGGAAATATCTTTACTTTGAGCAGCTTTTATTTCTGCGGGATTCTATAGAAAGCAGAATTAGTTACAACAGTCTCGAACAAGGTACTGATGATGTGGAAGATAACACAGAAACCAGAGAGAAAGAATCAGAAGCTAGTGAAGCTACGCAACTTCGTACTGGTGCCAAGACTGACCATTCTAGAAAGAAAATTTACCAAAAGAAAACTCATCAGAAAACATATGAGGAATCTCTGCTTTAGATTTTGAGGGAAAAAAAGGATACAGAGAATGAAATTGACGAAGATAAATATTTTCTTTTGTCTCTACTCCCTTCATTAAAAAAATTTAATGAAGACCAAAAATTTATTGCACGAACGGAAATCCTGAATGTGATAAGACGCGTTCGTATGTCGGGAAGCGGCCAAAATCAAGTTCCCCATGAAGCAAATGCTTTGCACCACCAAAATACTGCCAAAAGTCTTGCTGTAAATATTCCTTCAACTAGTGCAGAAGGATCACATTATGGAGATGATAGAAATAGTTCTTTGCACTCGCCAACATATTCCTACCACCAAGAAGGTTATAACAATGTTATACAAAGCAGCAATCGCAATCCAAGCTATACTGCAGCACAATATATTTCAGACTTTTCCGCAGGATAGGTACAGGTTTATGCAAATACGTCCCAACAGCAAATTGATGATGAGTCAGAAATGTCGTCTCTGCTTGAATTACATTAAATGCTTATAATACTAATATATTTCTTCGTAATAAATATTTTTCGATAAAATGAGTTTTTTTCTTGCCTTAGAGTTACGGCCAATCTTTCCTGTGGCGGCACAGCCATTCGTAATTGTGTATTCTGGTATGAAATATGAGGACCTATCAACACCAGAAGCTCATCAAAGCTTCGTATACTCATACGGAAATAATTAAAACATTTATTTGGATGTTCCCTCAAAGTGCACAACAATTTATAAAATTGCCCATCTAGAAGTCTTTTACTTATCAGAGGATGGACCCAAAATTTTCGCTTTCCTTTTTGACGACGTTTTTTTAAAATCAAAGCACAAACGCACGCTGTTTCTAGGAAATCCATTTCGACTGAGGTTGCGGAGCAACTATTCAGTCATCATTGGGCGTTATAAATAGATTTGCAATAATTTTTAGTGACTAAACTATTTAATCGCCGAGATTAAAAAGTTGCCAGTGTGCGGTAGGCCTTAGTGTACTTGTCTTTTATGACGAACTATTTCTTTTATGAACATCCTGGGAATATTTGCATTTAAATGACGTTTTTTCGATGTGGGTTTTTTCGTAAGGATCATTTTAAAATTTTTGATTCTTTAATATGAGTAGGATCACTATAGAAAACAAGCATATTTTAATTGTGATTTTTGAGCCTGAGATGGATAATTACGCAAAAAACTTAATTCTTTAATATAGTTATAGTATCTAGAGGACAAGTTTGATTTTGTTATGGTTTTTGGGATTAGATTTCTCTATAGGGTACAAATCTCTCCAAGATGTTAACTAAAATTTCGGCATTTAAAAATTAACATATCTAGTTTTTAAACTTGGTTACTACACCCCAAATATTTGATAAAATTCTTCTGAAAAATCAATGTTTTTCGTCCATATTTTCCTATCTAATAACACTATTTTTATACTAAATATTTATATATAAAATTATATCAAATTTAAATAAACAGTATAACTAAATTTATTATTGAATATATATTTTCTGCAACACCATTGTTTTCCATCAACACCCCTTACCCCCCCACCCACCCCAAACATTTGCCCAGTAAGAAATTCTTTTGAAAAATCTGGTTTTGGTCTATAATAACCAATCTAATAGCACGGTTTTTGTATTAAATATTTATCAATATACATATATGTAATTATATCAAATTTAAATAAGGAAACTGTGTTATTAGATTAGTTATTCAAGAAAGCAGCTGTTATTCATGCATATTATTTTGCAAAACAGTGATTTTATAAAACAATTTCTTACTGGTAAGTTGTGTGGGGTGGGTGGGGGGCTAAGAGTAAGTATAATGAAAAACGGCTTTTTTGCAGATGATAATTGCGTAAGAAAAAATTATTTTTTTATTATTGTTATATTCATATATAGACAACTTTGATTTTTTTTTTGTGATTTTTTGGGCTCAGATTGATAATCTTCAAAAAAAATCAATTCTTTGATCCTATTTCACTTGGGTATAGACATCAAGTCTCAATTTGCATTATTCTACCCCTTCTATTTTAATAGACGTTTGCGTTAAAACTTCTTAGATTGAACTCCTTAAATTACGACAACGCAAAACCTTTAAATACGCGAAACATATAAGGTTAAATTATAGGAACCTCAAGAACATAGAAATGGAAATATTTCAATTAAATTATTTCCATTCATAATCAAGGCACATTACAAAGGATGTTTTAAAACAGAAATCAGGCCGATCTGAGACCTAGAAGTGAAATAATGGCCTAAATAACCTCAAACTATCTTTCTTCCTAGAATTGATTCTCAAAAGATTAAATATCAAAAATTCTTGCATTGCATGGATTCTCACTATCTTATCAATGGAACCTAAGGAACATTTAAGTAACTTTTTGAAACAAAAATCAAGTCTATCTAAGCACCAGAAATGGAGTAATGGCCAAGTTACCTCAGACTATCCTTCCTCTTAGACATGATATTCAAAAACTTAGATAAAAGTGGTTCCGAAACGTGAATTTTTTCCACAGGAGCTAAGGCACATTCCAGAGTATCTTCCTAAATAAAAATCAGGTCGATCTGATTTATAGAAGTGAAATTATTGTCCTCAAACCCAAAGGTAACTCAAACTATCTTCTGACTTCTTGGAATTGATTTTCAAAAAATGAGATGAAAATGGTTCTAATGCATGGATTTTCATAAATTTTTCAATAGAGGCTAAAGAAGAGTCCAAAGAATCCTTTAAAATAAATATTTGGCTGACATGATCACTAAAAATAAAGTAATGACCTACGTTTTTGAGACTGTCTTTCCTTCTAGACTTGAGCTCAAAAAACTCAAATAAAAATGGTTTCTATGCACACACTTCCGTGATTTTTCAGTAGTAGCTACAAAATATTTTCAGTAATCTTTTAAAGCAAAAATTAGGGTGATCGCATTATTAGAAGTGAAATTATGGCCCAAGTTACCTCTGATTGTCTTTCCTTCTTGGCATGGTTTCCAACAACTTAGATAAAAATTGGTCCAATGCACGGATTTTCATCAATTTTTACCGTGAGTATAAGACAAATCAATTCTTTGTTTTTGCCTTTGAATCTAGAAAATAAGCATGGTTTTTGAGCCTTGATTGTTCACATATAGATGAAAAGCATCACTTTATTAAGACTTCTGGATTAAAGTATTATGTAAAAAATCATTTTATTCTACAACATCCGATTTCTCAATAGGGTCTGATTTTCTATTCATGACTTGATAATGTTCATTATAGATGACAATATGATTTGATTATGGTTTTGAGAGTTGATAATGATAATCCTAAAAAAAATCAATTCTTTGGTTTTATTTTTATATATACATATACGATAAGCATCATTTTATTATGATGTTCCATTCTTTTTTTTAAATATTTTAAGCATCTAATTTTTCAATTAAAAGGTCTGAATGTTAATTCTTTTATCTAATTATAATCACTATAAACGACATGCATAATTTTATTAAGATTTTTTAAGTCGAAGGTTGCTATTATCTGAAAAAATCAATTATTTGATATATGGAAAGCATGATTTTATATTCTGAGATTGATAATTGTATAAACAAATTTTTATAGCGTCTGATAATCCAATATTGTCTAACTCATTTTACGACCTTTATTTATAAATATAATCAATATAAGCAACAAGTATGCTTCAATAATAACTTTGAGTCTAAGATTGAAAATCAATTCTTCAATATAGTTGCATACATATATATATAGACGACAAGTACAAGTTGATTGTGATTTTTGATCCTAAGATTAACAATCTCAATAAAAAAATCAATTCTTTGTTTTTGTTTTAATCACATATCGACAAAATCAAGATTAATATGTGAACAAAATCAGTCATAATTCGATTATGATTTTTCAATTTAAGATTAATTTTCAATTTGATTTGCTCAATATAAACACAACATTCGATTTTTCAATGATTATCAAAATCATTTTAAAAGATTGATTATGATCACTATAGAAAAGCATAATTTCATCGACTATGTTACGGTAGACAACAAGCATGCTTTTGTAATTCATAAGGTTAAGAAAAAATCAATTCTTTTAATTTTCTTTCGTATTTTACGAGATCTGCTTTTTCAATAGGGCTAAAGAGATGATACTATAAAAAGACACACTTCAAAAAATTCTTATCTGTTTATCAAGGAAATCAATAAATACAAACCCTACTTTGAAATTTTAATTATTTTGAAGACAATAATAAAGCCTAAGTTCTTCATTAGTACATTAACCAATATTTCTCTGGATATAATATGGCATTTGTGCAATTATATAATGCTGGAGTTGCTCTGGTGACTCAGATTACGTTTTAAAAACCACACAAAAAAAGTCAAGAGGTGTTAGGTCCGGAGATCTAGGCGGCTATTTAATAGATTCTTTTTTTTCTAATCGACTGGTTAGGATAATGATGATCCAACAGTTTTTTTGGAATTATAGTAGGCGTTCTTTCGAAGATAAATTTCACTCTGATATTCATCCGATTTTCTAATAACTAAAGACTACTGCTCAGTACATATCTGACTTAGAGATATGACTTATTTATTTAGAACGTAGAGAAAAAGCTAGAAATCTAATTGTAGTTTGAAGTTCTAAAATAAAGCAACAAGAATTGATAATGTTGAAATCATGTGTCAAAGAAATCAATAAATACAAACCCTATTTTGAAATTTTTATTATTATTTAATCAAATATTGAAACCGATTTCCGTTATTTTGAAGACAATAATAAAGCCAACTTTCATATTCTTCATTAGTACATTAATAAATATTTCTCTGGATATAACACGGCATTCGTGCAATTATATAATGCTGGAGTTACTCTGGTAACCCAGATTACGTTTTAAAAACCACAGAAAAAAAAGTCAAGAGGTGTTAAGTCCGGAGATCTAGGCGGCTATTTAATAGATCCTCTTTTTCAAATCGACTGGTTAGGATAATAATGATCCAACCATCCTGTTGGAATTGTAGTAAGAGTTCTTTTATGATTATTTTTTTATATGAATTTCTCTCTGATGTCCCTCTGATTTTCTAAGAACTAAAGACTACTGCTCAGTACATATCTGACTTAGAGAAATGATTTATGTATTTAGAACGTAGAGGCAAAGCTAGAAATCTAGTTGTCGTTGAAGTTCCAAAATAAAGCAACAATAATTGATAATGTTGGAATCATGTATCAAAGAAATCAATAAATACCATATTACGTGCAATTCGTGCAACTAAATAATGCTGGAGTTACTCTGGTGACCCAGATTACGTTTTAAAAACCACACAAAAAAAGTCAAAAGGTGTTAGGTCCGGAGATCTAGATGGCCATTCAATGAGACCTCTTCTTCTAATCGACTGGTTAGGATAACGATCATCCAACCATCCTGTTGGAATTGTAATAAGAGTTCTTTTGAAGATAAATTTCTCTTTGATTTTCTAAGAACTAAAGACTACTGCTCAGTACATATCTGACTTAAGAAATGACTTATGTATTTAGAACGTAGACAAAAAGCTAGAAATCTAGTTATAATTGAAGTTATTAAGCAACAATAATCGATAATGTGGGACTTGTATGTCAAGCGATGAATTTGTCACTGTTGAAACTAATGTGAATAAAAATATTAGATTGTATGAAGGTGGGACTGGTTCAATAGTCGTAAATTAAAAACTTGGAAAGAATTAGTAGAAAAGCAAGCAAAGAGTAGGAGGATTGAAGGAAATTATAACTGAAAAGTGTAGAAGATCTGAATTATTTTGAAATGTTGACTTTTTATTGATTACGATGATTGTTTACGCCAACCATAACTTGGTTGCAATTTTTGAAAAAAAAACTCTTTATAAAAAAATTAATTCTTTGATATAATTCAACTCATATACGAGCATAATTTTATTCAGATTCTTACTTCCTAGATTGACATTCAAGTGGAAAAGTCCATTTTTATAGTGTTTGCAATTTTTACTGCTGATTTTTGATAGTAATTATATCTAAACCTAAAATACTCACACCGATTTTTCATAGGTTTTCTCTGAATAACCATTCTTAAAATTGGCTCATTTTCAGCATCTATTCAGATACAGTAGCTACACTGTGGTCCTAGAAATAAGAAAAAACCAGTTAGTTTTTTTATTTTACGTGCCTAGAATTGTATTTAAGATGTGATCATTCTATGGCGTAAAAATTTATCCCTTTACTTGATTAGCTGATACACCTTCGGTAAAATAAAACCGACCATCCAGACGTAACGCACAAATCGAAATGATCCGTAAAATAATTAAGTATGGCCACACTTTGTGTCGAACAATACACCAGAGACCAGTTAATGAAAATGCAAACGCACTTATACGCCTTTGTGCTACTTTGATTTATGCCCCTCTATGCTAAGAAATATGCCAGTTTTACTGTTTATGCTTTTCCGTATCAAATATTGGTTTTTGTTCGGTTAAGAGCCGTGCAAACTTTACGTTTATTCCATCTCCATCAGTGGCGTTTCACTATTAAAAAAAAAAGCCCATATGTAAATGAACCGAAGACATGTGCTACGAATCTATTGTTGCTACCTCCACCCCCCTTTAAATCCCAACCCTTTCGAAGATTTAAAAGGGGTGCCGACAATAATTGGCTTGTATCATCTACTATGGCTCTAGCAAACTGAGTCTCAATTCTATTTTTTTTTTTAACACAAACTAATTTTTAATACAAACACAAGCGATTCGTTAAGAGAAAAAGAGAGAAGTGGAATTAGACACGGATTTCCACACCGCGTAAGAGATATATGGTTATGTTGGGGTGCGCAGCGTGGCGCCTGTTCAAAATTCGGTTCAAATTGATCTCCGAAACATAATATCGAAATGGTAGTCCATTTATCCGCGGTGTAAATGAAAAATTTCCGTGTTAAAAGCCTACAAATCTCGGCCCACAATTTGTCCGTTTGATGGGCCTTATTTATCGGTTAATAAAAAGTTTAGTTAAGGCCGTGCGAACGGGGAGTAAAAGCCAAGTTTTACGCTATAACAATCATGAATTTTAGCATTTTTACTGATAATTCCTTGATTTTTTAGAAATTATTTAACGCCGCAAGGATAGAAGTTTGTAAGAAAAAATAATTAATCTACTAACAATTATGTAGTTATCTTACAATTATTTCTAAATAATTGCAATTTTATTCAGTTTTTTAGAGACAAGTGGGAACCCTCTCAAGAGATTTGAAATTATTTCAAGAGAAATTATAAGACTAGCCAAGTTAAAATTACGTAAAGGCATAACTTAAATGCATAAGGTGCACCTTTTCTTATTTTATAAACACACTTAAGTTTATGAAGCGAGTTTTTATTAAGTTTGGAAGGGGTCTATCCAAGAAATGCTTTTATGCAAAAAACACCTATGTAGTGAAATTTAATTTGTTTTTTAGAAACCCTTTGAAGTTATTAGGACTTTATGAACATATTGTCAACTTGTGCTTATTTCAAAGGAATTTTATAGGCATCACACTTCACCATTGCAAGAAATTCTGTAAAATAGACCCAATATGATCCATCACAACAATCTATCAAATCAATTTACAATACTGTAATTTTCAATTATTTTAGGTGAAATCAAGTACAAATCAAAAAATTCTAATTAAAATTCATTCTTGTTGTAAATATTATTTTTTTTAGTTTAATAGCTCGTTAAATATGTGTTGCGTAGATCCTATATGTTGCGTAGATCCAGTGCTGCGTAGATCCTATACGAAATATTAATCGTTTTAAGGTCCTATGATAGTAGGTTTAGAAGAAATGAATAGTTTGTATTAATTTGAAATGGGAATTAGGTGGAAATACTGATTTTATTCACTTCCTTAGTTATAAGTTGGAACCCTGTCAAAAAAATTTAAAAAAAAATTATAAGATTAGCTAAGTTAAAAGTACGTAAAGGCATAACTTAAATGGATATGGTGTGCCTTTTCTTATTTTATGCCCACATTTAAATGTATAATGTGAGCTTTTGTTAAATTTAGAAGAATTACTTGCAATGATTTTGTGCTTTAGAATTATCTTAAAAAATCTTTGTTACAATATTGAATTTGTAAATTTAATGTTTTTTATAAAAAATTGAACAATTGAAAATTGAGCATTTTTATGGAAGAAAAAATATAAAAAATAAAACATGCTAAGAATAATGTTAAGCGAAACATTTAATAGTAAAAAGCTCTTTGAATTTTGTGAAGATTTATGCTTATACAGCCATGTAAAAAAAAATATGAACGAATCAAGAAGAATTGCCAATTCTACTATTTTAAGAAATAAATAAATAATTAGTCAAGCTATGCACAAATTGCATACTAAAAAAGATGGTTAATAAAGTCCTGAAAGATGGCTGAAACAAACATTTTTACAAATTTGTGAAAAAATTGAAAAAAAGAATGGTGATATAAATTATAAAGAGTAAACATTATTACTCTTAATGGCTAATAATTATCCTAATTTTTCTTAAACTAGTTTTCAACTGCAAAGAATATTCTTCTAATTATTTTCCTTTTTATTTGACAAGAAGATTCTGATCCGTTGTCAAGGTATTGAACTTATAGTTGAGAGGTCACTTTAAGGGGCAAACATTAATTTTGTCAGAACTATTATTATAAAATTATTTATAATTAATTAAAATTTAAAAAGACATTTTAAATAAAAACAAGCAAGTAAATTCGATAGAGCAAATAATTTAATTTATAATTATTAATTGTATATTTTTCAAGTCCAGGCGATGCGATAATTATTAATTTTACAGAAAATTAAAATATTAAGTGATTTAAATAAAAAAAAAAATTGTTTAGAAGATAATGCGTTAAAAACAACATTTTGACAAGTTAATTTAGTTAAATATTCAACAATCAACTTTTTTAAGTCAAACATTTTACAAGGCAAAGTAATTAAATGGTTAATATTACATGAAGATTAAAATTGAAAGAAAAAATAATTAAGGATATAACAATTAATTTTACAGAAAAAAAGTTATTGGTTAAAATTTGAAAAAAAAAAATTATATTTGAAAAAAAATTGTCAAAGAACTTATGTATTTAAGATTTAGGAAAAAAACTGAATTAAATTTAAAAAAAATAACATTTTAAAAAGTTATTTTAAAAAATGTGATTAAAACTCTTTTGAGCAATTAAATAATTGAAATTTTTGAAAATTCAAGAGAGTACAGAAAATTAAAATGAATAAGTAGATTATTAATTTTGTAATAATATTTAATACTTATTAACACAATCTGAAAAGTTCTGTGTTCTTATTGAGTTCAATATGATATTGAAAAATGTGATAAGTTTATACAATTAAAAGCTGATAATTAATTAACAAGTTTGATGACAAAATTTAATACTTAATTCAATTGCTTAAAATAAATAAGAAGATTTTTTTTCAAATAATTGAATGACTAAAAACTTTTCAAGCAATTATTTAATTAAAATTTGAATAGACTTGGAAAAATTGAAAAGCGCATCCATAAAATTTAAATTAATTATTTATTAAAATTAGTATTTTTGATAGCACAATATAAGAACAAATATTTTAAAAAAAAATTGAAAAAGGTCTTTAAGTATGCACCGTCTGTTCTTTATTTAAAATTAATTAATTATTTATAATTTTACTCACTCTAATAATTTTGGAAAAATTAATTAGTGGGTTTATTCCCCTGAAATTGAAAAAAATAATTAAATGGTTTCTAAGTATTTAAGTTTAAATAACGAAATGACAAATTTAAAATAAAATAAAAAAAAATTAATAAGTTAAGATTCAATAATAAATTTTCAAAAAAATTCCTCTGAAGTTAGAAAAAATTATTTGATAAACTTAAAAAAAAATCTTTGTAGAAAACCAAGTGCAAAATTTTGCTGAAAAATTTAAAAAAATAATTGAATATTTAAAAAAAGTTCATTCCTTTGAATTAAAACTGAAATTGACAAAAATTACTTCAATTCCTTCAGTTATGCCTTACTTAAGAAGAAATTTTTAGAAAAGACCTTTAAGCTTGACA
Source organism: Anthonomus grandis grandis (assembly GCF_022605725.1). Lineage (NCBI taxonomy): Eukaryota > Metazoa > Arthropoda > Insecta > Coleoptera > Curculionidae > Anthonomus > Anthonomus grandis. The sequence goes on from NC_065548.1 coordinate 4,957,131, forward strand.
AAATTAATTAGAGAAATAATTACTAATTTTATAGGAAAAATAAATTAACTATATTTGAAAAAACAGCATCTAGAGTTAAGTTCTAAGTTATTTAATTACATAAAACCTTTCTAAATAATTGGAATTTTAAATAATCTTGGGGAATTTAAAAGTAGATATATAAAATTAATTAGTCAGTAATTGTAACAAGTTTGGTAAAAAAATATTAATTAAATTTTTTAGCAAATTATCTTAGTAAGCATAATCAGGCAAGCTATTTTAATATACCAATATACTTATATAAGTCAGATTAATTTTGTCAATTAAATTAAAATATCACTTAAACTAAAATTAATTAATTAAGGTTTACTAAAATTGATAAATTCGTAGGCAAGTTAATTAAATGGAATATTTTGCGAATTTTGAATATTTTAAGTCCAAGCAAGCAAATAATGAATTTTAGTGAAAGATTTATTAAAATTTTTTAAAAAAGTTTTTCTTCAAAAACTAAAATTAAATAACAAAATGTTCTTTATCTATTAAAGTCTTCATTATATGGGTTTAAGTACGTGTGATTAATGGAATTTATTAAAAATAAAAAATAAGGAAGTCGATTACACGAAAATTAAAAGAAAAAGTAATTAAAACCTTTTAGTGTAAGTAATTAAGTGACTGTTTTAGAGACAATAGAAATTATATTTAAAAATATTAAAATACTATTGTTACTGTACAGGTATTTATAATTAATTCAAATTAAAAAATAAATTTTAAGAACAACTTTTTAAGCAAGAATGTTCAAGCAAACAAATAATTTGTTTGATAAATAAATGAATAAAATAAAGAAACAAGAAACTTGTCAATTTAAATAAAAAAAATATATATAAATATAATCTTTTTTAGTCTAGAAAAATATTTTTAGTATAGAAGTTCAGATAATTAAATCAATAATTTTAAAGTAATTACTTAATTAAAATTAAAAAAAAAATTAAAATTTTCTTTAGCATTGAGAAAATAAAAAAAAGGTTAAAAATTGAATTAAATTAATTTATTAAATTCCAAAACGTTAATTTCTTTTAAATAAAAAAATATTTAGGAGCCTTTTTTCAAATGACTAATTTCATTTAGCAGCAAGTCCAAGTAAGAAAATGAGTAATTTATGACAAAAAAAAGATCCATAAAATTAATTGATATACAAATATAAAATTTAAAAAAAAAAATAAAAATTTCAAATTAAAATCCTTTAAAAACAGCGATACTCCAACTGAGAGAATAAGAGTCACACAAAAATTCCACAACCGCCGTAAAACATTCCAATAAACCGCAATTATTTATTTTTATGGTTGTTTAAATAATTCTCAACATAAATGCACATATCCACCTACACAATGTATTCACTAAAAACCCATTAAAAAAAAAAAAGCACATTTTGATTATGACTATAAATATTACCGGCGAGGAATGCGAAATTATGCAATAACTTTTTTCTCAATAGACCACCACACAATACCGCTAAATTTACACCCAAAACACCAAAAAAAATAAAGTGGTTTGTCACACGGTTAAAATTCCGACAATTCAAGGCGCCAAGTTGTTAAGATTTTTATTACCTTTATCAGTGGCATTTTACCTGTATCTCGCTCCTAAGAGCTCTTTTACCTTAAAACGTTGTATACTAAGCAGAACAAGATTATCTTTATAAAAAAACAAAATTAAAAAAAAAGGGTTTTTTCGTGAGACCCATTTCTTTTGAACGTGTTTATGTGTGTGTGGTACTTCAATATCCAATCGCTCCTTGATTACGCCCATACCGTTAATTGTGAAACAATAGGAATAACAACTATTAAACTCCTTGGGATGAATATGCATCAGTAAATAAATAAGATGATAATTTTACGCAGAAAAATTCGATGTGGAAATATGATGATCAGTGGGTGTCCGTTTAATTATTTTTTTTGTCTCTGGGGGTATTGTTTCTTTAATAATTTTGTAGGTGGTCTAGACGTGTTAAGTAGTCTCAATTGGAATTCAATAGGTTTATTTGTCAACCTTGCAGGAATTACTGTTGGGTTATTTATGTCAACCTGAAATAATTAATTCACAGAACATAATAGGTTTGTTCTTCTTAAGCTTATATTAGTTTCACCTAACAATTTCTTAACAATTGACATAGAACTCAATGCTTAGATTTTATATTGCCAGATTGACCTAAAGAGGTTATTCTTTATTTCAATTCTTTATTTTCTAACTTATACTGGATAAAGAAAATTGCAGATGACTTCAGTTAAATGATTATCCTTCGTTAAGAAGCTCTTTTACGTCCTTCATCATCATTGTTCATCAATGTACGCAATAGTTTATAGAGATGCAATGCTTTGCCCTTTTAGTCGTTAGTATCAAGAATCAAGAATATCCTGATTCCCAAGAATCTAACTTCAAATTCTAGTTGTTATATTTAGATGACGATTATAATACGTTATCATCAATTTGTTTAACAAAAAGCTTCTGTTTTAGCACAAATAGAAGAAGAGTAGTTAGACGATTAAGCAAAAGAAGCCTCTTCTATAAAACTACTTCTCATAATTCTAAAAATATACTCGACTACTTATAATTAAATATAACTAAAAACGGTCGAGGGAACAACGTGCTGAAAACCCAAGATAACTCGTCGAGTGCAAGCCGACTGTCAAAATTGTAAAGAAAGAATCGGAGAATCGGCGCTTTTGGCCAAATGGCCCTTTATTCAATAAACTATTTTGAAACTAATCCTTTGAATGCAAGTCGCTTTGGATGGACGTGATCCTTTTAAAGTTCCTTTTGATCCCATTCAGTTATTAACACTGAATCGTTGACGGTAAAGCGATTAAGGGGGACAATATTTTGAATGAAAGACACAAAAGGTTCAGCTGGAAATACGTATATTATACGAATTTGACCACTAGTGGGTCAGTTTTGGCTTTGAATTAGGGATTGTTTGAAAGTGAGGAAATTTAAAATTTTTCTTTGCTTTAGACCATTTCTATTCTTAAGCAGATTTAGCTGGTGTTGTCTGCCACCAAAAAAAAAACGTCAATAAGCAACTGAGGAAGACATAAAAGCCTTTTGAGAAATAAATTACTTATTTTACAGCCAAGTTTTTGCAAGAAGTCAATTACGGAATGTTTTAATAATGTCCTTGGTGCAACGGCGGTAAAAAGTCCTTTGATGTTTGGTCCTTCACGTGAGAGAACATGTAATACAAATTTGAGCACCAATAGATGAGTCTTGGCTCTAAATTAAACGATCATGATACCTAAAAACAAACTAAATTTAATTTTTTCTTTACTTGAGACATTCTCGATTCTTAAGCAGATATTATGAAATTGTCTTAGGAGCAACTAGGGAGGACATAAAAGACCTCTGAGAAATAAGTAACTTATTTAACAATTAATTTTTCTTCAAGGAAGTCATTTATGAAATGTCTTGTACATATCCTTGCTGTAGTGGCGGTAAAAGTTTCTTTGATGTTTGGTCATTAAAGCGAGAGTATGTAATAAATAATTTGAGCACCAATGAGTCAGTTGTGGTTTTGAATTAAAGAATCATAACGTCTAAAAATGAGAGGAACTTTATGTTTTCTTTACTTCAGATAATTTTGATATTCCTATCCTCTTCTCATTCTCAGACTGAGATAGGGATAAATAAATGAGAATTCGACTTTTTTACTTTTTCGTTTGTATCGCCTGGAAATAGTGTTTTTATCTTTTAATTTGTCAAATTTTACCAGAAAAACATCACTTTATTCCCATCCTTTTTTAATTCTCAGACTGAGATAGGGATATATAAATGAGAACTCGACTTTTCCACCTTTTCCTATATCATCGATTTATTTTCTTAATAGTGTTTGGATCGCCTGGAAAAAGTGTTTTTGTCTTTTAATTTGTCAAACTATACCCGAAAAACATTACTTTATTCTCATCCTCTTCTAATTCTCATACTGAGATAGGGATAAATAAATGAGAATTCGACTTTTTCACCATTTCCTATATCATTGATTTATTTTCTTAATAGTATTTGCATTGCATGGAAATAGTGTTTATATCTTTTAACTGGTCAAATTATACCCGAAAAACATCACTTTATTTCCATCCTCTTCTAATCCTCAGATTGAGATAGGGATATATAAATGAAAACTCGACTTTTCCAGCTTTTCTTATATCATCGATTTATTTCTTAATAGTGTTTGGATCGCCTGAAAATAGTATTTTAATCTTGTAATTTGTCAAATTATACTCGAAATAGAATTACAGAAAATTATAGCAAAACGTCAATAATCAACTAATAAAAGCCCTGTGAAAAATAAATTATCTATTTTAGAGTCAAATTTTCGCAAGAAGTCAATTACTAAATGTCTTAATAATATCTTTGGTGCAACGGCGGTAAAAGTTCCTTTGATGTTTGGTCGTTGACGCGTCGAGTCGTTTTTCATTTCCTACACTCCGCGTCATAAAGTTGATATTGTTTTCGCAACTTCGACTTTCTTCACCGTCTCCTCTCTCTCTCTCTCTCTCTCTCCATTCTACTAAAATCCATGGAGAAAAAGAAACTAATTAAATTTTGGTAAAACACCCGAAGGCCGAAGCGCCTCTATCCACCATAAACTAAAAGAAATATGGTCCAATTTAACCATCAAGTTTTTACCGAATGCCACCGTGATTTATAGAAATGGAAAGGCGGCCACCCAGCGCTGCCGGTTGTAACTCAATTCCAGGTAAATTGTTTCAAACTTTTGGTGTGCCTTAATTCTTTTGGACGCCGACACCGGGTAATCCTTCGGATTTTAGCACTTTACCTTCACGTCTTCGCCGACAGACGAAGAATGGGATCACCCCAACAAAAAAAAAAACAACCAGATGATGACGGTGGGTTCAAACTTTGACGCTTTAATTGGATAATGGGTTAATTTAGGTTATTGAATTTATGATCCTCCTTATACTTAAGAAATAGAAGAAGCTTCCTTTGGTAATGTTTGTATTAAAATATATGCTCACTGATAGAAGTGTAAGTAGATATTCATTGTTTCCTCATCAATATTCATCTCGTAATTTCATAAAGAGACGCCAGATGTACTGACTAAAAAAAAAAACAGTTGGCGTTCTCGTTCGGTATATCTGGTTTCTTCTGTTTTATTAATTCGTTTGTTTAGAACAAATGAATCCGTTTACGCCTTTTTAATTCAATTGTTCAGCGGTTCGTCAAGTCGGCACCGAGGTGGTTACTTGTTCGCTGAAACGTCTATTTGCATAATTGGTTGGTTACTTTGCCTATAAATAGTTGCCTGCTTAATACTAATTTAGCATGAGGATTAATAGAGTTTAATTATGTTTTTCATTAGAGGTACAGTAAAAGTTGCTACGATTTAAATATAGAATGAATTTCATAAAAAGAAGGTTCAGGTACTCAAGTACAGGTAAGTTATGTAGGAAAAATTAATGAAAGTTATTATTTTTTGAAAAGGACCTAGTAGTCTATTTCGCTTTCAAGTTTAATAGAGGATTGTAAGAAAATGATGATTATCTTATATAGTAATTGAGGAGTGTTGGAGCAACACCGAATAAATCCACCAAACATGATTTTGAGAAAAACCCGAATTTTTAAAAACGCAAAAAGTGTTATCTTTTCCTTTTTTTTTGGTAGAACATATTATTGGAGACGTCGTTAATAATACATTCTACTTAAATACAATTTTTAATAATTATTATTTTTTGAAATATAACAAAACCAAAAATGGATTTATTCGGTTTTGCTCAAAAGTATTGGATTTATTTGATTTTGTCCAAAATTTTATTACCAAGCAGCAATAAAAACATTGTTTTAAACAAGAGAGCTTTATTTCTTAAAATATTCAATCCAATATATTAATAAAAAATAAAAGAAAAAATAAAAACAACAAAAAAAATTCTTTAAACAACACAGTCATTAACTAAAACCTAAATATGGAGTGCGTATTCTTCCTCCAAGCAGTTGCAATCATTGCTAATATTATCCTCTTCCTGAGAAATTTTCTCATTATTTTCACCTTCGTCTTTACACAGCAGTTTTTTGTATCATTCAATTTTTTCTTCACTTGCCCACTCTTTTCCAAATTGTTTTTCCATCAGTTATTTTACACTTTGATTTTTTTTTAAGGAATGGTATTGCACAGCGGGACCTCTGACAACGAAAAGTTCTTTAAATTCTTTCCTCTTTTATAGAGATATCTTTTAACTTCTGATTGGGCTTCGAATCGGTAGTGTTGGAAGCATGTGAAAACTATGTCCTCTTACAGGGTAGGTAATGATAATTTCAATAATATTATCAGGAGGGTCCTTTAAGAGCCAAAACATTAACATATGAATGATGTGGGAATTTTTGTTTTGGCCCCCACATCCATCGCAGAACAATCTTATCTGAGTTATGCCAGTCAGGTCCAAAGCTGTTAGGTAGTCCAACAACGCAGATCCAATTTCGGTAGCACCTCTCCCAGATTGATCTTCCGTCCATATATAAAAAGTAGAATTTTTTGAGTTCATGGAAACACAGCAGAATGAATACATACTTATTTGGTGTGAATAAAATGCATCAGAAATAGGAATGCGCGCTAGCGGCTGCACCTGTTGTAAATCAAAGCAAAATGTCAAAGAATTTTCTGGCTCTTCTTTACAATGGGTATAAAAAGCTTGGCTTCTTTTCTTATGAACTCTATATTCAGTCATATACTCTACTTTACACTGATTTTTAGCCTGTTCATTATAAATTTGGCGTAATTTTTTTACACTGAGATTGTCCGGTAAATAAATCCTTCTAGATTTGCTTCGATTATAATGACTTTCAGTAGCTCTTAATTTTCCGATAAACTCTTGAACTTTATCCCGTTTATCCCGAAAATTACGCGAAACTGCGGCAAACGGCGCGCCGGGACAAGACTAATCAGATGAGCACTACTGACTACTACTAAAACTATACTGTTTTATCCCGTTAACACAAAAAATACAGCCGTAAAAGGTCATTACCTTTTTTTATTCTAAGTTATACAACCTTGGTGCCATCTCTTATTACGTTAATTAAATTTTCTGGATTTATTCGGTTTTGCTCGCATCAGATAGTTTATAAAGTGTAATTTAACAAAGTCAATTGAAATCCGTCGCTAACTCATTTTTCATAAAAAGTGGATTTATTCGGTTTTGCTCCAACACTCCTCAATTGAAGCTACAAAATCTAAGTTGCAACTGCAAGGAAGAAAATATAATTTTAAAATAAATTAAGGTAAAAAAGTGCAAAAGTAACGGCGAGTTCTACTAAAAAAACCAAAACAAAAACATCCAAAAATTTAATTTAATTTTTTTTAATTTTAATTTTATTATTCGTAATACTACACATAGTGTTTTTACAAGTCGGTAATATATAAAATGCAATTTCATGATTTAAAACTTAATTATTAACTAAAATTAATAAATAAAAATTATATACGCACAAATACAGTAAGATTCTAAAATTTATATATAATTAAAGTCTACGGACACTCAATTTAAAAATACTTATAATAGACACACAATATTTATAAAACTTATTAAAATTGTTATTTAGGTACTTTCAAATGAATAAAAAGACTTTTTTAATAAATAGTTTTTAATTTTTTTAATAAAAGCTTGTTCATTAAGTTCCCTAACCTGCAATGGTAACACATTATATAAACAAATCCCATGATAAACAGTTCCTCTGCGGGTTCTCCTAAGCCTGCGATGGTAGATAATTTTTTATAAAAGTCAAACATTGTAAGATGAATACACATGGAAAAGTGACGATGCCAAGTCCAGAATAACAGTGTCGACAACAGTCACGGCGCCCCAAACCAGTCATAGCCCTTATGCACCTGCGCTGTAAACCAGATATCTTCTCCCCATGAGTAGAGTGGCCTCAGTTCAGCACAGCATATGACATAACGGAGCTAAAGTAACCATGATAAGCCAACAACAAAACTTCCCTTGATACAGAGCTGATGGATAGATTTCTTATTAGAAATGCTATTTGTGATAACTTAGATGCCAGCTGAATAATGTGGTTTTCCCAAGTGAGACCAGAGTCAAGAAGTACACCCAAGAACTTTACAGATTCATCCTGTGGCAGATCTATTTGAGATTAAGATGCTGTGTTTTTAAAGCATTAGGGTTTAGTTTGTTTGCTTGAAACCATTCCCTCATTTTACTCTCTATTTCCTCTGTACTGGCGATTTTCTGTTTTGCCGGGTGATGATGCTGGAGTAGAGTAGTGTCATCAGCAAACAGGATCAACTTATGCTCATGTGCCCGGTCTGTAAAATAAGGCAAGTCATTTACATAAATAAGAAATAAGAGTGGGCCTAGAACGGATCTTTGTGGTACTCCATGATGTAATGGCTGACAAAGGCAATGCTCTCTGAATGAAAGTTGTAGTAACAGAGCTTGCTTAATAAAATTTCATAAGATACACAGTCAAAGGCCTTTGTCAGGTCAAAGAATGAAGCATAGGTGTCGAAACCCATTTCCAGACTCCTTGGTGAAAAATCCACCAAACTCTCAATAGCCAATGCAGTTGACCTGTTACTCCTGAAACCAAACTGACCCTGCATAAGGAGATTTTTATTTTCAAAATGTTGGTACATTTGATCCTTCATGAGTGATTCCAGAATCTTCGAGAAAATTGGCAACAGTGATATTGGGCGATAGTTGGACACATCATCAACTGAACCTTTGTTTTTATACATTGGTATCACTTAAGCCACACACTTATAGGATGTAGGAAAAATGTTTTCTTTTATTTGTCAATGGATAAATGATAATATTTTTAATTGTTTTAATGAGCTTAACGTTAAAATCAAAATAGTCTTTGCTCTTTTTATTTTTAAGAAAGTTTATTTTATCTCTAACCACATTGAAAGTCACCTCATAAAATTTAAAAGAGTCAGTGGTGAATCTACCAGGAGTTAAAAATGTGGAAAAATTGTTTGTGGGTGTAGGTAATTCTGAGACTATACTTTCTGCAATGTTAACAAAAAAGGTATTAAAAGTTTGAGCAGTTCGATTTTTTTAACTAATTAAACTCCACATTGCTGCCTGCTTATTTTCCGAGCTCTTAATAAAATTGTCATTTGCAGTTTTTTTGGCTTTGCACAGCTCTCCCCGATAGGACTTTTTATACTGAGTTAACTCTTGCTTAGAAACCATAGTAGGGTGCTGTAAATGAGTACTATGTAGTGCAGCTCGTAACCTTTCCCTCTTGTTCCTGAGATGTTCACTAAACCATGAAGGTTTGTTTTCTTTAGGGCCCGATTTAAAGATTTTAGATTTAATAGGGAAACTTTCCTCCATAGCATTACCTATTAAACCCATGAAGGTTTCACATCTGCTGTTTATATCTTGGTTGGTATTGAGAATGGAGTTAAAGTTAATTGATTCGACAGCATTGTAGTCTTAGAAAGTCTTAATTTGTTCTTAGACATTCGATAGTAAAAAAATGAAATTTTGGAAACATGAAATTTTGTCATTTATTCGATACGTGTAACACAGATTCTTTGAACACAAAGATTTGTGTGTCATCTGCAAAAGATTGAATCTGGCATTTTACAATATCAAACAAATCAGAGAATGTTCCTTTCCTAGAACACTAATTGAAATTTAATACAGACCGAACTAGAAAACAAAAATGCAATTTGTAGCAAAACGTTACCAAAGAAATAACAGCGTATTTCAGATTTCTTATTTATGTACTAATTAAGTGTTTTCTAGTATGTAGATCTCTAATGAACTGGTTTTGTTTATGTTGTCCACTTCAGTCTCTTCTAATACTTCTATCCCTTCACTCTCTTCCTCTGGCACCCTTGATTCACAGTCTTTATTCTTATTGTTATAATTCTTTGACTGTCCTTTAACTCTTTTTGATGGTCTCGTAATATCTTTTAGTTGCTTGATAAATATATAATAAGATTGGAAAACAAATTCAAGTGATGATGCTTGAAATCTCTAATTCTCTGAAGAGACTTTTTTGCCATTGAACGATCAAGAAATTTTAGTGCCTCAATTTTCTGACTTATCAAAAGCATTTAACCGTGTAAATATGTATTTGCTCAAATATTCTTTAATTTTATCTGGATAATACGAGTACCCTGGATTTTATACAGAGATTTAGTGTTTTAGTTACACGCTTTAAATTGCGAGGTATTTTAGGGGTCGTAAGTATTTTGAGAGTTTCACATTATTACATTTCCAATTATTGATGTACAAGGTAATTGAGGTAATTTTAAAATAAGTGCAATTAATATATAAATTGCGGTAAAGACAAAGAAAGTAAAGGCATATTTTGTCCATATGCATCTATGCAGAACTGATCTTGTACTTAAGTAACAAGGAGAATCATAGTGAAATATTGCTTTTTAAATGTGATGAAGTAAAAAAATACAATTTTAAAATTCTTCAGTGCGTAATGAAAAAGTAAATTGCGGTACAGGCTAAAAAAGTAGAAAAATTCGATTTTAAGAATGAAGAGTAAAATTAGTAGGAACTTTAGACCAGTTTTATTATATATTTGCTAATTTCAGTGTAAAATGAATTTTCTTCAAGTAAGAGCTGAAATTTTAAGCTCAAGAACTAAGGATAATCATTGAAACCTATTAGGTGATTTTTGAAAGAAGAAAATGCGAAGAAATAATATACTTTTATTTAATTAAATATTATTTAAAATTTTAAAATTGGTCATAGGACCTAAAAATGTAATAGCAAATGTCCTATTTAAAAAACGCAACATTTATGGCAAAATTTTTGGTTTTGATGCAGTTGCTTTTTTATAAAATCGTCGAATTTTCCAAGTTAAAATACATGATAATATACAGAGTGGTCCAGTTTAAACGTCACTGATTTTGAAACGTGATAGAAAATTTAAAAGGAAATAGACTTTCATTATAAAAATTTTCTCAGAAATGTTTAATAATAAAGATACAGGGTGTTAAAGTGAAGAATAATTATTTGTTTATTTATCATAACTTTTAAACTACCAGCTTAATTTTAATTAAATTTCGCATGCAGGTTATTCTAGTGAATTGTCAATATCTGATAAAATAATTTTTTTTTAAAAATTGTCAGTGGCGTAACATATGGAGAGACTTGGTCCTTTTTTCAAGTTCTCTTACCTGGTCAAATAAAATCTACTTATGGAGCAAAGAATTGGCAATTAATTCAAGTAGGGTGATATATAAAATGTAATAAGGCGTATAATAATATAATACAAGAAATAGTAACATGTAACATAAGATATACATGTATATATAATATGCTAATTTTCAGTGGAATGTTCGGAGATTATATTTTAAAATTCCGTTTTTAGTTTTATTCTTTCTTTTTCCGCAACATACATATGTATATTTTTTGATAGCCTAGACCGATGCACGCATCTTAGGGTTATCTTTTGGAGTATTTTTTTGCCTCGTCTGTCCTCTCTTCTTGCGCTCGTCGGTTGTCACACTGCCATGCCGCTGCCTGTCTTAAAACCTTAGGTTAATTAATTGTATCTTAATAATCTAATCTTACTTTGCATTCCTATATAAAAATGTTATTTTTATTTTTGTAAAATTATTTTTGTAAATTGTAAAGGGCTTTTTCATCCCTTCTTTGCTTGTGCTTACTAGGGAAAACGGTTTTATAATCGAGAGAATAGTCCTATTTGTCAATGTTATTTTTTTTTTGTAATTTTTATTGACCTATAAACCTGTAAATTTTGACAAATAAACCATTTTGATTTGATTGATTTGATTTTGATTTGATTTTTTGCCTCAAATCTGCGAGGCAATAAAATATTTTTTTATTAGAAGTCAACTGTTACATTCTTCATTTAATTTGGAAAAAAAAGTTACTCCTGCAAAATTATGATTTAAGGCACTGTTTTTAAACTATCTTAATTTAATGGTTCAGAAATACCTGCTAAAATGTTGCGAAAATTTATAGAAAAAAAGGAAATCGAGCCTGGATTCGTAAAATAGTTAAATATAAAATCGTAAGTTACCTTAAGTCATTATTTCATTTTTTATTCTAATCAGTTCCTAATTTCTAAAATTCAGAATTCTCTCAATTTAGACAGTAGAGCACGAATTCATGAGATTTGGAGCATTTAGAAAAAATTATCTTAAATTCACGAATTTATTCCGAGCAGTTAATAATAAATTCATAATTTTCATAGTAGTCAAACGTTCATGATTTTAATACATTTAGAGAAAATAACCATAAATCTATGATTTTCTTATTCCAGATAGTTAAGCAAAAACTCATGGTTTTTGAAAAAATGACCATGAATTTTAAAATTTATTCCAGATAATTAATTAAAAATTTCATTATCTTATTTCTGTTTGGACACCGGTATTCCATTCATAATTTTATTAATCCAGGCATATAAGCACGAATTCATGATGTTTAATGAATTTAACAGATCATTTTTCAAGTTACCTTAAGTCATTATTTCATTTGACAGGTTTAATTTAAGATTCAAGCCTAATTTTCTTTTTTTTTTTGCAGCAAACTGGCGTTTCTATACAATTAAACTAAGATATTTTAAAAACAGTGCCTTAAATCAAAATTTTGCAAGAGTAACTTTTTTTCCAAATTAAATGGAGAATCTAACAGTTGACTTCTTATAAAAAAATATTTTATCGCCTCGCAGATTTGAAGCAAAAAAGCACGAAGTCCCTCCGTATGTTACGCCACTAACAATTTTTAAAAAAATTAGGTTCATCAGTAATTGACTTGCGAAATTGAATTAAAATTGACCTGGTAGTTTAAGAGTTATGATAACTAAACAAATAATTATTCTTATATAAATATATGTTGTTTTTTCCCTTAATTTCGAACACACGGAACCTAGATTTTTTTTTTAACTTTCATGGCTAATTTCTTATGAAAATTTTCGACTGAATAATTTTTTTATCGGAAGAACATCTATTTCGCTTTTCTCAAATCTCTAGATCTCTTCATTGCAGCATTTTGTACTTTAAAAAAAATATTTTTTTTATAGGTACTGGAAATGGTATGAAATAAAAGAGTATAGAAATTAAACCCAAATTTAATAATTAAATTCCCTTTTTTATTCCTATCACTTGATCTTTTAATAAATTTAAGGAAAATATTACGGATTTCCATAGTGCCTAAGCAAGCAATGAAAATATAAAATTTTCGACTTTTTTTCACCTCTAAATAATAAACGATCAACAAATATATTAATTTTGCATTTTTCATATCAACACACTTTATTTAAGAACCGTAAACAATCTTTAGAATTTAAGGCACAAAGTGTCCATATCTCTAGAATCAAGAAGGCTTGATAACTAAAAGTTTTTCAAATAAATATATTTTTATGCGCCTATTTTAACATTTAAATAGTGCAGAAATTTGGCTATATTTATTCCATATATTTAGTCCAGCATTTTTCAAAAATATCCTGATCCAGAAACATCCAGACCTTTAAATCCACCAAAAAAAAACACCAATGTGACACAATCCATTACAACAGAGTTATAAAAAAAAAAATAAACAAGAAATAAATTCAAATCAGCCGCTCAATATGTTGTTATTCAAATTAAGTTTTTTTATTGTCTTTAATTAACAATTTGTAAACGAGCGGCACGAGATAAATTATAAAACATTATGCAAAATGCCCGAATAGCTTTCTAGTTAGGTGTCTATCGGATAAAAATGAGACACCTTAAAAGTTACATGGAAATTATTAAAAAAAAAATAATAACCTGAGGGTATAATATGAATATTAAGGCAGTTTGAACATATAAGTAATCATAAACCTGCAAAATAAAAAAAACAGCTTGCTCTCATTTCGCACTGATGATAACCAAAAGAAATCATCAATAGGGCACGTTGTGTTGCTACATTGTTGCTACATTATGATTGCGTAGCAAAAATACGCGTATGACCGACTGGCAGTTCTCAATATGCGTTTGTTGAACCTTTAGGTCTGAAGTATATGCATATACAGAATGGTGAAAAAAATTTAATTAAAACCTCACTTTTATGATACTCGTAAAGAGTCAACGTCCACACTACGAGCGAAAATTAATAAACAAATAGCCGATATCCAAAGAAAAATGGCACTTTTATCTCACTGAAAATAACGTCCGACTGGGGGGTTAAGGACACGTTAAATGTGTTAATCGAAGCCAAGTGATACGTTAAAATTGACGATACTCCACGCTAAACGGTTTTTAGGTTTAATAAAGATAAAAAATATATATTGTTAAATTTGTTATTTAAAGTTTTTTTTTTGCGCTCATTTGTTGTCCTCCGGTCTTTTCAACTTAGTTCTTGGTAATTTTATTTGAGAACTAAGAGATAAATTTTTTTTTAATATTTATTCAAATTCCAAGGCTATTTTCTTCATTTTTACCATAAATTGGAATAGTTGCTGAAATAGGTATCTAAAGATTTTGCTGGAAGGATTTGTATTCCTAATGTGAAATCTGTACCTTTTTTGTTTTTAGAAACTCAAGCTATTCTATCTCTAGAATGTCAAAATTTATTCCAATTTTTTTTGTAATAATCTTTTTCAAACTCCAAGGCTTATCTGTTGTTAAATTCATCGGAAAAAATAACGATAGACTATTTATTTTGTTGCTTTGTTGGAAAACTTTGTAATCACTTTTTTTAATAATTTTTGTCATATTCCGTTACAAATTTCTTCACTTTTTATTTATTTTTTTTATGCTGAAATAAATTGTTTAAGGAATTTATCCAAGAATTTATTCCAAAAAGTTAATCATAAATTCATGATTTTCTTATTCCAGGCAGTTGAGCATAAATTCATGAAAAATGACCATCAATTCCAAACAATTTATCATAAATTCATAAATTTCTTATTCCAGGCAATGAAGCATTAATTAATTATGTATTTTGAGAAATTAATCAGGAATTCATAAATTTATTCCAAACAAATGTTTTTACTTTTTTTATTTCTGCTCAGATAGTTGGACATAAATTCATGACTTAAGTGTTTAGAACAGATGACTATAAATTGATAATCATAAATTCATAATTTTCGTAATCAAGACAGTAGAGCATGAATTAATGATTTTTGATGCATATAAAGAAAATGATCATAAATTCGCGAATTTATTCCACTTATGCTCAGATAGTTGAAAATAAATTAATGATTTAAGCATTTAGAGCAGATGAGTGATAATTAATATTATCTTGATAAATGAATGAAAGCATAAATTGATCATTTTTTATTCTAATCAGTTCATAATTTCTAAAATTCAGAATTCCCTCTGTCCAGGCAGTAGAGCCCGAATTCATGAATTTTGGTTCATTTAGAGAAAATGATCATAAATTCACGAATTTATTCCGAGCAGTTAATAATAAATTCATAATTTTCATAGTAGTCAAGCGTTCATAATTTTGATACATTTAGAGAAAATAACCATAAATCTATGATTTTCCTATTCCAGATAGTTAAGCAAAAAATCATGGTTTTTGGAAAAATGACCATGAGTTTAAAAATTTATTCCAAATAATTGATTAAAAATTTCGTTTTCTTATTTCTGCTTGGACACCTGTATTCTATTAATAATATTCTTAATCCAGGCATTGAAGCACGAATTCATGATGTTTAATGAATTTAAGGAAAATGATCATGAATTCACCAATTTATTTCAAGGAGTTAATAATAAAGTCCTAACTAATATTCTTAGTTTAGGCATTTAAAAATTAATTTTTTTTTTTGATTAATTGCATTTACGGAGAACGACCATAAATTTATATTTTCGGATACATTTTGAAAAAATGACCATAAATTAATAAATTTAATCCAAACAGGTGATCATGAATCTAGTTTCCTATTTGTGACAGAGATATGGATTCATAATTTTCTTATTCCAGGCAGTTGCACATAAATTTATAAGTTCAACTGCCTGGAATAAATATGATATAAATAATATAAATGTATATAAATAAATAAATATATTATAAATTTATAAAATGACCATACATTTATTTTTGTTTCAATGAATTGATCATAAATAGTTCTCTTATTTTTGCTCAGACAGTTGATCATAAATTCATAATTTTCTTATTTCAAGCAGCTAAGCATAAATTCACAAATTGACTACAAACGATTGGTAATAAATTTATATTTCTTGTATTTTAGATGTTCGAGCAAAAATTCATGATTTTTTTAGTTCAGGCAGTCAAGCATAAATTCGTGGTTTTCAATATATTTAGCAAAAATGACCACAAATTCATAAATTTATGACTTCTGGCAAGTGTTTAAAGCAGAGGAGATAAAAAATTCATAATTTTCTTATTCCAGGCAGTTGAGCATAAAGTTATGAAAAATGTCCATGATTTTACAAATTTAATCTAAAAAATTGATCATAAATTCATAATTTTTTTATTCCAGGCAGTCAAGCATAAATTCACGGAAAATTACCATAAATTCGCAAATTTATTAGAAAAATTTGATTAGAAACTCACAATTTTCTTATTCCCGGCATTTGAGCATAAATTCGTTAAAAATTAACACGATTTCACAAATTTATTCCAAACAATTGATCATAAATTCATGATTTTTGATACATTTAAAAAAATTACTATGGATTCATAAATTCATTCCAAACATACATATAAATAATTCGTATTTTAGATATTCGAGCAAAAATGCATGATTTTTTTAGTCCAGGCAGTCAAGCATAAATTCGTGGTTTTGAATATATTTAGCAAAAATTACCACAAATTCATAAATTTATGACTTCAGAATATAAATTTATGGCAAGCGTTTAAAGCACATGAGATAAAAATTTATAATTTTCTTATTTGAGGCAGTTGAGCATAAAGTTATGAAAAATGTCCATGATTTTACAAATTTATTCTAAAAAATTGATAATAAAATCATAATTTTTTATTCCAGACAGTCAAGCATAAATTCACGGAAGACCATAAATTCGCAAAATTATTAGAAAAACTTAATTAAAAAGTCACAATTTTCGTATTCCCGGAATTTGAGCATAAATTCATTAAAAATTAACACGATTTCACAAATTTATTCCAAACAATTGATCATAAACTCAGGATTTTTGATACATTTAGGAAAAATTACTATGGAATCATAAGTTTATTCCAAACACACAGATAAATAATTCGTATTTTAGATATTCGAGTAAAAATTCATGATTTTTGTAGTCCAGGCAGTCAAGCATAAATTGGTGGTTTTGAATATATTTAGCAAAAATTACCACAAATTCATAAATTTATGACTTCAGAATATAAATTTATGGCAAGCGTTTAAAGCACATGAGATAAAAAATTCATAATTTTCTTATTCCAGGCAGTTGAGCATAAAGTTATAAAAAATGTCCATGATTTTACAAATTTAATCTAAAAAATTGATCATAAATTCATAATTTTTTTATTCCAGGCAGTCAAGCATAAATTCACGGATATGACCATAAATTCGCAAATTTATTAGAAAAACTTGATTAAAAACTCACAATTCTCTTATTCCCGGCATTTGAGCATAAATTCATTAAAAAATAAAACGATTTCACAAATTTATTCCAAACCATTAATCATAAATTTAGTTTTGTAGTTCTGCGACCATAAATTTATAATTTATATTGTATTTAGAAAATGTGACTATGAATTAACAATTTTATTTTAAGCAGTTATTCATAAATTCATAATTTCAGACAATTGAGCATAAATTTATGATTTTTTCATAAATCCAAAAATTTGTTCAACAGCTGATCCTACATTTAGTTTTCTTATTTCTGCACACAGTCAAATATAAATTCATGAATTAAGCATTTAGACCATCTGACTATAAATTCATCATATTTTTAGTCCAATCAATTAGTCATAAATTCATAATTTTCTCAGTCCAAACAGCGATTCATGAATTCATGATTTCTAATGCATTTAAAAAAAATGATCATGAATTCACGACATTATTCTAAGTAATTGATAATAAATGCATAATTTTCTTATTTCAAGCAGTTGAGTATGAGTATTTTCCCTCGGGAAAATAATTGATTTCTTCAGTAATTGTTTTGTAAATCTCACCAGTAATAAAAGCCTTAAAATAAATGTAAAAAATAGCCTGAAATACCAGTCAAATCCTTTAAATGTCACTTACATAAAACTACATACATAAACATCATCCTCTCTCTCTGTGGCGCCACTTTAACATACATCTTTCAAACATTCGAGAAGCGTTTTATTAGTTAGCATATTAGACAAAAATAATGAGAGACACTTAAACGTATCGCGGAAAAGTAAAAGTGAAAATGGTGGGTGCAGTATTAAGAAGAAGAAGAAAAATGTCAACCAAAGTGCTAAATATGCACGAAAACTGGTAGATGTGTAGATGCGATCTCCGTAGATATCCGCACTTTGTAGTAATAAGTTCTACAGGCAGATGACGACGAGAGCCACACAAGAAGGACACTTAACGATCGCCGTTAAATAGACAAGTGCTTTTTAAATTCCTTTTAATGAAGTCTTCGTGTATCGATGCCAATTAACAAGGTTTTTTTTTCGATCGTGGAGGGATACCAAAGAAGCTAAAATACTTCGCTTTTTAAGAGGATTCTGTGATTATGAAGAAAATATTCTTCGAGTAGATAGTGTGGACGTTTAAAGAACATGCTTGGGAATGTCAATGTTTATGATATTTGTGTTGGTATAGAGAAAATTGTTCTGAATATGATGCTTTTTGTTCCATGAACACTCTTTGGAATGTTCTTCTTTTTATTTCATAATAGTATGCCTACTAGTTTTGGATATTTCGAGCTTTGAAGTCAGTGGTCACCTTGAAAATCAAAAATTTCCTATAGACCTTACTACACAAAAATGCTGATGATTTTATAATTTTTATCGAAAATAGTTTGAAATTCAAGAAAATTAAAAATGAATACTCTTTGGAATATTCTACTTTTTATTTTACGATAATATTCCCAGTAGTTTCGGATATTTCGAACTTTGAAGTCAGTGGTCACCTTAAAAATTAAAAATTTTCTATAGACCTTACTACACAAAAATGCTGATGATTTTATAATTTTTATCGAAAATGGTTTGAAATTTAAGAAAATTAGGAATGAATATTCTCTGAAATATTCCACTTTTTATTTTACGATAATGTACCCAGTAGTTTCGGATATTTCGAACTTTGAAGTCAGTTTGAAAATTAAAAATTTCCTATAGAGCTTACTACACAAAAATGCTGATGATTTTATAATTTTTATCGAGAATGGTCTGAAATTCAAGAAAATTAAGAATGAATACTCTTTGGAATATTCCACTTTTTATTTTACGATAATATTCCCAGTAGTTTCGGATATTTCGAACTTTGAAGTCAGTGGTCACCTTAAAAATTAAAAATTTTCTATAGACCTTACTACACAAAAATGCTGATGATTTTATAATTTTTATCGAAAATGGTTTGAAATTTAAGAAAATTAGGAATGAATATTCTCTGAAATATTCCACTTTTTATTTTACGATAATGTACCCAGTAGTTTCGGATATTTCGAACTTTGAAGTCAGTTTGAAAATTAAAAATTTCCTATAGAGCTTACTACACAAAAATGCTGATGATTTTATAATTTTTATCGAGAATGGTCTGAAATTCAAGAAAATTAAGAATGAATACTCTTTGGAATATTCCACTTTTTATTTTACGATAATATTCCCAGTAGTTTCGGATATTTCGAACTTTGAAGTCAGTGGTCACCTTAAAAATTAAAAATTTTCTATAGACCTTACTACACAAAAATGCTGATGATTTTATAATTTTTATCGAAAATGGTTTGAAATTTAAGAAAATTAGGAATGAATATTCTCTGAAATATTCCACTTTTTATTTTACGATAATGTACCCAGTAGTTTCGGATATTTCGAACTTTGAAGTCAGTTTGAAAATTAAAAATTTCCTATAGAGCTTACTACACAAAAATGCTGATGATTTTATAATTTTTATCGAGAATGGTCTGAAATTCAAGAAAATTAAGAATGAATACTCTTTGGAATATTCCACTTTTTATTTTACGATAATATTCCCAGTAGTTTCGGATATTTCGAACTTTGAAGTCAGTGGTCACCTTGAAAATCAAAAACTTTCTATAGACCTTACTACACAAAAATGCTGATGATTTTATAATTTTTATCGAAAATGGCTTAAAATTCAAGAAAATTAGGAACGAATACTCTTTGGAATATTCCAATTTTTATTTTACGATAATATTCCCAGTAGTTTCGGATACTTCAAACTTTGAAGTCAGTAGTCACCTTGAAAATCAAAAATTTCTTAGAGACATTTTTATAGTCACTGTTGAGGTAAATCTGTTGACAATCCTTAAAAAAAAGTAGAATTTATGAAACCAAATTTACGGAATTCATTGCTGTGATAAGTATTGTATTATATTCGAGCTAAAATAGAGCCAAAGAAGTGTTTTTCATTATAGGCTCAGTTAAATATAAATCAATATTTTCCTTAAAATTTTAAACAAAAAATTACAAGTCGAACGATAAAATTAATAAACAAACATAAACAAATCAATCTTTTTCCTAAAAATCACAAAAACAGTGATTCAGCTTCCCAGCTGTTTTAATTAAAAAAAAAGCACTCTCACACCTCATGACTCATCCGCAAACAATTTCAATGAAAACCCATTTAGCTTTTCAGGTAATTAGTTTTAAGTACCATCGAACCGTGAATAATATCAGAGATTTCTGGAATCCGTGACTCTATAAAGTCCCTTAATAACTGTTTATATGATTGCACTTAAAAGGCGCATCGTGTGTGTGCGCGTTTTATCACATAAAATTCACATTCACTGAGTCAATACTACAACACACTTCCTCCTTTACCTTCGTGATGGTGATTTATTTAGGCGAAATTATTTATGGTCACCTGACTATGGTCCCGACTTAGGTCCGTTAGATTTCACGGAACCGGGGTGAAAAAGAACCGGCGGGTGGTACTTTACCTTTTTGTCGTCGTCCATTGTCCAGGCGTGATTCCTTCTAGTCAGCCTTGTCGGTGTAAATTGTGTAAAAATACTTTTTTCTGTATTTTTTTTTGTAATTGTCCAGGTAGATTATTAGGGGTTAAGAGAAAGTGTGAAATAAAAAGTTTCACTCTGGTACGTCTCGCTTAATCCCAGGCCGGACCCAGGATTACTATTTACCATAAATCGGCAATATTTAACTCCAGTTAAAGTCAATTAACTAGTTATCTAAGCGGCGATCTTTAATTGGCGAAGACTAAACACCGCTTATCGGGAAACATAAACCTAATGAAAATATGAAGTGGAATAACTACCGTTCGACACGAGATGGACATTTTGCAGAACGATTTGCAGATTGGACGAGGAGAGGTACCATAAAATATGTTCGTTTATTCTCAGTTCAGAATCTAGAAAAACTACTGGAAGTATTAATAGAAGAATATTCCAACTCTATAGACAACGTATTTTCTTTAAGGTGATCACTGAGTTAAAAAATGGAAATATTTAAAACTATACCAGAGACCGGAGTCTATTAAATATATAAGAAATATATCCGAATTCTATAAATATTCGATCCTTTTAATTTTTTAAAAATTTCTTTTTAATTTTTGCTCTTTCATAATTGTATTTGTTTTGATTCTTTATAAGATAATATAAAGTTTAACAAACACACAGTACACTCGCTTTGGAATATTAAATCATTTAGCAGCAGTGAATTTAATAGAAAAAATGCGCATTTTTTTTGAATATCTCTTAGTAGTGATTTTCAAGGCCTATAATAAATATAAAAACAATTTTTTTCTTAGTAGTGATTTTAAAAATACATCAAAGTGAAAAAGAAAAATTGGTTTGCCTTTAATTTTTAATTTATTTTATAATAGTAATATGTGTCGTATTAATATATATTTTTTTTAAATATTTATATTAAGTATTTGACGAAAAAAAAAAAAGAAAATTAAACGGTAAATAGTTAATTATTTTATCACAGAACAATAGTTGTATATGGAATTAGTCATAAATATTCAAATATTGCATTAAATATTTTTTTATTTAAATTTTGAAAAATAAACCTGCAGAAACCCTAGAGAAACCTAAGAAAATTAATTAAGAAACTGATGCAAAAATTTCTACTATTTTCATGAATATTCTCTATTAATTTAAGGTCTCAAAAACATCAAAAAACTCATTTTTATTTTTTTTTAATTATCTCTAATTCTCTTCCATTCAAACAACAAAAAAAACCGCCAAATAAAAACCCATTTTCGATTATGCGAACTTGCGTCAATCGGTGTCGCTTTATTAACATTTTGATTACTTCTATTATTTTATTATTATTCTTTTTTCAACCGTATATAAATGACCCAAAAACGACTTTTTCATCAATAACATTTTAGCGGCATCTGACAAGGCCAGAACCACTCAAAAACGAAACCATTAGCACATGGTTATCTAATTAAAAAGACTCCGCAAGTGTATTAATTAAATCGGGAACAATACGCGCCTAATTGGGTGCTAATGAAAATAATTTATGAAAAAAAATTTTGTTTATTTATTGGAGTTTTAAAATTGATTCCAAAATATTTGTTTTTCTGATTACGTTAGCGATTTTGGTAAAACGTGTTGTAGAATAGAGTATAAAAAAATCGCATGAAATAATAACTATAAAAACACTTGAACATTATTTATCTGTTAAAAATAGGAAGATATTTTAGTTATTTCTGGGATATCACAACAATGTCGCATGAATTCGAATTAAAAAAAATATATTTTGCAAATCGATGAAATAAAAAGATAGTCTTATAAAAACTTGTAAGTTTTATAGATATTGTAATTTTATAGTTGTATTCTATTTTATTTATTTATTATTTTTGTCAATTTTTATTGGCTATAAATTAAGTAAAAAAGAAATTTTTATTTTTTATAATATAAAAAAAAACATTTTGATGTTTTAAAATTAATATTCAGTTACATGCTTTAAAAGAAAATTGTTCTGTTTCTTAACCACAGCCTTGAAAAAGACGTAAATAAACGTTGGCACCTTATCCAATAAAAAAAACAAAAAAAAGGAAGTTTTTGACTTCTTAGTCCGAAACCTGCTAACTCCATCTACGCTACTTTTAGTCAATATGTTAAACTCTTCCTGGCAGTTCTCAAAAATGTGGTTTTTTTATTAATTTCTTAAATAATCTTAGATCAACAGAATAGCTCTGATTTCTTGAAAGAGATTGTTTCATTCTTGTTTAGTAATTATTCTATTTTACCTCCGTTTACCATTTATATGAAAAAAAAAATTCTGGTGGAGTTACTGCTTGCTGTATACATACTTTCTAAGATAATATATTAAACGTATTTTGTATTATTTGAATGGAACAGCTAAAAAAGCCTTATACATCACAATAGTAACAAGAGGACCAAAGACTCACATACATTTTTTCTATAATTTAAAATATGTCGATTATTTTTAGGAAAAAATTGAGTTTTCTTGACAAAGTCTTACGAAATCTTGGGTCTCTGTCCAATATAACTTCAAGATTTTTGGCACTCTGTTGATGTTGTCCTTTATTAAATTATATTAAATATTATATTAATTGATTTTAAATTATATTACTTAATTAATTTTATTTATTTTATTAAATTATATTACTTAACAAAATTATATTACTTAATTATTATACCCGTATATTAAATTGATTTTAATTTCTAAATTAGATTAAATAGGACTTTGATGAGTTCAACTTTGATGCATGACTTGCCGATAATTTGCTTAGTACATCTAGAAACTGATCAATCAAATAATTGTATCAGAGAATTTATTAACATAAAAAATTATTTTAAGCTTGTTAAAAAGAAATGATTTGATCAGTTGACACACTTTAAAGAACAACCCTAAAATGTAAGATTTAGAACAGGAAGAATATTCCAAGATCTCAAAGTGCCAGATGCTTGGAATAGCCAAGAAGATTTAGACTTTTAAGATTACCCAGATTTACAATATTCTAGAAAAATCTTAAGAATACTTGCTCGACTATTCTAGGCTCTCAAGACGACTCAGATTCCTGGAACAGATTTTAAAGGTATCATAAGAACTTGGAAGAATATTACAAGCTCTCAAAGTCAGATTCAGATTCAAAGGCCAAAATTTCATAATTTGTCAAATGACCAATTAACTGGCTAAGGTATAGGACAACTTGGAACTTGATTCCAGGCTCTCAAAGCGAAATTGAAAAATGTATCTGGAATATTTCAGTCAGTGAGTACACAGTGACACAATTATTAGCAGTAATCTTAAGCACAGTATCCGATAAAACCATAAAAAAACTTGGAAGTGGTTTAAGGGTCCTTAGAGGTTTATTCTAGTCTATCCAAACGACTCAGATTGCTGGCATAGTATTTACCTTTCTGGAAGGAATCCCCGCTTGCATTAGATAGCATTCCAGGCAACCAAGTCAACGTTTTTCTGGAAACTAGTTTTCTCTTCTTTTATTTATTTGGAGGTTCTTTAGGGCTCAGATTCCTAGTATACCATTATTTGTATACATACAAAAAGAGCTTGAGGCCTTTGGTGAAATAGCACGGGTATTCGTAAAGATATGGCAAAATTATACTGGGAAGACATTGGACTATAAAATCCAAAGTTTCACAATTTATTAGATAGGAGAGTATGGAAAGCCTGGCAGTTAATTCCAGATTATTAAACAAATAAAGAGACCAGGAAATCCTTTGTATTGGCCTAAAAGAATAAATTCCTGGATGATTATCAAATATTTGAAATAGAGGTGTGTCATCTATAAAAGTTACTTATTCTAGAATTATTTTTTTCTCCAAGTATGAATTGGGGAGATCTAATATGGTCCAGTTTATATACAAGTTGTTTCATAATTAAAGGGAAAAACTTGAAGGGGTTGTAGAGGTCCTCAAAATAAACAAGTCTACGCCATAAATCCCTCTCTGAAAATGATTAGATTTTGAGATAGAGGGTGATCAAATTTTAGGAAAAAATGTTATTCTTAACATTGGAAAAAATTCACTTTCTGCTATCGAATTCCACATTAAAAGCAATTATTTTTTTTTTAATTATAATAAATACCGTAAATATTATCAAACGGGTGGTGACTGAAAATTTAAATTATAGCGAGAAATAAATTTCGATTTTTTTATGCGAAAACGATACGTCGGAGAAAACAACGCCAAGAGACAAAATTTACTTTAAATTAAATGAGGATTTGAAAAATAATTTTTTGTTTGTCGAAAAAACAGTGGCGTACCATTTTTTTTTAAGAATTCACTAGGTTCTAGCCCGCACGAACGCCATTGCTAAAATAAAAAAATTAAGTATTAAAAAATAGCACTAATTTTTAAGAAATTATCTACAGAAATGTCAAATCTAATGGGTTTTGGATAGGAGCTTATCGCACAAACTTGCTTGTTTTGAGGCCCTCTACAACCCCTTTAAGTTTGTCCACTGATTACGAAAAACCCTGTATAAAGTGACTGATGAGTATCTTATCAAAGACATGTTTGAAATCAAGAAGGATTACGTAAGTGGAATAATGTGTGTATTCAGGAAAACTTGCCTAGTAATTCTAAGCAAATACTATTTCCATAAATTGATACGCGTGGAATCTGATCTGATATATAAAAATAATTTTCTATTGCCAACCATATTTATCAAAAGAAGTCAGAGTTGCTAATAATGTAACAGATATTATGACACGTTTCCATCATATCCCGAAGTAGTTATGACATTCTGACGTTAACGAAGTTAGCATCTTTGTTTAAAGATTATTCCTATTTAAAACCTGGCTATAGTAACAAGCATGTTAACATTCCTGGTATTGATGAAAGTCAAAATACACTTTATTGTCCAAAAAACACAGGTTCTATATTGACAAAACTATTAAATTAAATTCTTAAAACTTATTATAATAAAATAATACAAAAAATCTGTAATTAAAATAAAAAACTAGTAAATAATAAAATAATAATTAGTGGTAAAATAGAAAACAAGTCATACAAAAATTAATTAAGTATACTTAAGACAACAAAAAAGTACAGCAAATGATACTAAAATAACAATAAAAATACAAATTATGGGAAACAATTTAATAATCTGGCTTAAAAAAATTGTAGAAATGTTAAAATTATTTGTATTGAGAGTTTTCTTACATCAAACATACAGTATCCTGACAAATAGGGAATAAGGTGAGGAACTGGTTATCATAGTCACTTTTACTGATCTTAAGCCATAAATAATTATAAATGCTCAGTATGAAACTGAAGCCTAAATAACATATTTGCCATAATAAGATCAATGCTCAATCATATATTTTCAATACTATCAAGTATAAACCATTAGTTTTAGATACATTAAATCATAAATGATTATAATCACCATTTTTTAGTGATAAAAAGATGTTGGTCAATTAAATTCCTAAGAGTGTTTTAGTCTGAATTATACTGGAGAAATATAGTGTCACAGCAAGAAAAAAAAACATTGACTGCTCTTAATGATCAACTCATTAAAATAGATTAAGGAAAGGAAAAAGCCAAGATTTTACACAAAGAACGCAGTATATGAGCCTGTACTCAGAAACAATTCTGTTCTAATCCTGTCTTAAAGATTGGCCTGATTTTATTTTATTGATTGTTTTATATTTGATAGGTAACACTAGTTGTTCTTTTTTTGAAATAAAATATAAAGATTTCTGACAAATATTTTTTTCTTTTCGTTTTAAGACATGCAAGGTATACCAATTTTTCTTTGTAAACTGATGAGGGTAGAAAATCCTTTAGGTAGCGTGCATAAGTGCGGCCAAAAATTTTCTATAGGGTGCAAATCAGGTGATCGGGATGGCCATTCCAATACTTCAATTTTTTCAAATGGCAACAAGTTTCTGGCCAATATGTATATTGTAACTGTTAGCTTTTCTTAACTTTAAACACCTTTTGTTTTTATATTGGACACCCAAAAAATTCAAAATTTTGTTTACTTACAGATAGTCTCATTCAAGCTCTTTATCACGTTGTCTTGTTAAATAATAAGGAATTCTTAATTTTCAGTAAAATGTGGCTTATGTATGTACCTTGTTGCCCCCAAGCTCCTCAATTAATAATTTATTTCAAAAGTGCATAATTGAATTTTAAATGAATATGATATTCGTGTTTCTTCCGATGTATCTTCTTTTTTCCAAGCATTCTTATACCAGAAATTCTAAAATATCTGAAAGATTTTCTGAAAAGTAAAGATTCCGTTTCCACGAGAAATAATTAAAAGATTCCACGAGAAATAATTAAATTGACAAAACTTTGTTGATTGTTGACTTTTGAACTCAATGCAGAAAAAAGACATTTCAATACTACTCACGGATTTTACACAAAAATTAAACCCTTACAAAGTATACTTATAGTTAGCTGTATTGCCAATACTTCATAAATTCCCGAAATTCTTCAAATATTACACTATGCAAATGAAAACAACTTAATTTAGGGATTTTCTCGCACGGGATCGCGTGACCACGTCCCAAGATCGTTTTTCATAAGGCTTTAAGGGGCCAATAAAATAATAATATGAACAGTAAACCCCGTGGCGAGCTCAGCGCCTATACTTTGCACGTTATTTACACAAACTCTCGCACGCAATCTGAAGCTGTTTAAATTTAATCAACCACTTTTTCATTATTTTTTTTTCGTATTTTGACAGCCACGTTTTTGGATGCCGCTTTTTGCCGGTGAATTATCGATTTTGTTAGTTCGGCCTTTTAATTGGAAATTCGTCAGGCACAGTCGAGTTTTAGGCAAATAAACCTATTTATATGGAAATATAAGTCCACGGGGATGCGATCGGCTTTAGTGTGTGAATATAGTCAAAAATTAATATAGTAGTAAATGTAGGGGTGTACCGAAGGTGTCAAATGTAAAATCCTACCGTCAATTTTATTTGAGGAATCAATATGTCACATTATGTGTATGTTTAAATGTTTACTGTCACTGAAATAGAATGCCAGGAAAAAGTAACCTTTGATAACATTTTAGATGTCATTAAAGGCCAACACATAAGAAAATTATGTTGGAGATGTGGGGTCAAGTAAAAAACAAGCCGTTTAAAGCAACTATTTTAACTTGTGTTAGTGTATACTTAAAAGTGTCTTAAAAACCTTTATTATAGCAAAACTCCTGAACTCCGATTTGCATAAAAATAGGAGGGCACCAAGTAATACAAAATCTAGAAAAAATCAGGATTCCATTTAAATTTTATTTTTATTTATGATATAGATTTTAAATTTATATATATTTAAAAGTATTAAAAGAAAAAATTACATTATATAATAATATAAGAACTCATTCACCATAAAACATCAGAAATAATTAAAATGAAATAACTAATATTAAACTTTAAAAAATATTATTAGTTCTCAGGTACGCTTGTTTTTTAAGATTAAATTTATTTTTTATTACATGAAAAAGATAAAAATTAGTAGTATTACATAATTTCTTACAGATTATGCTCATTTCCTTAGATTTTAAAAATATCCGGCCTGACGCAAATAGAAGGCCGGTCACGCGGAGCGGTAACTTTATGGATATTTTCACACAAACTTTAGCATATATTAGGCACGGACTCATTACAGTCCAAGGAAAAGGTCAAACCAGCCAGTAGTTCTACAGTCCAAAATATTGGTCCAAGTCTTAATTGAGCGAATTAGATTTCCCATTCTTTCAATTTTCGAGTTATCTTGAAAAAAATTGATGCAGAATTGCTTGTGTTGTCTTGAGTATCAATTGAAGGTTCTGCAAGTATTGATCAGCTCAATGTCTTTTATTGAAACAATAGTGAGATGAAATATCAAAAAAACCCATTTCACGTGATGTATGTGAGCTCGGTTACCCATTGATCTCTTAGGACCTAAAACTCAAGAAGCTTTTATAGATCAAGGGATCTGGTAAATGCTTGAAACCAATGTTGGACCAGTATCTGTAATAATGGATGCTGTTCTGTTAAAAAAAACGAATGAAGAATTGACTGTTCTGTCAGCGGATCTCCATTAAAAAGATAATTTTTTTGCCAAAATTATGTCAGGAAGATACATAGAAGATATCAAGTAAATCCCTTACATTCCTTGTCAAGCTCATCGAACAAATACTATTAGTAATAAATATTATATTAAAAGAATAGATGTTATTGTAGAGTCATTACTCTTGAATTTGAGAAGAGCATTTGACACGGTTAATAGGGACATACTATTAGATAAATTAAAACTAATGGGTCCTAATAATTAAGGTAAAAGTTCCAAGGTAAAAATCCCTTTAACAATACCGGAGATTTAAACAATTTTTATTTTTTCTGGAGCAATTTAACAATTAAAAAAAATTAAACAATCGCTGCAAGAAAAACATCCTTATAATCCCTCGTTTTTTGAGTAACTGCTACTTTAATTGAAAACTCGAATTTTAGTGAAAAAATTTGAGAAAAATTAGAATTATCTTTTTTTTTCAAGTTTTCCAGGCTTAAGGCAATTAGGATAAAAATATGTTTAACTCCCTATATCTGAGCATTCCCTACCCTAATTTCCTGGATTTTTTAAAAATTGGCAATAAGAACATTTTGGAAAGTCTAAGTTGAAGTAGTTCATGGCTTCTTCCAGGTAGTTGAGGCCCTTTTTTTGTACAATTCAAGTTATTCAAGGCTTTTCCAATTAATTGAGACAAAAATTGATTCATACAGGTAATAATAATATATTCATACCTATAATTTGGTATTTTAGTAGCCCAGTTTAATTATTTCGAGTTTTGTAAGGCTTAAATAAAATCCATGCTGCTTAGGTCTTGTTAGTCATTGCTAACGTTTGGGCCTATATTAGGCCTTCTTCAGGGCGAACAGAAAAAATCACGTCTTCTCATTAGACATAAAGTCAAAATATTATTCATCTAATCTTGATGGTTGCACACCAGTATATTCTCAAAAACTAGACACTAAATGCAATCTTCAAGAGATATTCTATTATACTAGTTTATACTGTGTAAAGAAAAGCCTCGATTTTTCTGTTTGTCCTAAAGAAGGCCTAATATAGGCCGAAACGTTAGCAATAAATAAAAAGATTTAAACAGAATGGATTTTATTTAAGCCTTAAAAAACTCAAAATAATTAAACTGGGTTACTAAAATACCATATTAAATCTAGCAAATTACAGGTTACTGTACGATTATATTATTATTACCTGCATGAATCAATTTTTGTATAAATTAATTGCAAAAGCCTTGAATAACTTGAATTTTACAGAAAAATGCCTCAACTGCCTGGAAGAAAACATGAACTGCTACTTCAACTTAGACTTTCCAAAATGTTTTCATTGAATTTTTTTAAAAAATGCAGGAAATTAAGGTAAGGAATGCTCAGGTATAGGGAGTTAAAATTTTTTTCAATCCTAATTGCATTAAGCCTGGAAAACTTGAAAAAAAAGTTAAACTAAATTTTTTTATAATTTTTTTACTAAAAATCGAGTTTATTTTTATATTTAATTTTAATTATATTTATAATTAAAGTAAAAACAGGGGATTATACGGGTTTTTTTTGCGATGATTGTTTAATTTTTTCTTTAATTGTTAAATTGCTATAGAAAAAATAAAAGAATTGTCTGGAAAACCCATAGAGCTGCCTAAAAAAAAGAGGAGTTACTACAATTAAAATAAAAATCCAGTTTCCAGGCAGTTAAAATAAAATTGTTTAAATCTCCAGTATTAATAAAAGGATTTTTAACCTGGGAACTTTTAAAAATTAAAAAACTCCAAGTCAGGGTCTCATTAGACATATGTATATAAAATTTCTTAAAAAGCTACACGTAAGTAGTAAAAAAACCTAGACATACCCCTACACAGATCACATTACAACTAACAACAAATCTAAAGCTAGGTTAGGTTAATAGTATTCACCTTAAATAGAAATAAACAAATAAAAAATAAAAAAGATACAGGAACCTTAGGATTCACAGGAGCGCGTTTAACCCATAGGCCTACCAAGTCACACGACAAACCATGAAAATAATTCTAATTACATTAATATTTTATTTTACCAATAAAAATTTAAAAGAAAAACACTTAAATTTTAACAGAAAGGTTGTTATAGACGAGATGAGGTTCAAACGTAAAAATGTCATTAATACACACAACGACGGGCCTTTTCTTAGCTTTAGTAATTTCCGTTTTTTCTA
The DNA here is from genome assembly GCF_022605725.1 of Anthonomus grandis grandis. NCBI lineage: Eukaryota > Metazoa > Arthropoda > Insecta > Coleoptera > Curculionidae > Anthonomus > Anthonomus grandis. Next base: position 4,988,355 of record NC_065548.1, read on the forward strand.
ACATGTCCATTTTTTGCCTTTTGAGCATTCGTGTAAAACATCTGCTCCCTGTGTTAAAGAAAAACCATGTGAGGAGGCCAATAAATGATTTGCAAACGCCGATTTAGTTTCGATAATGTCAGTATGCCTGTAGTTGTCCACCAACACCGTGTCTTCTTTAATTCTGGTGGAAATTTTACGCCCCGATTGCCCTATGTAAATGGCATTACAGTCATTACATTTTAAAGAATATACCCCTGATTTTGAAAAGAAATCAGCCTTATCTATCAGCCTAATTTATTTGGTAACCTAACCTAGCTTTAGATTTGTTGTTAGTTGTAATGTGATCTGTGTAGGTGTATGTCTAGGTAAAAAGTTCCATAGCATATTTTTTAAGCGTTCTTTTTATACTATTTTTATTTACTTTTAGGCCTGATGAGGCTCCGATAGGAGCGAAACACGTGTAGCTTTTTAAGATATTTAAATTTTTTTTTGGTTTTTGAGGAAAAAATGGATGATATGTTACAACTTGGAACTTTTGCCTTAATTATTCATTTTTTTTAAATAGTTCAATTTCTTGGAAAAATTATAATACATTATCTCTTGGACCCATTAGTTTTAATTTATCTAATAGTATATCCCTATTAACCGCGTCAAATGCTCTTCTCAAATCGAAGAATAGCGACTCTACAGTAACATCTATTCTTTTAATAAAATATTTACTGCTTAGTTATTTGCTAATGTCATTAATTTGTGCTCTTTTGACAAAAGTATTCGTTCATTGATAAGAAATGTAAGGGATTTACCGGGTAGTTTCTATGTATTTTCCTGACATGATTTTGGCAATAAAATTATCGAAAAATTATCTCTTTAATTGAGATCCGCAGACTAAACAGTCAATTTTTCTTTCGTTTTTTCCATTGTTACAGATACAGATGCATCATTAGTTTCAAGCATTTACCAGATCACTTGATCTATAAAAACTTCTTGAGTTTTAAGCTCCTAAGAGATCAATGGGTAAACGAGCTCACATACATCACGTGAAATGGGTTTTTTTGATGTTTTATCTCACCATTGTTTTAATAAAAGACATTGAGCTGAAACAAGATGAACCATTTGTTTAAAATGCTCATCGCTCAATACTTGCAGAACCTTCAATACTCGAAAATTGAAAGAATGTGAAATCTAATTCCCTTAATCAGGACTTGCAACTTAGACCAATATTTTGGACTATCCGAAGTATTCAAGCTTCCTTTTCTTAGTCAATCCAGAATATCCCAAAATCAGAAGATTCCAATTTTATCAAGGTGGCTTCTGTTGTGGTCTACTCCATCTAAGAAAACAAAGAATTTAAGCTCCATTTGGTTTTTGCTTCTGAACCACTTTTTCATTTTATTAATTAGTATTTTTTTATTTCAATTGACTGATATCGTATTTTGTGTTGACTATGGCTTTAAGGTGTGTATATTCCTCTACTTGTTCTATATTTTAGATGCTTAATGTCAATTGCAATTGTGTTCTACTGATGATAAGCATGCATTAAGTTCTAGACCATATTCTTGACTTGCCTCATGCTTTGCATGAGTCTTTGAAGCTCGTTAAGATAATAACTGTATCATCAGCATATCTAATGTTACCGATTTTTGACTTCGGTCAATTTGATACCCTCTGAAACTGCTTTCAGTGCTCTTTGAAGATTTGTTTAAAGCATATATTAAACTGCCGTAATTTTTTTTAATATTTATATTTTCACTGTGTAAATTATCTTTGTTTTAGCATTAGAGACTAATTATTATGAATATGCATCTTCGTGAGCATTTCTATGAGTTTATTAAGTTTGACGCTATCAAAGGCCTTAAAGAAGTCAATAAATCACAAATTCAAATATTACAAGATGAACTGTTTTTGGAATACATTAAAATATCATCAAAGTTCAACGACAAAAACGAGACCAAATTAAGACACTTTATAGAAAGTTCAGTCATGCTATCTTGGATCTTTTATCCTTGAGGTAGTTTTACCATGCACAACATCTGCATCCTTTTTAAACACTCTAAACCAACTATCACCCTCCTTGTCACCATTCGAATCCAATGTATAAATTGCACCCATATCACCTAAACCATTGGGCACGCTATCAAATTCCCTTCAGTTTTTTTTTGTCACGTAAGTATCCCAAAGTCTTCTCATTGCCTTACAGTTGCGTGCCGCTAATCATACAAGTAAATCTAACTAAATGCGGCAACAAGGCAATAAAATAAAATCTCGATTACAATGCGAGACATGTGTTGAGCGCAAAATGATCGCGATCGTTCTTAATAGGCGCCTATCCTGTCACCTAATAACATTATATCCGATGCGTGTTATGGGTCCCGACACTTTTATCTTTTTGACGGGTGAGAACGTCTACCGGGACCGATCAAGAAAAAAAGTGAAAATTCTGTAAGTCGAAAATTCGATAGTATAGGTTCTGTTCACTGATCCTTGTAGCAGTGTTTATGTTGAAGAAAATGATGATAAGGCAGAAGAAGAGGAATGAGAACAAGAATTGGAAATATGGAAGTTGCCTTCTGTAGGAATGAGTGTGCTTCAGGCAGTTATGCATCATCAAGTGCAACAGTTTTAAAGTCTTGATTGATATTTGACCAAAAACTAAGTAGCAACAATTTACGGAATCAACCAGAACTGATCAAGAAGAAATATGAAAAGTCTGTAGGTTCCGTTGATTTCTTAATGTGTATTTTGAAAAAGATGATGAAGCGGAAGGAGAAGAACGATTGGAATTATAGAAGTTTCGTCAACTAGAGATGAATAGGTTCTTCGAAAATAAGCATTCCTGAAAATAAATATTCTATTATTCAAAAATTAATTAATTTATAAAATAAATATAGTATATAAAATATTTAATAAAATAAAACTTTATATCGCAATAAACCACTTGAAGTATTAGTACTATCATTAAATATCTAGCATAAAAAACAGATAACAGGTAACATCAATAAAATCAAACAAAACAAGGACAACAATGGTTTAAAACAGAGTAACTACAATAGAAAAGAAGATACACTTTAAGGAAAGTCAGGATGTAAAATTATATTGAACCTAAGCAGATTTTAAAATTCGTTGAAGTCTGTCTGAGCACTATAGTAGACGGAACATTCAAATTAAGCTGACACAACAACTCACGAGACATTGTATTACATTGTTAAGAATCTTGTATGCTGTGACAATATCCAACTTTTCAATGTTCAGCAATCTATACATTTCATTGTAATTATTATCAATACAAGGAATATTAAGCTTGTAAGCAATGTCTAGACCAACTTTTTCTAGATACATTATATGTTTAGCATAATAAGGTGACCCTATAGATGAATTCGACTCAAGTTGACTTCCAATGAAAAATACAGAAGTTTGATGGAATAATTACTGCTGAAATCATGTATTAATAAAACTCTTAATAAGACCCAACATTTTGTAAGCCTTATTACACAGGTTTTCAATATTTTTTGAAAAAGTTAGTCTGCAATCAAAATACCTTCTTAATAAGTGAACTCATTAGATGGTACTGATGGAATGGTGGACTAAAACTCCTGGTAAATTGAATCTATTTGCATATTAAGTGCATCAGTTTTAAAGTCTATTGATATTTGGCCAAAAGCCAAGTAACAACTGACAAAATTCTTTAAGTTGATTCTAAATAAGGCGAAAAAACCGAAAGTCTCGGTCTTAAAACAAATACAATAAAGTGAATCTTTAGAGCGGTTACATGTTTCGTCTAAAGAATGAAGTATCATCAGACCTGAACGATGGAAGACCACTAGTACACAACACTCTACCAAAGAACTAAAGAACACATCAATGTTGTCCTATTGGTCTTTTATGGTTCAGGCCCGATGATGCATAATTCTTAAAGCAAAACGCGTTACTGGTTTTGATCATTGACTTTATTATATGAATTTGGAGACGAAGACTTCGTGTTTTTAGCCTTGTTTAATCAGTAATAATAATCCTTTTCGTTTTTTTTCAAGAAGAAGGCTTTTTATGAAGTACTTTTAAGTTTTATTTAAGTATTGCTAAACTTCTTCCAAGCATCTGAACGCACCGAGCAACTTATTCCTGGCACTTGAACGTAAAAAAAGGAAAATAGAGTTGATTCCAGGAATCTGAGCCACAAGTGTCATTAAAGTATTCTTAGGTTCCTTCCAAGCACCTGCAGGTAAACTGAGAATCTAAGACACTTTGACTACATGTAAGATACTCTGAAATACTCATAAATTTATACCAGATGTTTGAAAGTACTCTGAGACTCTACTGTGGGAATCTGAGCCACTTAGTTTGTCTGCAAGTATTATTTAAATATTCTAAGTAAACACTTAAGGGTAAACCGAGAATCTGCGGAACTTTGACTGCCTGTAAGAGGCTCCAAAATACTCATAAATTTATACCAGGCGTTTGAAAGTATTCTAAGACTCTACTGTAGGAATCTGAGCTACTTAATTTGTCTGCAAGTATTATTCAAATATTCTAAGTAAACACTTAAAGGTAAACCGAGAATCTGCGGAACTTTAACTGCCTGTAAGAGGCTCCAAAATACTCGTAAATTTATTCCAGGCACTTGAAAGTAATCTGAGAGTGTATTCTAGGAGCCTGAGCCACTAAGACTGTCTACAAGTCTCATTTACGCATTCTTAAGTTCCTTTTAAGTACCTGAGGGGAAACTGAGAATCTGAGGCACTTTGACTACCTGTAAGATACTCTGAAATACTCATAAATTTATACCAGACGTTTGAAAGTACTCTGAGACTCTACTGTAGGAATCTGAGCTACTTAGTTTGTCTGCAAGTGTCATTAAAATATTTCTAAGTTTAATTCAAACACTTAAAGGTAAACCGAGAATCTGCGGAACTTTGCCTATAAGAGGCTCCAAAATACTCAAAAATTTATTCCAGGCACTTAAAAGTAATCTGAGAGTGTATTCTAGAAGCCTGAGCCACTAAAACTGCCTACAAGTCTCATTTAGGCATTCTTAAGTTCCTTTTAAGTACCTGAAGGAAAACTGAGAATCTAAGGCACTTTGACTACCTGTAAGATACTCTGAAATACTTATAAGTTTATTCCAGGCACTTGAAAGTACTCTGAGACTTTACTGTGGAATCTGAGCTACTTAGTCAAGTCTGCAAGTATTATTTAAGTATTCTTAGGAAACACTGCAAAACTGCGGAACTTTGACTGTCTATAAGAGGCTCTTAAATGCTCATAAATTTATTCCGGGCAGTTGAAAGTAATCTGAGAGTGTATTCTAGGAGTCTGAGCTACTAAGACTGCCTAAAGTAAAACTGAAAGTAAACTAAGAGTACCAGGCACTTGTAAAAGACCACTTAATACTCAAAATTTTATTCCAGATATTTGAGAGTAATTTGAGAGCCTGTTTGAGGAATCGGAGCTAATTAGACTGCTTGCAAGTGTTATTTTACTATTCATAACTTTCTCTTAAGGACCTGAAGGTAAACTGAGAATCTGAGACATTTTGACTGCCTGCAAGAGGCTTTTAAATACTCAGAAATTTATTCCAGGCACTTGAAAGTAATCTGAGACTAAATTTTCGCAATCTGGACTCCTACTTAGACTGTCTGCAAGTGTCATTTTAGTATTTCTTCAAAGTTTCTTTTAAGCCCTAGAAGGTAAACTAATAATCTCAGACACTTTGAATGCCTCTAAGAGGCTCTTAAATACTCATAAGTTTATTCCAGGCACTTGAAAGTAATCTGAGAGTGTATTTTAGGAATCTGAACCCTTCACACTATCTACAAGTGTCATGTACGTATTACTAAACTTCTTCCAAGCATCTGAGAGTAAACTTACTATATAAGGCTCTTAAAAAAGGCTTCCTAATGCTATAAAATTTATTCTACACACTTGAAAGTAAATAGAGAGTCTATTGTAGGAATTCGAGATACTTAGACTACCTGCATGTATCATTTAAGTATTTTTTTAAGTCTATTCAAAACATCTGAAGGTAAACTGAGAATCTGAAGAATTTCGAGTGCCTCTAACTTTTAATTATTCATAAACTTATTAAAGACACTTTAAAGTAATCTGATAGTCTCCTCTAGTAAACTGAGCTACTTAGACTGCCTATAAGTGTCATTTAAGTATTCTTAAAATTCATCCAAACAATTGAACGTTGGCTGAGAATCTATTTTAAGAATCTGAGACCCTTTGACTACCTGTACAAGACCTCTAAGTATCAATAAGGTTATTCCAGGTACTTAAATAGTGAGTCTATTCCCGATATCCTAATTAGATTGTAATAGTCTAGAAGAAAGAAGAGCAAAAAGTCAAGAATAAGTAAATATAGAGGTTGTTTAATCTAAATATAAATTTGATCTTTTAAATATGTTAAAGTCTCATCAAGGCTCCAGTCATTGAAGTTCCTTTGAAGGTCTGACTTTTGACAACAATTTAGGCATCTATCAAGACCAGAACGCACAGATCATTTTATCCTGTTTTTTTTTTTTGAATAAGAAGACTTTAAGTACCTGCAAGTGTTTTTTGAGTATTCTAAAGCTTGTTCCAAGCACTTGATGGTAAACTGATAATCTGAGGCATTTTATCTGCCTATAAGAGTCTCTTACATCTTCATGAATTTATTCCAGGCACTTGAAAATAGTTTCAAATAGAAAAAACAGTCTATTAAATAGGACATCTTTTACTTCCTTGTCTGAATTTCAGATGACTCCACTTTCTATGCTACGTATAGAGCTTATTAAAAAAAAATGTTGGAAAAAGTTCATTGTTAATATTATCGAATGCCTTAGAACAATCAAAGCAGCCAATTTTGTTCCTTGTTCAAAATGTCCTCTAATTTTCTTATCTATTATCTTCTTCACAAGTATTAAGAGACATGACTGGTGCATTTTTTGCTGACTGATGTTGTAGCTTTGCTATTTTTGAATCTGTTAAGTAAAAAAGTACTCTTAGATAACTTGGTACATAACTCCACTTTTAGTATCCATATCCGCTTAATTTTTATCTTAAAAATTTCCTTGGAATCTTTTCCGGTTTATTTCAACAGAATCCAGAAAATCTATCTACTAAAATTTTTTTATCTAGCTTTTTGGATGCCATGTCTAGTTTTTACGTAAGCAGACCATTACTTCTGGGTATCAGATATCTTCCAGGCAGTTGAATAAGGGTCTTTTACCTTTTTTTTTTGTCTGATAGTTAAATGTGAGAGTATTTAACTTAATGTCTTAATTAAATTAAGAAATTCTTCCAGGTAGTTGACTGAAAGCCTGGTCAAGGTTCTTTTGCCTATTAGATGGTTAAATACATTGCTTTTGACTATTTATGAATTTATTCCAGGCGCTTGACAGTAAAACAATCTGATCTCTTAAGACTACCTGCAAGTGCAATTTAAGCATTCTTAACCTTCTTTCTGAAGACAACTGAGAATCTGTTCCAAGAAACCGAGTTATATTGACTTCCTGTAAGAATCTTTTAAGTATTCAATTGATTTAATTGCAATAGCTTCAAAGTTCCCACTTAAGTTCACTGTTATGATTTGACCAAGAACCAATATCCAATAAAGTGTGACATTCTAAATTATATGACATACGTAATGCCTTAATTTAACCCTACTATACTTTGACGTTTTCAACTTAAATCCCCTTAAAAACTAATAAAATTGATTTTATTGATCGCTCCTGGTACATGACACAAAGGAAGCAAGGAATTAACAAAACCATCACAAAGTGCTGAGCCGTTTAACTAATTTATAGTGACAGATCGCGGCATTATTTATTTTTATTTTTCTTTTATTTAACGTGGGAGCCGATTTGTTTTGAAAATGGTCCGTGGGTTTTGTTTTTTTTTTTTTGGCATTTGTCTCGTGCTGCATTGATTGATTTATTCGATTCGGATGATTGAATAAAGGATATTGTTCGAGCTGTTATTTTATAATGTTTTAATTTATATATAGTTTTTGAGTTATAGTTTAAAATGTGTCTTTTCATAAAAAAAAAAATGGATTCGAGGTCGATTTTCTGAAAAACTGGGCAATAAATGAACAAAAACTAAAGAACGTTTTTGACAGAGAATCTTCCATTATACAGTTTTTGGTAATTACACTTTTCTCCATTAATCCATTATTTTTTGAGTTATTCTTCAAAATGTCTGGTTGGAAAATAAAAATAAAATTCGAGGTCGATTTTTTCAAAAACTGGGCAATAAATGAAAAAAAAACTATAGAACATTTTTGATAGAAAATTTTCCATTCTACCATTTTACTAATTACACTTTTCTCCATTAATCCAGTAGTTTTTGAGTTATACTTCAAAATGTGTTTTTTCAGAAAAAAAAATGGATTCGAGGTCGATTTTCTGAAAAACTGGGCAATAAATGAACAAAAACTATAGAACATTTTTGATAGAAAATTTTCCATTCTACCATTTTACTAATTACACTTTTCTCCATTAATCCAGTAGTTTTTGAGTTATACTTCAAAATGTGTCTTTTCAGAAAAAAAAAATGGATTCGAGGTCGATTTTCTGAAAAACTGGGCAATAAATGAACAAAAACTAAAGAACATTTTTGACAAAGAATCCTGCATTATACAATTTTGATAATTACACTTTCATCCATAAATCCATTATTTTTTTAATTATTCTTCAAAATGTCTGGTTAGAAAATAAAAATAGGATTCGAGGTCGATTTTTCCAACAACTAGGTAAGAAGTCAGAAAAAATTAAAATACCTTTTGATAGAAAATTTTTTAGTCTACAGTTTTGGTAATTACACTTTTCGCCATTTATCCAGTAGTTTTTGAGTTATACTTCAAAATGTGTCTTTTCATTAAAAAGAAAAATAGATTCGAGGTCGATTTTTTAAAAACTGGGCAATAAATGAAAAAAAACTATAGAACATTTTTGAAAGAAAATTTTCCATTCTACAATTTTACTAATGACACTTTTCTCTATTAATCCAGTAGTTTTTGAGTTATACCTCAAAATGTGTCTTTTTAGTAAAAAAAATTGATTCGAGGTCAATTATTTATTTATTTTGTTAAAAGGTAGTTTCATTATTATTAAAGTTGGTATTTCTCTTGTGTCTAGCATTTTTTGTAAGGAGTCGTTATTGGTGAGACTTCTACTGGATGGGTGGGTAGCAATATTTGTTGTAACTTTTTTGCTGTTAAAGTTATCAAAATGAACTAAACATGATTCGAATAGAAACTAGTCAGAGTTTATTTGATGTTTCTATAGATTTTTTGAGAAATTATTACTTTTGCAGATAATCCGTAAATTTGGACCAGACAGTTTCCTTTTTCATTGTTTCCGAGCAGCTTTGACTATAACTCTTTTACTATTAAAGCTAGAAACATGATTTAAACGGCATTGGTTGACCACAGATTAAGGGTTTATTTTATGTTTAAATAAATTTTTTAAGAAATTATTAGTTCCGTAGATATTCTTGGAAATTAGGCCCGACGATTGCGTTTTTGATTGTTACTCAACAAAATTTACTATAACTTGTTTTTTGTTATAGCTAGAATGACAATTTAAACAGCAAACGCTAACGACGGATTAAGGGTTTGTTTTTGATATCGTTAATTTTTTTGAGAAATTATTAGTTTTTCAGATATTTGAGGAAATTAGATCCGACACTTGCATTTTTCCTTGTTACTTAACAAAATCTACTATAACTTATTTCCCTTAATAACTACAAAGATAATTTAAACGTAAATGGCTAACAAAGATCAAGGCTTTATTTCATGTTTTGGTAATTTTTTGAAAAATCACCTTATATTACTAGGTGTACTAGATTTCACTTTTTTTTTTAATAAAAAATCTGCAAACACTAATATGGAGGATTCTTAAGAATTTACTACAAGCCAAATGTCTGGGGGATATTAACAAAATAATCCAAGAGAATGAAACTATGAGATGAAAAATTACTTAAGTTGAAAATGATTTTTGGTTTTTTCCACAGTCCGTTTTTTAGGTGGTTTTTCATATTAAGGCAATTGTTCGGATTTTTCAAGTATTTTAAACTCATTTTTCATTTTATTTAGACAATTGAAGCTAGTTTAAAGGTTATTTTAGGCCTGTGAAATCGTTTTATATATATTTCATGCTCATATAATAAACCTTTAAAACACATATTCATTTTAAGCATTAGGAATGTTTTTTTAAATATTTTTTTTAGACATTATAGAATCGGTTATAACAATAAAACTTACAATAAAAGGTCCAATCAAATTTCCATAAAAACCCACACACGAAGCGAAAGAGAATAATTTAGGTACTAAAAACCCGAAAAGACAAAATTCCTAAACAAATCTACAAGAGATTTTATGCGGTACACGATTCTTTTACAACGGACTCGAGCGTAGTATGTTAAACGCCAAAATCCGATACCGCTCATGTAAATTTTGTATCCTTTTATCGCGGGCTTTTTTGTTTAATTTATCACCTGTTTCGATTCGGGGTTTCTTCATTTCAGATTTATGTGAATAATTTTGCCGAAAATTTTTTTTTTGGACTTTTGATGCAAAAAATCCCTTAAAAGTTTTGAATTTTTATACGAACTTTTTAAAGGATTAAAGAAGAATTTTCAAAAGTTGTTTCCACTACTCTTCGTTTATTTTTGGTCGATGCATGTCTAAAGGTTTCTTAAAAAATCATTAAAAAGCGAAACTGCCTTTTATATCACGTTTCTAACTATAATAGCAAAAAAGTTATAGCGCATCTAAGTTGTAGAGATTATGTGATATAAAAGATATAACGAATATCTATGCAACAAATAGTTTTCTAATAAATTTATAGGAACTTTAGAAAAAGTGTTATTTCTCTATATAACAATCTTCGAATCACCCACCTAGCTATAATAGCAAGGAAAATATATTAAATTTTGCCAGGCACTCACTCATTCGTCAAAATGGGGTAAAAGTGCACTTTTTTAGTTTCTACCGCATTTCACTCCTCACTCATGTCTTAAATCATTATAAAAAATTACATTTCTTACTTCGTTAATCCGTTTACAAACGACAAGTGTAATTTCATAGCAATCATGAATGATCCCAGGTCAAAAAAGAGGGTTAAAGTCCACTTTTTGATTTTCTACGGCATTTCACTCTTCATTGATGTATTGAATCATTTAAAAAAAATACTTTTCTTACTTTATTAATCCATTTACAAATGACAAGCATATTTTCCTAGGGGTCGTCAATGGATCTTGGGACTGAGATAAAGATTCATGTCAAAAAGATTGGTAAAAGTCCACTTTTTGACTTTCTACCGCTATTCACTCTTTACTGATGTATTGAATCATTTAAAAAAATTATTTTTTTTACTTCGTTGATCCGTTTAAAAAAGACAAGTGTAATTTCATAGCAATCATCAATGATTCCTGAATCAAGGATAAAGATTTAGGTCAAAAAAAGGGTAAAAGTCTACTTTTTGAGTTTCTACCGCATTTCACTCTTTACTAATATCTTGAACCATTTTTAAAAGTTTCTTTCCATACTTAAATAACTCGTTTACAAACGACAAGTATACGTTTATAGTGGTCGTCAATGATTCTGAGGTCTGAGATAATGATTCATGTCAAAAAAGAGGGTAAAAGTCAATTTTTTGAATTTCTACCGCATTTCACTCTTCATTTATGTATTGAATCATTTAAAAAAATTACTTTTTATACTTGAATAACTCGTTTACAAACGACCATTATAGGTTTATAGCGAACGTATTGATTCTAGGATCTAAGACAAAGATTCATGACAAAAAAGAGGGTAAAGGTCTACTTTTTGAATTTCTACCGCATTTCACTCTTCATTGATGTATTGAATCATTTAAACAAATTACTTCTCTTACTTTATTAATCCGTTTACAAATGACAAGCATAATTTCATAGAGGTCGTCAATGGATTCTAGGACTGAGATGAAAATTCATGTCAAAAAAAGAGGGTAAAAGTACATTTTTGAGTTTCTACCGAATTTCACTCTTCACTAATGCCTTAAATCATTTAAATAAAATAGTTTTCTAACTTCAATAATCTCTTTACAAGCACCAAGTATAATTGCATGGTGATCGTTAATGATTCCTGGATATGAGATAAAGATTCATGTTAAAAAAGAGGATAAAACTCAACTTTTTGACATTCTACCCTATCACTTCTCACTGGAGGTCTGGTGGGAAAAATGGAAAGAAAGATAGAAAGAAAATGTGCTATATTACGTAAGAATAATCTTGGGTACAAGCATCCTACAAGCTAAAAAAAAAAACAAAACAAAAATACAATTTAAAAAATTGACAAAACAATGAACAAAATTAAACACAAGAAGACCAAACTTTTTGAAAATACTTGAATTAAAGATAACTAAATAAAACAATCAATTACTAAATAAAAGTAAACTTGTTGACAAAACTAGAGAAGAAAAAAGGAAAAAAAAACTTTTCAACATGTCCAAGGTTAAAACCTATCATTAAAAAAGTCATCTAACTTATAATATGCCTTAGCCAATAAAAGCGTCTTTAATTCTCTTTTAAATTTCTTAACATCCGATATACATATGTCTAACACATAGAGGAACATGATTGTAAATTTTTTTACTTGTGTAAATTGATGAGTTTTTGGTAAGGGAAGACGTAGGAATAGGTAGGGGAACATCATTTACACGACGAGTCAAATGGCCAGTGTCAAAGGGTAGTTTGGGAATTTTGTGAATAAGAGCAGCTGTTTCTAAGATAAAGAGTGAAAAAAAAAATAGGATTTTTTCAGAAATGAAGAGGGGTTTGCAAGAATCTTTTAACTTAGCAGAACACAGGTATCTAACTGCTTTTTTTTGAATAACAAAGACAATGTTAAGTAGCCCCATTGGTTAAACCCCAAAAAGGCAAGCCATACCGAATATGAGATTCAATAAGTACACTGAACGTGCAACCACCCCTCCCAGCTCTTGTTTTGCCATTTTTACTGCAAAACATCCAGAAGATAATTTCCCAGTTAAAATTTAAATATGATCTTTAAACCGAAGGCGACCATCAATGGTAATTCCTAGGAACTTGCAGCACTCTTTATTCTGCAAGAGGGAATTTTCGTCAAACATCGGACCCTGAATATCGCACTTAAACCCCATAATAGACGTCTTTTTTACATTAAACACGAGCCTGTTGGAAGCACACCACCCTGATAAAATCTGAAGGTCTTCAAGCATACAAGTCTTAATATAATCAGAATTTTTATGGCTCCATAGTATGGTGGTATCATCAGCAAACTAAACCACCTTGCCCTGCAGTTTCAATGAACTCAAGTCATCCACATACAGTAAAAATAACAGTGGTCCCAACACTGAACTCTGGGGAACGCCGCATTTTAGGGATCTAGAAGCAGACAAACGCCCAGACACTGTAACCTTCTGAGTACGATTTGATAGATAGGACTCAAGCCATCGCAACGCTACGCCCCTAAAACCATATTTATCGAGCTTAGACAACAGTATTCCATGATCCACACAGTCAAATGCTTTGGATAGATCACAAAACACTGCCGCCGATGACTCTCCAGAATTCAAGGACACATAGACGCTTTCCAAAAAGCTAAAAACAGCATCATGAGTCTCTTTACCGGCTTGAAATCCAAACTGATTTGCAGACAAAATGCCATTATGATGTAAAAGGGACAAAATTATGCTTTTTGCAAATTTTTCAACTATCTTAGAGAGGGTAGACAAAATAGAAATGGGACGAAAATTACAAGGTTGATCCCAATCTCCTCCCTTATGAAGAGGGATAACCACTGCCTCTTTTAAACATGAAGGAAAAATGCCAATATGTAAAGAATTGTTTATGGCAGAAACTGAAGCATTTAAGGCTGAATCAGGCAAAAAGAGTAACAACCTCGAAGATATCCCATCAGCTCCAGATGATTTATGGTTTTTTAGGCGTTTGATTTCATTTTTTACTTCGGTAAGATCGACAGGATGAAAGAAAAATGAATGCTCAACCGACACTTGTTGAAGATAGTGTAAGGGATCAATGTTACTACGAATGCCCTTGAGCAAGATATTAGGTATATCACAATAATAGTCGTTTAAAATGTCAGGTCTTAACTCCGGTTCAGATACTTTTCTATGGCAATGTCTAAAATCATTAATAATCGACCAACACTCTTTTTGCCTATTTGATGGCATATTTAAGCGATCCCTATAATAATTAGATTTTGCTGCTTTAATTGTCTTTCTGTACAGACTACGGTATTTCTGATGATATACAAAGATATTTTCATTTGTGGTATATTTGCATAATTTAGTCAAAAAACGGAGGTTTTTAGGTGAAATTCTAAGGCCTCTTGTAACCCATGGTTTTCGTTTTTTAGTTTTAAGCCTCATTTTAGGGAAGCACTGATTGATCTTATCAAACAGAACTTGAAAAAATAAAGTAAGTGGGTCAGAAGCCGTTTCAAGTGCATTCCAAATTACCGAAGCTGTAGCAGCAGAAAAAGCATTGAAATTTCTCCTGCTGAAAATTCTTCACATATAATTGGATGAAGATAATACAGTATTATATGGCATTTTAGCAAGAATAGCTTCATGGTCGGATACCAGATGGGAGTACTGTGCATAAAACGTCATCAAAATTTGTACAGAAATAGTCAATTGTAGTTGCAGATGAAGAAGTTATTCGTGTGGGAGAAAGAACGTGCATTTTCAAGTCGTAAGAATTTAAAATACTTAAAAGAGAAGTACGTGGCAAGGTTTCCTCAATGTAGTTGATATTAAAGTCACCAGCCAATCTAACCTTAGAGTGTAGGGACAACTAGGATAAAAGAGAATCAAGTTTGTCCAAAAACATAGCAATATCTCCTGTAGGTGACCTATAAACACAAAGAATATATAAATTAAAACGCTTACAAAAAGAAAGAGAGAATTCAAAAACATTCTCTAACAGAAGATTATCATACTTATCAATATAATATAATGGAAACTCTAAGAAGTCGTAATACTGGAACTACCTGGAAAAAAAATTCTTTTCCTGAATTTTTTTGGTAAGTTAGGAGGATATTCTGGAACTAGAATAGTTCTTCTAGGCAGTTGACATAATTTCCTAAATTTCCAGATTTTTGGAGTCAGTTAACATCTGGTATGAAAAATTATTGTAAAAAGTGAGAAAAATCTTCCACTGCATATAAGTAATAAATTATACCTTATTTTCAAATTGTTTAGTGAGTCATGAGCATCATTCTTCCATGCAGTTGACATAGTTTATTTTTCACTTTTCATTACCTCCCTAAAACATGCTTCAAGAGTAATGTGGTTCTTTTACAAACGTTATTTTTTTGACGTATTTAGGCCAAAGACGTAAGAACCAAGAGAGCATCATTTCATAAAATTTTAAAATGCGTATAGATGCTCAAAACAAATAAAAAAATATTTCAGGACCTAATACAACTACTTGAAAAAAATTCAAACTAGCATCGATTACTTAGAAAAAAAGATAAGTTTTTCGAGAGTCTTAAGCGTATCCAAAAAACACTTTAATTTATTCAAAAAATGCTTTCAATTGCAAACTGTTTGAAAATATTGTCATGTAGGTTCTGATTGGAGAGCGCCTTTATATAAGTTTCTAATACCCACATATCTTTTTGTACAGTGTGAGAATCACCCTGGAGAATGTCTGAAGAATATTAAAATATCGGTGTGGCAACAGGGCTTCGCACCAACTTTCATCCAAGACATTATTAATTCGCACCGAAAGTCGCGGTACTCTCGTATCGATCAGCGTAGAGTCTGGAAGTCGCGACGGTTCTTTTTTTCTCCGGATCTGTTTTCCACGATGGCGGCGTCTACTACTTGTGATCCTACTTGCGAATTTCGCGTGGAATTCAGTGGAAGAGTCAACATTATCAATAAGCGTTCGACTTTTGTGCCGCGAGTGTCAAAAATATCATGAAAATTTCCATAAAGTTGCCAGTTAAATTTCGTCTTAAATCCAGGTAAATTCGTGCAGGTTTTTTTTTATCTTATTAAAATGCCAGCCTTATTAGGTACTAATTTTAGAAATTTAAATAAAGATAAGAATGGAATTTCACTTAACACTATTTCAAGTGGAATATTTGGAGTGTATTCAACCAGTTTTAAGCTTATAAGTATATTTGAAATCTGGTTTCTCTTATGTTTATTATATAAGCAAGAAAATTATGCCACTCATAGAAAACCCGAATATTTCTGTAGAATAAGTTAAACTCTCTCTTATTAGTGTTTTAGGTCTAATGATTTTTAATCAAATATAAGTTTATTTCAAGTTATTAAGCAAAAACCCTTAGTGTCATGCAGCAAGAGTCTGCTGACGTGAACTAGAATTTAAATGATGAGAACTCATGAATGGTTGATTGCATAAAAATAATTTGAATAGAATTTTATAGATCTCATTAATTCTATAATTTTGGTCAATATGATCATGATAGTAGGTCAATTGTGAAAGAAGATATAAGCAATTTTCCTATCTTAACCTTCTTCAATAAGATATTTAGCCTAAAATCTAACATATCTCCAATAGTATTGAATTTAGAGAAAAACAGTAACTAGTAACATTCAAGAGAAAATGATTATCAATGAAAAGATGTTTGTTTGATGTTTCTAGCATTTGCAGATTAGAAGTTATCAATCAAAAACCTCCAGTGTAACGCAGCAAGAACTTGCTGACGTAAAGCAAAATTTAAATGATGATATCTCATTAAAAATTCATTCCATTAAAATAATTTTAATATAATCTCGTAGATAATTACTCATCCTTTAACTTTGTTTATAATACTTATGGCAGTATTTCGATTATCCAAGAAGATAGATGCAATCTTCATATCCTAGCCTCTTTGGATATGACATTCCTTCTAATATCTGCTATATCTTTAAAAATACGGGATTTAGAAGTCAGGTAGTCATTATTAATATTAAAGAGCAAATCATTATTAATCAAACGTTGTTTATTTCATAACTCTAGCATGAGTAGATAAGAAGTTATCAACCAGAAACCTCCAGTGTAACGCAGCAAGAGCTTGCTGACGTGGCGCAAAATTTAAATGATAAAATCTCATTAATGGTTCATTTTATAAAAATAATTTTAATATAATGTGGTAGATAATCACCTATTCTTTAACTTTATTTATAATACTTATAGTAGTTAATAGACTATCTAAGAAGATAGAAGCAATCTTCATATCCTAGCCTCCTTGGATATGACATTCCTTCTAATATCTACTATATCTTTAAAAATACGGGATTTAGAAGTCAAGTAGTCATGATCAATATTTAAGAATAAATCATTATTAATCAAACGGAGTTTATTCCATAACTCTAGCAAGATTAGATGAAAAGTTATCAGCCAAAAACCAGCAGTGTCATGCAGCAAGAGCTTGCTGACGTGGCGCAAAATTCAAATGATGATATCTCATGAACGGTGGATTTTATAAAAATAATTTTGATAGAATGTGGTAGATAATCATTTATTCTTCAATTTTGTTTATAACACATATAACAGTATATCGACTATCAAAGAAGATAGAAGCAGTTTTTATATCCTAGCCTCCTTGAACAGAACATTCCCTCTAATATGTGACATATCTTCAAAAGTATGAGATGTAGAAGTCCAGTAGTCATTAGCATTATTTAAGAATAAATCATTGTTAATCAAACAGAGTTTATTTTATAACTTTAGCATGAGCAGATGAAAAGTTATCAACCAGGAACCCCCAGTGTAACGCAACAAGAGCTTGCTGACGTGGCGCAAAATTCAAATGATGATATCTCCTGAGCGGTGGGCTGTATAAAAATAATTTTGATAGAATGTGGTAGATAATCATTTATTCTTCAATTTTGTTTATAATACATATGACAGTATATCGACTATCAAAGAAGATAGAAGCAGTTTTTATATCCTAGCCTCCTTGAACAGGACATTCCCTCTAATATCTGACATATCTTCAAAAGTATGAGATAAAGAAGTCCAGTAGTTATTATTATTATTTAAGAATAAGCCATTGTTAATCAAACAGAGTTTATTCCATAACTCTAGCATGAGCAGATGAAAAGTTATCAACCAGTAACCCCCAGTGTAACGCAACAAGAGCTTGCTGACGTGGCGCAAAATTCAAATGATGATATCTCATGAACGGTGGATTGTATAAAAATAATTTTGATAGAATGTGGTAAATAATCATTTATTCTTCAATTTTGTTTATAACACATATGACAGTATATTGACTATCAATGAAGATAGAAGCAGTTTTTATATCCTAGCCTCCTTGAACAGGACATTCCCTCTAATATCTGACATATCTTCAAAAGTATGAGATAAAGAAGTCCAGTAGTTATTATTATTATTTAAGAATAAGCCATTGTTAATCAAACAGAGTTTATTCCATAACTCTAGCATGAGCAGATGAAAAGTTATCAACCAGTAACCCCCAGTGTAACGCAACAAGAGCTTGCTGACGTGGCGCAAAATTCAAATGATGATATCTCATGAACGGTGGATTGTATAAAAATAATTTTGATAGAATGTGGTAAATAATCATTTATTCTTCAATTTTGTTTATAACACATATGACAGTATATTGACTATCAATGAAGATAGAAGCAGTTTTTATATCCTAGCCTCCTTGAATAGGACATTCCCTCTAATATCTGACATATCTTCAGAAGTATGGGATGTAGAAGTCTAGTAATCATAATCAATATTTAAGAATAACTCATTGTTAATCAAACAGACTTTATTCCATAACTCTAGCATAAGCAGATCTAAAGTTATCAACCAAAAACCAGCACTGTAATGCAGCAAGAGCTTGCTGACGTAAAGCAAAATTTAAATGATGATATCTCATAAACTGTTAATTCTATAAAAATAATTTTAATAGAATGTGGTAGATAATCATTTATTCTTCAATATTGTTTATAATACATATGACAGTGTATCGACTATCAAAGAAGATAGAAGCA
The DNA here is from genome assembly GCF_022605725.1 of Anthonomus grandis grandis. Lineage (NCBI taxonomy): Eukaryota > Metazoa > Arthropoda > Insecta > Coleoptera > Curculionidae > Anthonomus > Anthonomus grandis. Next base: position 5,007,329 of record NC_065548.1, read on the forward strand.
GTTTTTATATCCTAGCCTCCTTGAACAGGACATTCCCTCTAATATCTGACATATCTTCAAAAGTATGAGATGTAGAAGTCCAGTAGTCATTATCATTATTTAAGAATAAGCCATTGTTAATCAAACAGAGTTTATTCCATAACTCTAGCATGAGCAGATGAAAAGTTATCAACCAGTAACCCCCAGTGTAACGCAACAAGAGCTTGCTGACGTGGCGCAAAATTCAAATGATGATATCTCATGAACGGTGGATTGTATAAAAATAATTTTGATAGAATGTGGTAAATAATCATTTATTCTTCAATTTTGTTTATAACACATATGACAGTATATTGACTATCAATGAAGATAGAAGCAGTTTTTATATCCTAGCCTCCTTGAATAGGACATTCCCTCTAATATCTGACATATCTTCAGAAGTATGGGATGTAGAAGTCTAGTAATCATAATCAATATTTAAGAATAACTCATTGTTAATCAAACAGACTTTATTCCATAACTCTAGCATAAGCAGATCTAAAGTTATCAACCAAAAACCAGCACTGTAATGCAGCAAGAGCTTGCTGACGTAAAGCAAAATTTAAATGATGATATCTCATAAACTGTTAATTCTATAAAAATAATTTTAATAGAATGTGGTAGATAATCATTTATTCTTCAATATTGTTTATAATACATATGACAGTGTATCGACTATCAAAGAAGATAGAAGCAGTTTTTATATCCTAGCCTCCTTGAACAGGACATTCCCTCTAATATCTGACATATCTTCAAAAGTATGAGATGTAGAAGTCCAGTAGTCATTATCATTATTTAAGAATAAGCCATTGTTAATCAAACAGAGTTTATTCCATAACTCTAGCATGAGCAGATGAAAAGTTATCAACCAGGAACCCCCAGTGTAACGCAACAAGAGCTTGCTGACGTGGCGCAAAATTCAAATGATGATATCTCATGAACGGTGGATTGTATAAAAATAATTTTGATAGAATGTGGTAAATAATCATTTATTCTTCAATTTTGTTTATAACACATATGACAGTATATCGACTATCAATGAAGATAGAAGCAGTTTTTATATCCTAGCCTCCTTGAACAGGACATTCCCTCTAATATCTGACATATCTTCAAAAGTATGAGATAAAGAAGTCCAGTAGTTATTATTATTATTTAAGAATAAGCCATTGTTAATCAAACAGAGTTTATTCCATAACTCTAGCATGAGCAGATGAAAAGTTATCAACCAGTAACCCCCAGTGTAACGCAACAAGAGCTTGCTGACGTGGCGCAAAATTCAAATGATGATATCTCATGAACGGTGGATTGTATAAAAATAATTTTGATAGAATGTGGTAAATAATCATTTATTCTTCAATTTTGTTTATAACACATATGACAGTATATTGACTATCAATGAAGATAGAAGCAGTTTTTATATCCTAGCCTCCTTGAACAGGACATTCCCTCTAATATCTGACATATCTTCAAAAGTATGAGATGTAGAAGTCCAGTAGTCATTATCATTATTTAAGAATAAATCATTGGTAATCAAACAGAGTTTATTCCATAACTCTAGCATGAGTAGATAAGAAGTTATGAACCAGAAACCCCCCAGTGTAACGCAGTAAGAGCTTGCTGACTTGGCGCAAAATTTAAATGATGATATCTCATGAACGGTTTATTCTATAAAAATAATTTTGATAGAGTGTGGTAGCTAACGACCTATTTTTCAACTTTGTTCATAATACTTATGACAGTATATCGACTATCAAAGAAGATAGAAGCAATTTTCCTATCCTAACCTCTTTGAATGAGACATTTAGCTTATAATCGAACATATCTTTAATAGTATTGAACTTAGGGTACAATAGTAATTACTAGCATTTAAAGGTAAATTATTTTCAACCAAACTAATTTTATTTAATGATTCTAGTTTTAGTAGAGTAGATGCAATCAACGAAAAACCCCAAGTGCCATGTCTGAAGAACGGTAGATTCTATAAAAATTAAATTTATGAATCGTAGGTAATTATGTGATCTTCAACTTTGATTATATTGGTCATGATACCGATATTACCTTAACTATCAAAGAGCTTATGGGCAATTTTTGTGTCTTACTCCATTTGTAGGTATTTATATAATCTTGAGACGATGATAAGAAAACGATTAAAAGAAACAAAATAAAATACTCACTATATCTTAGTAGAAGTGATTTTGGATGAATCGAGATAGCAAGGAGTCTGTACTTTAAGAGTTTGGTTTTAATAGTAAAAACTAAACCAAATTTCATCAAATAGAAATCGAAAAAGGCATCTAGACCATAGATTGGACCTCGAATATTACGAAAACAAAATTCTTTATTAAAGTAATTAATGGAAAGTTTAAAGATTTAAGATTACAAACCTAGAAGCTGAGCTATTATGAAATAGACGATTTGCACAAACTACCAGAACCTACAGGGAAAAAGATATATGCGAGTTTTGATTTTATTTGTAGAAATAAGTGTTTTTAAGCTGCTACATCTAGAAACAGCTTTGCCATGGAATAAACAATATAGATTCAGACTTAGTTCTTTGAATTGATGAAAAACCTAGAAGAAGATCTGCATAGTCTGCCTTGAATAAAAAAAGTTACTTTTTGCTTGTATACCTAGAATAAGATATATCGAACGTATATGCAAATTTTATTACAACCTACTTACATTTACATGGATTTCAGGAAAAAAGAATCATCGTCATGACTTACATTGGAATTTTCAAAGTGTCGAAACTCACTATATATAATGTACAAGAATATGTGCTTTAACCTTATAAGGAGTGGTGGTGGTGGTAATCCGATAAAATGTTTATATATTAATAATTTTCATATAAAATCAGCCGGATTTCTTAATTTTCTATTTAAAGTGTCACAGTGATAATGCCTAATAAGTACAACCGGTGAGTGACAAAAAAATTCATCTATGTACATACCGTTTTTATTTGAATGTCGAGATATCCGGTATTGCACTCGTGGTTGTTATTGTTGTTAATGTCTGAAACCTAAACAAACAAATTTATTATAAATTGATTGAGTTGATGTTATTGATTATTAAATAAATAAATAAATAATAAATTTTTTTTTGTTTCAGAAAATTAAAGCTACCAGTAAAGGCCTTTCAAGCATTCCTACTTATTATGGTAAGTACCCGGGTTTACTACCCAAATTAAAAAAAAAATAATTAAATATTCTACGAACGAGTATTATTATATGCTGAAACCCGCCTCTTGACATGGTGAAATTAAAACGATAATCGGCAATTAGTTTTTAATAAAGCGATTATATTTTGTATTAAAATTTTTTTAATTGGTATCGGTGCATTCAGGTAGGAAGAGAAAAAAGTCAAGGAAAACCAAGAATTTTGCGGGTGGCATTTTTTTTGGTTAATATACAAAGTGGTATAGTTAAGTCCTCCTTATAGATAAATGATTTCTATAATTCGCATATTCTGAATAAAAAGTCGAGGTTTAGCCTATTCTGAGACATGTATCCTGGACGCAGTTTAAAATTAGGCAAATAATTATTATGAAATGAGTGTTTTCGTACGTAATCATATAAACCACAATAGAAAAACACAATTTTAGAATGAGACCAAGGATACTACAGAACTGAGACAAGGATATGTCCGAAAGACTGCTTAAAAAGTCGAGATTTTGCCTCGTCTGAGACCTATATCTTGAATGCAGTTTAAAAATAAGCAAAGAATTATTATAAAATGAGTGTTTTCGTACGTAATTATATAAACCACAATAGAAAAACACAATTTTAAAACGAGATCGAGGATACTACAGAACTGAGACAAGGATATGTCCGAAAATCCGCTTAAAAATTCGAGATTTTGCCTCTTCTGAGACGTATATCCTAGACGCATATTGAAAATATCCAAAGAATTATTATAAACTGAGTGTTTTCATCTTTAATTGGTTAAACCACAATAGAAAAACGCAAATTTAGAATGATACCGAGGATATTACAGAACTGAGACAAGGATTTGTCCAAAAAACTGGTAATTAAGACCACTTGTGAATTCTGATAAAGCAAATTTGTTTTTTTTTTTAATGAGGAAAACTTAGTTTTCAACTCATCACTTAGTCTTCGCCTTTAATTTTTTAATTTGAAGCCATTTGCTATTGATACCAGGCAGTTGACAATTTCCAATTTTTTCCAAAAGAGTTAAAATAATTTTTTAACTTTTCCAGGCAGTTGAATCTAGTTTTAATTTGTTTAACTTAATTTACTGTTCAATCAACTTTATGTCATTCTTTTTATTACCACTTCTCGCCTTCTTTCTCATTTTTTTCTTCATCTTCTTCTTTTTCCGATAGTCTTTACTGTTCTTCTTTCTTCTCACTACTTATCGTTTTTCTCCTTCTGTCCATGCCTTCCTGTATCCTCTTTATTCCAATTAACTATTTCCGACATTTTCAAGAAAACTTATTTAATTCTATTAGATTACCAGATTATAAAGATATAAGTGCATTGAAGTTGGATAATCTTAACGAAGCTGCAAGAAACCAAGTGAACCTTAAAATATAACATTGACCACACGTTATAGTCGAACTATTGATGATGAACCAATTTATGTTAAATCATAAAGATTTCCTCATATTGACAAAAACAAAGACAAAGAAAAGATCAGAATTATATCAAATGATGAAATAATCCAGGACAGTGTTAGTCTATGATTCACTACAATCTAATTATTTCCAAAGAAACCTAATTAGGTGGAGAGTAGTTCTGTATGATCGAAAATTAATTAATAAAACAGTTTGAAGTCGATTTTTATTACCAAACATTTATATGATCTTTTGTATCAATTGCGCAAATAACAATATTGTTCAAATTTGAGGGTTTGCACAAAATTAAAATGACAACATGAAACACTTTTCTTTTTCTTTACTTATGTATGCCTTCCATTTTCTTTCCTTATTTATTTTTATTCCCCTGTTGATAAACGGATTAACTGCACTTAGATTAACCTAATATATTTTGGGAATCCAATATTTATAATTTTTCCTTAATCGGATCATCAAATATTGCACGGCTACATACCAAGTGTAATGTAAGCAAACTCGAGTGCCTCACCTCCTCTTACTATTATTCAGCCATCACAAAAATCATTTTATTTATAGGTGTTTATGATTGATTGATAAACAATTAATGTGATTTTTTACGTCTAGTATTTGAATTGTTTTTCAATAAAATATTTTGCAATTATCAACAATGACTCCTTAATTTATCCAGGTCGATGTTCATTTTTGAGTGTTGTTCGTGTAATTTCAGGTGATTTGTCAACAGTGCAGCCTCATCAACGGCCAACTAAGATGTTTCGGGCCCGTATGGAAAACCAACGTATTTAATATCGACAATGGCTTAGTCTACGTCAACAAAGTCAGCAAGCAAATATTCATCAATAAAAGTAAGTGGAAAAATTATCACTAAAAGTAAATGATAAATTTTAATTTAGGATATAATTTGATTGTTCCAGGTGATTCGAGCGACTCGTTTCTGTACAAAATCTCCACCCCATTGAACGCGAAAAAACGCGGATTTCATCCGAAATTCCATCGGAATCCCCTTAGGGCCGAGGAAAGTCATGCTTTTTACCTATTTGATCCGCACACGAGGACCTTTATTTGTTGGAAGAACGTGAACGGTACCATGAGTGCTATGGTGAGTACATTTCTTACCTATATATTTACAATGTCTAGTAATGCCCTTCTAGTAACGTTTCGATAAGTTAAATAAAAAGTGCGATGATAAAGTATTTTAGCAGGATTAAACGTGACAGGATCGACCAGAAACGGTAATAAAACAGCTATAATTGAAAAGTCGCAGGAAAAAAAAATAATTAGAAGCAAAATTCCAATAAACCCTTGACAAACTACGGTAGAAATATGAATGTCACAAAGAGAATCAATATAATTTCTGAGGAAATTTGCTATTTGAAATCATACTTAGGTTTGAATAAATGCCTTATTATAACTTGTCCACAGACCACTTAATTATAAGACACTTATAATAAGAGAAATACCTAGAGCCTATTTACGTGATCTTTAAGGTGAAATTGTTGAATTTGTGAAAACGAACTTGGATATTACTGTATCTTAAATCGATATTACGGTATCGATAAATTCATGTCCATTTATGTACGCTATAGGGTAAACTGTGATTGGCCACTGAAGAACCATTTAAATATTTAGGTTTATAGAAATATTTTTTTATTCTAAATTATTGATACTTTTCAACTAATTAAATAAGATTAATATTAGGGACAAAATTGTATCTAAAGGTTAAATTTATAGTGATTGTTCAGTCCATTTCAGGACGATACCACTGGTTCGTATAAGTAAATAAACGAAAAGAGAATAACCTCCTAGATTTTAAACAAACAGGAGGCTTAACATTAATCAACTAATTTATTTTTAAAAAAATAACAGGTTTAAAGGTAGCTCTATTTATTTTTCCCGCATTTCCATTATCTTTATATTTCTGCATCGGCAAATTTGGCGTGAATTCACATTTTTTTGATTGATTCTCTTTATACAATAAATATGATATGTTCTATTACAAATTTTACTATATATAGTTAGAGTTATATTGTTTATACAAATAAAACATAATTTTCCAACTGCAGATTTCTTGTAACAAAATTCATTAAATTAAAAAAGTTGATGGTCACTTTTACTGTCGCCAAATACCTTTCTGACAACCTGTTCCTTATGCGTGTCTTCCTTTAAGTATATATGGTCCTGGATCAGTAAAATTGCACTGGAAGAATCTAAATTCATTTGAAAATTTTCTTTATTTTTATCTCAATTTTAACAACATTTTTTATCTATGAAATTTTGATTCATTTCTATCAAAATTTTTATGTTTTGTTTATTTTTTCTTTTGTATTTCCCATTTTCTTTTTTCAGATGCTTTTCAAGGCTTTTGACCTTATCCAAGCTTACAATTTTCCCTTGTCTTTTAATTTGTTGACCCTTTCGAATAATTGCTTAATACATTAAATCTTTTTTTTTGCAAATTCCATTATGTTCTTGATCATATGAATAAACCATAAACAATTTAAATAAATACTACTAGGTATTTGAAATAATATTTAAGGACTATCAGGCTTGTCTTGCAATTTCTAATTCTGTTTAATTTTCATTGCATTTTACGCTTACGGATTCGTTCAGTTTGTAATTCAGGCGATTGAAATAATTAGTTATTTTATTCTAGGCATTTGGGGTTATTTTTACTGTCCTGTCCAGGAATTTAAAGCATTTTTCATATTTTCCACGTATAAATTTGCTTATATTCCAGGATATAAAAGTCAATCCCATAAATTTTAAAGAAATGCCAAATGGTTGAACCGCTGTTTTACTACCGCTGATTTCTTGTAACTTTAAATTTATTGAAGAGATGTTGGCATATTTTTTATTTCAGGCTTTGGGAACTGTTTTTCATATGCCTTCCACGTTATAAAAAATGATTAGTTATTTTATCTTTTAGCATTAAAGCTTCTTTTTGATTATATTCCTTTGGTTTGATTATAGGTATTTTGACAGCATTTTTTTATGTCTTTGTCCAGAAAAATCAAGCATTTTTCATATTTTTCACGTATAAATTTGCTTATATTCCAGGATATAAAAGTCAGCCATAAAAATTTTAAGGACATTTCAAGTATTTGAAATATTGTTTTAATACTGTTGGTTTCTTGTAATTTTTAATTTTATTTTAGGCATTTCAGCTTATTTTTAATTTTATTCCTTTGTTTTGATTAGAGATATTTTGGCATCATTCTTGATGTTTTTGTCAAAGAATTTTAAATTGTTTTTATATTTTTTCTACATATATAAAAAATGTACATATATTCTAAAATTTAAAGTCATATACAGAAATTGTAAAGAAAATTCCACTTATTAAAGATGCTATTTATTTTATTGTTATTTTGGTCCAGGAATTTGACGCATTGTTCTATTTTTCATGCACAAAAATTACTTTTACTTATACTTTACATTTTACAAATAATTAAACAAATTCCCGATAATTGAAATAATGTGTTAGGACTTCCAGACATTTTGACGTCATTTTTAAATTCTTTATTGAGGATCTTAAACGGTTTCTTACTGTTTTCTACATATACATATAAAATGCTATAATAGAATTTTGCAGAAATTTCAGCTATTTGAAGAAAATTCTGAATTTCATTCCAGGTTTATGAAGATATTTCCAAAAATGTTCAACTAAATTCTAGATATTTGAAATGATTTTACGCATTTGCGGTTATTTTCAGTTTTATTCCAGGCATCATCTTTCACGTGTTTGTCCAGGAATTTTAAGTTTATTTTACAATTTCTGTATAAATAAACTTAAATATACATAAAATTTTAGTTTTTTAAGGAAATTATCAATTATTTTAGGTTTTTAATTTTATTTTAATGTTATTTTCAAAAATTTTAAGAAAATTCGTAAAGATCCAGAGGTAAAAAGGCTTTTTGTAATTTAAAATTTTATTCCAAGGCATTTTAATTTAATTCATTTGCATTCCTACAACGTCCTATGGAACACATTCTAAATTTAACTTTTGACCTAATATTAGGATTCAGAATACACTCATGACATTCTGAGCAAGAATGAGCAGTTCATACCCAATTCAGCACACTTCTTTTTCAACTGTTAAAAACCCAAGTTTTTAGGTGCTGAATGAAATTTTGATTTTTTCCTGTCAGCATTTTTTTTTAAATTTTCTTTCGAAATTGTTTTGCCTTTTGTTTTGCCAACTTTCTTTTTTCAGTTGCTTTTCAAACGCTTTTGAGCTTATCCAAGCTTATAATTTTCCCTCTTTTTTTCTTTTGTTGACCCACTATTTAATAAATTAAATCCTTTTTGTTTGCGAATTCCAGATGTTCTTGATCATAATTATGAATAAACCATAGACAATTTAAATAAATACCAGGTATTTGAAATAATATTTGAGGACTATCAGGCTTCTCTTGCAATTTCTAATTCTGTTTAATTTTCATTGCATTTTACGCTTACGGAATCGTTTAGTTTGTAATTCAGGCGATTAAAATAATTAGTTATTTTATTCCAGGAATTTGGCGTCTTTGTCCTAGAATTTTAAATTTTTTCTACGTTTAATTTTGCTTACATTCCAGGATATAAAAGTCAATTCCATATATTTTAAATAAATTTCAGATGTTTAACACCCTATTTTAATACTCCTGGTTTCTTGTAATTTTTAATTTTATTCCAGGCATGTTGACGTAATTTTTATTCCAGGCTTTTCAAAGCGTTTTTTATAAGCTTGCTTTCAACGTTATAAAAATAATTAATTATTTTATTTTAGGCATTTGAGCTTTTTTCTAATTTTTTTTCTTTTAATTTATAGGTATTTTGGCAAAATTTTTGATGTGTTTGTCCAAGAATTTCAAATTGTTTTTAAATTTTTTCCACGTAAAATTTGAAGTCATATGCAAAAATTGTAAAGAAAATTCCACCTATTAAAGATGTTATTTATTTTGTTGTTATTTTTATTATTTGGAACCAGGAATTTGACGTATTGTTCTATTTTTCATGCACAAAAATTACTTTTACTTATACCTTACATTTTACAAATAATTCAACAAATTCCAAGTAGTTGAAATAATGTGTTAAGACTTCCAGATATTTGAACTTTTTTGTTATTTTATTCCAAGAATTTCAGTTCATTTTCAATTTTATGCCAGACATTTTGACGTAATTTTTAAATTCTTCGTTCAGAATTTTAAACGGTTTCTTACTGTTTTCTACATATATATAAAATTCTATTAAAGGATTTTGCAGAATCATTCCAAGATATTTCCAAAAATGTTAAATATATTCCAGATATTTGAAATAGTTCCACGCATTTACGGTTATTTTTAGTTTTATTCCAGGCAACATCTTTCATGTGTTTGTCCAGGAATTTTAAGTTTTTTTTACATTTTCTGTATAAATAAACTTAAATATAAATAAAATTTTGTTTTTTAAGGAAATTATAAATTTTATTTCATTATGAGGTCATTTTCATTTCATTCTAAGCTTTTGAAACCCTTTCGTATATCTTCTACGCAGTCGGAATAATTAGTTATTTTATTCCAAGCATTTTGGCCTCTTTTTAGATATTTTATTCAGGAATTTCAAGCGCTTTTTATGGTTTTGAGATATATAAATAAAAAATAATTATTTTTTCCAGAAATTCTAGGAATTTGAAAATTTAGTATAAACGCTTTTTGTAATTTGAAATTTTATTCCAGACATTTAGACGTCGTTTTAAATTAATTCATTTGCATTCCTACAACGTCCTATTGAACACATTCCAGATTTAAACTCTGACTTAACAGTAGGATTCAGAATACACTCATGACATTCTGAGCTAGAATGAGTTCAGCACACTTCTTTTTTAACGGTTAAAAACCCATTTTTTTTAGGTGCTGAATCTAATGGCAGAATGTCAGGCTTTAGGTTAGTTTCAAGTATATTTACTTCAAAAGTGTTGGAGTTTCATTTATGTCTTTAACTATCACATCTTCTGTGAATTCTGTACATTCAAATAATGTATTTTGATAAAATAGTTTGTCTATCGGTCAAGTGTATCCATGTTTGCTGAATTTTCGTCTGGTGTTTTGGAGTTGCTGCTATGCCAATCACTTGCATATAGTAGAATATGTAGTTTATTCTATATAAATTAAACATTCATAAGGTAATAAAAACATGTAAAGTTTACTAGTATGCGGCTGATACGCAACTATATTACTGGTTTATTTTTTTTTTAAATGATGCTAGTAGGTCGCTACATTTATAAATACAGATATATAACTTTTAGAAAATTTAAGAATTATTTCCTTACGGCATTTCTCTCAATCAAATTATAAAAAATCAAAGTGTTGTTGGGGTAGGTGACGTGTCCTTAGACATAAAGGAAAATGTACGAAATGAAAGGAAAATGTCGGTTTTATCTATTTTTGACAGTAAATTGCAATTTGACTAGCACGTATCTGATTGTATCCAGAGAGCTTATCTTAGATTTCAATACAGAAAACGATCCATCATATTGCAAACCCATTACCAATAGTTATTGAGAAAATGAGGAAAAACTTCTAAGAGGCTTTTTTCAATTTACTGGAAAACTGTTGGACTTAAAAATTATTTTTCTATTGCATTTAATGCGCATTAGAATTCCAAACCAATTTTGTATTAATAATTTTTTTCCAACCAATAGTTTTGCAGAAAAAAAATAAAAGAACAAAATTATGAAAATGTTCCCAGGCGGTTTTTTTTGGTAAAATTAGGCGTAACTTTTTTTTGCTAAATTTTCAAAAAATGTTTTATAAAACTTTTTTAAAGCTTTTTAAATAATCTTTATTAAATTATAGAAAAAAAGTAATTTTCTTAAAAAAAATTTTTAAAATTTTCCACCGAAAAATTTGTAAAGAATTTTCAAAGAATCCTCCATAACTTCGTTATTTTGAGGTTTACGACTAAGTATGATTTTATAAGATTTGTTCTATATTTGACTAGGATTGCAATACTTAAAGAAAATTTTCTATATTACCAATAGTTTTTAAGAAAATAGGAAAATAAATTTAAGAGATTTCATCCAATTTTCTGGAAAGCTATTGGACTTAAAGATTGCTTTTCTATTTCATCAGATGCGCATTTTCAATTCAAAACTTTTGTTTTAGCAATTTTTTTTCATAACCAATAGTTTTCCAGAAACAAAATAAAAACCAAAATTATGAACATTTTTGCCATGGATTTTTTGAGAAAGACTTTTTTTGGCAAAATTAAGAATAATTTTTTTCTGGTAAATTTTTTAAAGAGTTTTTTAGGGTTTCTTTAAAACTTTTTACACAATTTTTATCAAATTAAAAAAAAATTAACAATATTTAACAAAAATATTTTTTTCAAATTTTTCCCTCGAAAAATTTTCTAATTTTTCAAAAATCCTCCATAACCTATTTATTATATTTATGGTTTACGACCAAATATTATTCTATATGATTTGTTCTATTTTTGATAATGATTCTAGTACTAAAATAAAATGTCCCTTATTCCTATTAGTTTTAGAGAAAATCAGGAAAAACTGTTTAGAGGTTTTCCTCAAATTGGAATTTTTGGCCTCTTTGCCTGGGAATTCTGGCAATTTTCTGGCATTTAGATCCAAGGAATTGAGCTAGACACCATGGAATTTCTATGAAAATTTTCTCCCAAAAATCGAGTCTACACACTCACCTTGACGATCACCTCTCAACATTAAAACCCTCAAACCACTTGGAACTTTGAGCACTAACAGCTTAAGTGCTCTATATACTTTTTAAAGAAGATCCGTATACAGAACAAGAAAGACAATCGATGCTTCGTATTAAATATACTACCATCTTCTTTCCTATTAAACATTGGCCCTGTCACTAACCGGATCTAGCTACTCTTGAACTTTCTTTACAAACGGCTATAAAATAGACCGAACTTAATATTATATTATCGAGTTTGGAAACAAAAAGATTTTGTACATTTTTTGAAAAAAAATCTTTAGTTAACGTAAATTTGACGGCTAAAATATGTCAAGTGTAAACTCAGTAAAAACATAGCAATTTACAATTTTAGTCTGCGCGTTTCAACGACTACTTGGATATGGTTGACTTGAAATGTGAAAAAAGTATTCATTATATCTATTAAGGTACACTATGGATATCTAAGGTTAAGTAGTAAAAGTTCCCTCTTTGCACAATAGTAGAATTAGACTTAGGTTACACAATAATTAACTCCATCTCGACTTCTTAATCTCTTTATTATAATTTTATTGCAGACATACGAGGAAATCAACCGGAATAACCGTTGGCACCTCTGCAAATTCTCCGATCACATCCCAGAAGACGAACGTTACAAGAACACGTACGTGAACCTCCAATTGGCCGGACATCCGGGTACCACAATGCGTTTCGACCGTAAAGGTCGAATAATACCCCACAAGCGGATACAAAAATGCCTGAAGAAGAACCGACACTTGGGCAGACATTCGAAACGTTGCTTCGGCAGTAACATTTTCTTACTGTACCACGAGAACAGCCACGAGGATTGCTGTAGTGAGGCTTATAAAGCGCTTTGTAAGGGTAAGACGCAACACATGCCCGAGCTAAGGGATAAGTGTCAGTTGGCGAGGAGTTGCGAGAGGAACCCGTGAGGGTGAGGGGGAGGGGATTTTCTTTTTTATAGCGCTTATTAGAAAATCAGGTTGCGCTTGCGTGGGTAGCGTTTGGCGAGGAGGTTTTTGGTTTGTTTGTTCTTGAGGGATGATGAGGTTTTGTAATGTTGAGCAAGATCAAGATAGCACAAAGCATTGGAGTGCGCTACTACAATCAAGTTTACGTGCAAAAATCTGGAGATTTTTTATAGCTCCTTAAATAATATTTGACTAAAATACCAGAAATTATGCATTTTATCTTATTTTAATTGTCACACCATATATATTGTTTAATACATTTTCAGTTTGTACCTACGTAAAGATTCAAGAAAATTAAGGGGTCACATGGTGGTATTCTTTGTATAAGTAGTGCGTTTTCCAAAAATTACGTAAAAACTTTTAATTTCATTAACAAACTCTATAATATAGTACATACATCAAAAGTATACATTATGATTGATACAGTTAGAACACAATAGACACTAAGTGTCTGTGTGTCCCTAAGATTTAGGAATAAGGTTATACCCATATTCAGATAATGCCAGAAAATAAATAGTTCACTGTTTTTTACCCAACTCAAAATGGCTTTTTTTATTCTGTGATAAGGTTTTACTTTGAGGCATTACAAATGGTTCAAAATATTTTGCCGCTCATTATTTCTGGCATCAAATATGTAACGAGTAATCGCTGATATAACGGTATACACCCGACATCTAGATTATAAAAGAATTTTTTTATGAATTAGGTATTACAAAATGATATACTTAATGCTTTTTTAATCATTTTATTTATTAAATGATGTAAACTGAGCACTTTTTAAAATTAAATAACAAAAAATTAAATAATAAAACAAATAGTGGGGATCTAGCTCTAATTTAGTTAACAAAACTAGACGGCAATAAAAAACAAAACCAAACAAATTAATCAGAGACTAATTGAATAAATTAATCTAAACTATAAAAGCTATAAACACCTCAGATTTTTTAAAAATCCACTTAGACCCATTACAACAAGTATTTCCAAAAATGCCTGTACTTCTTATATGGTCAGATGTAAATTTATTCAAATAATTGTTCCAAAAAATTTTGAGTCACCATGACTTGACAACGGATTTTCAGACTAAACCTAAAATAAAATTATAACCCTTATAACTAGTAAAATAAATAGGATATATTAATATACCGGGATTATGGGGCCGTTTTCCTCTAAAAAAATAAAACTTGTATATCTTGTAGGTGGTGTAGAGAAAATTCCTCAATATCTTCTTCTACTCCTAGATCATCGTCGTCACTATCTAAGGATCACAATGTCTTTTGTAAAGAATGTGGGTAATTAGAGTCAGAGTCATTGTCAGAAAAATCAACAGGATGATTCAGTTTCGCTCTTTTCCTCGTTAACTTTGGTATGTGATTTATCCAAATCAATCAATGTCACCAATATCTGAATTTTTGGTTTGCTCTCCTCGGTTATTTTGGCCAATTACTCTTCTTCAATTAAATGCTTTTGCTACTATATTTTTATGTTCTCAAAACATTTAAGTATGTTACTTACTAATTTATTTTAATTTACTCTGTAACATACAAATACTCTAATAAATACTGAACACTTTGTATAACATACATAGGACACCCTATTTACTACATTTAGTATACCAGCCTGTATAACAGTCAATTACTAAATAAATTCAGCATTATATATTAGGCATTTTCAGCAAAATGCTTTTTTATAATTAACTCATTTATTTAAGTCAATAATTACGTTCTAAAACTGTCATCTAATTTAGACTGATTATCAATTATTTCACAATAAACTTACGAATGAAACATTCAATACTAAAATTAAGTTAATCAGCAGACACTTCTAAATAATAATTACCACTAAAAGTAACCAAAAACACAAATTTTACTCACTTTATAAGTCACTGATATGATATATATACAGTGTGTCCCAGAATGAGCGAATTTATGCGTAAAAATTTGCCTTGATACGAGCACTTTTTAAATTGTATGAGTAGGTAAAGTAGTATTTCTAGGCAAGATATAAAAAAAGTTTATAAGAAAAAGTTGTTTAGAATGTAAAATTAGGCCCGATTACTGAATTTCATAACCAGAGGCCTACTTTAACTTTTACGTTTAAATTATTTATTATTTTTTATTAAATATTTATTCTCACTTTTTTAAAAGTTTAAAAATTATTGCCCAAATTGTTTATTCCGAGCCATTACCAAATGACAGGGAATTACCAAAATAAAGCATTAGAGATGCTTGTAATTTAATTTCTAAAATTAGAAATTCTTTTAAAATGTTTAGGAAAGATATTGAAAAATTTGTCGATAATGGAGGTAGCTACATTGAATAAATTTAGAATAAGTATAAAATAAATTTTCTTGTTAAATTAGACGTACTAATTACAAACATATTTTTTGAGGATAACTTGTAACTTTTAGATCAGTGATTTAACTATTAGATAAATAAATTAGTAGCTTTCCTCCAATATTTAAATATGAATAAAAAAATTAATTGGTACACAAAACGTAAAAATCAAAGAATGCCTATTGTTATGAAATTCGGTATTCGGGCATAATTTTGCATTCCAAACAACTTTTTCTTATAAACTTTTATTATATCTTGCTTAGAAATATACTACTTTAAAAAAGTTCGATTTTTAAAAAATAAAAATATGCTAAAGTTTATTTTTTAATCAAGCAGGGCTGGATGCCAAACGGTCAAATTTCAACTACAAAATCTTTTGTCATTTTTACGTATGAATTCGCTCATCCTGGGACACACTGTATATCATACCACAATATGACGTACGTCTGCTCTCTTTGACTGATAGAGGTTTGATGAAACACTGAACGAGTGTTGCCAACTTGGGCAAAATAGTACAAGTTTTCACAAAACAATTGTACATTTTTCATTGGATATAAATACTGTTAATTAATTTTTACGCAAAGACGTCGAAAATAAAACAAGTTTTATTTTGCAATCGGTGTCTTCCCTCTTGTTTTCAGCTAAACTTAAACGTCATCGAGTGAGTCGACTAAGTCGCAGTTTCGCTAAGCATATATCTGTCTCTGTTTATCGCATAAGAATAGAACGAGATAATTATGACCAGTATTGATATATATATACACTGGTGGCCAAAAGTAGATTGACAACTACTTATTTTTCAAATATGTTTATATCACGGTTTAGGAAATGATAAATTAGGTGGGACAGTACCTGACTAAAAAACAACGGAGCCTTTTTGTAATGTTTCATTATATTTAAACTATTTATTCGTAATACCCAATTTTATTTAAAAAAAAATTAAAAAACTAAACAATTTTCAAGTGGCCAAAATTAAATTGACAAATTCAAAGCTTACTAAAATAAAAATAAGTATAGAAAATTCAAAGGGTTTTATTCAATAATGCGTTGCATAGCCTCTATTTCTTCTCACTTCCACCAACCTTTTGGGCATTGACCTAATTAAATTGTCAATATAGGACGTGTCAGTGGATATCCAGCATGCCTTCAAAGCTTCAAAAAATTCTTGTTTATTTTTGAAATTTTTACATCGGATGTGACGACCAATGTAATCCCAAATGTTCTCGATCGCATTTAGGTCCGGTGACTGTGACGGCCATTTCATAATATTAATTTTTTCTTGGGTCAACCGTGTTTTTGCTCGTTATCATGTTGTGTGTTTCGGATCGTTATCATGTTGAAGCGTAAGGTACCATAACATCCTGCAGTATATCTTTATACATGACACGATCCATCGTGCCTTCTATCAAGTGTAGTGGACCCATCCCATAGCCCGAAAAACACCCCCACACTATCACGGAACCACCTCCATGCTTGACTGTGGGCACCGTATATTTGGGATCATACCTTTGGTTCACAGGACGCCTAACATATCTTTTGCCATCCGAATTAATCAAATTGAACTTTGATTCATCACTAAAAATAACCTTTTTCCATTGGGAGACTGTCCAGTGACTATGTTCTCGAGCAAAGCTCAATCGCGCCCGTACGTTTTTTAAACTTAGCAGTGGTTTCTTTGCAGGGCGTCTTGTTTTTAAATCACTATATTGAAGTCTCCTTCTAATGATACGACAACTAACTAAACGCACATCTTCTTCTTCCAAATGCAGCTTGATTTCTTTTGGAGTTGCGAATGGGTTAAGTTTTGCTTTTTTCAAAATTAATTTGTCAACACGACTAGTGATCTTGTTTGGTCGGCTAGTTTTTTTTAGAGGAACAACACTTCCACAAAGATTAAAATTTTTTATTATTTGACTTACTGTTGCCCTCAAAACAGAAAATTTTCGAGCAATATCTGCCTGTTTAACCCCTTTCCAGTAATCGTCGATTATTCGCATCTTAATATTGATCGATAAAGTTATACCACGTGGCATTGTGGATATTTTGCGAAACTAATAGTAAGGAAAGTCAAATCAACAGAAACCAGAGACTGAATAAATATGTTGTTTGTCAATCCAATTGTGGCCACCTAGGAGTCAAACAAAATTATTGGAATTTGATAAAAAAAGTATTGAGAAAAAGTGCAAGCAATAAAAATCTATGGAATTTGTTTCTTCAAACTATGTTGTTTACATTCCTGAACACTAATAAGCTCAACCGGTTTTTCCTTTGCTTCAGATAAAATATATCCATAAAAATGGAATTTGTTAATCTACTTTTGGCCACCAGTGTATATAAAATAAATGGTTTGCATCAATATTCTTTCGCTTTTAGGGTTGTTATTAATTTTTGGATGTACCGAAGCTTTGATGCTGATATCATACATTTTTAAATATTTTTGCGCTTGTACTAAAATAGTATTTTTGGCGTACCGCTGGCAACACTGCATTCAACGGTGTAACTGACTTATCACGTGATTCTATTTTTGTTTCGAAATAACGACTAAAAGTTTGAAATGACACGTATATACCAACGACCGTTAAAAGTTTACTGCCTGGACGAATATTTTGATTACTTCCAGGAAGTTGAGTGAATTCAATTAATTCACGGTGAATATATAAAATTGTCGCCTATTTTTTCAAATAAACGTCATTGTCTCCGAATTATTTTCCCAAGTTACTGACAAGGGACCATTTTCATTTATATTCTTCGACCACAGAAAGTTTTGACCATGTTATCTGCATCTGGCAACCTTTTTTGGCTCCATTATTTTAAATGTATACATTTCCTTGTGTCTGCTAAAAGATGTTGAGAAGGATAATTTAACTACAAAATGGTTGTTGAGATGGATAATTAACTAACAAAAGACGTCGAAAATAAAACAAGTTTTATTTTGCAATCGGTGTCTTCCCTCTTGTTTTCAGCGTTGCTAAACTAAAACGTCATCGAGTGAGTCGCGACTTCGCTAAGCATATATCTGTCTTTGTTTATCGCATAAGAATAGAACGAGAACGAGATAGTTATGATCAGTATTAATGTATGTCTAATATGGTTTGCATGATTATTCTTTCGCTTTCGGGGTTGTTATTAATTTTTGGATGTATCTACCCAAGCTTTGATGCTGATATTTTTGCGCATGTACTAAAATAGTATTTTTGACGTTCTATTATAATAATACGATTGGCAACACTGTACTCAACGGTGTATTTGACTAATCGCGTTATTCTATATTTATTTCGAAATAACGACTAAAAGTTTGAAATGACACGTATATATCAGCGACCGTTAAAAGTTTACTGCCTGGACGAATATTTTTATTCGTCCAGGAAGTTGAATGAATTCAATCAATTCACGGTGACTATGTATATAAATTGCCGGATATTTTTCCAAATAAACGTCATTGTATCCTTATCATTTTCCCAAGTTACCGACAAGGGACCATTTTCATTAATATTCTTGGACCACAGAAAGTTTTGACCATGTTATCTGCATCTGACAACCTTTTTTGGCTCCATTATTTTAAATTTATACATTTTCCTGTGTCTATTGAGAACTAGTTTTATTAGAGCTATTTATCTCATATTTCTGACTTCATAATTAAATCATATTTTTTTTATTTATGATTTTTTGTGTTTTTATTGGAAAGACCTGATTACATTTTCAAAAGAAAAAAAAAACAAACAAATTTCCACTGCATGTTAAAACCTTTAATTTGCTCGACGCGTTTCGGCTATTGCCATTGTCAAGAGCAGCCTTGCCAATATCTAAAAAAATAATAAAATAAGATATAAAAATAAAATATAACAAAGGACAAAACTTACGTCACTCGCATCACATTACAGGAGACAATAGAGGCACTGATTAAATTTATTTTAGAAAGAAAACAAATAAAAATACTGTTAACATTATTTATCTTAGAAATCAGGAGACCCTAATCTTGTTATTCTAATGCCTTTTATGGTCTGTTTAGTCTCATATAGTCTAGTGAGAGGTTGGTAGGTTTTAAAAGAAGGTTTAAATTTGCAAATGAAGCTAAACCTTTAAAATGAAATTCTTTAGTACCTTCAAAATTACTGCCTAGCATATCCTATCTGGTTTGGATAATACAGCAACCACAACTCATAGTTAAACTGATGTAGTGAGATATACAGTTCTAAGATGCTGTGTCAATCTTAGTCAAGTATTTGAGTCAATATATAAAAAAAACTTTCTTAAAGATCAAGCATCTGATAACAAGTAAATTTTAACATGTTTCTAAAGCTTGCCTAAAGCTCAAATATAGGGTACCTATTACCTAAAAATTTTGATTCAGACGAATCATTATTCTCGGTGACAAAACGAACCAATAGACTTAACCTCGTTGAACTATTTATCTAAATAATAAATTTTATAGTCCTCGCTCTAGAGACTCTAAAAAATATACAAGTTTTAAATTGACTCCTTAAATTTCTTGAAATTTTAGGTAAAATTCATTATAGAACGTCCCAGTTAAAATAACAAAATTACATCCATTTACTATATAATAAAAAAATCGGAACATAGTAAAACCTCTCATCCTATACATATATAGTGTCCAAATTATACTCGCTTATTGGTGTTACGCTTATTATATAAAACATATACATAATATAGTCCAATAAAAATCAAAAACCTTTTCGCCAGAATAACAAATATAATTAAAGTAGCGTCAGTATTCTAATGTTTAAGTAATAAAGCATGTCCGGTTTTTAAGCTTTTTCCAGCCGTCTCTTTAATGCCATATTATAGTAAAATATTACCCACTAAGTATTCCATTGGAAGTAGCTTAAAAAACGGCCTTCGAATGTATATGATTGTACAAAACTACTTATACTAAAAAACACATTGCATTTTATACCATAAAACTTAATTTATTTTTTATTATGATTTTTTTTTGTAATTTTTACCTTTTAAGTTTTCGCTTTTATACCTTTAGGTTTGTATGTTCTAGTATTCGCGGTTCTTCTTCGGGCCTATCGGTATAATTCGAATGTTTCTATTCCTTTTGACCTCCGTGAGGTGGCTTTTATACATAATATCCGGAACATTTTTCTTGTATATTTATTATTTATTTTTGTAAATATTTCCTCGGACTGTCGTTTAAAACGACTTTTTACGCGCAGTGTTTTTTTTTGCCATAAACCGGAATTTACACTTACAAGGAAAAACTTTAAAACTTTATTCTAAATGACAGTGTTTATATACCGGGTGTACACGAAACACCTGCGCATCGAGAACAGGGTTTTTGTGTACATTGGGCAGCTCCATGTTTTAATGGAAGAATAATAAACGGGGTATTTAAATATTGCCATATACAGAAAGGGACGTAACTGTGTTATCTTAATTGGCACACCCTATATATCATATTCGATAACTCGTAAATCCTTTTACTGAAGTAGTGCCCTACTTCCCATCCAATATGTTATAATATAAAGGGACTGTTATATAAAATAACAAATTTAGGCCCCCCTGTATGTGGCTAAAGCTCTGTATTCGAAATAATTGTGTACCAAATAGATTTCTTAGGTTAGAATGTTAAGGACACAATGCACTAATAAAACGACTTCGTTTAATATGTCGCGCATATTAAAGTGAATGTTAGTACGTCTCGTGCCTAATTCCTTAACGTTTCTTATTTTTTAAAAAATGTCAAAAAAATTTAAAAAGAAAACGGGGCTCCGCCATTTTGTTTGTTTGTCTAATTTTCGATCCCAAAAAACCGTGTAACAATAATTTAAGTAATATATTATACGATATGTAATTTTTTCTGTAAGTAAATGTCACGGCCTCGCTCATATTGTATGTAATAGTTATTGTAATTCGATGTAAGATCTGCTATAGAGATGTGTCCTTATATTATTTACATTCCAACTTGTCGCATATTATATTATATATTATATATATATATATATAAATACAAAATAAATTTACTGAACAATGATGGTGATGATGATAATGTCTGTTTGCAATAAAAAGAGTCAGTAACTGAGCTTGTGTTTTATTTTACTCAACACTTTTTCTCATGGATAGTGACTTTCTAATCAATGTCATAAGTGCAAAAAATAATTTTATATGTGCATAAATAAAATAATTATTAGAAAAATGTATTTATTCGCCTATACATTTAGGCTAAAATAAATAATCTACACAGTATAGGGCTAACAGAAGACTAGATTTGCCTTAAAAGTAGATCATATAAATCATATAATTGTGGCTACATCACAAAATGGCCAATAATGGCGAAAATTTAAATTTTCCAAGCTTTTGGTCTTTAAAAGGTGAGTACAGACAAGAAACTATTTGAAATCTGCATAAATAAATTTATTACAGGAAAAATATATTCAATTGTTTACCTACTAATAGTGGAAAGTCGAAAATTCACACGAATTGTACGAACACTTTAAATTATTTAATTTTAAATTTTAAATCTTTTCAAAAATTTCAAAATTTTCAAGGCTTTTGAGTTTCTAAGAAAATTTGGAAAATTAAGTATTTCAGGTGAAAAATATTTACTTGGGAATTACTTGAAATTTTCACAATATTTAATGTTGTGGAAACACAACCCATTTCTCCCAAATTATTAAGCTTATCTCTTAATCCTCTTTCTCGTTGATTTCTTTGTATTGTTATTGAAATAATTGTCACGCTCGCTACCGGCCCCTCCCCGAAAAATCTAAAAATAGATCATAAGCACGGAAAAGATGCAGTTGCCCGCCACTCGCTCTTCGGGTGTAATAAAAAGATCTCGGTCCCTTGTCCCAGTGACACTTTTTTCTTATTCTCTCGTTTCGCGGCTAAAAGCCAAAACTCTCGGCAATAGAGTAAATACTCCTAATAAAAGCAACAAAATACTCGTAAATTTCTCGTTCTCGCTTAATCTCGAAGCTAAGTCTGTTAAATAAGTTAGTTAGTAATTACTGTATTGTGTGCACTGTGCAGTAATATAAACTATTAGATTATAAGCAATTCAACGCTCTTTTTATTCTTCCATTGAACCAGCGCAATCCCAGTAATGTTTACTCTCAAACATTTGGTCCTTCGAGCCGGATAATATGGAAGAAAATTGTTGCAATTGCTTATAATTTCTGAATCTGTCTTGTGTTGTTCCCGAGAAGCAACGTTTTGACTCGCCGCTGTGCTAGGCAAATGAGTATGAAGTACAATAATTACTGTTGGATGTATGAAGCCCTGGTTATGTTATGGTTGCTGCCCTTCGACATTCCATTTAACTTATGGGTATGGCTCTAGCTCCTGTTGTTTGTAGAAGACAGATAAGTATATACAAACTTTCTGAACTGGTGAGTGTTTTTCACTAATATCTATTTAAACAAAAACAATAAATAAAATACTTTTGGTAGTGACTAAAGTGTTTGTGCTCGTTTTATTTTATTCTCGTTGACTGTTAAGTAAATTAAAGTTATCTCAATTTTGGTCTGGCTCTCTACCAGGACCGTATTAACAAATTTGTTAAAAAAGTAATATTTTTATTTTTTGACGTAACTCATACATAAATGCATGTACATATTTAGCTTTAGTGGATATTATATAGTATACATTTAGCATATAGAAATTTAGACTAAAATTGTGTAGTTTCCTGGGGGTATTCCCTCTCTTATAATTATAGGTCTAGCTCTCGGTTATAGGTCTATGTAAATAATTTTAGTAAGTTTGTTATATTTTAACACAAAATGTCTCTTGAAAAGTTAAAAACTGAGCGCAAAAACAGCAAATCTGGTCTAACGAGAGCCATAAATTGGTTAAGTAATAATCAAGATACAATCACTGATATTAGTCAAGTTCAAATTCGTCAAGAAGGTTTAAAAAAACATTTTGATAGATATAATGTGGCTCAAGACCAAATTGAGGGTTTTCCTCAGGCTTCTTCTACCGAGGAAGATGCTGATAAGGAAAATAGGCTAGAAACTGAAAATAAATTCTATGATACTCTTGCTCAATATGAAAATTGTATTAAAAAATTGTCTGTTTCAACTCTACAAAATGTAAACTTACCCCAGGATACCTCACATAGAATTGCAGGTGTAAAATTACCCGATATTACCATAGCGCCCTTTAATGGTAACGCTGCCCAGTGGCACTCTTTCTATGAACTGTTTGACTCTTTAATTATTCGAAATGTTAATTTATCTAATGTACAGCGCTTTTTCTATTTAAAATCTTTCTTAAGAGGGGAAGCTTTAAAGTTAGTAGACTCATTGCAAGTAACTAATGAAAATTTTACTACCGCTATTGACATTTTAAAAAGTAGGTATGAGAATTTAAATTGTATTGTTAATGCTCACTTTAGTTCTCTCTTAGATGCTCCTAGCCTTTTTAAATGTAACTCAAAAAATCTTAGAGAATTTTTAATGAACTGTAAAACAAATTTAGAGTCATTAAAAAATTTAAAGCTAACAGAATCCCAGGCATATGAATGTTTGTTAATTTATATACTTCAAAAGAAAATAGATTATGGTACACGTAGACTGTTCGAGCAAGAGCGAGACATTGCAATGTTGCCGAACCTTGATGAATTTTTTGAATTTTTGGATAAAAGGTGTGTCATTTTGGAAAATTTATCAAGCTCTGAAAGTCATAGCAATAGAAGGCAGGATAAGGTTTCTCTTTTTGTGAATAAGCAACAACATTCTCAAATAAATACTTTCTTATGTCCCTTTTGCAATAACAATGGTCATCGAATTTATTCTTGCCAAAAGTTTATACACTTACCCCATTCTGAAAAAATAAAATTTGTTGACTTGAAAAAACTTTGTCCAAACTGCCTCGGAACAAAACATTCAATAAATGATTGCAGTTCTACCCACAAATGTGCTGAGTGTAATAAAAAACATCACACAATTTTACACAATCAATACTCACCTCGACAGAATAGTCAAACCAATAATAATTATCCACCCCGACTCCAACATCATAATAATTCTCGAAACAATGTATCTCGTATGCAAAATGAAAGACCTCTCAATGAACAAACAGTTCAACCCTCTTTTGATAATCAGGTACCCTGTAGCTCAAGTTTCTCTGCCCTTTCCACAAAGAATACACAAATTCTCCTAGCCACCGCGCAAGTGACTTTGTACAATAAATATAATGTGCCTATCCAGGCCAAAATATTACTGGACAATGGATCTCAGAATTCATTTATCACCTCTCGTTTAGTAAACCAACTTGGATTCAAACCCTATAATCAAACATTACACATATCTGGAATTTCGCAAAACAGTACTATATCAAGCAAAATGATAGATATTGTTCTTTACTCTAATGTAAGTCAAGATAAATATTTTAAGGTATCTTGTGCAGTATTAGATAAAATAACCCATCAACTTCCCCAAGTTTCGATCCAGGTTGATAAGTTAAAAATACCTAGTGATATTTTTGAAAAACTCGCAGACCCTGGATTTTTCACTCCATCTGATATAGACATACTGGTTGGTGCTGACGTTTATTATTCTCTCTTGTCCAGGGGTATTTTTGAGTTAGGTACTAATTATCCTACTCTACTGAACACGCACTTAGGTTGGATAGTAGCCGGTAATGTACCACTACACTGTTCAGCGCTTCATTTACGTTCAGAGTTACAACTCTCACGTTGTAACTTTTCTCAAGAAATCCATTCTCCTTCAAACTTAGATTTAGACAACAGTCTGTGTAAATTTTGGAATACTGAAAAAATTTTTGAAGATATTCCCCTTGCACCTGAAGATGAACAAGCAGAAGAAATATTTGTTTTAAAGACCCAAGTACTAAAAAGTGGCTCCTATCAAGTTGATATTCCCCTCAAGTCGCCAGTTGAGCATCTTAAGTTGGGTGACTCATACACTATTGCCGAAAAACGATTTTTCCTTCTTGAAAAGCGGTTTCAAAAGGACCCTTCTTTGTTTTCTCGTTATAAGCAATTTATAGATGAATATGTCTCTCTTGGACATGCGCAATACATCCCTCTCACTCTCATTACTCCAAAATCTGAAAACAAATATTTTATTCCTCATTTATGTGTCATTCGTGAGTCTAGCGCGACCACGAAGCTTCGAGTCGTCTTTGACGCTTCCTCTAAGAGTTCAACAGGATATTCTTTGAATGACGTAACACTCAAAGGTTTTACAGTTCAGCCTGAACTGTATGACATCTTATGCCGTTTCAGAACCTTTAGATATGTCTTAACCACTGACATTGAAAAAATGTACCGTCAGGTGTCAATAAACCCTGAACACAGATTTCTACAAAATATTTTATGGAGAGATAACCCCAAAAATCCATTAAGTTGCATAGAGCTCTCAACGGTAACTTATGGAACCAATTTTGCACCTTTTGTTTGCACTCGCGTGTTAAATGAAATTGCTCAAATCAATTCACAAAAGTTTCCCTTAGCCTCTGAAGCAATTATGACGCAATGTTTCATGGACGACGTTTTGGCCGGTTGTGACAAGTACTGTGAATTGCAGACCCTTTATGACGAACTCACTGAAATGCTTAAAATATCTGGTTTTAATTTGCACAAATGGTGCTCAAATTCACAGAAATTTTTGAGTCAGGTCTCTGAAAAAGTTACTCACGAGTACAACATGAACTTTGATGATACTCCTAATAAAGTATTAGGTTTGAAATGGTATCCAGTTGAGGATGTACTTTGTATCTCTACGCCCCAAGTCCCTCAGACAGATCTCTTAACAAAAAGAATGGTTTTATCGACTATTGCCCAATGTTTTGATCCATTGGGTCTAGTAAATCCTGTTATTGTCCAAGGAAAAATTTTGATGCAAATTCTTTGGTGTAAAAAGTTGCATTGGGACACAATTATCACAGATGAAACTATCATATCAAAATGGAATGATTTTATTAAACACATATCTCTTCTTCAAGGTTTAAAAATTTCTCGGAATTTATTTCTCAATAAAACTATCAAAAATGTTGAATACCACGGTTTTGCAGATGCCAGCTTAGCTGCTTATGGAGCATGCATATACCTTCGCGTTATTTACTCAGACAACACGGTCACATGTAATTTGATTTCATCCAAATCAAAGGTTGCTCCGATTAAGAGTATTTCACTTCCTAAACTTGAATTGTGTGGCATCGTTCTATTAGCTAAGCTTACTCAGAGAATAGTAAAGAGTTTTGAGAAGAATCTTAAATCAAAAATTACCTCTATAAATCTATGGTCTGACTCGCAAATAGCTCTCGCTTGGTGTAAAAGTCACCCTAGTAGGTGGACTGTGTTTGTAGCTCATCGAGTATCCCTAGTTCAGGATCTTACTTCTGATTGTGTGTGGCGATACATTAAATCGTCCGAGAATCCAGCAGATATGTTATCTAGAGGACTATTTTCTCAAGACATTTTAAAATCTGGATTTTGGTTTCACGGGCCAAAGTTCTTAAATTCGATGGATTTAAATTTGAAAGCCTTTGATACTCCCTCCAAAGAAACTAATCTTCCAGAAGAACGAAAGGTTAATTTACACGTAGTAGAAACCTTTTCGTCTCGACAAAGTGAATTCTGGCATGATTTGTTTTTAAAGTTTTCTAGTTTTTCTAGGCTTCAACGAGTAATCGCATACATTTTGCGTTTTATTCATAACTCCAAAAATAAATTAAGTAGATCTGATGGCGCTCTGACAGTCACAGAACTTAGTTCAGTTCTTCAACTAATAGTTCAGATACTTCAAAAAAAATATTTTTCTAAAGAAATCTGTGAGCTTAAAAGTAATAAGCCTCTCTCTAACAAGAACTTAATTTCCCTAAAACCCTTTGTGGACACTTTTGGCATTCTAAGAGTTGGTGGTAGGTTGGATTATGCTGAAGTCTCTTACGATCAAAAACATCCAATCCTTCTTCCAGCAAACGATTATGTCGTCTCTCTCATGCTCTCACGTGAACATAAACGTTTAGGTCACGCTGGGCCGCAAAACGTACTCTCAAATTTCAGACTTAGATTCTGGCCCTTAAATGGCTTGCGCCAAATTAAACGCTTAATTAGGAATTGCACAGTCTGTTTTCGATTCAATGCCCAGACAAATCAGCAAATTATGGCTAGTCTCCCAAAAGAAAGAATAACAATTTCACGACCATTTCAAAAAGTTGGTGTAGATTTTGGTGGTCCTTTTTTTCTCAAATCCTCAAGGCTTCGAAAAGCCAATGTTATTAAAGGTTACATTGCTCTATTCGTGTGTATGTCCACAAAAGCCGTTCATCTTGAGATAGTCTCGAGTTTATCTACTGAAGCCTTTCTAATGACATTTAAACGATTTATTTCTCGAAGAGGCAATCCCACAGTTGTGTTCAGTGATAATGCAACAAATTTTGCAGGCGCAAGAAATCAATTAAGAGAACTGTACGAGTTTTTCCGAATTGACAAACAGTATGATGCTTTGAAAACGTTTCTAACTCAAAACGAAACCGAATGGAGGTTTATTCCCCCTCGATCTCCTCACTGGGGAGGTATCTGGGAGTCCGCAATTAAAAGCACAAAGTATCATCTATACCGAATTATGAAGAATTCTCAGTTTACGTTTGAAGAGTTTAGTACTATTCTTTGCCAGATAGAGGCTATTTTAAATTCTCGGCCGCTTTGCTCTATGTCTAACGATCCCTCTGACTTCTCCTCATTGACCCCTGGTCATTTTTTAATAGGTACGTCCCTAACGGCCTATCCTGAAAAGGACTTAAAGAAAATTCCCGAAAATAGACTCTCTTTTTGGCAGAGATGTTCACAGATCCAACAAATTTTTTGGAAACGATGGACTGTAGAGTACCTAAATCGTCTCCAAAATCGACCAAAATGGTTTCGGTCATCCAAAAATCTCGAAGTTAATGATTTGGTCCTCCTCAAAGAGGATGGAACTCCCCCTCTTAAATGGCCTCTAGCTAGAGTGACTGAGGTTATGAAGGGTGCAGATGGAAGAGTCAGGGTGGTTAAACTCAAAACTACTGACGGATATTATACCAGACCTATCACAAAGGTCTGTCCGCTACCCCAAGAAAACGTTCAAGTTTCTCTTACTGAATCTGATAAATAATAAATCTCTAAATTTTTATTCTTGCTCTCATTATTCTATTGGTCCTTCGAGTTAATGTTACTTTTTATAGTAAATCTCTTAATTCTCTTTTTGCTTTGTTTGAAGCTAACAGCTTCAACTCGGGGGCAGAATGTTGTGGAAACACAACCCATTTCTCCCAAATTATTAAGCTTATCTCTTAATCCTCTTTCTCGTTGATTTCTTTGTATTGTTATTGAAATAATTGTCACGCTCGCTACCGGCCCCTCCCCGAAAAATCTAAAAATAGATCATAAGCACGGAAAAGATGCAGTTGCCCGCCACTCGCTCTTCGGGTGTAATAAAAAGATCTCGGTCCCTTGTCCCAGTGACACTTTTTTCTTATTCTCTCGTTTCGCGGCTAAAAGCCAAAACTCTCGGCAATAGAGTAAATACTCCTAATAAAAGCAACAAAATACTCGTAAATTTCTCGTTCTCGCTTAATCTCGAAGCTAAGTCTGTTAAATAAGTTAGTTAGTAATTACTGTATTGTGTGCACTGTGCAGTAATATAAACTATTAGATTATAAGCAATTCAACGCTCTTTTTATTCTTCCATTGAACCAGCGCAATCCCAGTAATGTTTACTCTCAAACATTTAATTTGGCCAATTAGGCTTTTACATATTAAAATTTAAGGTAAACTGTAGAATAGCAGCATTGCTAGACGCTTTCAAGGCTTCTTAAACCTTTAAAAACATTGGAAAATAATTTTTTTTAAATTAAAATTCTTGGAGTTTATTTAAATTTCATGAAATTTCCAAATTGTTTTATTTTAAAATAAATAAATAAATTAAACATTTACTGCTTAAATTTCAAAGCTTCGAAATGTTTGTTTTTCAAAATATGAAATTCTTTCTTGAGTAAATATTTTGAAAATTAAGAATTTTTGCTAAGCTAAAACTAGGCTCTAAGTCAACCTAATTTTAATGATTTTTTTCTTTTTTTCAACCAAAAACATATTTTCAAGTTAATTTCATTATTCCAGGCAGTTGAGCTAGAAGCTTTCGTTAACTGCCTGGAATTTATTTCGGTTTATTTAAAAATTAAAACGCCTATAATTTTAAAGGTAAATTGCAAGAAAACTAGGCTTTAAAGTAACCAAATTTTAAGGATTTTTCCTTTTTTTCAAGCAAAAACATATTTTCAAGTTAATTTCATTATTCCAGGCAGTTGAGCTAGAAACTTTCGTTAACTGACTGGAATTTATTTCGCTTTATTTAAAAATTAAAGCGCCTATAATTTTAAAGACAAATTGCAAGAAAACTAGGCTTTAAAGTAACCAAATTTTAAGGATTTCTCCTTTTTTTCAAGCAAAACAATATCTTCAAGTTAATTTCATTATTCCAGGCAGTTGAGCTAGAAACTTTCGTTAACTGCCTGGAATTTATTTCGCTTTATTTAAAAATTAAAATGCCTATAATTTTAAAGGCAAATTGCAAGAAAACTAGGCTTTAAAGTAACCTAATTTTAAGGATTTTTTTTTTTTTTTAAGCCAAAAATATATTTTCTAGTTATTTTCATTATTCCAGGCAGTTGAGCTGGAAACTTTCGTCAACTGCCTGGAATTTATTTCGGTTTATTTAAAAATTAAAAAACCTTCAACTATGAAAGACGATTGCGAGAAAACTAGGCTCTAAGTCAACCTACTTGTAATGATTTTTTCCTTTTTTTCAACCAAAAACATTTTTTCAAGTTAATTTCATTATTTCAGGCAGTTGAGCTAGAAACTTTCGTTAAATGCCTGAAATTTATTTCGGTTTATTTAAAAATTAAAACGTCTATAATTTTGAGGGCAAATTGCAAGAAAACTAGGCTTTAAAGTAACCTGATTTTAAGGATTTTTCCTTTTTTCAACCAAAAATAAATTTTTAAGTTAATTTCATTATTCTAGGGAGTTGTTTATTTAATTTTGTAAAAAGGATAATTAGATTTAGGGATAAGGATAATTAGATTATATAATTAGATTTAAGGCTCTTATATTTCGAAACATCAAAATTTTACCTCTTATAAAATTTCAAAGTTAAACGATTTTTAATTTTTTTAAATAAACAAGAATTTGTTTTAGGCATTTGAGGCCAGACCCTGGCTCAACTGCCTAGAGTAATGAAATTAAGTTAAAAATATGTTTTTGGTTGAAAGAAAGATAAATCTTTAAAATTAGGTCGATTTAGAGCTTAGTTTTCTCGTAGTCGTCTCTTAACGTTGACGATATCTTAATTTTTTTAAACAAACAGGAATTTATTTTAGGCAACTAAGGCAAGACCCTGGTTTATTTCATTAACAAATATATATTCAACCTAGTTTCGTTATTTCAAGCAATTGGCCCGGGGACTTGCCTTAACTGCCTGCAATTTATTTCGCTTTATTTAAAAATTAAAACGCCTTTAATTTTAAAGGCAAATTGCAAGAAAACTAGGCTCTAAAATAACCTAATTTTAAAGATTTTTCTTTTTTTTTCAACCAAAAACATATTTTTAACTTAATTTCATTATTCCAGGCAGTTGAGCCAGGGTCTGGCCTCAACTGCCTAGAATGGATTCTTGTTTATTTAAAAAATTAAAAAATCGTCAACTTTAAAATTTTATAAAAGGTAAGATTTTGATATTTTGAAAAAAGCCTAAAATCTAAATCCTTCTAACAAAATTAAATGCTGCAAAAATTTCATCAAATTCCAATGTACTTTCCAAATTTTTTGCCCAAAAATTCTTAATTTTCAAAATATGAAATTCTCTCTTGAGTAAATATTTTGAAAATTAAAAATTTTTGGGCGAAAAATTTAGAAAGTACATTGGAATTTGATAAGGCAGTTGAGGCCAGACCCTGACTCAACTGCCTGGAATAATGCAATTAAGTTAAAAATATGTTTTTGGTTGAAAAAAAGGAAAAATCTCTAAGATTAGGTCGATTTAGAGCCTTATTTTCTTAAATTCCAGGTAGTTGACGAAAGTCCCTAGCTCAACTGCCTGGAATCATAAAATTAACTTAAAAATATGTTTTTAGTTAAAAAAAAGGAAAAATCCCTAAAATTAGATTACTTTAAAGCCTGATTTTCGTGCAATTTGCCTTTAAAATTAAAGGCGTTTTAACTTTTAAATAAAGCGAAATAAATTTTAGGCAGTTAACAAAAGTTCCTAGCTCAATTGCCTGGAATAATGAAGTTAACTTGAAAATATGTTTTTGATTGAAAAAAAGGAAAAAATCATTAAAATTAGGTTGACTTAGAGCCTAGTTTTCTCGCAATCGTCTTCCATAGTTAAAGGATTTTTAATTTTTAAATAAACCGAAATAAATTCCAAGCAGTTAAGGGAAGTTTCCAGTTCAACTGCCTGGAATAATAAAATTGACTTAAAAATATGTTTTTAGTTAAAAAAAAGGAAATAGGCTTTAAAGTAACCTTAAAATTAGGTTACTTTAAACCGTAGTTTTCTTGCAATTTGCCTTCAAAATTAAAGGCGTTTTAATTTTTAAATAAATCGAAATAAATTCCAGGCAGTTAACGAAAGTTCCTAGCTCAACTGCCTGGAATAATGAAATTAACTTGAAAATATGTTTTTGGTTGAAAAAAAAAATCCTTAAAATTAGGTTGATTTAGAGCCTATTTTTCTGCAATCGACTTTTAAAGGTGAAGATTTTTTAAATTTTTAAATAAACCGAAATACATTCTAGGCAGTTAATGGAAATTCCTGGTTCAACTGCCTGGAATAATAAAGTCAACTTGAAAATATATTTTTGTTTAAAAAAATTAAAAATCCTTAAAATTTGGTTAACTTAGAGCCTAGTTTTCTCGCAATCGTCTTCTAAAGTTGAAGATTTTTGAATTTTTAAATAAACCGAAATACATGAGTGATGAATTTCCGTCAACTGCCTGGAATAATGAAATTAAGTTGAAAATATGGTTTTGGTTGAAAAAAAGAAAAAATCCCTGAAATTAGGTTGATTTAGAATAAGCTGATTTTAAATCTAGAATTTCATGAAATGTTTGCAATATTTAATTTTGAAAAATCGTTTACATTTTAGACTCTTATATTTTGAAATATCAAAATCTTACTTCTTTCTTTTTTTTGAGATTATTTGGAGAATACCAATTTTTTTAAAAACATTTAACGTCGTTTGATTTTCTGAAAATCTTTAAAATTTCTGTAATTACTTTAGGTAAAAGCCTAAAAATTCGCTCGATTTTCTTTGATTCGCAATTTCAAAATACTCACATAAAAATAAATATTTAAATTTTAGGCTCTAAAATTAAAAATTCCAAAATATTCATATTTTTCTTCTGAGATTTTAGAAGTGCGTTTGAATTTATTGAAAATTTCTATTTAATTTTGATAAAAGGCTTTAAATTTAAGGTTTTCAAAATTTTAATTTTTAAAATTTGGTTTTATTTTAAGTGCTTCAGCTGTTTTGGTAACAACATTTATCTTGAGAACTTTTGAAAATTCTTTAAAAGATTTCAAATCAGAAGTTCATCAACTTTTATATTTGAAAACTTTAAAATAATATCAAAATTGTTTATGTGGACACAAAACTAACCATATCTCATGGTGGAAAATGATTCAAGAGTTTAAAGGCACAAACACATATTAATTTTAATTTAGGTATTTGGCCTAACTGCCTAAAATTTATTTAGAACATAACAAACTTTCAACTTCGGAAGCTGTTTGTTAGAAAACTACGCTCTAAATTATCATAATTCCAAAAATTTTTTTATTTTCTCAACTTAAAATCTTATTTTGCGACCAAATTAAATGTTGATCCAGGAATTTCTTTCAACTGCCTGGAATATATTTCGATTTATTGAAAAATTAAAAAGCCTTCAACTTTGGAGGAACATTGTGAGAAAACTGGGCTCTATATCAACCTAATTTCAAGGATTTTCCCTTTTTTTCATCCAAAAACATATTTTCCACTTAATTTCATCTTTCTAGGCAGCTAAGCCAGGGTTTTACCTCAACTGCCTGGAATTTATTTCGGCTTAATTATAAATAAAAAAAGCCTTTAATCTTGGAGGAAAATTGCCAGAAAATTAGGCTTTAGATCAACCCAATTTCAAGGACATTTGCTTTCCTTCAACCAAAAACATATTTTCAACTGAATTTCATTATTCTAGGCAGTTGAGCCGGGGTCTTGCCTTAACTACCTAAAAAAAAATTCTTGTTTATTTAAAAAATTTAAATATATTCAACTTTGACAGACCACTGCAAGAAAACGAGGCTCTAAATCGACCTAATTTTAAGGATTTTTCCTTTTTATTTAACCAAAAACGTATTTTTTTATTCTAGGCAGTTGATGCATAATTTTATTTAAAATATATAAAATATAAAACATTTACAAGCAACTTCCCCGAACTGTAAAATAAATTTTAACTTAAAAGTTAATTAAAAATTGAATAAATATTCCAGGCAGTTGAGTTTTTCTTCAATCTTAATTATAATACCTCAACTGCCGTTAATAAATTCATTAATATATTCTAGACAGTTAAAGCATAATTTTAATGAAAATGCTTAAAATTATAAAACTCTTCGAGCAACTACCTGAAATTCTAAACTAAATTTTTAACTTGAGCTTTAAATAAGTTAGTTAATGTAATTAAAATGCCGGAACTGTCAGAAATTGTAAACTAACTTTTAATATAAACGTTAATTAAAAATTGATTAATTATTCTAGGTATTCTAAAAAATTGACTTTTAAATAAGAGAGACATTTGTTATTTCAAGGGAGCTATGACGAATTATAAAAAAACATAAACTTGCGTTAATTTTTAATACTAATTTTGCGATACTAAAATGCTTAAAATTATAAAACTCTTCGAGCAACTACCTGAAATTCTAAGCTAAATTTTTAACTTGAGCTTTAAATAAGTTAGTTAATTTAATTAAAATGCCTGAACTGTCTGAAATTGTAAACTAACTTTTAACATAAACGTTAATTAAACATTTATTAATTATTCTAGGCAGTTGATGCATAATTTTATTTAAAATATCTAAAACATTTACAAGCAACTGCCCCGAACTGTAAAATAAATTTGAACTTAAAAGTTAATTAAAAATTAAATAAATATTCCAGGCACTTGAGTTTTTCTTTAATATTAATTATAATGCCTCAACTGCCGTTAATAAATTCATTAATATATTCGAGACAGTTAAAACATAATTTTAATTAAAATGCTTAAATGCAAAAACTTAATTTCATGAGTCCAGGCAATTGAGCCAGGAATTTCCCTCAACTGCCTGGAATGTATTTCAGTTTATTTAAAAATTTAAAAAAACCTTTAACTATGAAAGACGGTTGCGAGAAAACTAGGCTCTAAATCAACCTAATTTTAAGGATTTTTTCTTTTTTTTCAACCATTCAACCAAGACATATTTTTAACATAAATTTAATTATTCCAAGCAGTTGAGCCAAGGTTTTCCCTTAAATGCCTGGAAATTATTTCGATTTATTTAAAAACTAAAAAACCTTCAACTTAAGAAGACGATTGCGAGAAAACTAGGCTTTAAATCGACCTAATTTCAAGGTTTTCCTATCTATCAACTAAAAACATATTTTCAACTTAATGTCAATATTCCAGGCAGTTGAGCCAGGATCTTACCTCAATTGCCTGGAATAAATTTAAGTTTAATTAAAAAATGCAAAATTCTTCAACTTTGGGAGACTATTATTATTCCAGGCAGTTAAGCTAGTCTTGCCTTAAATGCCTGGAATAAATAGCTGTTTATTTAAAAAAAATAAAAAACTTAAAAATGTAAAAAAATGGTGGGCATCATTTGCAGCATGGCGCCAAATTTTCAAATTAAAATTTAAATAGCCAAAAGTGGGGATAGCCGACCAGTACTTTAAAAAATATTTCTTCATAGCATACATAGCTTGTTCTATGTCTGCCAAGGGTTAGTTAGTAACAAACAGAACTTTCTTAGAGTAATTTTAATCCCTAAAAAGACTCTTTAATTCTTTATTCCTTCTTTTAGGTTCTGAAACAAAATACATATCTTAATTGCAATTACAGCTTCGTTTTTCTACCCCGAAAAAAGGAAAAAAATCTCTCGATTTACCCCAAACTAGTCATCCCCCCATTCATTCGTCATATTTCCCCGAGTGATTTCGAAGTTTTTATCCGGTTCCTGTCTGCGCAATTCAACCACCCACTTGAACCGAAAAATTTATAGCGACTTTTCGGGCAATTTCATCCCCCAGCTTTATTATCTTCAAAACGATATAGACCACCGTGCTTTTGACTGACCCCTAATCGTCTTAATTATTTTTAATTGAGACGAAAGTTACTCGTTAGGGTGGTAAATAACTGTACTTTCTCAGGACAGTTTTCGCCCTTATTTCTATTTCTCTCTAAAGCTAATAATAAACTTCTTAAGAGACAGAAAGAGAGAGAGAGAGAGAGAGAATCGTAATTGCGGTCCTCATCGTTGGAACTTATCAAAACTAGTTGTCAAAGGTTGTTAATAAGTTTTGAAAACATCCCGTATATTAGGCACACAAGAGAACAGGTTCCTGGGTAGTTTGAGTCCACTACAGAGCCACAATCTATTACTTGAAGTGTCCTTTAGGCCTGGGCTTTATCTTAGTACAGGGGGGCGGTACCACGTATAAAAAGTTTCTTTTTTTTTGGGAATAAGACGTTGGAATTAAATGAGTTTTGAAAATGTATTAATTTTTTACGCAATTGTTTATGATTCTTTATGGTGAGATGGATGAGGTTTTGAATAAAAAAATATTTATTTTTCTTTTTATCTTTATCGGGGTTTTATTGCGTCTATAGGAACTTGAAGTGATTTTAAATTAATTTGATTGAATTGCTGCAGACCGAAGAAGGAGGCTAAGGCATTTGGTCCATGGATATAAAAATGTGGACACTGATTTTTAATAAATTACGTAAGTTATTTGCTATTTATCGAGATTGCCAGGTAACTTTGAATTCCAATTTCTCTGGAAATGCTCTGTAAAGTTTCCTGATTAGCTCCAGTCAGACTAGGAATTTGAGGTATATGACAACCTTTTACCCCTCTATGGAAATTCTAATCAAATTATTGGTTTTTATTAAGCTATAACAGAAGACCCAGGAGTACTCAGATTTATTTAAAAAAAACGACTTTTTAAGTAATTTTTATTAGACTACATAAGGCACTTGTTATTTATGGCCATTTCCAGCTAGCTTTGTATTCAAATTTCTATGGAAATGCTTTTTAGAGTTCTCTGATTGGCTTGTTATAACTGAGCTTAATCGATGATCGCTAGGTCCTTTAAAAAATACTGTTCTAACGATCTTTAATAAATAACATAAGACACTTTTTATCGTCATTTCCATATAATTTTGTATTCCAATTTCTCTGGAAAGGCTGTTTAGAGTTCTCTGATTAGCTTTAGTCAGACTAGAAATTTCAGGTATATAACAAACCTCTCTTACTCCATGGAAATTCTCATTAAAAAACTGGTTTTCACTGAACTATAACAGAAAACTCTGGTGTATAAATTATAATTCTCAGATCCATCAAAAAACAACTTTTCAAGTGATTTTTATTAGACTATATAAGGCGCTTGTTATCTATGGCCATTTCCATGTAACTTTGTATTCAAATTTCTATGGAGATGCTATGGAGAGTTCTCTGATTGGCCCCAGTTAGACTAGGAATTTGAGATACGGGACAGTTCTTTTTAACTCCTTAGAAGTTCTGGGTTAATTAGTTTTCACTTATTATTTATCGTTATTTCCATATAAGTTTGTTATCCAATTTCTCTGGAAATGCTTTTTAGAGTATCCTAATTAGTTCTATGAAGACTAGGAATTTAAGGTTCATGACAATCTTTTCGTATTCCCTAAGAATTCCAGTTTAATTACTAGTTTTCACGGAGTTATAACTGAAGACCTTGAAGCCTAATCTATGATCGTCAGGTTGATTAAAAAGTCACTTTTCAAGCGACCTTTAGTGAATTCACGAAGACACTTATTATTTATCGTGATTTCCATATAATTTTGTATTCCAATTTCTCTGGAAAGGCTCTGGAAATTAGCTTTAGTCAGACTAAAAATTTGAGGTACAGAATAAACTTCTCCTTCTCCTTTTAAATTCTCATTGAATCACTAGTTTTCATTGAGCTATGACACAAGATCCTAAGACCTTGAGACGTTATGATGACTGGCTTTATCGAAGATCTTTTGATCTTTTAAACATGTAGATCATAAACTTGGAAACTTACTGGTGGAGGCCATTTTAACAAGACTCTCCTGGAAGATTTGCGTGGTTTACCATGATGACTTTATTGTAATAAGAGATTCGTTTAGAGTATCACATGAAAAATCTAAAATAAGTGTTACTGAGGGGCTAGTAGGTTCTGGATTTTCTGGATTATTAAGGTGAGATCGAAGAGTCATGTGTTTCAAACGGCTGAGCGGTATCTAGAACACGTCTTTTCCAGTCAAGGAGTTGCGGTTAACAAGACTCAAGAAGAATATTAATGAATGAATGGCCAGTTCTTCTTCTTCTTTTTTTCTTCTTCTTCTTCTTCTTGTTCTTCTTCTTCTTCTTCTTGGGATTATGCTCTTACCATTGAAGCTATGTGTAGAAACTTGTCAACATCGTAAGACCATTGAACAGGCATTGACAGACAGAAAGAGAATAAAAATTTCAATGATCTCAAATTATCAGGAAAATTTGAAAAAAATAATATTTCACTTTGCTTTAATTATAATCGTTTTATTTCGAGTGTGTTTTTGCGAGAAAGAATTGTTTAAAGAGAGAAAAAGATTAATAAATTGAAGTTGAATTCGAACAACACTACTACTGCTATTACTTCTTTTACTACTACTACTGTAGTGTCCCAATGATAATTTTCTAAAGGTCGAAATAAACGTCGATATATTGTTAGAGAAGCTATCAAACAATTTTCTCCCCTTACTGATCCTTTTATTATTAAATATTAACTATGAAGATTTGTTGAAAAAATTATTTAAGTTTGTATAGGCATTTAAAGCCATTTTATCTATATTTCACTTAACTAATTTGGCGTTTTATATTTTTTAAACGCTAAAGTAGAACCTAAACTGCCGAGAAGTTAGGAAACATTTTTCTTGTAATTCAGTTTCTATGGTTCATCAGGCCTACTATAAAATAGGCCGAAAAATATAGGCCTATCGTTGCAGCAATTTATCTAATTAGTTAAAATACATAATGTATTTAAACCATCAAATTTCAATTTTCTGAAAATGTGAAAATAATTCTTACAATAAACGTGATATTATCACATTTTTTTAATGATTTATTACTTTGTTGAACACTTAAATATAGGGCCTTATCTATATATATCT
Source organism: Anthonomus grandis grandis (assembly GCF_022605725.1). NCBI lineage: Eukaryota > Metazoa > Arthropoda > Insecta > Coleoptera > Curculionidae > Anthonomus > Anthonomus grandis. Next base: position 5,046,353 of record NC_065548.1, read on the forward strand.
ATATAGAGCCTTATAGTTGAAAAAATTAAAAAATATATAGGGGTTCCTAGAAAAGCTCCTGGTCTTAAAAAGCTCATTTTCATGAAAACCAATAAACGTAGATGACTAAAACAAATTGTAAATAATTAGGAAAATATTGGGCTACAAATTTTATTAAAGATGAAATTTGATTCCAATGACAGTTTTCCAGTTATAAGAGATTTTCTGCTGACTTGCCTAGTTAAAAAGTGAATAAAATATGTAGGGGTTTCTAGAGAAGCTGCTGGTCCTAGAAACCTTATTTTGATAAAATACATTAAAACCCATACAGACAATGCAAAATTACTTTCTTAAAATCATTTTTAGAAAAGATAAAGTGTTTCCAAAATACCTACTTTACAGTGAAAGAAATGTTCTTTTATATACGAAAACCCTGAAATAGGTGTACATGTTAGTCATTCTTAATCTACCAGGTTTAATGTTACGAATTAAGGAAAGTTACGAATATTTAAGTCTTGTTATGAGTTTGAGCAAATAGTGCACACTAATAATATCTAATTTTAATATTTATCCAGTTACTTTTTATTGTTAAACTCTTAGTATTATGGTTATTATGCCCCATACATAAATTTGGTTTTCCAGGTACCTAATATAATTACAATAGTAAACATAAAAATTTTTATCTAATATCAACATGTATATAACAATTTAATTTTAGTAATATATGACTATGAGTATATATAGAGGAATGAAATAAATTGTAGATAATTATGAAAATATTTAGCTGCCAATTTTATTAAAGATTAAATTCTTTTCTAAGGAGAGTTTTTCAATAATAGAAGATTTTTGCTGCCTAGTCTAGTTGAAAAGTAAATAAAATATGTAGGGGTTCCTAGAGAAGCTTTTGGCCGTAATGAGTTCATTTTCATAAAAACCAATAAACGTAGATCAGTGAAACAAATTGTAAATGATTGGAAAAATATTAGGCTGCAAATTTTATAATAGATGAAATTTTTTCCAAAGAGAGTTTTTCAGTTATATACGATTTGCTGCTACCTGGTCTAGTTGAAAATAAATAAAATTTGTTTAAAGTTATTGTTAAATTAAAAAAGTTTAAAAGGGTTTCCTAAAGAAGCTCCTGATCCTAAAAAACTCGTTTTCATAAAAGCCAATTAATTAAGATGAGTAAAACAAACTGTAAATGATTAGGAAAATAAATTTTAAAAGGTGTATTAAATATATAGGGGTTTGTAGAAAATCTTCTGGTCATAAAAAGCATATTTTCATAAAAACTAGTAATCCTAGATAATTAAAACAAAGTGTAGATCATTAGGAAAATGTTGAGGTTCCAATTTTATTAAGAATTGTTTTATTTCCAAAAAGAGTTTTCCAGTAAGAGTTTCTACTGCCTTATGTTGTTAAACTTAAATAAAATAGGTAGGGGTTCATAGAGAAGTTATTGGTTCTAGAAAGTTAAATTTCATAAAAACTGATAAATATAGAGGAATGAAAGCAATTTTAGATAATTAAAAAATGATTTAGCTACACATTTTATTAAAGATTAAAATTTTTTCCAAGGAGAGTTTTCCAATTATAGGAGATTGTCTGCTGACGGCTATCTAGTTTGAATCAAATATGTAGGGGTTCCTAGAGAAGCTTTTGGCCGTAATAGGTTCATTTTCATAAAAACCAATAAACTTAGATCAGTAAAACAAATTGTAAATGATTGAAAAAATATTGGGATGCAAATTTTATAATAGATGACATTTTTTTCCAATAAGAATTTTTCAGTTATATACGATTTGCTGCTACCTTGTCTAGTTGAAACTAAATAAAATTTGTAGGGTTTTCTAGAGAAGCTCGTGATCCTAAAAAACTCGTTTTCATAAAAGCCCAATAATTAAGATGAGTAAAACAAACTGCAAATGATTAGGAAAATAACTTTAAAAAAGTGTATTAAATATATAGGGGTTCGTAGAAAATCTCGTGGTCCTAAAAAGCACATTTGCATAAAAACTAGTTATCCTAGATAATTAAAACAAAGTGTAAATGTTTAAGAGAACGTTGAGCTTTCAATCTTATTAAAATTTTTTTTTTCCAAGAAGAGTTTTCCAGTAATAGTTTCTACTGCCTTATGTAGTTAAACTTAAATGAAATAGGTAGCGGTTCATAAAGAAGTTATTGGTTCTAGAAAGTTTAAGTTCATAAAAACTGATAAATATAGAGGAATGAAAGCAATTGTAGATCATTAAGAAATGATTTAGCTACACATTTTATTAAAGATTAAATCTTTTTCCAAGGAGAGTTTTCCAATTATAGGAGATTGTCTGCTGACGGCTATCTAGTTTGAATCAAATATGTAGGGGTTCCTAGAGAAGCTTTTGGCCGTAATAGGTTCATATTCATAAAAACCAATAAACGTAGATCAGCGAAACAAATTTTAAATGATTGGAAAAATATTGGGCTGCAAATTTTATAATAGATGACATTTTTTCCAATAAGAGTTTTTTAGTTATATACGATTTGCTGCTACCTGGTCTAGTTAAAAATAAATAAACTTTGTAGGGTTTTCTAGAGAGGCTCGTGATCCTAAAAAACTCGTTTTCATAAAAGCCAAATAATTAAGATGAGTAAAACAAACTGCAAATGATTAGAAAAATAAATTTTAAAAAGTGTATTAAATATATAGGGGTTCGTAGAAAATCTCGTGGTCCTAAAAAGCACGTTTGCATAAAAACTAGTTATCCTAGATAATTAAAACAAAGTGTAAATGTTTAAGAGAATGTTGAGCTTTCAATATAATTAAGATTTTTTTTTCCAAGAAGAGTTTTCCACTTATAAAATAGTTTCTGCTGCCTTATCTAGTTAAAATTAAAAAAATAGGTAGGGGTTCATAGAGAAGCTGCTGGTCCTGCAAAACTCAATTAATTAATCTTATTAAAGATGATTTTTTTTAAAGAGAGTATTTTTCCGCTGCTTTGTTTAGTTGAAAATGTTAAAATATTCCTACCTGGAGGTTCCTAGAGAAACTCCAGGTCTTAAAAAGCTAAGTTTTATGAAAATTAATTAACTTACATAAGTAAAACAAGCTGTAGATTAAGAAAATATTCAATTACAAATTTTATTGAAGATCATTTTTTATTCCATAAAGAGTTTTCGAACCATTAAAGATTTTCTGCTGCCTTGCTTAGTAGAAAAGTAAATAAAATATGTAGGGGTTTCTAGTCTTAAATATATCGTTTTCTTGAATAAAATTATTGGGTATTAAGCTTGTATTTTTATTATTATATCTAAATTAAATTCTTTCTTTCGACCTGTAACGGCTTGCATCATTTTGAAACTAAATTTTTCTATATCAAGGAACGCACTACACCATTCGTGCATAATATATAGTATAGAAATGCAGTTATACTTCAAATTGGGTTGTTTTTTAAAATCGTGCTGACCAATCATCAAGAGCAATTTATTATCTTACTTATTAAAAAAATACACTAATAATGCTTCTTAAATTATGGAATTTTCAAAAAAAAAAATATTTTTTTATATTAAAGACAAAATGGTTAAGTGTTACCGCCCATGGCGCTCAAAGACACTTAACCGCTTAAGAAACAACACGAGAAAAATAATAAAAGAGCGCCAAGGTGCTGGCTGCTGCTGCGTCGAGGCGAATGGTAGGAGCAGCAGGAGCGGGAGAAGAGAGAAAAAACTCGAAATGGGTTGAAAATATTCAAATTAATTTGTTGTAAATCGACATGCGGAGTGGTTGGTCGGTGGGGACCACCCATAGTACCCATCGGCACAAGCGCCTACTTGTTGTCGAAAACGGCTCGAAATTATATAGTAATAACTGCTGGCGGTTTTCAGCGCCTCCGTAACAATTGCTTACGAGATTTATGTTTACCGTATTAAGTTAGTTATTATAGAAAAAAGAAATCCTTGTTTGGATTTTTAATCAAACAACCCAAGCAACACACGAGATAAACGTTCATTTTTGGTTTAAACTAGATGTACATTTTCGGTTAAACCTCAACTATAAATATCGGACAAAATGTCCGCGTGATATACGTTGAGGAATTTAGTATTATTCACATTTAACAAGAAGATTTATTACATGTTAATAAATAATATGTAAATTTTTTTTTAAACTTGTTGATTTATTTTACAGGAACTTAATTTCCACTTACAACTGCTGCAATGTTCATAGCGATATGCCTTGCTTTGGAGAAATAAAATAGGGTTTTTTTTTCACGGTCTATTTGAAGACCTTAAGGTTATTTGAGATAGAAAAACTATAGATTTTTTTATCGCCTATAATTTTCTGCAAAAAAATAAAATTTCATTAACTCTACCCTTATCCCCCCACCCACCCCACAGAACTTACCAGTATGAAATTATCTGCAAAAATCTGTGTTTTTCCAAAATAATATGCATGAATAACAGCTGGTTTCGTCGTTAATATCTAATCCAATAACACAGTTTGTTTATTTAAATTTGTTTTAATTATATATATGTATATTAATAAAAATAACATATTTTAAATGTAACTAAGAATATTCGAAAGCTATTACGAACATTTTATATCTTAAGGCAAATTTTATGCAAAAAATTATTAATATCCGTATATAAATCTTTGATGGAGTCAGTTATCAGATATAGTATTGTTGTATGGGAAGGTCTGCATGAAAACTCTTCAAATTTTTTAAAGGTAGTGCAGAACTATATTTTAAAAGTTGTGTTTGAAAAAAATAAGCTCTACTCAACAAATCTGTTATACTCCAGCGACATTTTTGATGTTCGATTAATCTATGGTATTAGAGGTATGCTGCTTTATTAAAAAAAATTACGAAAAAAATAACTATGTAATGCATTGTTATAATACCAGAAATTGCGTAAACAAATACTTTACTCAAAAAATTAACGCAAATTTGAACAAGAGATCGTTAAACTATCTTATAGTTTAGTTAATTTAATTCCAAATAACATCAAGAGTGTTTATAGGTTCAAAACATTTAAAAAATTATATAACAACTTTATTTTCGAAAATAGAACAAAACTTAAAGAACTCCTTATCTAGGTTAGATTTTTGTGACAGTGAATTAATATTTTTGTTTATTGTGGATCTTTATTTTTCTAATGGTTAGGGTATACTTTAATTTTTTTTTCCGTAAAAACAGTTAGGAGCACATGCAGATCTTCGGTTATCTAGGTGCATAATTTTGTATGTCTATGTTATGCATTAAATTTATGTATGTGGATATATGAAGTAAAATAAAATAAAATAAATAAATTATTTAATACAAAAACAGTGCTATTAGATTGGATATTATGGACGGAAAACGGTGATTTTTCAAAAGAATTTCTTACTGAGAAAATGTTTGGGGTGGGTGGGGGGGTAAGGGTTTTGTTGATAAAAAACAATGTTTTTGCAAAAAATATTTATTTAATATCTAATTTAATAACATGGTTTATTTAAATTTAATATATGTTTATGTATAATTATCTACTGTAAAAGCAGCATTATTAGATTGGATAATTTGGACGAAAAACAGTGATTTTTCAAAAATATTTAATCAAATATTTGAGGTGTAATAATTGAGTTTACATAGCGATGCACCTTGCTTTCGAAAAATAAAATAAGGTTTTTTTATGTTTTACTCGAAAACCTTAAGGTTATGTGAGAAAAGTATAGATATAAAAAATATAGATTTTTTTTATTATCTATAATTATTTTTAAAAGAATTTTTTTCTCCGGCAATTATTTTCTGCAAAAAAGCCGTTTTTCATTATCCATAACCTTAGCCCCCCACCCACCCCCCACAACTTACCAGTATGAAATTGGCTGCAAAAATCAGTGTTTTCCAAAATAATAGGCATGATTAACAGTTGGTTTCGTCGATAATATTTAATCCAATAACATAGTTTGTTTATTTAAATTTGTTTTAATTATATGTATATATATTAATAAATATTTAATACAAAAACAGTGCTATTAAATTAAATATTATGAACGGAAAACGGTGATTTTTCAAAAGAATTTCTTACTGAAAAAATGTTTGGGGTGGGTGGGGGGGTAAGGTTTCTGTTGTCGGAAAACAATGTTTCTGTAGAAAATATTTATTCAATATCTAATTTAATAACACTGTTTACTTAAATTTAATATATTTGTATATATAATTATTTATTATAAAAGCAGCATGATTAAATTGAATAATTTAGACGAAAAACAGTGATTTATTAGAAAAATTTCAACAAATATTTAAGGTTTAATCATCGAGTTATTATTCGAAAACCTTAAGGTTATATAAGAAAAGTATAGATACAAAAACTATTGATATTTTTATTACCTATATATATTATAAAAACCATTTCTTTCTCCGGCAATTATTTTCTGCAAAAAAGCCGTTTTTCATTACACTTACCCTTAGCCCCCCACCCACCCCACAGAACATACCAGTAAGAAATTGTCTGCAAAAATCTGAGTTTCCAAAATAATACGCATGAATAACAGCTGATTCGTTGTTATTATCCAATCTAATAACATAATTTGCTTATTTAAATTTGATATAATTATATATATGTATATTAATAAATATTTAATACAAAAAGAGTACTATTAGATTGGATATTATGGACGAAAAACGATGATTTTCCTAAAAAAATTCGTACTGGGTAAATGTTTGGGGTGGGTGGGGGGGTTAAGGGTTGCATTGATGAAAAAATATAATATAATATCGTTTATCTAGCATAATAGCTACATACAAAAAACTGGTATCAAAAAAGTATATAAAATATACAAACTACAAAATACAAACTACAAAGTACAAAAACCTTGAAAAGCACGAAAAACTAAACATTAAAAGTGATAAAATCTAACCTAGATTAAAATGATAAAGATAGGAAAGCTTAAAATTGTAAATACAATTCCAAGATTAAAATTAATTGCTAATATAAAATATGAAAAAAGATAAAATTGTGAGCTTAAAATGAAAGTTAAAATTTTACATATATAATGTCTACAAAATATTATAACACTGACAAAGACAAGAACAAAATAAATTTCACAATATTTATTCAAAATAAATCCTCTCAGATGCCGCTTGAACTGGTTCAAATTAGCACAACTTTTGACGTCATTAGGTATCTTATTAAACTCAATTAAGCCCTTGAATAAAACATCGACATCTATCTACCAGAATAGAATCTGTACGATTTTTTGTATTTTATTCATGTACATTTGCGAATACTCTTAATTTTTGACAAATATATTCGGGTAGTAGACGTGTCTTTATTTTAAAAATAAACAAGTACACATTAAACATAATTCTTTGTTTTACAGATAACATATTTAGGACATTTAGCATAGACTCAACAGGAGCATAACGTTCACATTTCAATACTAATCTCATAGTTCTGTTTTGTGTAATTTCTAGTTGGTCCACTTTATACTGAGCAGTACTGTACAATGTTTTTGCAGAAAATATTTATTCAATATCTAATTTAATAACACTGTTTATTTAAATTTCATATATTTGTATATATAATTATTTAGCGTTATTAAGTTGTATATATTAGACCAAAAACACTAATTTTTTAAAAGAATTTCATCAATTATTTGAGGTGTATTAATCGAGTTTAAAAACTAGGTATGTAAGTCCCCTGTAAATTTTTTTAAATGCCGAAATTTGTTTCCTTATGTAAATAGAGTCGTATATAATATAGGTATAATCTGCAATTTAACAAATATACCTTGACCATATACGGTTGATGAATAAAGCAATCGTTTTAATTTAAAAATCGTATTTTTGAACCGAGATAATGAAATGTTGTCTGGAACCAAAAAAAACAACTGACTTAATTATCTTAAAAAAAATGAATTTTCACTTATATTAACGATGAAAAATGGTATAAATACTGCAATTTTCAAAGCCATAACCCTTGCTTTCGAGAAATAAAATAGGGTTTTTTCACGTTTTACTCGAAAACCTTAAGGTTATGTGAGAAAAGTATAGATACAAAAACTATAGATTTTTTTATTATCTATAATTATTATAAAAAGCATTTTTTTCTCCGGAAATTATTTTCTACAAAAAAAGCCGTTTTTCATTGCCCTTACCCTTAGCCCCCCACCCATCCCACACAACTTACCAGTGAGAAATTGTCTCCAAAAATCTGTGTTTTTCAAAATAATAGGCATGAATAACAGCTGGTTTCGTCGGTAATATTTAATCTAATAACACAGTTTGTATATTTGAATTTGATATAATTAGATATATGTATATTAATAAATATTTAATACAAAAACAGTGCTATTAGATTGGATAATATGGGCGAAAAACGGTGATTTTTCAAAAGAATTTCTTACTAGGAAAATGTTTGGGGTGGGTGGGGGGGGGGTAAGGGTTGATGAAAAACAATGTTTTTGCAAAACATATTTATTCAATATCTAAAATAAAAACACTGTTTACTTAAATTTAATATATTTGTATATATAATTACTTATTATAAAAGCAGCGTTATTAAATTGAATAATTTCGACGAAAAACAGTGATTTTTTAGAAGAATTTCATCAAATATTTAAGGTGTAATAATCGAGTTTACGTAGCGATGCGCCTTGCTTTCGATAAATAAAATAGGGTTTTTTTCACGTTTTATTCGAAAACCTTAAGGTTATTTGAGCAAAGTATAGATACAAAAACTATAGATAATTTTATTAACTATATATATTATAAAAGGTATTTTTTTCTCCGGTAATTATTTTCTGCAAAAAAGCCGTTTTTCATTACACTTACCCTTAGCCCCCCACCCACCCCACAGAACTTATCAGTAAGAAATTGTCTCCAAAAATCATTGATTTCCAATATAATACGCATGAATAACAGCTGGTTTCGTCGTTAATATTTAATCTAATAACACAGCTTGTATATTTAAATTTGATATAATTATATATATGTATATTTAAAAATATTTAACACAAAAACAGCCCTATTAGATTCGATAATATGGACGAAAAACAGTGATTTTTCAGATGAATTTCAGCAAATACTTGAGGTATGCGTATCGAATCGAAAAAATTCCTTTGACGCTATACCAAAGTAGCTAGTAACAATTAAATACAGAAAAATATATCTAATACATTTACAATTCATACATTTACATTCAATTACAATTTGTAAATAAGAAAAATGAAAAATAAATCTTCTAGCTCAATATGCATGTTACTAATTATCTAATAAATGGAATTCGAAATATAAGTTATATCGGGTGATAGCGCATTAATGATATCGGAAATATTATGAGAGAATGATTTTTTTAAATAATAAGAGAAATATAAAAAAGTTAATTTTACTTACGCTAAAACAACCTTATAATTTAATTTAAAAACACAGCAAAGCAAAAATCTATAACTCTTTGGCTATAGAGTGCCAAACAGCTACTACTGCTTCAAACAACTCGTCTCCATTTTAAAATTTTTCGGGATGCTTACTACGAAGGTTTTTATCAAATAAATCTTCTATCAGGAATTAAGGTCAGGACTCTATGCTGGCCATTTAAGAACAGTAAAGTTGATTTTATACGTATGCTTTGTATCATTGTCGTGTTGAAAATGGCGTGGAATATTTCTAGATTATTATACGGGTCCATAATTTCGTCAATATTGACATCATCAGAGAAGCGATCCCAAACTTGTACATTTCCACCTCCACGAATAACGGAGCCCAAAGTATAATTTGGGTCAAACCTTTTATTAGTGAATAAATAGTCATATTTGCAGTGGACTCATAGGCTAAGGTAAACTAAAAAATTCAAAGTCTTCCTCCACTTTTTACGCAGCAGTGTCCATTATCGGGGCCTGAATATACCAAGGCTTGAACTTATGTTAATAAAACGCTCTTATATATTTATTTTTTATATTTTATTGTTGCCAAAGATGAAAATTGTCTTTTTAAAAGTAATAACTCGAAGCGTATTTACAGGCTATGATTCATTTTAAATTAACCAAATATTATTTATTGCACCTAATAAGCCAATATATACTAAGGACTTCTTTCTAAGAGATTCTCTACTTTTACTCCTTATAAAATAAAGATAATTTTTTTGTGGCAGGAATTTTAACATACCAAAGATGTTTTTGCATTCCTTTGAACTTACATAAAAAATGTGAGGATTCATTTAGGGGCAATAGTCAATCAGTCTGACTTTTTATTTAATAAATAAGATATATGTTTCTCCACTTTGCTTTGCTACTGTACATAACCAGTAAAAAAAATATTTTGCTTATTAACTTATATTTATATATACAGTGATCATTAAGCTATAGAATGGATTAAAATTCTTCAAGTGTATACATTATGAAAGCAGTAAATTATAACGTAAATTCTGATGATACTGAATGGCAAAAATCTCTATGCGGTTCAAATACCGTTTTTTGGCGCTTATTAAAATTAAAACTTCACTGCATCCACTCTGTTTAATTGACAATAAACTGAAACTAATATGTCGCTTTCTATTAACGTGGTCAGCTTTTAAGAAAAGGGATTCGGTTACGTTTGTTTTGTTTTCCACCAACATGTCGATATCGATACTTTAACGCGTGGGACTTGTGAACAAAAAAAAAACTCTTTGTTTGTCTATACGTTCTTGACCATTTATTTACATAATTTTTTATGCGGCTGCGATCATCATATAACAATTTATTATACCATAATGACGCGCGCGATTTAAATACGGAGGCGTAATAATAATAATAATGTTAATACTATTATTATTTTCATGAATTTCTTGAATCGTAATAAAAGTTTTATTGCACCAGGGGCAAACAGTGACGAAGAAAAATTCCATCGAACGTATTTGTCAGGAAGTTGATTTTTAAGTGTCTTCGTCCTACTTTTGTTCGATGGTCTTCCTTAAACGTCAGTTGATGAATGAAAATTCTCTCTTGATTTCATGACCGACCGGATGCGAGTTTTTCTTAAGTGGACTTACGTGCGATTGATGATTTTATTTACTTATTACTTAAATTCATTGTTCAAGTGCTTGTACTGAATAATTATGGAATAATTTACATTCATACGTTGTTTTTACAATTAATTTAATAAGTCATGAAATCTGTCTTCTTCCAACCAAACCTTGTTGAATAAATAATAATTCAAAAAACATTCTAATCACACCAATAAATCAAATGTGAGCATTGAAAAACAATCATTGAAGTCATTGCTATAATAAATGTTATGTGGCATATTATAGGAAAAAAACATTTTTTTCACTGGTTATACTGGCTAATGGAGGTTTAAGATCACTGCATAGATGAATATTATATAGCAAATTATTATAACAGCTAATAAAAGTGAAAAAATGGTTATCTAAGTCAAGGAAGTCGATAAGGGACGATTTCTCTGGTTATATATCGATGAATCTATAAGAGGACTACTTAGGTTTGTCATTAATTAATTTAATAATATTTTGTTTCTTTTGGATATTTATTTTTTTTTTACCTTAATTTATATTTCTTTTCACTGACAGCAATTTGACATTAGGACGAAGTTTGACAGCTTTGACAATCAGATTTTGTGTTTACACGTAAAAAGCTATTGTTTACACTGTTAAATATTAATTTAGTTGATTGTTAAAAGAATAATATAAAAAAAAATTATTGATTATATCGATTTATAAGAGATTTTATTTTGGTTATAAAGCGATACACTTCTAAAGGTAAGGTGCCAAAATAAATAACTTACTTTTAATGGTTATACCGATCGATAGAAGCTTTTCTCAATGTTTTTAAAAAAAGTTAAAAAAAATTAAATACTAAAGTAAGAAGAACAATATGAAAATTAGACAAGAAAATTCAGAAAGTATAACAGGTAAGAGAGAGACTCATAATAAAAGGTTAAAAAAATTATCGTAAAACGACGCTTCTGGTATGGTTGTATCTGCTGTTTATGTAAGAATTATTTCCTAAAATTTTTTATATTAGTTTATAGTTATTTTAGTTCAATTAAAGAAAAATTATTTTTTTTATTTTGCAATTTCTAAAAAAAGTATGAACTTTATTTTTGGGGTTTAAGTCCAATGCACTAATATGCCATTTTAAAAATTAATAATTATTGATGGTAATTGATGGTATTTATTGGTGGGTTAATTTGTAGTCAATCATGGGTTAATTTCAAAAAGCCAAAATATAAAATACTAGTTAAAGAGATGAATCCTCTAATTAAGGTACTTATGTTTCATATACAGTGGGCATTTGGGTACCCACGTTGGCAATTTCTCTTTCTCCAAGGCAGCAGCGCTATTCTGTGATCTGCACAATGCTTTTGATTGTGTGGATCATAAACTACTGCTTGACTATTAGGACGTTAAAGGCGTGGCTTAAATATTAACAAATTTTCCTGTGTGTCTTTCCTGTTTTACCAAAATGATAACCTCTGCATTCTCGGTACAGGGTGTCCCAAATTCGAGGGTGACCATTGGGATCTCGGAAACCGTAAGAGTTACGAGGTCGATTAAATGGAGAGAAAGTTGCGCAATTTGGAGCTTAATAAAATGACGTTTAAAAAATTTTAAAATTCTGGATACTTCCGGAGATATCCAAAAAAACCCGAAATTTGTCAAAATCATTTTTACCTTCTACCGACTTTATTTAGTTTATTTAAAGAGGCATCGGAAAACTAAAAAGCGTTTTTTATTGCCACTTTTTATGTGCTACAACATGACGCAAAAAAAAAATTAATCCGACGTTTCGTTTTTTTTTTTCAATCATCATCAACTTAATTTTTTCTTATGGGCACCATATTGGATTTTCTCATTTTTAAAAAGTATTTTTAATTGCCTGTAAAATGAGGTATCGCACTTGCATGTCCGATTACTTCTTCTAGTACTTCCCATAAGAACTCCATGAGCGCAAGGGAGATATATAACTACTAACCTAATATTTTGATTTTTTTAAATTTATATAATAGACCATGACAAAATGACATTAGCCGGTTAAACGTAATAATAAACTTAAAAGAGTTTTATGAGTCAAAATGTGCATAATTTAATGTGATATGAGGTACAATCTTATATCTATTATTATGTATTATTATTATTATTATAATTATTATTTATATCTATTATTATTACAGTTAAACATTTATGTTTAATTAATTAAATTCTTTTAAATATCTGAGATCGAGTTGGTATAATCGATATTACTACTTACTCATTAAATAGGGTTTTATAAGGAAAAATGTGCATAATTTAATGTGATATGAGGCACGTCTTTCTCTCTTGCACTCAGGGAGTTCTTATGGGAAGTACTCGAAGGAGTAATCGGACATGCAAGTGCGATACCTCATTTTAAAGGCAAATAAAAATACTCTTTAAAAATGAGAAAATCCAATATGGCGTCCATAAGAAAAAATAAAGTTGATGATGATCGAAAAAAAACGAAACGTCAGATTAATATTTTTTTTACGTTATGTTGTAGGACATAAAAAGTAGCAATAAAAACCTCATTTTAGTTGTCCGATATCTCTTTAAATAAAGTCGGTAGAAGGTACGAACGATTTTAACAAATTTCGTTTTTTTTTTGGATATCTCCGGAAGAATTTTAAATTTTTTAAACGTCTTTTAATTAAGCTCCAAGTTGCGCAACTTTGCCTCCATTTAACCGACCCCGTAACTCTTACGGTTTCCGAGATCCCAGTGGTCACCCTCGAATTTGGGACACCCTGTACATGCAGTTGATGAAGAAATTCTTCTGAAATATTTAGGATCTTCCTGGACTTAGATTTCCTGTTTTATCTGCAGTGTAGAAGTGACGGAAATATTGTACTAATTCCGGGCAATTGATAGGGTCGAGACATTTCTCTTAAGCCTAGAAAGTCTTAAATAAAACATATCAATAAAAGAATGAGAAAGAACTACTCCTTTTAGTGCACCTATTGGAAATAGGAAAATGAACCCAGTATAAAGTTGATAGATTTTAATAAATTTGTGCCCCATACAAAGTCCTGGAGGAATACCTGTTACAAGTTGCTGATGTCAGGTATGTTTGTGTATCAAGATCTATACAATAATAAATATATGGTGGACTCTATGGATGGACGATAAATACAAGAAGCCCAATAGCAGATTCTGCATAATTTATTTCTGTACAACAAATGCTTCTTTTTTGCCTTTTTTCTTGATTTAGAAGAAGAAGAGCCTTTTTACTGCAATATTTGCAAACTTTTTTAAAAATATTTTAAATCCTATTTCTTACATGACTAGCTTGGACACACATACTAAAAGCGTCCTTTTACGACCATTTTTTTATCGTTTTAATTATTGCCTCTCTATAATTTGTTAATCTTTCTGATTTTTTTTCTTTAATTTTTATATTGTTTCCTTACGTCACCATTTTATTTTTTTTATTTCTTTTAGGAAGCTTAGAAAATTAACTGCATTTTAATCTAATACAGCTTTACGTTCGAGAGTGTTGCTAACTGAAACCGAGCATTTAGTGGAGGACGTCAAAACGCTCGTCAGATTTTACGTGGCATGAAAGAAAATAGTGTTTATTTCTTGGTCAACATCTTCTTTTCACCTCAGGATTAAAAAATATTCTAAAAACTAATTCTGGCATGACTGGCACACGCAAAAGTGCCAAAAGCGTCGCTGTACGATCATTTTTTTAACATTTTATTATGGATTTCTTCCCTAACTATAATACTATCTAAATTTTCTTGTTTAATTTTTGTATTGTTTCCTTACTTTATCATTTAATTTTTCTTAATTCTTTACGTTGCATAAGAAAATATAGTAATAAGAAGTATAATGCCTTGAAAGAATGAAACTTTATTGGGACGTAATACCAACGTTGGCTTGAAAAGACTGATTACCATGCAGCTAAGGTGGTTTCTTCTAAAGCCTATCATAACTTTTTTTTACTATAAGCCAATAATTGCATCTACATTTTACCAATGGCTGTATGATAATTGATTGTGAAAAATATCCTCGGAATAACATTGCTTCCCAACAATTTTTTGACCGGAATTTTTTTAACAAATTCTACATGTTGTACAAGAAGTAGAAATCATAAAACACCCCGCGACCATTCAATCCCGAGAAGCGTAATAATTACGACCGACAATTAACCGACGCACTCGCCAATATTGTTGTTTTAATACCTTTTACGAAGGACCGGAGCCGGCTTAAGAGCCTCCTCAGTGATTTTGCAATTAAGGAAGCTTTTATGATTTTCGTAAATTCACAATAGGACTCAATAAAATAAACAATGCGTAATAAATTACGCGGCTCTGTTGCACTTCGGCGATGGTTTTTTTTGCCGTACAGGGTGTCCCAAAGAACGGAGAATTAAATTTAAATGAAGAAGAAGAAAGAAATTTTAAGACCTTGTAGATTGAGATTTAAAAAAGGCCTTTTTTAATAGCTGGATTAAGTCAGTAGAAGATGCCTTTAATTAATCACATTTGTTCGATACAACCGGTAAAAAAATTGAGCTTTGACTTATCGATTTAATTTATTCACGAGTGCAAACATTCAGCGTTCTATAACTACAAAAAATCATTTATCGTATTCATAGACTGGTATACTAGACATATTTCGCATATTTTCTTTTATATTAAAGACTTGTTAATCTACACAATAATTTTAGACCTCTATCGACAGGGCTTTTTAAAAAAAATAGAAAAATAAAATGATAAAGTAACGAAACAATGTAAAAATTAAACAAGAAAATTTAGGAAGATTAACGGGTTACAAAGAAACGATTAATAAAACGCTGAGAACATAGTCGTAAGGGGACGCTTTTGGTACATTTGTCCAAACTGTTCACGTAAGAACTAGAGTTGTGGTGATATAAATAATACTTGATCTTTTTAACTTAAAACAAGTTGTCTCTGATTCCACATGAATTAATAGAATTATGTTTAATTGATATTATATGTGTTAATATGTAAGTAAATTAGGTGCTTCTGATATGCTCAATTTGTGTACTCAGTAACTAATATTCATTTTTCTAAAAAAGATAATAAAGCCCTAATCGATACTAATCTATGACAATTTAAAAAAAAACTTGATAAGAGGCTTTTTCAGCTAGATGTATATTATAAGTTACGACTCTTACGATGATAAAATGACTTTCTTAAATAATATTCTTAACAAATAGGCTCCCTAAAACATTCAATTATTAATCTAATTAAGAAAAAGTGCAAGCCTTATATTACCGATACAATAAAGCAATTAAAATAAGAAAATGTAATTTTAATACTACGTCAATAAATTATTTGCCTTGATTCAATTTTTGGTGATTAAATTACTATATGTCTTATGCAACGTTATATTAGGTCAAAATGCAGCTAATTTCATCAAATTTTTAAAAGAAATAAGAATAATAAAATAAAAAAACAATATAAAAATTAAAGAAGAAAAATTAGAAAGGTTCACAAATTACGGAGAAACACTTGATAAAACGTTAAAAAAATGGCCATAAAGTGTCGCTTTTGGTACGTAAGTCCAAGATGCTCATGTGAGAATGAGTGTTTCAAATATTTTCAGGAAAATTTTTAAATTTTGAGGTGAAAAGAAATCGTAGTCCAGGTGTATGTATTTTAATGAAAGCTGTGCCTGTAAAACAAAAATTGTATGATGCTTACTTTTTTTATTGTTCACTTTCAATTTTATGTTGTCAAGGAGTCTGACGCTCGCCTTGACATGCTTCACTTAACGTTTGGTTAATTAGTCACTCTACTATGCAATGTTATACCGAATAGAAAGGCAGCTTATTTGTCAAGTGTTTTTAAAAAAATAAGAAAAATAAAATAATGAAGACAGAAAATAATAGAAAAATTAAAGAAGAAAAATTATAAAGGTCAACAAAATAAAGAAAAGTAATTAACAAAACAATGAAAAAATGGTCGTAAAGGGACGCTTTTGGTACGTGTGTTTAAGTTGCTTATGTAAGAATTAGTGCTTAAAATATTTTTGAGCAAGTATCCAAATCTGAAGGTGAAAAGAAGACGTAGACCAATAGAGAAGATTCGTGATGAAATAGAAGTACTAGGAATAATTTATGCTATATCTACTATTAGGCTTCTTGGATTTATTCTGTGAGACCACCATACGATACTATAGAAATTGGTATTCTAACAGGTACTCAAATTTTAAGTTGATTATCACTTTATATGGGGCACAAATTTTCTTTCATGCATCAACTCTATGAGCCCTAGGATTCATTTGCCAACAGGTAGACTAACAGGGGTAGTTATTGTTAATTCTTCAATTGCTATTGTTCTTCACGATACCTACTATCTCTAAGCTCATATTTACTATCTTCGTTCTATGGGTGTTGTTTTTGCTATTCTAATAAGAATTACCCATCGATTTATCCTATTTACAGGGTTACTTTTATTACACCATAAGTTCTTAAACCCTTTACAATATTCATTGAAGTAAATTACATATTTTTCCCCTAGCACTTTCTAACTTAAACATGCCCTGATGCTCAGATTAAATAAAATTTAACCTTTCAAGTGAAAGCCTTTTCCTTAATAAAACAACTAATAAACCTCCACGATCATACACTAATAATTTTTATTTAATTTTTAAGGAATACATCATAAGTATATAATATAAGTCGAAGTATATAACAGCTGTTACTGGAAAATATTTTTTTTTGTTTTGCCTTAACATCTTCATTCAAGGCTTAGGAATTAAAAAAGCCTTACTATGCAACGTAGTATTAGACCGAAAGAGAGCCAGTTTATTAACATTTCTTAAAAAAAAAAAGAAAAATAAAACGATAAAGTAGGAAAACAATACAAAAATTAAAGAAGAAAAATTAGAAAGATGTACAAACTGCAGGGAGATACTAAATAAAACGTTAAAAACATTATCGTAAAACGACACTTTAGGTACGTTTGTCTATGGTATTTATGTAAGGATAAGTATTTAGAATATTTTTACAAAAGTTCCCAAATCTTAAAGTAAAAAGAAGAATTAGACCAAGAAATGGACGTTATAACAAAAGCTGTGAATAAAATAATTTGCGTTTAAACGGGGCTAATTCACTTTTTATAGTCATAGAACAACCTTCTTATACAGAAACAATAAATAAAGCCTTAAGGAAATGATCCTAAAGCAACGCTTTTAGTACATTTGTCCAAGCTTGTCATGTAATAATTAGCATTTAAAATAGTTTTAAGAAAGTTTCCAAATATTGAGGTAAAAGGAAGATGTGGATCAGAACCACATACTGTCGCAAAAGCTATAGCTGCAAAAAATGATACGTGATTAGACGCGATTTGCTCGACGTTTACTTTTGATTTTACAACATTCAAGTGAGTGACGTGTATCTTGCAGTAATAAAAAATGATAAAGTAAGAAAACAGCAAAATAAAATGATAAAGTAAGAAAACAATATAAAAATTAAACAAGAAAATTCAGGAAGATTAACAAGTAACAAAAAAATAATTAATAAAACATTGAAAAAATTATCGTTAAACGACGCCTTTGGTATGTTTGTTTCTAGAGTTCTTGTATGAACCAGATTTAAATTTTTTTTTAAGAAAGTTTCCAAATTTTCAAGTTAAAAATAAAAAAAACTTTTCAAAGGAGACTTAAAATCTATGTTAAGATTTGGAACAAAAATCCATCAAATGGGAAGAAAATCAAGATCAAAAAAATCGCAATAAAAATAAATAATATAGCGGAATTGGATTAAACTAAACTAAGAAAAATTAAACGTTTACGTTCATTTTTACAACGTTCAGGTGACTGACGTGTATCTTGCAGCAAATTTTCTAAAAGGAATTTAGAAAAATTAAATAATAAAGTAATAAAACAATATGAAAATTAAACAAGAAAATTCAGAAAGATTAACAAGTTACAGAAAAATAATTAATAAAACATTTACAAAATTATCGTAAAGCGACGCTTTTGGTACGTTTGTTTCTAGAGTTCTTGTATGAACCAGTTTTAAATTTTTTTTTAAGAAAGTTTCCAAATTCTCAAGGTGAAAATAAGACATGCTAATCAAACAAGACTTAAAATGTATGTTAAGACTAAGAACAAAAATCCATCAATTGGGATTTTCGAGCTTGATTTTAGATTAAAGTTTACTGACGCATACAGAAGAAGAAAATAGATAAAAAAAAAACAATAAAAATAAATAATATAGCGCAACCGGATTTAATTAAATTAAGAAAAATTAAAGGCTTACTTTAAATTTTACAACGTTCAGGTGACTGACGTGTATCTTGCAGTAAATTTTCTAAAAGGAAATAAGAAAAATTAAATAATAAAGTAAGAAAACAATATAAAAATTAAACTAGAAAATTTAGAAAGATTAACAAGTAACAGAAAAATTATTAATAAAACATTGAAAAAATGATCGTAAAACAACGCTTTTGGTATGTTTATTTCTATGATTCTTGTAAGAACTAGTTTTTAATTTTTTTAAATGAAATTTTTAGATTTTTATGGTAAAAACAAAACGTAAAATCTATGGTAAGACCAAAAATAATAATCTATCAAGCAGAACTTTTAAGATTGATTTTAAGGGAAGTTCACTGAAGAATACAGAAGGAGAAAACCAACATCAAAAAAATCGCGATAAAAATAAATAATATAGCGCAACCGGATTAAATTAAATTAAGAAAAATTAAACGTTTACTTTCATTTTAACAACGTTCAGGTCACTGACATGTAGCTTGCAGCAAATTTTCTAAAAGGAATTAAGAAAAATTAAATGATAAAGTAAGAAACCAATATAAAAATGAAACAAGTAAATTTAGAAAGATTAACAAGTAACAGAAAAATAATTAATAAAACATTGAAAAATTATCGTAAAACGACGCTTTTGGTATGTTTATTTCTATGATTCTTGTCAGAACTAGTTTTTAATTTTTTTAAAGAAATTTTTTAGATTTTTAATGGTAAAAACAAAACGTAAAATTTATGGTAAGACCAAAAATAACAATCCATCAAGTGGGTTTTTAAGATTGATTTTAAGGAAAATTTACTGACGAATACAGAAGGAGAAAACCAACATCAAAAAAATCGCAATAAAAATAAATAATATGGCGCAACCGGATTGAGGTTATCGTACAAAGAACATTTCTCGATGATCATTTATAACCATTATGGGAACCCTTGAAAAATTGGTCGTAAAGTGGCGCCAGCGTGTGCCTATTATTTCGTCATATATTAAAGTTCGCGGTCTCGCGGTTCCGCCCACTACGTTTACTTATTTTATAATAATTGTTATTTCTTCAGATGCGGCTTATGTACGTACAGACCGAAGATCCCTTCGCGTGTGAACCACAGTTTTAGCAGCTTTTAATTTATTTTTTCTTTTTTATGTTTTTTTTACGACCTCTTGCCGTTTTTACGCCCGTTCTTCAATTTTTAATGGCGTACTAATCGGTTTGGATAATTTTTTTCTTACAGGGCGAGTAAAAAGTTTTTCAGTAAAAATCATATTAGAGTTTAAAGTACTTGATCCAATGTTCGTGTCATCTGCAAAAGAGATTTAATTTTCCAGGAGCCAATCACCATTATTTTAAACTTTGTGCAGCTAAGTTACTTTTGATTTATTTTAGTTGTTTAAAGGTTACTTTATTATTATTCAGCTGTCTCACTTTGCATTTCTTTTTAGAATTCCTTTCACTATTCCTTTGCTTAAGCTCAATTTTGGTTATTTTATTTAGGTGGGACACTATTTTTGAGTATAAATTCCAGGCATTTGTAAATTTTTCCGTCTTTTTCCAGGCAGTTCAAGTAATTTTTAACTAGCTAAATTTACTTTCTTCCACCTATTAGAACCAAATTATTGGTATTGTCTGAAAAAATGGTGATTTCAGTTAGATCCGATGTTCTTTGGACTTGGATCTTACAGGTATGAAGGGGAACGATAGAAAAACTCCGTTTATTCATGTATTTTATATTAAAACGTTAGCTTTTGCTATAGTACATCAAAAGCGTCACTTTACGATGTATTTTTTTAACGTTTTAATATTTTTTTTTTGTAATTTGTTATTCTTTCTAATTTTTCTTCCTTAATTTTGATATTGTTTTTATACTTTATCATTTTAGTTTTCCTTTAAAAAAAAAACAGCAAATAAGCTGCATTTATCTTTTATTATAACATTGGATAGAACAGTCATTCTAATAACCAAGCATTGAGTGACAAACTTTAAGGCAAATGTCAGATGTTAATAGAAATAAATGTGAACAACTGAAAAAGTGAACAAACCCCGTCAATATACGTATGTTGTTTTACAGCCACAGCTTTTAGTTTAATACATCCACCTTTACGGTCTTCACCTTAAGATTTTAAAGGTTGATTAAAAATAATTTAATTACTAATTATTACTGGAAAAAAATTGGACAACAAACATAACTTAAAGCGTTGCTTTACGACAATTTTTTAACGTTTTAATAATTGTTTCTTTCTAACTTGTGAATCTTTCTAATTTTTCTACTTTAATTTTGATATTGTTTCCATATTTTATTATTTTATTTTTCTTATTTCTTACAAAAAAATGCAAATAGGCTGCATTTATATTTTATTACAACATTGGATATGATAGTAATATACGTATCTTGTTTTACAGCCACAGGTTTTAGTTTAATACATCCACCTTTACGGTTTTCTTCAACTTAAGGATTTAAAGGTTGATTAAAAATAATTTAATTACTAGTTATTACTAGAAAAAATTGGACAACAAACATTACTAAAAGCGTCGCTTTACGACAATTTTTTAACGTTTTAATAATTGTTTCTTTCTAACTTGTGAATCTTTCTAATTTTTCTTCTTTAATTTTGATATTGTTTCCATATTTTATTATTTTATTTTTCTTATTTCTTGCAACAAAAAATGCAAATAGGCTGCATTTATATTTTATTACAACATTGGATATGATAGTAATATACGGGTCTTGTTTTACAGCCACAGGTTTTAGTTTAATACATCCACCTTTACGGTTTTCTTCACCTTAAGATTTCAAAGGTTGATTAAAAATAATTTAATTACTAATTATTACTAGAAAAAAATTAGACAACAAACAGTACTAAAAGCGTCGCTTTACGATAATTTTTTAATGTTTTAATAATTGTTTCTTTGTAACTTGTGAATCTTTCTAATTTTTCTTCTTTAATTTTGATATTGTTTTCATATATTATTATTTTATTTTTCTTATTTCTTACAAAAAAAAATGCAAATAAGCTGCATTTAAATTTTATTACAACATTGGATAGAACAGTAATTTAATAACCAAACATTGAGTGACGAACTCAAGGCCAACGTCAGATGTTAATGGGGTTAAATGTGAACAATAGAAAAAGTGAACAAACCCGGTTTATCTACGTATCTTGTCTTATAGCCACAGATTTTATTATAATACATCCATTTGGTTTAGGCCTTTTTTCACCTTAAAATTTAAAAGGTTTACTAACGAGAATTTAAGTACTAATTCTTACTAGAAAAAATTTTACAAACATATTAAAAGCGTCACTTTACGACAATTTTTAAACGTTTTATTAGTTGGTACTTCGTAACTTGTGAATCTTTCTAATTTTCTTACTTAGTTTTCAAATTGTTTGTTATTTTTTGTATTTTTTAAAAAAATAGCAAATAAGCTACTTTTCTATTTTATTACAACGTCATAACTTTAATAATTAAACAGTTAGTGACAAACATCAAGGCGAACATAAGACGCTAAAGGGATAAATGTGAACAATAGAAAATATGAAAAAACTTCGTTTATTTACCTATTTTGTCATACAGCCATAGCTTTTATTATAATAAATTCATTTGGTTAAAAGCGTCGCTTTACGACAATTTTTTAATGTTTTATTAGTTATTCCTTCGTAACTTGTAAGCCTTTCTCATTTTTTTGGTTAATTTTCATATTGTATCCATACTTTATCATGTTTTTTTTTATTTCTTTACAAAAAAATAAATAGCAAATAAGCTGCATTTCTTCTATAGTACAACATTGCATAGGAAAATCAGTTATTTACAGAAGGGTAAATGCAGAACACTAAAGCAAACCTTAATCGCTAATAAGGATGAAGGTTGATAATAGAAAGCCTTTCATCACATATCTTGTCTTACAACCACAGCTTTTGCTGTTTTAGCACTACATTTTTTTTTTAGTCTAAAACTTGGAAACTTAAATATATTTTATTCCAACATTTTCTTACACGAACGTACTTTACCTTAGACAAACGTACCAAAAGCGTCTCTTTACGACCATTTTTTCAAGGTTTTATTAATTGTTTCTTCGTTGTTTGTCAAGCTTTCTAATTTTTCTTCTTTAATTTTCATATTATTTTCTTACTCTAATATTTTATTTTTCTTATTTTCTTTAAAAAGCTTAGAAAATGAACTGTATTTTGATTTAATACAACTTTAGATTAGAGACTTTTCTAATAACTGAAGCTAAACATTGAATGGAAGACGTCAAGAGGCACCATCGATTTGACCTTGTAAGAAGGAAGATTGTTCTATTGCTATAAAATTTAAACAAATCCTATTTAATTATGTATAGGTACAATATATCCTTGTGTCTCTCACATATAGTATTTGTCATACGTTTTGTTCCACTCATTGTACCGAAAGAATAACGAAGGGTAAGTCAAGTATCTATTTATTATAAAGCTCTTGATTTTCTTCAAGCAACCAAATAGAAAATCAGTTTCTAACAATAGTGACCCGAGTTTTATGATAAAAACAAACGACAAGAAGAAAAAAAACAGTCGCTTTCTCATCTACGAAACCGAACGGAAGATCTTATCGTTTTTAACGGGCTGAAGAGCATAGGTTGTACCTCCTTTTGTTTACTCTTCTTGTGCATCTCCTCTGGCATGTTTGCTTAGCGCTTGATTACAACAGATTTTTATTTACTTAACGGCACAACTCCTTTTCGGTTATTTGAATTCGTTCGCTTTTATAATTTTTTACACGACACCACGTTTAGTACCGGTTAAATCTTTCATTTCGATGCCAAATTCAAGAGATTTTTTGGGACAATCGTATGCGGAGACATGCATCAGATTTTGAAGTATTTGCAACATAATTTGGCAAATTTGTTGACTAATATCTATATATAAGTTCTCTTAGGCATACATTAGTACAAGGAATGTATTTAAATTAAAGCATAATTTAAAGGGATATGATTCCCAAATTATCTTTGTAAATTTTAGTGTATCAACATGCATACATTTACAACCAAATATTGAACTTTTGTGCTCTCCATCGCCTTTAATAGATCTGAAACCGATTTTACGACTAACCCCCAAAACATCCACCCTTGATGTAAAATAAAAGCACCTGAGACACCTGAAGGTAAAGAACAAACAAATTTTAGGAAGTAGCAAACAAGTCGGGTCACACAGGATGGTTCTAAGCAAACAAGGCAACACCTTGGGTACTACCTTACTTGGAACGTCTTTTTTTTAGTTCGACCCTAATATTATCGTTTTTTTTTTGTAAGTAAAATTTGGTTTAAAAACTCAGTTTTGGAGATGAATAATGTCGTTTTAATTAATTTTGGTATATTTACACGGATTCAGCATATATTTAGTTTTTTCGTTAAAGTTCCTGTCCAATCTAAATTAATTTTTCATAAAAAAAATTTTAAAAATTAAATACAAAAAATATTAAAGATTTTTTTGTGTCACTTGGAATTCAATGATTTGTTTTTATTGTATCAAATGTGCAGTAATTTTTTTTTAATAGAAAATGTAATTTTTGAATTATTTTTAGACTCTTGAGTACAAATCAAGGCAAAACTAGCGAATTTGTTCAAACTAGAAGAATTCTTATGTCAATAATTTAAAAAGTTTAAAAATTTTTTAAAGTTTTATTTATTCCAAAAAAACTGACTTAATTACAATTTTTTTTTGTGAACGTTTTGTTGGGCACCAAAAAGTTGCTCAATACATGACAAGGCTTATTAAGAGTAATAAATTAATTTAATTATATTTCATAAAACATGAATTATGTTATAGAATTTCGTAATAAAAATATTTGCTAGAAAAATTCAAATATATTTCGTTTTTAAAGTAAAAATATATTAATTATAATAAGCTTTATTACAATTGTGGGATTATTTCATTTGAATTATTTTATACTTATGAAAAATATTAACTATTAAAAGACCATTGCTTTGAAAATCAACAAAAACTTAATTGTGTTTTGCACAACCATGCAATACACGATGGTTAAATAAACGTTTATTTTTGGGTGAACTTCAACTATAAATATCGGTATATTTTTGCAAATTAATAAATTTGCATATAATTACAAACAATTTCTTAAGGCATTTTTTCAAATAAATAATAAATGTGTCCTTCCTTAAAAGTTTGTAATGGTAGTAGCTAATTGCAACACGTAGAAAAAAATGTTTTTTTTTTTAATTGTAAATTTGCTTTTAAATTTTCTTAAAGTATTTTTTTGTCATTAAATTTGCCAAAAGAGATTATTATTACTTTTAAAAATTTGGGTTCTTTGAAATTTTTTTATTTCAGACCCATTTTGTTGGGCACCAAAAAAGCTACAAGATAAAACAAGACAGGAATACTACCGTCAAAATATTGAGCTAAGGAGATTATTTTCATATATTAAAAAAAAATACGTTTTATTTGCAATTTTTTGAAATTTAAAAATTGCGACAAACGTGAAATTTTTTAATTTTAAAATTATTTTTTTTCATCATTTTACGCTAACATGTGAATACTTTCTGACAGATTTTTAGCACTCTTGAATACATTTGATTTAAATCAAGTAATAACCGAGCCTACAAGATGGAATATATCTAACAATACAAGTACCCTACTTGATGTTATTATTATAAATAAACATTTCCCAATTAATGAAGTCGGTTCGTTGTCTTTGCCACAAACCATTAGTGATCACAACTTCTGTCTTGAGTTTCCTAAAAGTAAAGAGGGACATTTTAAAATTAAATGTAGGAATTATTAATATTATTTTATTTGAGCATGACGCTTAAAGACTTTAATTGGGATAGTATCTACTACCTAAATTCCGTTAACGATAAACTTGTGGCTTTTAACAACAATATACTTTTTTTAGTTAACAAACATGCGCCAATTAGGACTAAAACCATTAAAAATAAATCATTTACTCCCTGGATAACTGATAATATTAAATTGTTTATGAGGCTCCGAGATAAAGCACTGCAAAAATATAAAAAAAAAACAAAACTGAGTTAAATTTAAACTATTATAGGCAATTGTGAAACTATACAAAGCATGCTATTCAGCGGGAAAAAATATCATATTTTAACACAATTTCTACAAAAAAAAAATCGTGATTTTTGGAAAAATGCTAATAAAGTACATCTAACTAAATCAAAGAATACCGATTTGCCTTGTAATTTTAGTAATCCAGAAGCCCTAAATAATTATTTTTCTCAATGCGTTAACCAAATTAACAATAATACATATATCACAAACCAAATTAAATTTTTATAATGAAAATAAATGGGATAATAGTAATCAAGAATTAAATTTAAGTCTTCTTGATGAAGAAAGCGTTAACAGTATAATTAAAACCATAAAATCAAATGCTATGCTGACGGACTTTGTATAAATGATATCAAGCTTTGCCTATCTTTTTGTAAAAAACCACTCCTAAACATTTTAAATACTTGCATTCTTACAAATGTATATCCCGATATCTGGAAAAAAGCACTTATAAGACCCATTGCAAAAATCTCTAATCCAAGAGAACTAAAAGACATAAGGCCTATAAGTATTTTATCAGTAGTTTTTTAAATTCTAGAAAAGCATATTCACCAACAACTTTATAATTTTGTTAACTCATTTGGTAAACTTCCAGATACGCAATCGGGATTTAGGAGAAATTATAGTACAACTACTAGTCTGGTGAGAATGTTAGATAATATAAGACTTAACGAAGAACATAAACAAAGTACTTGCATGGCGGTGCTTCATTTTAGCAAAGCGTTTGATACAATAAATCACGCAATGCTCCTTGCAAAGTTAGGATATTTTGGTTGTTCCGAATCCACGGTTTCTGTTTTTGTTCGGTGTTGTTAAAAACCAACAATGGAAGTTTGGAGCACTCAAGGTATCTTGAGTGCTATCCAGTTCATCAGGGCTCCATATTGGGACCTCTTTTATTTTCGATTTATGTTGCGGATATGCATAACTGCATTGAACATTGTAAATTACAATAATATGCTGATGATTCTCAGATATACGTGCTATTAAATTTTTTAAATTTTAATATTTCTGAGCAAAAAATTAAATCGGATATACTAAACATAATTAATTATTCCAATGAGCATAACTTAAAAATTAACCTTGCTAAATCTAACATCATTTTATATGGCTGTAATTCAGGAATTCTGAGACACTTATATAAAAGTATAAATAATGAGATTAATGGAGAAAAAATTCCAGTTGTCAATGAAGTGAAAATATTAGGATTGACTTTAGATTCTAACCTTTGTTTTGAGACACACATAAAGAACAAATTAAACATAGGCTATATGCGTCTCAGAAATCTGTACAGATTTAAAAATGTCTTAAAAAGTAAAACCAAATATTATCTCTGCAATAGCCTTATTCTTTCCTTACTCGACTACGGTGATATTGTATATTCTAATTCTATAACATCTGAGCTTTTTAGATCCATACAAAAACTGCAAAATAGCTGTGTAAGATTTTCTTATGGCGCTGCCTATCGGGAGCATATAACACCTTATTTAAACATAAATTCTATTTTAAATATGGAAAGGAGAAGAAAATTACACATATATGCCTTTATATATAAAACAATAAAGTTGGGTCAACCCCCTTATTTAAATAAGTTATTTACTACTCTCTCGCATTCACACAATACTCGTAATGCTGGAAGTTTTAGAATACCTCAACATAGAACAAGTAACTTCTTCTACAAGTCATTTTCGGTTGTCGGAGTTACAATGTGGAATAACTTGCCAAATAATATTAAAGGTTAAGCAAATTCTTCTTGACTCCCAACGAGATGCCTAGTAGTATGTTTAACATAAACTGCAAAATCAACTAAGACCAAAGATAAGCTGTGTTAAGTTCTCTTTTGTCTGTTCTTGTTGCCTTCCGTCGCATGCCAGCTAAATTGCTTTGCCATTTTAGTTTCTGCCGTTTTTCGTTTTAGTTTTGTTCTTTTTTAGGTTAATTAGGAATTTTTTTTGGTGTTTATTTATAATCTTTTTAGTTTCAATATGATGGTTTGAAATGTCATTTTCTTGTTAAGGCCTGTTTCACGCAATTACGCTATCGGTTTTTTATAATCGCCAAGCAGTTCTTTTTACCAAAAATTGTCAAATTTTATTTTCTCATGTAATTATATTTATAACTATTTTTTTGGTAATAAACTTTTTTGACTTTTGACTTTTAATCACGCACATCTCAAGCAACGCCTCATATATTATTATCGTTAAATATACAATATATATTCACCGATTTCTTAGTCAATTTTTGATTTTTGTATTTATATCACCCCTATATGTTTAAGGTATATTTATTAAACTGTAGAATATACGTATATCATACACGATTCTGTTTACAAAAGGGAGAAAATTTCAGTATTTAACAGAATTAACACGGGATTTACATATTATTTAGTTTTTAAACTCGATTACTACACCTGAAATATTTAATAATTTTTTTTGAAAAATCACTGTTTTTGGTCCATATTATCCAGTAGTAACGCTGTTTTTATAATAAATAGTTATATATAAAATTATATAAAATTGAAATAAACAGTGTTAATAAATTAAATATTGGATATTTACTGCAAAAACATTATTTTTCATTAACATAACCTTTACCCCCCCACCCACCCCAAACATTTGCCCAGTAAGAAATTCTTTAGAAAAATCACCGTCTTTCATCCAGAATGTTCAATCTAATAGCACTGTTTTTGTATTAAATATTTATTAATATCCATTGACATAATTATATCAAATTTAAATAAACAAACTGTGTTATTAGATTGGATGTTAACAACAAAGCCACTTATTATTCATGCGTATTATTTTGAAAAACAATGATTTTTGAAAACAATTTCTTACTGGTAATTTGTGTGGGGTGGGTGGGGGGCTAAGGGTAGGATTAATGAAAAACAGTTTTTTTTTTCAGAAAATATTTGCCTGAGAAAAAAATGCTTTTTAAGAAAAATATAAGTGATAAAAAAATCTATAGTTTTTGTATCAAACTTTTCTCACATACCAAGAATACAAATTTTCTCAAAACTAAACAGGGTTTTAAAAAATATTTAAGAAAAATGCAGTGGTGTACTTTTTTTTATTAAATAATATTTACCCTGATGCAAAAAACACATTTTCAAATTAAAAAAAAATCTATTGGTAGTAAAGTTATTTAAAAAAAAAATCTCATTCCATAAAATGCATTTTATAAACCTCTTTAAATAGTATAGTAAAACTCCTCTAATTCGAACTTCTTTATCTCGAAATATTCCCTAATTCGAATATTTTATACTACCAAAAAAGGTATCATCAAGTTTATATGATATTTTATCTCTATAAGTCGAATTTTTCTATAAGTCGAAATAACGTTTAACGCATTGCCGATGGCTAACTCGAATTTTGCGGGGAAGTACAGACATTTTTCTAGGAAAAAATCTGTTTGTTACATGGATTTGCTATTGCATCATTTTTCTTTTTATTAGTTCAAACGGAAAAAGGCTCTCATCGCGACGTGGCGGTTTTGTGGTTACAGTTTTTTGGTGCGAATTAAGACAATTTGTTTTTATTAAAAATAATTATGGCTAAGAGAAATTTAAAGTGCTTACCATTGTGTGAGAAATTGAAATTAATTGCTTAAGTGGAAAAAGGTGAAAAGAAAAAGAAGGATATTGCCGAACAGTTTGGGATACCACCCAATACTCTGTCAACGATCCTAAAAAACAAGGATAGACTTTTAGAAAAAAAGATGATTACGCTTCAAACTGTAAGAGGAGAAGGCTTACACCTTGTGTGAATAAAGATATTAATGAAGCAATGATAATGATGAAGTGGGTTACTACGGCACGAAATAAAAATCTCCCTCTATCTGGAACTCTTATAAGAGAAAAAGCTAAGGAGTTTGCAACTGCTTTAGGGCGGGACGATTTTGCAGCTAGCATAGGATGGTTAGATAAGTTTAAAACTAGGCATAACATCGCTCAATGTGGCGAAAGTGCTTCTGCAGATTTGGCGTCTTGTGAAGAATGGCAAAAGAATGTATTGCCCACTCTGATCGGTCAATATGATAAGGATCACATTTTTAATGCTGATGAAACAGGAGTTTTCTTTAAATGTTTACCCAACAAAACACTAGCATTTAAAGGACAAAAATGCCATGGTGGCAAAAACAGCAAGGAACGAATTACAGTTATGGTTGGAAGTAATATGAGTGGGACTGAAAAGCTTAGGTTGCTAATCATTGGTAAGTCAAAGAATCCACGTTGTTTTAAGGGCATTAAATCATTTGCAGTGGACTATGAGTTTAATAAAAAAGTATGGATGACAAGTGAGATTTATGAAAAATGGCTATTAAAGCTTGATAAGAAATTTGCAGCCCAAAGAAGAAAAGTTTTACTATTCGTTGATAATTGTCCTGCACATCCCAAGTCTGTTGAATCTAAGTTAAAAAATATTAAACTTGAATATTTTCCGCTTAACCTTATAGGAAGCGGATTGTTATGAAAGTTTTAGCCCATATGGAAGTGGCAACTCCTACAACTGTGACGTTACTTGACACAATTCAAGATCTTAATAAAACGTGGACTCTGGACGTAAAAGAACAAACCATTGCTAATTGCTTTAGAAAAGCAGGATTTGTTAAAGATAAAGTTCAACAAGATGCTGATAACTGGGACGAGGATGACCTTGTTCCATTATCTGAATTAAAAACCCTGTGGACCTCATACAGAAGGGCTATAAACATGAGTGATGTTTCATTTGAAGACTATGTGACGATTGATGATAATGTACAAACAACAGGTTTTCCAACTGATGAAGAGATCCTAGAAAGCGTAATAGAAAATCTTGTTGCAAATAAAAAAGGTAGGCTAGTCTAGATTATGCCTTTTTAGATTGTAAGAATTGTTTTGTATTGTTTCAGACCCTGAAGAAAATGAAGATGATGGCCAAAGCGAAGGTGAGACTGTTCCGACACCTACAATTGACGAGACGATTTCTGCTATTGAAAAGATGAGATGTTTTATTTTATCCAGAGAAAATATTCCATATGAAATACACAATACTTTAAATTTATTATAAGATTTTATAGATAAGGAAATATAGACCAATTTCACACAAAAAAAATAACTGACTTCTTTAAAAAAAAATTATAAACATATTGATGTGCATACATATTATGTACACATACAACATACAAAATTTTAGTTTTATACAAAAAAAATACTTTTTTTGGTACTAATAAACAATAACCCCTTAATTAGGCGTTTTTTTCTGTAAGTCGATTTTTCCATAAGTCGAATTTTTTGGTCTGTCCCTTGAAGATTCGTGTTAGAGAAGTTTCACTTATACCTAAACTCTTAACTTTTATAAAATAATAATTGTATTATATTAACATGTAACAAACCTTCTTCTTAAACGCGAATAAAACATAAACAAAATATTAAATTCCTAAACGTATATCACGCGGACATTTTATCCGATATTTATAGTTGAAGTTCAATCGAAAATGTACATCTGAATGAAACCAAAAATAAACATTTATTTAACTATCGTGTGTTGCTTAAGATATAAGTTCATTTTTTTAATACCCCGTGAAGAAACCAAAATTTCCAACAAAATGCTTAAAAAAAAATTACCCTACACTTTTAAATATTCGACGTTTTTCCTCGATCATCTGTACACACACACACACACGATAAAACAAATATTAGTAAAAGAAGAACCTCGACCGCGACCAAATATGGAAATTGGAAATTAGAAATCCGGGGTTTACACCGTTTTACGTTAAAAAAAAAAAATTGATTAATTAACACAGAGATGTGTTTGATAAATCGGTCCCCCATTAGACACGTACACGGATTTTTATCTGATCTTAAATCATTTACATCTCTTAAAGAGATTTTACTGTCCGATAAGCCTTAATTTAGATCTTTTACGTTTAAAACCGATTGATCAAAATATGGTTTATTCCTATATGACAACGTTTATTTTGTAATAAGTATTATGTAAGCTTAAAAAGTACTTTTTCTTTAAAAAAAAAACAAATGATGTCAATTAAGTTAATGATGTCATATTTTCAAGGTATTTCAAAACTATATCATCTACTTTTGACCGGTCCAAAGTATTACTTTGATGATACTTCAGCTAACGAGAGTCAGGAGCTTATCTGATGCCAGACTCCTACGTGATATTGACGAAAAATGCATGGGAAATGGGACAATTATTTTTTTTTCTATATTAGAGTTTATACAGGGAGATTTCAGTTGTGTGTCCACCCTATAAAGCGGTTTTATGTCCGAAAGTCGCCCTGTAACATTCCATGAATGAGACGCGTTAAATGTTAAAGTAAACAAGGATCGCGCATAATTCTTATATATAGGCAAAGGTGCATACTGAAGGAGAAGTCACGTTAATTGGTTTTAATTTTTTTCTTTCGGACAGATGCGCTCTTTGCCCTAAAAATTTTCACCTTTTTTGGTACAGCGTTACGTGTCACCAGAGAGGATTTTTCAATTAAGTTGTTCGGTATTTAACTGTAGTTTGATGTGCATCCATTTTGCCATTTTTTTACTTGATTTATTGGAAATTGAGATTCTAGATTAATGGCTTTTAGGGTTATAAAATGTCAGAAGGTCAGTGGTTTAAAAAGTATAAAAAAAAATAAAGTCATCAGGGGCCTGTTAGTGCAGTCAATCAGACATCAAAGAAGGTCGGTATTGAGTTAATTTTGTCTGTCAAAAAAGGGAAGTTGTGAACTTGATTTTCTGGATAAACTGTCAGTTCTACAGAAAAGTGTATGAAGGAAAATATGCAGATAATTAAATTCTTTTCAATTAAGCTTAAAAAAAATTAATTATAACAAGTTGATTAGTACAAGCAATCGGGTATCAAAAATGGCCTGTATGACGTTAATTTTGTCTTTCAAAAAGGGGATTTTGGGGAATTTTTGAAATCGATTTTTCTGGACAAACTGTTCTACAAACGCTATAGACTCCTTAATGTAATAGATAAAAATGGAGATAATTTTCAAAACTTCTTAAAATAGATAAGAAAAATAAAATGCAAAAGTAAGGAAACAATATAAAAATTAAAGAAGAAAAAATTAGAAAGGTTAACAACTAACAGGGAAACAATTATTAAAATGTTAAAAAAATGGTCGTAGAGCGACGCTTTTAGTAAATTTATCCAAACTGCTTATGTAAGCATTAGTAGTTCAAATATTTTAAGGAAAATTTCCAAGAAAACCTAAATGAGATTTTGGGACATTTTTGAAATGGATTTTCTGTATAAACTATCACTTCTTCTGAAAAATCTATGAAGCAAAAGATACAGATATTTAAATTCTTTACAATTTACCTTTTGTATTAAAAAAAAATCTAAATTATCACAAGTCTATTAGTACAGGCAATCGAGTGTTAAATATGGTCTGTATGACATTAATTTTGACTTTCAAAAAGGAGATTTTGGGGAATTTTTAAAATCGATTTTTCTGGAAAAAATGTTCTACAAACGCTATAGCCT
This sequence comes from Anthonomus grandis grandis, assembly GCF_022605725.1. Taxonomy (NCBI): domain Eukaryota; kingdom Metazoa; phylum Arthropoda; class Insecta; order Coleoptera; family Curculionidae; genus Anthonomus; species Anthonomus grandis. The sequence continues at coordinate 5,080,079 of NC_065548.1, forward strand.
CCCTAATGTAATAGCTAAAAATGGAGGTAATTTTCTAAGCTTCTTAAAAGAAACATAAAATACTAAAGTAAAAAAATAATACAAAAATTAAAGAAGACAAATTAGAAAGGTTAACAACTAACAGGGAAACAATTAATAAAATATTGAAAAAATGGTCGTAGAGCGACGCTTTTAGTAAATTTATCCAACCAGCTTATGTTACAATTGGTATTTAAAATATTTTTCCCAGGAAACGTAGATGAGACTTTTTTTCTTTATAAACTGTCAGTTCTACAGAAAAATCTATGAAGCAAAAGATGCAGATAATTAAATTTTTTACAATTCACCTTTTGTATTAAAAAAACTAAATTATCAAAGTATCAGAAAAAGCCAGTATAAGGTTAATTTGTCTGTCAAAAAAGGAGATTTTGGAGAATATTAGAAATTGAATTCGGGCATAATGAGTGGGACAAAGCTGGACTTATGACAAGCCTTATATATGAGAGACAGAAAAGTATATCTTTTATGACTTTTTTAAATAAATTTTGTTTTTTAAGAGATCCTTAAATAAGTCGAAGAGAATAAAAAATTAATTTGAAAGTCCAAGAAACATTTACGGAAGAACTGTGCTGTTCAGAGAAGAATCGCTAATTAGAATATTTTTGAATTTCCAAATTCTGAGCTAAAAAGAAGATGGGCCAATAAATAAATATAGCAAAGCAATATTGCTAGATACGCTATAGCAAAAGTTATGGCAAGATAATAGATAAAAAAATTCTATTTGAACATTTTTTCTATTAATTAAAGAATATTCTTTCTTCCAAAGTCAAATCTGATGTGTACCTTGATGTTCTCCACTCATTACATTTTAATTATTAAAAGACTCTCTAATGTAATGAATGAAAATGCAAGTAGTTTTCCAAACTTCCTAAAAGAAATAAGAAAAATAAAATGCTAAAGTAAGGAAACAATATAAAAATTAAACAAGAAAAATTAGAAACGTTAACAGCTAACAGAGAAACAATTAATAAAACGTTAAAAAATTATCGTAGAACGACGCTTTTAGTAAATTTATTCAACCTGTGTATGTAGCTATTAGTATTTAAAATATTTTTAGGAAATTATTATTTATTACCTTTTGCATTAGTATCAAAAAAAGCCAGTATTATGCAAATTTGTCTGTCAAAAAAAGAGAACATTAGAAATTCATTATATATATCAATATATATATACCATATATAATGAGTGGGACAAAGATGACAAGCCTTGTATGTGAGAGACAGAAAATATTTACATATACAAAACAGGGTATATTTTTTATGATTTTCTCAAATAAATTTTGTTTCTTAAGAGATGTTTAAGTATTGCTGTATTGCTAGATACGCTATAGCAAAAGCTGTAGCAAGATAGTAGATAAAAAAAATGCAATTTGAAAATTTTTTTTTGTAATTAAACAATCTCTAATGTAATAAATGAAAATGGAGGTAATTTTCTCAGCTTCTTAAAAGAAATAAGAAAAATAAAATGCAAAAGTAAGAAAACAATATAAAAATTAACCAAGACAAATGAGAAAGGTTAACAACTAGGAGAAAAACAATTAATAAAACGTTGAAAAAATGGTCGTAGAGCGACGCTTTTAGTAAATTTATTCAACCTGTTTATGTAGCTATTAGTATTTAAGATATTTTTAGGAAATTTTCCAAAAAAATGCATATGAGATTTTGGGGAATTTTTGAAATTGATTTTCTGTATAAACTGTCAGTTCTACAGAAAAATAAATGAAACAAAGGATGCAGAGAATTAAATTATTTACAATAAACAATTTAGGAGCAAATCTGTGTAATTAATAGAGAAAATTAAAGGGCGCGAAACTCACTAAATTCTTTTTTTTGTGTAATTATTTCACTCAATTGCCGTGAATTGGAATAGAATTGACAGGCTATTACTGTTAAGTTCAGCGCCATCTAGCTTTTGCAAGTGTTCCTAAAGAGAGCATGAGGCTTTTTCATGCTTTTTGTTTAAAAAAAAAGGTATAATAAAAAAAAATACAATTAAAAAAAAAAGTGCAAAAAACGTAGTTTCAATGGCTTTGACACCCTCTAACTTTCTCCCTGTTGGCTCTACGACTGTATCGATAATTGGAGAAAATTTAATTATCCTCAATTTTTATTCCATAAATTTTTTCTGTACGAGTTATAGTTTTGCCAGTATTTTTTTGTAAACAACCCGTAGGTGTTAACTACCACAATGAAAAATTCAGCACTTTTACCAGAGACAACCATATAAATGTAATCGCTGTCTCCCTCTAACGTCATAACGCCTAGCCAACGTAAACCAGGTAGATCGATAATACAGAAAACTTTCAAGTGATTCCCGCGCTTTATTTACTGCCATCTAGTAAGCGATGGTTGTAAGTAATGCCTAGGAAATTGTAATTTTGCTGCGTTAGTTTACGCGATAGTCTTTAGGTGACGCTAGATTAGATATTTTTCAAAATATTGATTTTGAATGTGAGTTTTTTCGTGAAGGAACAAAAATATGGTCCATATACGTGAATTTTTCGTTTTCATTTTAAATTGCATATTGATCTTACTAAAAAAACCCAAACAGGGTGAATTTTTATAAACTGTCTTTTGACTAATGGAAATTTTTCTTATTTTAAAAATACCAAAGATTTAATACAAATACCTATGTTAATTTTAAACAAAGAAGAAACAAATAAAAATCCTTAATGCAAATAGAATTCGGCAAAAATGGTTTAAACGTAAAAGAATATGCCAAGTTTTAAACATCTTGACTGGTCATATTATCATAAAAACAACATCTAATAAAAAAATTTATTTCCATTTCTAAAGGTACTAGAGTAGTTAGAAAATATATTAAATGAAAAACCCGTAAGATTTCTGTACTTCCTTTACATTGAATCTATTGATAAACATAGCATAATTTCTTGAGGAAAGGATAACATGTTACAAAATGGTGTTTTCTTCAAAGTTGCAACTTAATCTTTAGAGATTAGGGCATTATGACCGCATATGCGGTATATGCCTTATACATTTAATTTTTTTCTGTATAAACACTCATCTTATTCAAATCAGAAACAGAGCGTCATTATAACATAAGGACATTAAACTTTATACATCCACTTCATGAACTTTCACTAACAGAAAAATGTCCACAAATTTAAATTATGTCAATTAGAGACTGAGTTAAGTTCACAATAGTTGAAATTGAAAAAAGTCGTCCATTTTCTCAAAGACCTAGATTCAATAATCTATTGTAAAAACTTCCTGGAAAAATAGGACAATGTTCCTGTAAATTTATTTCTTTATTACTGGCCATGCTACGTAAATTTCCTTATTTACGTAAATGGCTTTTAATTTTTCTGAATTATGTAAAATTCGGATTTAAATACCATGAGATATGTAATTTTACGTAAACTTTACCTACTATAATAGAATTACGCAAAATAATCTAATTCTAATAAAATTACGCAAAAACTACGATAATATCGTAAAAATACAACCAAACTACAAAAATTTGTAATTTTACGACAGATTTGTTGTAAATATACCAACGAATAGTAATCAAAAGACGCGAAAAAAGATGTGGTGACGTGTTGCTGTCCCATACAAACGCGGAATTCGAGCCAATCGACAGGTTGGAACAATAAGATGTCCAGAGTACTCCAGAGGTTTTTTCGCAGGGGATTTAGTAGGTGCTTACTGTTACCATCAAAAGGTGAAATTCGGTGGCTGCTGATGGTGGTGATTACGTGAATGTAATAATATATTGTATTTTTGTTTTGCTGGGTAAGTAAATATTGGTATTTAATTATGTACAAATGTAGATAAAGAGTTTTGTAACAATTCAACCTTCACTGAAGCTTTCGAGTTGTGTTTTTCTCTCTACTATATTTTTGGTGTAAAATTCCCCACACCAATTAGCACTAGCTTTGAACTAATTCAACAATACATCCTCAATGATCATCCGGACATGGGAACCAAATCGCGAAAGGCTACTTCGTCAAAAAAAAATAAATGGGGTTAATAAAACATTTGGCTGCAATTTCGGAAACTGCCAAAAAAGCAAACCTTTAATTGACCTGAAAACCCTAAAATTGTACTGAAAACTTTAGTTCTTTGACTATATTCATCACGATATAGGCACATATTATGCATACTGTACTTGTATACATTTAAATTAAAATGTATGTCATAGAGTTTCTTTTTTAGTTTTTTTTTAATTCTCTCAGAATTTTGATCTCACTTTAATTACTTAGGTGAATATACCATAGAGTTTTTTAATAAATGTTTAAATTCTCTTGTAGGACTGTTATATATCTTTTTTTAAGAGAATTTTTATTTTGTGATAAACTCAGGTATTTTTTCTAGCTATGATAGATATAACTATCAGTAGATAAGTTTAGGTTATCTTATTTGTTTGCTGTTTAACTGTTTTGTTTTGTAAGGTAAGGTTTTTTAGTATTCATATTTATAAACCTTGTTGTATTTATTATACGTTTTAATATACATAAGTTCCTATTTAATATGACGTTTTATAAAATTTGTTTAAAAAAATGCTTAAACTTACTTTGAGGTGCTTACTACTATACTTACTTACTATCACTTATTCAAAATTTTCTAAAAGCCTAATAATTATTTGTTTGCTTTAATTTTATAGTAAACTGTCATCAATTTTGCGAAAAATGTATAGTAAAAAAATATTTAATCAGTAAAACTTTACAAGTACAGGGTTGTATTTTTAAAACAAATTTGCGATATGTAAAGTAAATTTTCTTCTTTTTTTATAAAGATTTTACATTGTTTTCACAAATAAATTACCGCAAATTTATAGTAAAAAAGCATTTAATTAGTAAAACATTACAACTTATAAAATTATAATTTTACAATAAATTTACGATATTCTTACAATATCTGCTGTAAATTTCCTAGTTTTTTTGTCGAGTTTTTACAACATTAATTCAAGAATTTTACACTAAACAACTATCGTGAAATTAAATATAACCAGTAAATCCATTTTTACATGAATGGCGTAAAATTACAAGTATGAGTAAAATCATCACAATTTTTACTGGCATCATATAACCAATAATATTTGTTGTAAAATCACATAACTCGTTTTTACAGTATAGGGAAGGGAACTATACAAAGTCTCGATCTCAAAAAAATATTTATTAATTCTAACAGTAGGTTATACGTGTTTCGCTCATATTAAGAGCATACCAACTTATTTTAATTCAAATACAATTAAAAGAAAATTTAAATAAAAGACCAATTATGTCATTACATCATCATCATAGACGATCATTCAACTATTTTTAAGTTACAAGAGGAGATTTCTCCAGAATTTAGTTTGGTATATCGGTTGGTTCGTCAATACTATGAAAATAAGCACCTACCATTGGCCAGGAAAAAGGGGTTTGGTAAATTTTTGGTACATAATGACATTTGGTCTGTAAAAAAATACACTGTGGTCCGGAACACGGTATATGATTTGAAGAACTAAAATGTGTAATTATTTACCAAAATTTGAAGATTGATATTGTCAGAGCAAACGATGTAAGTACCGAATCAAATTCTATAGCGAAATCGACTAATGTGTTATTAGTTTTCAGGCATTTCCCTTACCTTACTTTCCTATTTAAAATTTAAATTTTAATATCTATTTTTCGACTTATAATGTGAAATAGCTGTCAAAATTTTTGAGAAATATTTTTTACAAATATGAATAAATAAATATTTAAAAGTTAAAATAGGAAAATTCCGTTTTGTTCTATTATTAATGACATTACCGCTATACAGCATACAAAAAATATTAAATGCCTGCCTGATGTTTGACATCTTGTAACTTAAAAATAGAATGAAAGTATAGCGCATGTGATACAGCAAAATTCTTGGAATATATCCCAAAATGTAATCACATACAGGGTGTTCCAATTAAAATAAGAAAGTTGGTATTGGCCACGGTAAGATGACACACCCTGTATAAGAAGTTTTAATTGAAAAAAAAAGCCTAGCAAAAAATAAAAATCGACGTGTCCGTGCGTTTCTTTTTTTGAGTCCATATGTTACATGAATTTGTTCCAACCTTAAAGGGTTTTTTTTGTGAGATTTAGCTTGTAAGTAGGTACCTATATTAACATATTTGATATTATATGGGGCCCCAAAATGTATATAGACTATGTCAAAGTTCTTGGCTACTTCAAGAGTTTTAAGAGTTTATGTTTTTGTTTGTATATTGAAGAGTTTAAGTTTCAAATATACTTGTTATTTTCCTTTTTTTTTGAAAACTTACCATGTAGTTTTGTTATGTTCCTACTGAGTTTATTGAATTTCCATTGAGTTTTGAAAAAATAAATCCTTTGAATTTTTTTAAATTGCCACTTTAGTCTTTTATTTAATTTATCTAAAATACTAAACAAAAAACTGTAGCTAGTAAAAAATACAATTATTTTAATGTAATTTTACCAGAGCATTTTTTACATTTTATATTTTTTACATTTACATTTTACATTACCAAAAATTTGAAAAATTAAATTGTAATTTTACAAAAAATATGTATTTCTTAGTCACAAAGATTAAGTAAATTCATAATTAAAAGGGAAATCTAAATAACAAATATTTTGTGAATAATTATTGATTACAAATATTTTGCGATTTTACAACAAATATAATGGTCACACTAAAAGCAGTAGATTTATTGTAAATTCACAAAATATTTTTTTCAGTGGCATCATTAGACCTTAAAAATCGACTACAAACAGTACATGCTTTACGGTCATATTATACACACACACACAAACACAGCATGTACTGTTTGTAGTCGATTTTTAAGGTCTGATGATGTTCTTAATATAAGCAAAACACGTGTAACCTACTGTTTAGAATTAATAGATTAGATACTTTTGAGACCGAGACTTTGTGTAGTTCCCTTTAGATTATTTACAACACTTAAAATTCATACACCCATAACTATATCCACACACTAATTAAATATGAGTTACCGTGTCAGTATACATGCATATTGAATTTTTCACGTATAAAACAACGATCTATCAAATGGCTTTTGAATCTTGCTATTTCAAATTGTAAATCCATGTAGTTTGAGTTTGAAACTTAGTATATGTTTTAGGTGCTCACGTTTTTTTTATGCTATAGTCTTGTTACATATCTGCAATGGTATTTATTACTGCTTTTATGTGGATAGATTAAAAAGTTTAAAGGTTCTTTTTTTTTAAAGGTTTTGAGAGCTATTTTCTTAGTATAAAATTACTAAGTATTAAAAAATGTAGTCTATTGTTTAAATTATTGTCTAAGTTGCTCTGTTGACATGTTTCTATTATAATAATAATCCATTTTTGCATGGTGTTTAATTTACATATATACATAAAATACACACAAATACATACAGGCCAAAACTCAAAAATTAAAAAAAAAATTATACTAAAATAAAAAGAATTAATATTAAAAATCGCAAATGAAACAGACGTAACAGAGTAAAACATTTAAGGTTTCCCTTACTGATCAACTGTTAAACAAAAAAAAATTAGATAAAACTCACCTTAAATCATCCTTAAATCCCATAAAAAGCTTCCCGACCTTATCCAATAAATTCAAACAATCAAACAAAATACATAAATAAAAATCAAATGTTCTGTCACGTGTTTTTACACCGTAAGACGCGATCCGTCGCTGTATAGAGCGAAAGAATTTCGCGGATGACTAAACCCCCGCATATCAAAACGTTCTAATATGATTCGGAAAACGAAAAATCCGAAATACTCGTCGCTTAATTTTTCGCAATTAGATCACCTCTATTTATTGCGTTTATCAGGCGTTAAAATAATTAGATGGGCGTGATGCACGCGCGAATACTCACGTTTGCTGTTATACTTGCGAAATTCACTTTTTTATTCTCGTTCTTTATCTCTCTCTCTCTCTTTTAGCCCGTATGGGTATTTGAATTTTGATTAATTTCTGTTTTAAAATTATTAAAAGATTAGAAATAAGCGGTTTTTAATCGGTGTCTGTATAGGCTTAAGGTGTTTAGATTGAGAGCTTTTTAAAAATCTGATTTGATTGATTACTTAAGTCCATAAAGTAGATATAAATTTATGAAAAAAAAATGATTTCCTTTAGTAGCTATTGCAATAATAAGCGACATAGGAGCTCTATATTTTAGTGCTTTTTAACTATCTAAATATCTGATGTTTACGTACACAGCAGTATAAATAATTGTCACCCACTTTCTTAACTCTAGTCAGAAATGAACTGCATCCATTGTTTTGTTTTGTGAGTAATATCCAAGGAGATGTAGTTAAAAAACTTATAAAAAAATTAAACATTTATTTAAAATTAATTACAAGGTATTTTAATCTTTACTAAAATTCTTTAGACCTTGCGGTTTAATTTAAACCCTAATTAATTTTTCTTTTTGGGATTTTTGCAATGTAAAAAAATATGTTTAAAATAATTATAATTTATGGACAAATTTCATATATTAACAAATATTTCAGTTTTCTGAATTCTTCCAATATGGATTTTTGCATAGTAACAAAAAAAAGCTTTTATACAAATTGCCCTTATTATTAAAAAATTTTCATATTTAACATTTTTTCCTTTCTAGTGATATTACAAGGATAAATTAAAAAGAAAATTATTTTAAGGCAATTTGACGTATTTTTTTCACGAACTTATTATAAACGTCATTACAGGCAGTTTTAGTTTTTTTTTTTTAATAACTATCAGGCAGTTAAAAAAAATGATAATTTTTTAATTCCCTTCACATGAATTTAGCTGTCTCTATCAAAATTTTATTTTTTTAAATTATTTCAAAAAGACAAAAAACCCCTTAAAAGCCACAATAGTCCGCCAAAACACCAGATCCGTACTAAAATGCTAATGCGCCTAATAAAATGTGCAAATCTTATTCATAAACTTATACGTTTCAAATTATTTACTCGTCAGGATCGAATTTCGCGCATATGGGGTTTTTTTTTTCTCGGTTTAAATCGAAAGGGTCGTTCCGCGACCCCAAAATAGCCCCGATGGCTCCCCCACCAGACAAAAACTCAATTACTAGCTCATTCGCCTTGTCAACTTGATTAAAAGTAGCGATAACGTTATGAGAGTAAAGAGATTTAGCAACTTCACTTCCCGTTAAATTTTATATAGTATCATTTTTATTAAACAGTCATTAAAAATCAAGTATAACAACAGCAGCCCTTTTTAAGCTATTCAAGTTCTATACATCAATCTATTCGTGCTCGGAATTATCTAACGAACGAATACCGTTAACGCGTGAATACAATGCCAAGACTCTCTATTATAAACATATAGTCAGCTAAAAAGCTGAAATTTGATACGGCTCATCTGGGGGATGATGCGCATTTGTCAGAAAACGTCATAAGTGACAAGTAGTGACGTAATAAGGGTGGCTTATCTGATTTTACTGAATCGGGTGAATATTTTAAAGTGTCTGCAAGTAGTAGTAGTAGATCTTAGTCAAGACCGTCAAGTGTATCGAAATATAGAAATTTTGTTTATAATTGCTTGTAACCGCGGTCTGAAAGGTTTTTATTTTCCGAATATAATGATTATTTGCATTTTATCTATTTCTGTTCAATATTTAATGTGAGTTCCAAATTTAGGTTATGTAAAGATTTTAATAGATGAGACGACTCTTATTTGAGGATAAAATATAATAAAAATAGACATACAGAGAAGCATTTAAGACAGAGATCAAACAAAGATAATTCAATTTCAAATTCAAATTCAAATTCAAAATTGTTTATTTTGCCAAAAGTAAAAAAATACATGTATCATTTAGTTACACATAATATATACAGTTGACAAAAAAGGACCAATTCACGATTACAAAACCGGTAACAGTGACCGCTGAGCGGACGCCTGCGAAAGGAGCCTTAACCTAATAAATAGCTACTATAATAAATACAAAAAATAAATTAAAAAAAAATAGTACATATAAAGTATGCAAATAGAAATAAATAAAAAACTACTTAATAAAATAATTCCCAAAAAAAAACAAAAGACAAATTAAAAATAAGAGTTCTGAAGAGAATGGGAGCGCGCAGAAGGAAAACGAGTTTTGATGACAGTTTTTGATTTTAGGGATAAGTCAGGGCGTGGCAGAATATTAGAAACAATACGAAATAAAAAAATCAAAAATCAAAAAAAAAAATCTCAACATCGAAATTATTATAATATTGATCTTATTTAAGTACTTAAATTTATTTATGTGACTTTTAAAACTTATAACCTAGTCTGTTCTTCCAATAGGATCTTATTTATTGAATTTTTAAAAAACAAAAATTTTGAATTCTTAAGGACTTGTGTCAAGCTATTCCACATTTTAACAGCAGTGTATGCAAAGCTTTTTTCATAGCATGAAGTTCTATGGTGGGGTACAATATAGCTTTGGTCATTGGCGGTACGCTGTAGCCCTAAAGTAGTTTTTGGAAGCAGTTTAAATTTTTCTAAAAGGTAGGGGGGTTTGCCCGTACTTATTACTCTGTGTATGAAACAGTAAAAATGTTGTTTTCGTCTGTCGGCCATATTTAAAATTTTAAATTCATTTAGATAGGGCGTAATCTGCTCTCTATAAGATATATTATATGATAACCTCATACACCAGTTTTGCATCTTTTGAATGGACCTTTTAGTTACCAATGATAGCGAGTCACCATAGACAACATCACAATAGTCAAACAGGGACAGAACCAGAGAATTACATAAAAAATATTTTTGTTTTTGAGGTAGATACTTTTTAATATAATTAATATTTTTAAGTCTTAAATATGCGGTGGAAAGTTTACTATTTATGTGTTGCTAAAAAGATAGGTCTGTGTCAAAAATAACCCCCAAATTTTTTGCATTTTGAACGACTGGTATAGTATTATTATTTAAAGATACCTGAAATATTTGTTCAATTTGTTCACGAAGTTGTTTATCTTTGTTTATTATAAGAATCTTAGATTTATTTGCGTTTAATTTTAAATTATGGTTCTTTGAATATAAGAATAATTGGTCTAAGTCATTAGTAAGTTTTTCTTTAGCTCTATCACATTACTCTTCACTACAGGTATGGTAAGTTGGGTGTCATCGGCAAATTGATTGAATTTACAAAATTTAACACTCCTGTACATATCTGCTACATAAATGGCAAATAACAGAGGAGAAAGGACGGATCCTTGAGGTACTCCCTTTTTGACAAGTTTGAGATCCGACTTTATTATTGTAGAGTCTTTTTTTGTACTTACGTAACTATACCTAAAGGTTAAAATATTTTGTAACAAATTTAGTGCATCTGTAGAGAATCCATAATACTTTAATTTTGCTAATAACAGTTCAAGATGTACCGTATCGAAAGCTTTACTAATATCTAAAAGTGTCATGCAAGTACTATTTGTTTGTTCTTGATTTTCTCTTATATCATTGAGGATATTAGTTAATGCTAATGTTGTGCTAAAATTCTTTCTAAAACCAGATTGCCAAGTTGGGACTATATTTTGCTGTTCTATGAATGACTCAATTTGTGAGTAGATATGCTTTTCAAATATTTTTGACATAGCAGAAAGTGTACTAATTGGTCTTATATCTTTAAGGGTTTTTGGATCGTTAGTTTTAGGTAGTGGTAAAATTTTTGCAGTTTTCCAGATTGTTGGATAAGTTGAAGTTAATATGCAAGAATTAATAACATTTACAATAGCATTCGCACAAAAGGGTAGACACAATTTTATATCCCTTATTGATAAAAGGTCCTCGCCAACAGCATTAGATTTTATTTTAGAAATAATTTTAAACAAATTTTCATGGGTAATTAATTTGAATTTTAAATTAATATGAGTAATTAGTTTGTTGTTTTTATAAAAGTCAATGAGATGATTTGGTACTGTATTAGGCTCATTATCTGTTTCTAAAAAAAAATCATGTATATGAGTGGCGTTATTAAGAGTTTCCGGAATGTCTATTTGATTATTTTTAGATGTAAGATGAAGTTTTTTTGCTGTACTCCAAAAAGCCCTTCCATTACTCTTCGCAAAAGTATTAAAAAATGAAATTTTTTCCCTAGCAATTGCATGTTTTGTGAAGTTTCGAAGCTGTCTGTAATACTGTAAATGTTGATCTAATTTTGTTCTTAAAAATTTTCTGTGGGCATTATCTCTTAATTTTATTAACTTTTTAACATTATCTGTTATCCAGGGTAAGTAACACTTTTCAACAATTTTTTTAGTTTTTAAGGAAGCATGTTCATTTATTATTTGTATTAAAGTGGAATTTAAAATGGAAACTTCTTCATTTACATCGTTAGCCCTATACAATCGATCCCAAGATATTAACTTCCCTTGGTTTAAAAATGTGTCAATGTTAATGCTATTGTAATCTCTAAAAGTAATAGTTTCGATACTTTGAAAAATAGCCAGGGATCCAGATTTTGTACAATTAATATTTTGACCTGTGATTATAAAATCAATGAGGCTATGTGTCTGATGTGTAAAGTCAAATCTAGTAGGTTCCTGAATGTGCTGAGTACATTGAAATATTTGTAATAACTGCCTAAGCTTGTTGGGGTAGGTAGAGTTACTTAAGAGGTTTATATTAAAGTCACCCACTATAATAATATTGTCATAGTTGACAGATAAGTTACCTAACATATCCTCAAATTGATCAAGAAATAAAGAATTGCTCACTGTGGGTGCTTTATAAATATTGATAAAAATATGGTTTTTGTTTTTAATTATAAATTTTATAGCTATATATTCAAATAAAACTTGATTTAGATCAACTAGCGCAAAACTTATGTTTTTATTAATATACAGTGCTACCCCGCCTCCCCTTTGAGCCCTATCTTGCCTAACAAATCTGTATCCAGGAATATTATACAAGTTATTAGGTATACCTGGATTTAACCATGTTTTAGTTAAACCCAGTATATCAAATTTATATTCTGACATATAATTTTGGAACTCGTCAAATCCTGTATTTATCGATCTCACATTAAGATGATCCACCAAAAAACCCTGCAAGTCTGTAAGATAGTTATCATTTGACACATAATTATATACATTTTCTCGATGTTGAGCAGACAAGTGATCAGCCATATTCCCAAACATACCACCACATTTTCCCTGACTCTCTATTATGCTTAGTTAGCCCCAATTTTGCGCGCTCCATACCCCTAGAGAAAAAAATAACAAAAAAAATATTTTTGAAAAAATTCCCAAAATAACAAAAAAACTCTAAAAACAAAAAAAAACATGATTTGTAAACATTTAGAATTAATTGAAATAAGTAAAACAAAAAACTCAACATATTATGTAAGTATGTATGTGTTTTTATTGACAACCGCCCAATTTAATATATTTAAAGTTTACATAAGTACCAACACCATAATGTACAAACATGTATAACACAGTCCAAATTAATAATTTAAAATATCTAGGGTATACATACTCTCATTAATAAAGTCTTAATCAAATTAATATATATGTATATTAAAGCAATAAGGATTTTTTCAGGAAAAATAATAATTATATAAGATAATTTAATAAGAAATTATTTAATTTAATAAGAATTATTTAATAAGATAATTTAATAAGAAATGCCAAAAGATAGAAGTTTTGCAAAGCAGATGAGTGCAATTTACATACAAAGGAAAGTAAACGACGCTAGCTCAAAAAAAAATATGGGAAAAGTCGTAATTGATGTAGTGTATTGAGAAGATATTAAATTAACTTGAAAGAAGTTCACAGAAGTGACAGACTCCAGACCTGATATCTTAAGAGAAGAAGTTAAAGATTTAAGGATTATCCGAAACCTTAATTGGGATCAGGGGTAGTATTAAAATTAGTATAAAAGATCAGTAACAAAGTAAACGTTCCTTGACGAATTAAACAAGATGCTTTCTGTAAGCTTATATACATAATCTCTACTCAATTTTGTTTATTTTGCTACACAAGTTTCTGAAGAGCGAGGTACACGCAGTGTATGCTGATTTCTTAAAAGCTTTTGATCGTGTAAATAATGCTCATTTATTAAATAAAATATTTCAGTTTGGCTTTAGTGGATTCTTACACAATTTGTTTGAAAGATACTAACTTAACTAATAGTAAGTAAATGTAAGGGTATGCAATTAAAACTCTAATGAGATGTCAGTTATATTCCCTAATAGTCCCACTTAAGGTCTCTCCATTTTACTCTATATTAATGACATTGCTAGTTATTTAAAATCTTCATATATTTCTATTGTTTACTGATGACCTCAAGTTCTATCGCAAAGCTTTAAATCTTAGTGACTGCCCTAAAGTGCAGCGTGATCTCGACCGGTTTGTCGCATAGTATAAAATTAACTGTATAGACCTAAATATTGAGAAATATCATTCTATGATTAATAGTCGAAGTGTTATTGAAGAAACCCCTTTGGAAGTTAACACTAATGTGAAGAATCTAGTTATTACATTAGACTCCTAGAATAAAAAATCAATTTTCTTCTATGTTATGTCACAAGTTTTTGAGGAATATTGCTTTTAAGACTCATATTCCTATAGGTATAGCTTATTAAGAATTCGATAGCGAACTTGATCGAATTGGAAAACTTGAATGACGCAAATTCACATTTTTCTAATATTAATTACCAATTACCATCGATACAGGGCTTCAGTCACAAAATACCGTCATAAAAATTTTAGGAAAACTTAAGTCAAAAGCAATTGGTCCTGATAATTTAAACTTTACGCTTATATTGCTCTGTTGTCCATTTATAATACCGCATATTACTCATTTGATAAATTCATGCATTACATCAAATATATTTCCGATCAGTTAAAAACTAGCTAATATACTTCCATTGCCCAAAGTAAAAAGTCTAGCCTCAATTTGACATTTATGACAGATAAAAGATGAGCTAACAATATTTCATATTACTCTTAACCTAAGTCTACCTAAGGCCTATATCATAAATTTGTGAGATTAGTGGTGTTCGATGTGTCAGTTTTTTAAGGTTATACTTTTCCCTATTAAATATGTTTTATGAATCGACCTTTGTGCTTTCAAATTGCTTATTTAAATAATTCATAGATGGACTTTCCCACGCCCCAATCCAAATATACCAGCACCAACAAACATACTCCCTGGTTGTATGTCATTCAATACGTATGAAGAGCACTTAAAAATACAAACTTAAATCGGATTTGTATCACGCCGATTGCGTAATTAGATTTGGGATAATCTCACCCTCCGAAAAAGGGTGGGTTTATTTAAATCTGAACGAGCACTCAGATTGAAAAAAAACAGTTTTATTTACCTTTAGTGTCTTTTAAAGTGAATGAATGTTATTAGACAAAAAAATGCGTAAGAACTGAAAAGTCTTAAATATTTTAAAGCGGATGATGTAAAGATTAAAGTGTCATAAAACTCCCCCAAATTGCTTTTCCACTAAGTAGCCAATACGAATTAGTAAGAGAGATAACGACACGTGCCGAGTCACGTGTCTCGGCAATCGACGGAAACACTCGAAGGGTTCTTCGATTACTGTCATGTCACGTCAGATTTTTTTTGTGTCATTTTAACGTGAGATCATCCCTTCACTTGTAATCTGGGTGTGCGCCCATTCGAGTGGTTTTATATTAAATTGGATTAGAACTATTATTAGATGTTGTTTGTTTTCTACTTATGGGAAAATGCACTGTTTAATATTTTATCTGTCATAGTTGTCAGAATTATGTTGATTCCTTAATCATGCTCATCAGTTGTATCCAGTTGTTTGTTGTATTCGTGAGTGAAGAGGTTAGTGTTTGACACAATCTCAATTAGAAAGAGATACAAATTTAAAAAAATGCTTGTATTGTAAATATTAGGAAAGTACAAGGTTACTTAGTTTAATATGTCTTCTATTGTCTCCCTTTAATTATCTCCTATTCCCTTGATACTTCCTCTTCGCTCCTTGTTAATTATCAACTGAATAGATTTGACTTTAACAATTTTCCCACATAATGCTTTTAAATTGTCCCTAATTGCACCACAACTTATATCGTTTGAAAATCGCCTGTCAACTGTCAACAACAAGAAATTTGTACATAACCTAAATGATCGTAAAAGCGCTTAAAAAATTAAGGTAATTGTTTAATGTTAGTGCCTGTAATATAGGTATCTATTAATCAACTAGGAATCTCGATAAGAAATTGAAAGAAAAATACCCTGAGTTTGCTTCTGCGGTCAAAGCTCACCGTAACATAAAATTACGACAACGCTCCCTCTGACGTTATACTAAAATATACCATCTGTCACTTTGGACTGTATATTGAACAGGGCCTTAAGTAGCCCTTTTTCCGCACTGCCCAGCCCCTTGCCTCCCTGCCACCCCGGGGGTATATATATAGGCCTAATGGTGTAATGCTACTGCTTGTTACAAGTCAGTCAGTGTCAGTTTCAATTTGGAATAATAGGGGATGGTATTAATATAAAAAAAAGGGATCGATTGATTTTTTTGGGGCTAAATTTGGACAAATGCATTCAATTGTATAAGACAAAATAGGCCTTATGTATTGTCTTTATTTTTTGACGTTGACATTTGCTGCAAGGTTCTTGAGAAGTCAGTGTCAGTTTCAATTTGGAATAATGGGGGATGGTATTAATAAAAAAAAAAGGGATCGATTGATTTTTTTGGGGCTAAATTTGGACAAATGCATTCAATTGTATAAGACAAAATAGGCTTTATGTATTGTCTTTATTTTTTGACGTTGACGTTTGCTGCAAGGTTCTTGAGACCTACCAAATATTTAATAAGCTTTTTTCGTAAATGTTTGAAAATAAAGTGTATTAGGAAGAACAGGGTCGTTAATTGCAAAATCTCTAAATCTAAATATTTATAAAAGTACAGTAACGAAAATAATACAAGAAAATTATGGTCGAGGTGATGTACGGAATGGACCTTAGTCCGGGACCTTGTAAGACTACTTCTCGACTAGGCAAAACTGTTTTAAGGATCTCTAAGCTTGATCATAGACAACTTACAAGTGAAATCTCAGAATAATTAAATTACTTCTTAAGGAAAATAGGAAACTGTTCTGTCGAGTAATGAAGTCAATTTTCACTGTTTGGATCTGATGGTAGGAAATACGTAACAAATGTAAAGTACCAATTTCCTATTGTCAAAATGGACTGCTTTCAAGACAAAGGAATACTAGATATTGTTATGGATTTTTCAACTGGACAATGATCTGGAACATTATTCCAAGGTAGTAAAATACTGGTTTCACCAGAAAATATAACTGTAATTGAATGGCCATCTCAATCCCCAGATTTAAATCTCATTAAATATTGGATTTTTTTCAAAAAATTTATTGACTCTATGCCCAGAAAATGCCAGGAAGTCTTAGGCACTAAGGGATATTCTACAACATACTAGAAAAAAATTATTATTATCTTTATAACTTCTGTTTTATCAAATAATAAAAGTGTAACACCATATTTATTTCCAACCTTTATTTCAATAAACATTATTTTATTTAACAAATAAAACTCATATTCCAAATATGTGTAGGTCGCAATAAATAGGAAGAAACCAAATATACATATATAATCATCTCGATAGAATGACCGGCAGGAGAACTAGCGACATCTCAGGGCAAACGTAGAAACTTCGCACTCGCCGCTAGGAGGCCACCTGAAGTCTGAATATTGGCGCGAATTTTAAATTGTAATAAATACAGTGTAAAAAAATTAAACATGTGTTATGCGGTCCTAAATAAGGTAAGTTATTCTATCTGGTGAATAGTAGTATATTGAGAAATCATTAATTTTATTATAATTGTATGCACTTTTTTTGATTTTATACGAGAACAATTGTTGCTGAATTATATGGAAAAAATTAACCGTATACATTAATTACGTTTATTAACTCTTTTTATACTCGAAAGTAGTCAGGACAATTTAAACTACAAGAGGATATAAATAATAATTCAACTTGGTGGTAAAATGGTTACGTCTCTATTTTTCCATAAAGATGTTACGGTCAAATTTAAACAATCTTTAGAATTAACAAGAAAGTATAGTTGTGAAACTTCTACTCTTCAGCATTTTGTTTTAGAATTTTTTATTTACTGTATTATTGTCCTCTTCTTCGTCGTCGCTTAAATGATCATCTTCGCCATGTTCGTTTTCATTTCAGCCTTCTGCAAACTGGATTATAGCCATTTCATCAAGACTATGGTCCAGAAATACAATCCAGTACTATTCTTTCAAAAGAGTGTGAAAGTTCATGAACTAAAGATCCTCCAAGACTCATTAGCAAATTCAGTTGCTACTAAAAGAGCACTGGATTACATGAAAAGAAGATGATGATCTGTCAAGGAAGATTTTTTATTTACCTGAATGGCACCATGAAGATCAAACTTCTTAGTCACCACTTTAATTTGTTTAAATTGACAAAAATATATAAAAAATATTTTTCTGCATACGTTTTAGATAAGAATCCCTCATTGAGATTTTGGACTTTAGACTGAGTTCTCACCTAAAAAAACCTATTTTCTTATTATTTAAATTTATT
The DNA here is from genome assembly GCF_022605725.1 of Anthonomus grandis grandis. Taxonomy (NCBI): domain Eukaryota; kingdom Metazoa; phylum Arthropoda; class Insecta; order Coleoptera; family Curculionidae; genus Anthonomus; species Anthonomus grandis. Next base: position 5,098,646 of record NC_065548.1, read on the forward strand.
CCTTTTTCAGTACTTGTCAATGTTCTCTCATTCACAAGCAACAACATGAAAAGTATTCTCTTACGATCATTGTTTAATGTTTTATTAAGCGTTTTCATCCTAGTTTGCTATTGTTTCTTGATTTTCTTATTTAATTTTTTTCTTGATGTTTATTATTATAATTTTTTTCTGACATATTATTTTTTGCTATTTTTTAAGAGTAATTGGTAAATATGATTTCCACTTTACAGGATCCAATTGATGGAGAAAAGGTTTTCTGCAAGATGACTGGCCGCAACAGTTGAGAATTATAGAAAGACTAGGAAGTACATAATTAATACCATGAGGCGTGGACTATTATTAGTTCACTCTAATAGTTAATAGGATTATAATCACTTTAATAAATATTCACACCAATAAATATTCTAAAGGTATATTTCAGTTATATTTTTGGTACATCTATTTCCCTTGACTAAATTGACATCGAGGGTCTGGAATTTAAAAAAAATACGTATTTTCCTATTATTGTTATTTTTTTATATATCGAATTTTTTACTATATAATTTTATTAAAAAAAACGGTTACTTATAAGATTTTATTTGTTTATATTCTGAATACGAAAAATTGAATTGTAAATGTAAAAGAGCTTAATTATGAATTTATTTATTTGTTTTGATACATAGGTATTAAAAAACACAAATTTTACCTAAAAATTAAGGTACTTTTTTTAAGTTAAATTAAGCAAAAGAAAAACGTGATATTCTTAAAATGTCCTTAATATCCATTATAAATTATAATTATATTCCTTCAATATGGGTTAAAAAACTTTCTGTGTTGCTGACCTAGAGGATTTTTTAAATTTTCGTATTACTGGAAGAGGGTTTCTTTTTTTTTTGGTAAATTTCTTTATCATTAATTGGTCTTTTTAAAAGTAGGTACAGATTATTTACTATATTATATTGTTTACCACAAATATTCTTAGCTTGACATCTCAAGGACTTATAGTCACTCTCTTCAATCAAAACTGGATTAATTAATGTCTCTTAACTCTGCATATTTGTTATATTAAAATAAAGGTAGTAGCGACTAATTTTTATTTCAAGTAAAACAATTGTCCAACCAAATTTTTCAAAATCACACTATAAATCTACATTATCAGTTATTGTCTTTAATATAACACTTACGATAACATGTTTCGCCTCAAGGGCATCATCAGACCAACAAAACATTCAAAAGGCGTAATTAATTGGCTTCAAGTGCCTGGAATAAGATTTAAAATTACTTTTTGAACAAAAAAATTATTTATTCCAGGCATCATGATTCCTAAACATTTCTTTCCTATAAAGTAGAATTCAAACGCCAATTGCCTGGAATAAGGAAATTATTTATTCCAGGCATACTCTTGCCATTAAAACATGATTTCTGGATGTTTCTTCCTCATAAATAGGAATTCAAGCCTCAATTGCCTGGAATAAAAAAATAATTGATTCTATGACTATTGTTGCCTTTAGAACATGATTTCTGGCCATTATATTTAATTGGTCAATAAATTTTTATATAGTGAAAAAAAAGGCAAATTTTGTGTTTCGTCTAGTCTGATGATGCCCTTAAGGCGAAACATGTCATGTTAAATATTACTTTTTCACTGATACTTTCATTTTTTTTTAACTTAACTTGAAATAAAAATCAGTAACTCTGAGAAACTTGGATAATTTTTGTGCCACACAAATTTGTCCTATAGGACTTATTCATATAGTAAAATCAATTTAAGAGAATTTGTTTTAGGAATCCTTGCAGTTAGGCCAAAATAACTATTTCGGGTATTTTTAGTATACATAGGACTGTCTTATTTAGTAATAATTGGTATCTACCTGATGCAATTATCAATTCAGTTAGTAACTGTATACAGATGCATCATTTGTATCATTAATATTGATGTCAGGTGTCAGAAGTTTATGGACAAACTTACTCATGCAATTATGTCATTAAAAAGAGCATTGTATAATTACAGGGAGAAAATCGTAGAGAGGTTTAATGATCATTTATAATTGACGATAAAAAATTATATATTAACAATTAATGATTGTTTATATTATATTGTGTTGATATGTAATTTTATAGAATATTTAAGATGTATGCATTGTTTTACGTCTATTTTATCCACAATAATTGTATTTTATTGTTTCTTTTTTTTCTGTAAGTTGCATAAACACTTTAGTGTACTGATAGCAATAAATAAATATTCTGAAGGTATATTTCTGTTATATTTTTAGTATACCTATTTCCCTTGACTAAATTGACATCGAGGGTCTGAAATAATAAAAAATAACGTGTCGACATTTTCCTAATATTATAATTTTTTTATATAAAATTTATAAAAACAAAACCGTTGGCTTGTAAAATTTTATTTATTTATATTCTGAATATTAAAATATCAAGACATAATTGAAGTACGAAAACTTAAATTTTAAATGTATAAATTATGAACTTATTTAATTTTCAATTTTTTATTTGTTTTGATACATATGTATTAAAAAAATATATATTTTGCCTAAAAATTAAGATCCTTTTTTTAAGATAAATTAAATTAAAAAAAAGCATGATATTCTTAAAATCTCCTTAATATTCATTATAAATTATAATTACATTCCTTCAATATGAGTTAAAAAAAGAATTACCTTGCCTCATAAAAATCATTTATTTTACATTTTTGACCTAACAAACATACAATAAAAACAAAATAAATAAATATCCTCACTTTCTGTGTTGCTGACCTAGAGGATTTTTTAAATTTTCGTATTACTGGAAGAGAGTTTCTTTTTTTGGTAAATTTCTTTATCATTAATTGGCTAAAAAATGCCCTTTTATAAAGAAGGTACAGATTATTTACTATATTATATTGTTTACCACAAATATTCTTAGCTTGACATCTCAAGCACTTATAGTCACTCTCTTCTATCAAAACTGTATTAATTAATGTCTCCCAACTCTGCATATTTGTTATATTAAAATAAAAGTAATAGCGACTAATTTTTATTTCGAGTAGAACAATTGTCCAACCAAATCTTCCAGGTCAAAATCACACTATAAATCTACATTATCAGTTATTGTCTTTAATATAACACTTACGATAACATGTTTCGCCTCAAGGGCATCATCAGACCAACACAACATTCAAAAGGCGTAATTAATTGGCTTCAAGTGCCTGGAATAAGATTTAAAATTACTTTTTGAACAAAAAAATTATTTATTCCAGGCATCATGATTCCTAAACATTTCTTTCCTATAAAGTAGAATTCAAACGCCAATTGCCTGGAATAAGGAAATTATTTATTCCAGGCATACCCTTGCCATTAGAACATGATTTTTGGATGTTTCTTCTTTGTAAATTAGAATTCAACCCTCATTAAAAAAATAAATGATTCTATGACTATTGTTGCCCTTAGAACATGATTTTTGGCCATTATATTTAATTGGTCAATAAATTTTTATATAGTCAAAAAAAAGGCAAATTTTGTGTTTCGTCTAGTCTGATGATGCCCTTAAGGCGAAACATGTCATGTTAAATATTACTTAAAGACATTAACTGATACTAACCTAATTTTTTTTTTGTAACTTAATTTGGAATAAATATCAGTAACTTTGAACACCTTGAATGATTTTTTTTTTAATTTCTTTGAAGTCATGTCACACAAATTAAGATATCAGTTACTTTGCTAAAAAATAAGTCATGTACCGATAGGACTTTTTCATATAGTAAAATTAATTTAAGTCAATTTGTTTAAGGAATTCTTGCAGTTTCGGGTATTTTTAGTATACATAGGACTTTCTTCTTTAGTAAAAATTGGTATCTACCTGATGCTATTATCAACTCAGTAACTGTATACAGATGCATCAGCTGTGAGGTCAAGAAAGATGCTAAAAGGTCCATTTATAGACCAGGAGAGCCTTTTCAGACTCTATAGTTATATTAAGGGGGTTAACTGGGATTTTGTCAGTGTCTGCTATTAATATTGATGTCACTTACTTATGTAGTTATGTTATTAAAAAGAGCATTGTATAATTACAGGGAGAAAATCGTAGAGAGGTTTAATGATCATTTATAATTGACGATAAAAAATTATATATTAACAATTAATGATTGTTTATATTATATTGTGTTGATATATAATTTTATAGAATATTTCAGATGTATGCATTGTTTTACGTCTATTTTATCTACAAGGATTGTATTTTAATGTTTTTTTTTTTCTGTAGCAATACTGATAGCAATAAATATAATAAATAAATATTCTGAAGGTATATTTCTGTTATATTTTTGCTATATCTATTTCCGTTGAATAAATTGACATCGAGGGTCTGGAATATTAAAAAAATACGTGTTGACATTTTCCTAATATTATAATTTTTTTATATAAAATTTTATAAAAACAAAACCGTTGGCTTGTAAAATTTTATTTATTTATATTCTGAATATTAAAAATATCAAGACATAATTGAAGCACGAAAAATTTTATTTTAAATGTATAAATTATGAACTTATTTAATTTTCAATTTTTTATTTGCTTTAATACACATGTATTAAAAAAAATATATTTTGCCTAAAAATTAAGATGCTTTTTTTCAATGAAATTAAACAAAAGAAAAACGTGATATTCTTAAAATGTCCTTAATATCCATTAAAAATTATAGTTATATTCCTTCAATATGGGTTAAAAAAAGAAACACCTTGCCTCATAAAAATCATTTATTTTACATTTTTGACCAAACAAACATACGATAACAACAAAATAAATAAATAAAAAAATATTTATACAAAGTAACTAAAATATGAAGAAAAATAACAACAAAAAAACACAAACTTATATAGGTTTATTAGAATTACATATATACAATAGTCGCATTTAAATTTTACCGATAAGAGATATGACAAAAATATGATAAATAGAATATTATTTAATATTGTAATTATATGTGCTTTTAGATAATTTTTTTTTCGTATACCTTGTGGAGAAAAAAAATTATTATTTTTTTAAAACCGTTTCTACACGTATGATATGATACCTTTACAAAATATGTTTAAAACTTATCGTTGTTTAAAACCTTAACGTCTACTTATACCCCTTTATAATACAACTTTTATACACCTTTTTATACAAAGCTTACATCTAAGTTTAGAATCCCAGCTTTAAGCGATATGTATACTTTTTAATTTTGTATTTAAATATTTGAATTTCGTTTTTTATTTAGATATGTCTAAAGGTTTGTGCATACAAGATTTTTAGGTATATTCATAAAATGCAAGCTCAAGATGCTTCCAATAATCGATTATACAAGGTGAATAATAGGTCACCCGGTATAATCAGATTTAATAGTCGTCAGTATAATATCATCACAGATTGATAGTGTCTACTTACTTTACAAAATTTAAATTAATACAAGGTTTCTCAATAGGATATGGGTCATCAAGAGCTTCGTTGTTTTATATAAAATGACTTGTCTATTTTTAGAATCTAGGGAAAAGTCTGAGAAAGTCACACGCCATATTTTGGTTTAATAGTTTTTCAGATATAAGCACTTGAAATTGTTGATTTTTAGGTTATGTATATAACTAACGCGAGGATTTTAATTTTTCATCTTTATCTTTCACAAACCATCTTCCAAATTTGTTGGGAAATCAGAAATTTTCAATTACTCATATCTCCCAACCGTTCAAATAAAGTTCAATTACTAAAATTATAAAAATTCACTTCGTCAATACCTTCATTATGCTCTAAAAAAACCCGAACTATATTGAGACACCTTGCGACCTATATACAGAGGGGGTTTCATTTACTACAGATTTCCACCTCAATTTTTCTTGATATTGAATCAATTTATTGAGCTTCATCGGAGCCGAATCAATAATAAACGACCTAACCCCAAAAATCAAACGAAGTTATATACAGAATGGTCCAAAAACCAGTTATCGAATTGCACATGAAAAAATTAAAAAAGAGAAAAAATCCTAAAGCGCAAATGCAGCGGCGTACGTTGACAGTTCGGGTTATTTCGTGGGTCCGACGAGGGCGGCCGAACCATACGACTGGGCGGTACAGGTGGGTAGGGCAAAAGGGTTCATCGGGGCAAATGGTGATGAGACTAAAGACATTCCTAAAAAGAAGAATTCCCGGTTAAATTAAAAAAAATAGAGCTTTTAGGGGTGAAAAACTAACGTTTAAAGGGTTTTATTTATTACTGAACAGCCAAATGGTGCCACCCCGTAACCGATTGATGATGAAATAGGGCGGGTGCGGGGGGATAATGGGGAGGACTCTCGCCCCCCTTTAGTACGGGTGCAAAAGCCGACTTTTCCTTGTCGTTTGTGCTTTTCGTGTAATAGGTTTCCGCAGTGCACGCTAAAAAAGCAAAAAAAAAGGAAAATAATAAAAATTGCAGTTTTTTTTTTAATAAAGCATGCAAGTATTAAATCACAAGACAGTTTTACCACTAGCCCTCCATTTTATTCTAGACGCGTGTTTCACTCTTTAGAATTAGAATCTTAAGCCAAACTTGACTTTTCAATTCTTCCATATTTCACATGACCTGCATGTTTTTTAAATTGTACATTAATTATTGTACTTCTTGTTTGTGCTATATACTGTTTGTCAAAATCGTTATAGTTAATCGTGTTAAATCAATAAAGTGTTTTATAAAGAGGAATATAAATGCTGAAACACTACAGACAGTTGGTTTTATTATGGGAAAATTCTTGTGGTGTCAATTGAGTACAATTTCCCAATAACTTTTAATTTGATTAATTTGTTGCCTTAATGAAAAATGTGTAAATAAAGCAGAAGCTATAGAATAAAAAGTAACTCTTCTAGATTCTCCATGATCGGCAACTGTCTTAAATTAAATTACTACTTCAAGATCTAATACTGCTTAATAAGCTTAAGAATTATAACTAAATTCTTTGCAAAATATGTGAAGACAGACAGAATAAAATGGAAAATTAGCATTTTTTATGAATTTTGAAAAATGTAAATGTGAAACGAAAAAAAAATTATAAAAATTGTTAAAAAGTCATGGAAAACTTGTACCAATAATTAGTAAAGATACTGTCTAGAGTATTGACAACATCTACATTTAGGTATCGAATATAATTAGTGATTAATAATAGGTTTGATGAGGATAGGATTTTCTGAAATTATAATTTTTAAAATAAAATTTTGTTTCTCAATTTCTTCTACATATTCTAAGAAATGCTAAGATAGGTATCTAGTTAAATTATCCAGAGAATAATTGTACATAATTTCAAAGTTGTACCTAGTCAAGAGTTATCAACATTTTGTACAAATGCTCTTTTTTTATTTAATATTTTTTTTAAAGATTTTTCAACTTCTTGTACATATTTTGAGAAACGCTGAAATAAGTGTCCAGTTTCAAGTTTTTAAAAAAATATTTTTACAAAATTTTTAAGTTGTAATATGTCTAATTTGGGAGTTATAGACATCTTGTACCATTCTTTTTTTTTTAATTATTATTTTTCGAAAATAATCTTTTTCTCGACTTCTTGCATATATTTTGAGAAACAACTATTCAGGTACATTGTCCAGAAAATATTTGTACAAAGTTTTAAAGTTGTACTTAGTCAAAGTTATAAGTTATGAACATTGTGTACAATTATTTTTATTTTAATAAATATTGTTCAGAATGTTTTTTTTTTCAACTTCTTGCTTATATTTTGAGAAATGCTAAAATATGTGTCCAGTCAAATTGTCTAGGAAAAATTTGTGCAAAATTTTAAGGTTGTACTTAGTTAAATTTGTGAGTGATGAATATTTTGTTAAATTTTTCACGTCAAATATAATGTTTTTAAAAATATATTTTTTTCCAGCTTCTTGTACAAATTTTATAAAAAGCTGAAATACTGAAATAGTTTTTCAGTCAAATTGTCCAGAGAATCTTTGTACAAAATTTTAAAATTGTACTTAGACAAGTTTGTCAGTTATACATTTTTTACGTCAATTATAACTTTTTTTAAATATTTTTTTTCCAGCTTTTTGTACATATTATAAGAAAAGGCAAAATAGGTGTCCAGTTAAATTGTACAGAGGATATTTGTACAAAATTTCAAAATTAGACTTTACCAAGTTTGTGAGTTATGAACATTTTGTATATTTTTTTTTGATTATAATTTTTCAACACTATTTTTGTTTATAGTTTTTTGTATTTTAAAAAATACTAAAACAGTTTTTTAGTCAAATTGCTCAAAGAATCTTTGTACAAAACTTCAAAGTTGTACTTAGTCAAGTTTGTGATTTATGATTTTTTTTGTTAAATTTTTTACGCCAATTATAATTTTTTTTTATTTTTTTTTTCGGCTTTTTGTACTAATTTTAAGAAAAGTAGAAATAGGTATCCAGTGATATTGTACAGAGAATATTTGTACAAAATTTCAAATGTGGACTTAGTCAAAATTGTAAGTTATGAACATTTTGTTAAATTTTTTGTGTTAATTATAATTTTTTTTAATTTTTTTTTCTAGCTTATTGTATGCATTAAAAAAAAATCGAAATAGTTGTCCAGTAAAATTGTACAGAGAATATTTGTACAAAATATCAAAATTAGACTTTACCAAGTTTGTGAGTTATGACCATTTTAATGAATTGTTTTTTCAACTATAATTGTTCAAAAATATTTTTGTTTATAATTTTTAGTACGTATTTTGAAAAATACTAAAACAAATTATAAAAATACTAAAACTGTCCAGAGAAACTTTGTACAAAATTTCAAAGTTGTACTTAGTCAAGCTTGTGAGTTATGAACATTTTGTTAAATTTTTTAAGTCAATAATAATTTTTTTTAAAATAAATTTTTTTCCACCTATTTAGCAGTATATTTTCAAAAAAGGCGAAATAGGTGTTCCGGTTAAATTGTACAGAGAATATTTGTACAAAATTTCAAAATTGGACTTGACTAAGTTTGTGAGTTACGAAGATTTTGTTTATTTTTTTTTCAATTATAATTGTTCATGTTTATAATTTTTTGTACATTTTTTGAAAAATACTGAAATAGTTCTTTAGTCAAACTGTCCAGAGAAACTTTTGTACAAAATTTCAAAGTTGTACTTAGTCAAGTTTGTGAACTATGATTTTTTTGTTAAATTTTTTACGCCAATTATAATTTTTTTTAAAATATATTTTTTTCTAGCTTTTTGTACTAATTTTAAGAAAAGCCGAAATAGGTGTCCAGTGAAATTGTAAAGAGAATATTTGTACAAAATTTCAAAATTAGACTTAACCAAGCTTGTGAGTTATGACCATTTTGTTGAATTTTTTTTCAAATATAATTTTCCAAAAATATTTTTGTACATATTTTGAAAAATACTAAAAGTTCTTCAGTCAAATTGTTCAGAGAATCTTTGTACAAAATTTCAAAGTTGTACTTATTTTGTCAAATTTTTTACGTCAATTATATTTTTTTTTTAAATATATTTTTTTCCAGCTTTTTGTACTAATTTTAAGAAAAGTCGAAATAGGTGTCGAGTGAAATTATACAGAGAATATTTGTACAAAATTTCAAAATTGGACTTAATCAAGTTTTTGAGTTTTGAACATTTTCCTAAATTATTTTTTTTAACTAATAATTCTCAAAATTTTAATTTTTCCTCTACTTTTTGTAAATAATTTAAAAAACGCTTAAATACGTGTCCACTTAAATTGTCCAGAGAATATTTACAAAAAATATCGTAGCTATTCCTAGTCAAGTTTTTGAGTTACAAACATTATGTACAATTGTTTTTTCAAAGTAATATTTTTCCAAAATATTTTTTTTCTCAACTATTTGTCCTTATTTTAAAAAACGCTGATATAGGTGTTCAGTCAAAGTATCCAGAGAATATTTGTACAAAATCTCAAACTTGTAACAAAACAAGTTTTGAGTTATGAACACTTTTTAGAAATTGTAATTTTTTTTCAATTACAGTATTTTATGATTTACAGAGGCTCTCAATGTTAAGACTTTTTCTGTTTCTGATATTTATGAACGATTTTGCAAGTTATAAATATTAAATGACTGACGATTCTAATAATGGAAAACATCATTAACCATGATCTATCTTTTAGTACGTAAGTATATGACTTTTAAAAGTGCTTTTTCTACAGGATATGTAGACAATTACTAACTAATAAATACCACAGAAAGTACAGTTTTAAGTATACATATTGACAACAAACTTCATTTTGAAAGACACATTAATATCCTAAACAAAAAATTATCACCAAATTATTTTGCCTTAAAAGTAATTGTATACTCATGCACAACTAATGTAGGGCAACTTATTGACACCAACTTTTTAATCGTATACCCACAGAGATAAAGATAATATTTTATCCCTATTTAGATGTAGAGTAAAAGGCTTGGTCTTGTCAAACTGTTATTAAAGTGTTGAAAAATTATTTGATGACTATACTATTTAAATGTATTTGTTTTCTTTCTCGTACCTTTGCTTGTGTTTTCCTATTTATATATTAATATTTACGTTGTCCTTGTTTTATTTTACCAATTAATAGTAGTGTTTCTTTTTAATTAGTATTTTTGTTTTGTGTATATTCTGTCATATGAATGTATATGCACGATTTACACATTTACAACCTAGCATGGTAAGTTGAATATTATAATTTTATCTTACATGATCATTAATTTATTCTTATACATTTCAATTTTCTTCATGTGTTTTGAGTGCGTTGTGTACGTATAATCGGCTACACACCTTATTTTTTTAGTACGAGCACTTGTTTGTTATAAGACCTATTTTAATTTTAATTTATACAAAGCTTTTTCATTATGATTTTTGTATCTTTAGATAATGAAAGAATTTGAATTTGAATTTAGTGTAGCTGATGTTTAAACTTGTAAATAGTTTTGGTTAAGTTTAAATTTTTTCCTAAAGATCATAACACTATTAGCGAGACACGTGTCGAGAATGATTTGCGGTAAAACTGTTTTAAGACCATGCAACTATTGCTACAAAAAAGCATAAGATTTTTGGAAGAATTCGTTAATTTTGTCATAGTGAATCCTGGGTTATATATTATTATAAAGTGATATATTTTATATAGCAAAGTTTAACAACCCTGAGAGGACTTTAAGAAAAAAAACTTAAAAAACAAAAAACACAACCTTCTCTCTTCTCCCTGCCTTTTACCCCATATGTTTATGCGCCTCTTCTGGTGTCAGATTTTTAATAGGAGGGTGCGCAATTCTCCCATATGGCACACTGGTAATGGCCCTCTTCTATATATAATATATTATATTTTACAAGGGATGATATAATGATAAAGGGTCGAAGTATCGATGCCCATTGTCGTGTGGTAATGAAAAGGTACTTTCAGAGATCGTGATTGAGATAGGAATATGTTATATTCGGGTGTTAATGGTGTCAGTAAAGTGGAATCAGTAGAATAAGGATTTTTGTAGAAATGAGTAATTTTTCAATTTAACGTGAAATTTTAAGTACTTTAAGAGGTTACGTGCAAGGATTCAATGGGATAGCTAAGGAGATTGCCGATTCCTATAGTACAGGTAATTTGGCTCAAAAAAACTTAAGTTCAAAGAGACCTCTAATTACTCTCGTCACTTTTTTAGACACTTTAGAATATTTAAAAAGAATTATATAGCGCAAAATGCTTTTTCAATGATCTCTTTGGAATATATTGCTGCTATTATTATCACTTTTCAAGATAGAGACCGCTGGCACCCTCAGCATACAGTGAGACTGACTCTACTAAAAGATTTCTTTTATAACTTCTATCCTCTAAACTATTCGGTCAAATCTTGCAATGTGACGATTTTCTATATGAAAGAAAAACCATGCAAGCAAAGCAATATTAGAAAAAAAAAATAAAACACATACGTGGTGCCCCATTGAATATTCCTCCCGAAGGACTGCCTGGTAACATGTTACTGCCCATGGTACTGGTGGGGGTAGTAGCACCGTAATTGGTCATTTGACTGCCTCCTCCACCACCTCCACCCACGTACGACCCTCCTGAGGAGTGGGGTGTAGATGCGTTACTGCAGTAGCCCCCACCCCTCGGACTTACGCTGCTACTTTGCGCACGTCCGTACTCATCTAGAAGAAAAACCCTATAGGTAAAAATTGGGTGTCAGTAACGTAAATAGCATTAACAATAATAATTATATTAAACAATCTGTATTTGATGTTTATGGGGCAGTGTTCAACTTATCAAAGATGCTAGAGTATATAAAGGAACAATAAAAAAAAGGGCGTCGCGTCGTTTACAAAATAGAGAGCGTTAAAATAATTAAAAAAAAATTTTTTTTTCTCTATATTAAAAGCGCATGGGTACGCCACTGTCTTTTAAAAAAAAAAATTTTTTTTGTTCGAAATACTTTATTAATTTTCAACAAAAAAAGAGTCCTTGAATTTGCCTGGATCGTTTATCGAAAATTTGTCCAAAGTTGCGTATATACACTGTTCCATAGCGCCCCAGACAAAGAAGTCTAGAGATGTTAAATCAGGTGATCTTGCTGGCCGCGGGACGGGACCACTTCTACCAATACATCTGTTGTTTTAGGAGAGCCCCGCCAGCACTTAAAATCGCTTTTTTTTTTAAATAAAGGAAATTGTAAAACGCTCTCTAAACTTTCAACGATAAAGTGAAATTAAACTCTCATCCTTAAATATCTTGCGAATCATTGGATAAGCACTTTGACACTTTAATTAAAATTTTAAGAATAGTTAATCTATTATTAAATCTAGTTGATTAAAATAATAAAATATCATAAGATAATATCACTAGTTTTCTAAAAAAAATATTTAAATTGCGGTTTTTTTATATTTAGTTCCTAGGTTATGAGGAATAATGCCCGTTAAAAAATAAAAGTCATAAAATTACAATTTGGTTTTAGAACTACAATTTATTCACAAATTTAGAAATTATTCAAAATACAAAATTTATCTAAAAATTATTCGATTTTTTCTTGTAGGTAATCCTTTTAAATATTATTCAAATTAATTCATATAAATATTTGCAATGAAAATAAATAAAATTATAACGAAATTCAGCAAAAAAAATTCCCCAAGTAAAAAGGCCTTTACTATTTAAATATTTAATTTAAAGTGACGTTTCTACCCTTAAGTTCATCCTTAGGAATATTACTACTTTGTCGTGAAATAATTATGAAAATATTTCCAGTGGTTCCCATGGTATGAACAAAACTGTCCTTGGACCTTGGATGACAAAATCGTCATCAACTCAAAAAGTTTTTAAGGTATTTAAAATGTTCGCCTATTAAATTATTTCGAAATAAATGCCCTTTTTTGTATTTAATCTTTTTAATAATATGCCTATTATATTATAGAAATATTTGCAATAAAAGTTGAAAATTGGTAAAAAATTAGCAAAAAAAAGTGGTGGTGATCAAAAGTGTTCAAACTATTGAAATTTTTTTAATCAAAGTGGCATTTCTATTCTCAAAATAATTCTTAAGGATTACACTATTTTGTTGGTTAAAAATGTTGAAAATATTTTTAGTAGTTCCCAAGTTATGACCAAAAATTACTGTTAAAAAATGAAATTTATAACATTACAATTTGATGGTTCTTGAACCCTAGACGACGTTAACTCAAAAAGTTTTTGGAATACAAACAATTTTTATATATGAAATTGTTTTATAAAAATATTTACACTCTTTTTGTGTAATTCTTTTAAAAATGTTGTATAATTTTTATTTTATTTTTTTGTTCTAAAGTATTGCATAAACTTTATTTTTTCACGCAAAAACGATGTTTTGGAGTAGAAAAATTCAAGGCCTTTTTTTTTGAAAATAAAAAAAATATTTCGAAAAAAGATTTTTTTTTCAAAAAATAGTGCCTTACTCTTTTTTTTTTTTTGTTTAAACACGCATGTGCTGCAAGTTCTTTCCTGGAGAAGTCAAATTATCTGTTCTAAAAATAATCTCACTATCTATTATTTAAAACCTAAAAGTTTAATTAAAATCGCTCAAAGTGTTTTAAATACAAAGAAAAAATTTTAAAAACATTCTGTATTTTAAAAACGTACGAGACGTACTGGCATTTTTGCCTAGCTGAACAAGAACACCCTGTATTTAAAATACTATAAATAAAGAAATTTAACTTGGTGGCGAGGTAAGCTATACTTATATATCAAGGTACTCCTCAAGGTACCAAATCATCTACTGAAGATGAAGAAAAAATACAAAATTACAAATGCAAAGGAATTAAACCAATTAACCAAGAAAAAAGTTTAAATTTAAAAAATATATGCATTAATAGTACGGGACTGCGGTACTATATACCCAATAAAACGAATTTGCTATCTAAGGGTTATCAAAACAATTATTTTAAAAGAATACAATAAGGGAGAACAGCAGGTCCTTCTGAGAGCTAAGAAGATCTCAGTCTTAAGGTGGTTCCAATATTTTCAATGTAATGCTTCTTAGTGACACTAAGACTGATTCTAGTTTTCCTATAGCTGAGCTCTTTGCTAAGCATTTGTCTTTTGTAGATAACCCAAATGATTTTTCATTCCTCATTGAGGCTGTAATAAGTCCTAATGATGGTGAAACTGTACTTTCAAAAGTTGATTTAGGTAAACGTAGAGGTCCTGATCAAATCAATTGCTTGTCTTGATGCTTTAACGCTTCTTCAGGAGTTTTATAGAGTTATTACATTTAACTTAACATATTCCAATGAGGAGTGCGGTGTTATGCTCAGTTATTCTTTTAGACTCGTTGACTACTTAAAGCAAATTTATTTATTGTTAAAAGAGCAATCAGCGTTGAAATTAGAACCAAAAATTACACAATCAAATCATAGAAATAAATTAACCCGAGAACTCCAAAAATTCTCATCAAATATTTTTTTCATAATTTTTACTTGAATTACTACCGTCAATGATCTTACCGATAACTAACACTGTAACCAGTTTCCGATAATCCAATAAAATTTAAATTTCCCCAATCAATAGCTTCATGATCGCACATTGAAATGAGAAAAATTAATACATATATTCTTAAGAATTAAAGAAAAAATAAAAACTTTAATTGTAGAGGTTTTTTTTTAATTGCTTATTTTTAAAAAATTATTTATTGAACTAAATATGTATATTTGCCTTAAATTAATGGATATCTATAATTCCAGACAAGAGAAGCCAATCATCCTAACTATTTTTTTTTCAATAATATTAATATTAACTCCTTTAAGTGGAAAGATGAAAAATAATCATGTATATATCTTGTGGTTATTACAAACTATTAAAGATTTATGAAGAAAAAAAGTAGAAATTTCGAAAGGAACTACAACCCGAACCTTCCGTCCACTGACCGTTTCCAGTATCCTGTACACTAACAGCCAACTGTCCTGTGTACGCGTTAAAAGACGTGGACATCCCGTTGTTTCCCATCGTTGGTGACCTTGGACCCGTTAGGGATAACTGGTTATTCCTTGGCATCGAATATAATGCTTCTGCCAAATCTGCTGCTCTTTTCAGGATAATTTCCTACAAAAAAAAAAAAAAAACTGAAGGTATCCAAAACGCAGCTTAGGGGATAATTAAACTTACTTTGGGAAGCTTTTCTGGATCGCCTGGATGCCTGGGGATCAACTTTTGGAGCCTTTGGAAACCGTAGTCGATGGTCGGTTCATTTAAGGCTGTTAATAATAATAAAAGTAAAGCTTGGTTATTTAAAAGTTTTTGGTAGGTTTAATAAAGGTTCTTTAAACGTCCAGTTGGGGTATCCAATAGATTCGTTAAAGTTTCTCAATTTTTAATTATCTAATTAAACACGTAATTTTATAGGGAGAAAATAATTTTACACTTCTGCGATTATTATTATTTAAGAAAATATTGACCTATTTCGAGATAGGTAATCTAACACACATGCGGCCCAATGTCTAACATTTTCAGAAATCCACAATTCTACTACAATAATTTTAACCTAAATGTCTAGTAGTAAATTACTTAATTATTTATTCCAGGCAGTTGATCTACAAGTGCTTGCAATTAAAGGAAAAATGATCTTTAACTCTCTGGACAAAAAAAAACTAATTAATTAATTAATGATTCAATGCAGCTAAAGCACAATTTTAATTAAGGGGCCTGAAATTTAATTCTACAACTCAACTTCCTGAAATTGTCAAATAATTTAACTTAAGCGTTAAAAAATTAGTAATTAATTAATTATTCCAGGCAGTTGAAAGACAATTTTAATTTGAATGCCTTACATTTTAATGAATTGAATGCCTTAATATACCCCAAATGGCAATTAAACATTAAATAATTAATAATTCCGAACAGTTGATATATGATCTTAATTTAAATGTCCACAATCCACAACTGCCTGGAATTGGACAATAATTTAATTTAAACGTTAATTAAAAATAAATTAATTAATAATTCCAGGTAGTTGAGGCACGATTTTATTTAAAAAGGCAAACAATTTTAAAACATTTATAAATACAAATTTTAAATTAAATAAAAATCTTTAAAAAAATAAATAAATTATTTTAGAACTCTTTAAATAATTCATAAACTCGAAAATTATCGGTTCTTCTATCAATCATAACAATTTTCACTTAAATACTGGATAATCAATGTTCTGATAACTCTAATCAATAATGCAATGAAAGTAAAATGATTATTTCATAATTTTGCAGCTGATTATCCAATTGTTAAGCCAATAAATTGTTATTTTAGTATAAAGGTTAAGGATATATAATATCATTCATTCATTCAGTCAGTAACAATTATTTTATTGATTTCTAGAAACTGAAACTAGAAAATCAGTAAATTGATTATTATTTCATCAATCGTCAGCGTATAAGGTCCTTTCTAATTTATAAAAATTGTTAGTTTTACTGGTGATAGTTGACTATGTATAAAGTAATTATTTTATTAATAGGTGGATTCTCCACTCTTTATACAAATATAACAATTGTTATGTTTATTCTAGAGTTAGCAATATTTAATAATCAGATTATTTTTCTATTAATTCCTAATGTATAGATGCCTCACTAAATCATAAAAATTGTAAGAAAGACTTTGGTTGTTCCATTACTCTGCATACAATTATAACAATTGAAAAATGTTCTTTAAGTCAAAACAATTGTCGAGTTAACATTGGGTAATTAGTAGGTTGATAATGCCAACCTATAAATCAATTAAAGTAAAATTATTATTTCGTAATTTTAGCACTTAATCAATTAGTTTAAAAACTGAAGTTTTAAAAAATCCACAACTCAGCTTCCTGGAATTGTAACATAATTTAACTTAAGCGTTAAAAAATTATTAATTAATGATTCATTCGAGGCAGTTAAAGAATAATTTTAATTTAAGTGCTTGAAATTTTTTTAAATTCACAACTGCCTGGAATTTTAAAATAATTTAATAAGAGCCTTAATTAACAACTAATTAATTAATAATTCTAGGTAGTTGAGGCACGATTTTAATTAAAAAGGCAAATAATTTTAAAAAATATACGATTCTACAACTATAAACAAAAATTAAAATTTAAAAAAAAAATTATTTTACCTCAAATAAATCATAAATTTGAAAATTATCAGTTCCTTCTTAATCTTAACAATTTTTACGTTAATACTGGATAATCAATGAGCTGATGATCCCAATCAATAATGTTATGAAAGTGAAATGATTATTTCATAATTTTGAGGTTGTTTACCCATTTGTTAAGCCAATAAATAGTTATATTAGTCCAAAGGTTAGGAATATATCATTCATTCATTCAGTCAATAAGAACTACTTTATTGATTTCTAGTAACTGAAACTAGAAAATCAGTAAAATGATTATTATTTCATCAATCTTCGGCGTATAAGTCAAGTGTTTCTAAATCAATATAATTGTTATGTTAATCCTAGGGTTAACAATATTTAAGTCAAATAAAATGATTATTTCATTAATTGCCAATGTATAGATGCCTCGATAAGTCATAAAAATTACAAACTACGAATAAAGTAATTATTATATTAATTGGTGAATTTTTCACTTGTAATTAATTATCTAATTATAATAATATTTAATTAATTGCTTATTAGTTCCATTTCTAAAGCAAAATTATTGTTAGATTCATCGGTAATATAGGAAAACAACTTATTTGTCAAACACAAAAATTGTTATGTTAACAATAAATAATCAACAGAATTATGATTTTAATCAATAAAAAAAATTAAATTGAATATGTCATCAATTGCCAGCGTATAAGTGCTTTTTTAAATCATTACAATTGTTACGTTAATACTAGATAATAAATATGATGGTTAATTCAAGAAATCGATAATAATAGATAATAGAATAAATATTTTATAATTTCACAGTTGACTATTTAATTATTAGTACAATTGTTTAGTATATTTCTAAATCAAAACAATTGTTAGGTTCGTTTGTATTTGATGACTGTTAACCAATAAGAGTAAGATGATTAATTTATCACTTGCGAGTCTAAAGGTGCATTTCTGCAGCCTACATTACTCAATTCCTATATTCAACCTGACTTAACATTAATGCTGCCTTGCCAGATCTTCACTAATGTCTTTTTATTTTACTTTTTTTATTACATAAGGTCTAATTTGATAATTCTATTTTAGAATAACATTGTGCTTATCATATGTCCACAAATCCAACCAAACATCAAAGGAATTTAACCATTTTATTATAAGAAAATCTTACTTTATACACTGTATATCAGATCTAATCCAACCTTTTTCAAATTGTATCTGGCTTATCCAAGTCCAAGCTATCACCATATGCGACACTTTAATTAATTAATTATAATAATATTTTTTTTATACGAGAACTCTTGGTATTTCCTCTTGTGCTTATCAGATCATATCCAAGTCTTTTAGTTAGTAAATTTCGTAAATATATTGCCACGTTGTGCCTCGATTGAATCCTGAAGAGTGGGGGTGAGTCCAATGACAGATGACCTAAAATAGAGTTGTGCGCATAAAAGAGGATAGACATGAGACAGTTTTTGACAACTTTGACAGTTTGGTCACCACATTATTTTTCTATTGAATTCGAAGAAGTGACTTCGATGATAGTTTTTTTGCACGTTAAGACGAATGTCGTTCATCTGATATCTCTTTCCTCGTTTAACAAATTTGACAACTAAGTTCTGTGCATAGAAGAGAATAAACATTTGACAGTTTTGACAAATTAGTGATAAGTGTGACAGTAATAAGTTTGACAGTTTCGAATCACAGTTTTGTTCTCACTTTCTACTTCTAGTGAATCCTAAGAAGTGATTTCAATTTCAGTTTTATTGAACGTTTAGATGTATGTCATTCACAAAGAATTTACTCTTAAGTCTAAAAATTCTAATTTTTAATATATTTTCTTAAATACTCTTAATCCAATTAGTTTTTTAAGTTACATACATAAGGCTTCTCAGGTATCTTATACATTAAATCAAATTTATTCTTTTATAATTTAATAATCGAGTAATTTTCGATAAAGGTTTTAAAACAATTTTTTTTTTGTATTTTATTTTAACTGATTTTTTAATAAGATAAGAAAATTCATGAAAAATATCGAGCACAGAATCGTAATTTATTGAAAATTTTAGATGTTGGGCGCCAAAGTTTTCATTCTACCGACTGCGCCAGAAATTTGATAAAAGCTGCAATTTCAGAGTTTAATGTCGTCAAATTCTTAATATTATTTGTTTATATATATATATAATTATTTCTTCTAAATCTATAAGGGAATAAAGTTCTCTTTTTAAACCACTCTCGAGATTAATATTTAAGGATTTTTAAGATTGAGTGCTAGATATAGGTCAAAAAATTGTATAGAATAATAATTTTTTCCTGTTTATTTTTTTGGACAGATCCATGTCTCAATTACAGTTAATATCATTTGAAAATTAAGTTTTTCTTACGTGGCTTCTATGTTTATATACAAAAACTTTCATTTTAATAAAATTATTTCTAGTCATATTACGGAATGAGAGCCAGATATGTCAAACATTTTTTTTTAAACCATAAACATTAAGTCTATATGGACGTTTCATAAACGATTTTCTTACGTTTACTAATGACGGTCCACACCTTTTTACCCTTGGGACGTTTATAGAACCTTTTAAACATTATAAACACTTACAAACATAAACGAATCTTCCGGGTGCCCCTTTACAAAACTGTTTCGATTTATACGAAAGCGTCACCTCTACCACCCCCGGTATATGCCTGGGAGGTGTCTGGACTCTGATAGCATGAGGCGTTATAAGCTAAAAATTCAATTATAAAATACCTACTCAACTTTAAGGATAAAGAGCAGCTTAGTACCTCACTCCAGACCAGCATGGTACCAAAAACCACTTGTAGACCATCAAAGAAATTATCGCCGACAATGATGACTGTTGATCCACCCGCCGTCCAACCCTCGCTGGGACTAATGGCTTTTATACAAGGGGTGGCCACTGGTAGAGGAGGATACAGTCCGGGAAACTGACCTGGAAAATAAGAAATTAAACTTTCAAGGGAGGGGAAACTGGAGAAAATTAAGACACAACAGATAAACTAGCGTGAAGTGAGACATTAGCAGGCAGAAACGTTTGTTCGTCGAGTTGAGACTAATATAGGAGCGGCGAAAAGAGAAATCAGGGCGAGAAGAAACGTAAAATCAGGGGCGTACATTGATAAGGGTTGTTCTGTAAGAATCATGAGTTTGAAGTATGCAAATTTATTAATTATACTAGGACTTTGAAAGAAGTCATATTTATTAAAGGTGTCATGAAAGAAATATCGGTTCAGGTTTTCGTTATATTTTTAAAGGATAAAAGTCTGAATGCCCGCCACTGTTCGGCAATAAAAGCCCGCCAGAACTAGGAAGAGAAAGTGAGAAACAAAAAGAACCGAAAAAAAAGGACGAGATTAAGTTCCGTCGCTTCCGAAGCTGAAACTGGTGCTCCAGCCAGTTCCGCATTCCCGTTCCGCCCTTCACTGGACCGGATCGTCGAAACCTTCCTGCGAAATCGCGACGGTAATTTCAAAAACTTTCGGGTCTTACAAATTGTAGAACAGTCAGATCGGGGCAAATTCACTCGGGGAGCTAATTGCGTTTATTTCGGGCCGTAGAAGGGGATAAAAATTTGAATATTTATGAAATAGTGACAGTAAAAATTCGAGTAATTTTTATTTTAATTAGTCATTGATCTCTTTCTTTAAAAAATCCTTAAGCATCTCCGGGTGAACTTATTTAGATAACTAACATTTTCCATTTCTGTTGCATTTTTCTTTGAATACTCCTTCATCTTCTTTCTCTTTTTTTTTCTTTTGCTGTTTTTTTGCTTTCTGTTCTTCTTTATCCCTTCTCAAGGGTTTTTCTAATAACGACAATTTTTTTCAGCGGCAACGCTGCGTGTTTTTTTTGCATTTTGTCATCTGCGTTTTTTGTTGTAAACTCAACCCAAAAATAATAAAAATTATATTGTGCTGTTATATGATTTGAGATATACAAGTGCCCAAGATAAAGATAGGTATATCTCCGAAACTACTCGGAATTTTAAAATTTTCTAAACGGCATATTGTTAGGCTTGAAAATACGCAACTTTTCTCCAATTTAACCATATTTGTCTCTCTTTTATTTTCCAAGATCTCCATGATAAACATCCTTATCCTGGACACACTGTATTTTGTGTAGAAAAACAATAAAACACAGCAAATACGTTTATCCTGTGAATTCCTTTTTCTATACCATCGTTTCATTTTTTAAATAGTGTTTGGATTGCTTGGAAATATGGTTGCTTGGAATGCTTTGGAAGTGTTTTTCACCCGTAATGTGTCTAATTATATCCGAAAAACATGATTCTATTTTCATCCTCTTCTAATATTTAGACTCAGATTGGGATATTTAACTGAGAATTCGATTTTTTCACCTATTTTCTATATCATAGTTTCATTTTCTAAATAGTGTTTGTGTCGCCTGCAAATAATGTTTTTCCACTATAATGTATCTAACTAAACCCGAAAAACATAATTTTATTTCCATCCTCTTCTAATTTTTTGACTGAGATAGGAACACATAAATGAGAATTAAATTTATCCACCTATTCTCTATATCATCGTTTCATTTTTTAAATAGTGTTCGTATTGCCTGGAAATAGTGTTTTTCTTCCATAATGTGTCCAACTAAACTCAATAAATTTAATTTTCTTCTTATCCTTTTCTAACTTTTAGACCAAGAATAGGATATATAAATGAGAATTCGATTTTCCTACCTATTTTAAATATCAACGTTTCATTTTCTAAATAGTGTGTGGATCGCCTGGAAGTAGTGTTCTTTCTTCGTCATGTATTTAATAATACCCAACAAACATCATTATTATTATTCTTATCCTCTTCTAATTTTTAGACTGAGATAGGCATACACTACTTCTAATAAAAAATTATTTAACTGGTAGAAAACAGAAAGTGAAAATTAACAATCTGTATAGCGAGTATGCCACCATTACAACGGGGGTGCTCCAGGGAATTAGGCCCTTTATATTTTCGACTTTATATGCTGATGACAGAGCTCCGTTATTTCCAGCTTTCAGCAACAATTGGAGGCAGTTTTGACCTTCTCTAAATTATATGAAAAGCCATAGAATTTCATAATTTTTACTAAGAAATAGAATGAAAAATCCTGGAAATAGATCAGGATAACTCAGTTAGATACATTATAGGGCATGAATGTGAAAGAAGGAGAATAAAATTGATTATATAATTAATAGCAACACTAAAGATACTTGTTAGACGAAATTGGTGTCAGAAGATCTTAAAGAAAATTGATAGGGGAATTAAATATATGAGAACATTTAGAGAAGAAATTAAAAGAAATATCAATGGAGACAATAGAAGTGAAGACCAGCAATAAAAGTAAAAACAAGATGAAATAATGGTAACTGATAAAATACGAAGAGACTCACGTCCTAGAGTAGATAAAAAACGTTAAATCAGAAGATGATCATAAAGACAGAAAGTAAAAAATTACTTTGAGTCTTTCGTCTCTTCTTCTTCAGATAATGAACTCAGATACAGATCAAATCAGATCATTTTCCATTGTCCCTTGCAGTAAAAAACTGATAATAAATTTTACAAAAAATTATTTACTCAAAACACATTCAACAAAAGTAATTAATAATAATTAATTATCTTCTTTCAGGCTTCAGGAGTGATGGGTCCAAAATATTAGAGATATAAGAAGTTGCAAAATATCATAAGAACAGCATATGAATCAGGCTAATGTTTCCAAACGGATATTACAATTGAATTTGTTTAAATTTAGATCTTATAAGGAAAAAAATAAATGTAGGTTTTATTTAGAATATTTTCGATCCAGCTTTCTAGACTTGATTTTTATTACCTTGAAAACATCACAAATTTTTATTGATTTATGGCGCATACTACTTTGGTTCCGAGAGAGGTCTATATGTCCGACTCGAAGGACCGTAAAGAAATTCCGAAAGTTTCTACTGCAGTAAAAACTCGTTCAATCTGTAGGTATCTTTGTGATCAAGAAAATTATCCGTTAATTGAGAAACATTCCCAAAAAGCGACAGTTTCACATTTCAAAATTATTAAAAAAAAAAAAAAATCAAATTAAAGACATCTTTTCTATTAATACGAGATTTATCTAATTATTAGATTTGTGCGTCGTTAGCGTGAACAGTCAATAATCATTTCGTATTCAGTGTAAGTCATCTCTTATATACATAAAAAAAGTTTATTTGTTTAGAAGTATATAAGCAGTAGTTAATTCGGAAAATTAGGTAATATTTTCCCGGTCCTTCGAACCGGATTATAGCTCTTAGTTTCAAAATATTACAAGATCAGCATATGAATCAGGCTGAAGTTTCCAAATGGATATTACAATTGAATTTGTTCAAATTTAGATCTTATAAGGAAAAAAATAGATGTATATTTTATTTGGCATATTTCTGATCCAGATTTCCAGTTTTTATAGGGAATTTACTGTAGATTGATGTTTTGTCTGTGATGAATCGTAAATTCTTATTAACTTTCATAATTTGTGGCATAGATATTCTGGGTTCTTCCTCCAGAATATTAAAACTCTTACTAGTATTTTCATTTTTTTCCATTACCTTAAAGAAAACACAAATTTTTATTAATTTATGGCGGATATTACTTTGGTTCCAAGAGAGGTTTATAAGTCCGACTCAAAGGACCGTAAAAAAAAATTCCGAAAGTTTCTCCTGCACTAAAAACTCGTTCAATCTATATGTATCTTTGTGATCAAGAAAATTATCCGCTAATTGAGAAACATTCCTAAAAGTCGACAGTTTCAAAATTATTTTGATAAAAAAAAATTAAATTAATGAAAGTTTATTTGTTTAGATGTATATAAGCATTAGTTAATTCGGAAAATTAGGTAATATTTTCCTGGTCCTTCGAACCGGATTATGGCTCTTAGTTTCAAAATATTATAAGATCAGCATATGTATTAGGCTGAAGTTTCCAAATAGATATTACAATTCTGTAGGCCGGAGGTATACAACACTATGTCACGATATAATAAGTTGTGGTAATTAACAAAACAATAAAAAAATTATACATTATTAGAGGTAGAATAGCACTTGATATTTTAATTATATTCCTTTTTATTATCATTGATGCTTTTATTGAATACATACATCTAAGATAAAAAATATTTAAAAAAAAATATTACTAGGATTTTGATAGACATGGTTTTATATGCCTCTAAAAAAAAATATGAAGTAAGAAAGGAGTTAACACCATAATGTTGAATGTTGTGAAAAGTAAGTGATAAAATTCACAAATTAGCAAAGAAAAAAGCTGTTAAATTGTAACTTATTTTTTATTAAGTCATTAGTTATAAAAAAATAATACATTAAGTATTTCTTAGTCACATTCATCACTCTCAGGGTAATCATGATTACTGCTGCCATGTCTCAGGTTTGTATAAAAATCGTGACAATAGGAACTTGTATATGGCAGTAGTCTTTAATTAAGTTTATCTGATAGAGTAATGTTTGGACTCCTTACATATCTCTTCAGGTTGACCATTTTAAAATTTCCATCAAATTCTGTTTTAAAATACAACATTCCAATCTCTTTCTGTCTTACCTGTAGTTGAACAGCATTTGAAATTAGTACAGGCTGTTTTTCACTGTCGACTTTTCGACAAATAAATGGAGATGTTTTCGGATTTTCGTATAGCTCCTTAAAGTTTAGGAAGTCTTGTATTTCCATGTTATGTACAACATACTTACTATGAACTTGCCTTATAAATTGTTGCCAATCCCAAGGAGTCATAATTTCTAAGCGTGTTAAGTGTTTCCTTTTTCTTTCAATCAAAGCGTGGACGGTATCTGCTTCCATTTGTGTATGGCCTTTTAAGAAAAAATTTTGATTTATAACCTTGAGTTGAGGGAATTTGACTAAAATCCAGAACAGAGCAGCAATAATTGCCATATTTTTATTTTGTCCGTAACAGTTATCTGACCAAATAGTCAGTTCTTCAATATTATTGTCCTTAATATTAAAAGATACCCACTTAATCAAAACTGATGCAATCTCATTTCTCCCTCGACCAGCTTTGCTTTCATCCCACATCATATTGTGAGCTTGTCCCGTCGTTGCGTCATAAATAGTAAAATTTAAGGTCCAAAGCTTTCTTTTATAAAAGCTGGTACCACAGGTTAATAGTGGCGTCGGTAGGCACTTTTGTAAATCAACGGTTAAAACTTTAAGTGTTGGGTTATTTCTTGAGATTTCGATATCCTCATGTTTAAGCCCATATCGGGTAGTTGATTCTTTTTGATGATTATCAAACTGTATTTTCAAAATATCTTTAAAGTCTGATGTTGTGGACTTGATTTTTGCAACGAATTGGTCGCAAGTATCACACGTATCTACTTCTGGTGCCTTAAATGACAAATTAAAATCTTTATTGAAAATATCATAGTAGACCCATTTCTTTGCAACTAGTCCCTTTTCAAGACCTTTATCCTCACACCATTCCAAATAGTTCTTATACAATTTTTCTATGTTCAGGTCAGGGCCTAAATATAACCTAACCTAACACCAAGTGGACTTGACGTTGTTTACTCCGAAGTAAAATATGCACTTCTGGATATTAAGTTTGAGGCACACAACATTATTTCTTTTGGTGTTCTTTACCTCGTATAAAAAAGTCACATGGTGTTAAAAGTTTCTATGGAATTGGGTTAATATAAAAAATAAACGATAGTGTCTTATGCCTCTAAATAAAGTACAAAAAATGCCATAAAACTATGTGCTTAACTCAATTATGGCCAAAATTGGACATAGTGTTGTATACCTCCGGCCTACAGAACTGAATTTGTTCAAATTTAGATCTTATAAGGAAAAAATAAATGTATATTTTATTTGGAATATTTTCAATCCAGCTTTCTAGACTTGATTTTTATTACCTTAGAGACATCACAAATTTTTATTAATTTATAGCGGATACTTTGGTCCCGAGACAAACCTATAAATCGGACAATCAAAATTATTTTGATAAAAAAATAGAATTAAAGAAATCTTAGGATTCTATCGGTTCAAAAAGTTAGTCGAAATTAAGACGTAACTTTTTTAAGACAGCGTTTTTTCTTTTTAATTTGGACTTGGCTTAAAACATCTTTAAACGTAAGAGTGACAGGTCCTTCGAACCGGAATAAAAGCAACTGATTGATAGATATTTAATTGGTAAATATTCTTGAGCTGGTCGAAAGTGCAGATTCACACCTTTTAAGAGCCACGATACTAACGTTTATTTTCCAATTATTTATAATCCAAAAAAAATCGCGTTTATTGTTATGTCACTTCTTATATCTTATTATATTGTTGTCTCACTTCATAATTTACATAAATGCATTCTGGTTTTTCAAAGATGGTCCATGATAGTTCAGTTGAATACTGCCTAAGTCAAAATGGTTAAACAAAGACAAAAAAATTACTACAAGCCAAAAACAGCAGAGATAGACAATACTAAAGAGACCAGTTGGATAAAATGGGGTTCAGAAGGTTCAAAATTGATACAAGAATAAAATTCATGCAAATAGTGATAACGTAAAAATTAAAGAAGAATATAAAGGAGCTGAACTTAATGTTCTAGATTAGGAGAGTGAACGTAAAGAAAGAATATCGAGTGCTCTGAGTCTCTTGATAATTTTTTTGGGTTCTATTGGTATTTAATGCTTTGCCTAGTTTTTCATGTTAAAAATACTTGCTTCATATGTTTGTGTTTCAGCAGATTCCTCGTTTAAAAAAAACCGAAGTAGCAAGAAAACAAGAGAAAAGAAAATGGTCGAGAGAGAAAATTCACCCTAGTCAGCGATTGTGAGAGAGTCTCCAACTCCCGATAACTTTATGCATACAAATAGGCTTGATATTTTTTAAAAGGATCTCGCGTTTGTATATAAACGAAGGACTATTTTGGGTTATTGTTACCTTAGGGCACTACTTTTGTATTAGGCCATAAAATCCCTAATCGATTTAAGAAAAAATTATGCTCACCTTCTGTTGGATCCAGTCTTTTCGCTCTTCTACCGTGTTTCGAGTTGTTGTGCACAAACATGTTATCTGATATCGCCAATAATGGACCATCCACTGCCACTTGGGTCGAAATTATTACCTGGAAAAAAATATTAATTTAGACTCTAATGTATGCATGTATTATTTGTATTAAGTGTATTATTATCTCAGTTTTTTTATCAGCGAGTCATGGCAAAATTCGTGTGTTAGGAGTCATTGTAGACTTTAACGAGTATGCAATTTTTTACAGCAATCGTGAGTCTTTTGCCAGTGATGGTAACGTAGGTTTTATTGCAATAAAAAATAAATAATCAAAAGTATTTGTTTTTCATAAAATATCTTAATAATGGAAAAACTTATTTTCACCATTCTAAAATTAATTTATACAGTTGTTTTTGTTAAGTTATTAATCACATATGTAACTGTCTACTAACTGTCTGTGAATGTCTAAAATGATCTAAACAAGCTTAGAGAATTCTGTGCAAATATATATATACAGGGTGTTCATTTGAAAACTTCTTACCACTGTTAAAAAAACGCCGAAATACGTTAAAAGGTTTGTCAAGGGGAACAACTTTCTAACCTAAAATTACTTCACCCCCTTTCACCTCTGCCCTCAGGGTCATCCCCTTAAAGGTTTTAAATGGCAAGGGGTATCGAGTAATAGCTTGTTTAAAAGGTCTTTCGAAGTCTTTTATTTTGACGTTTGATTGGGCCATTATTTATTAACGGAAATTTAAATTGAGACATTTATTTGGATATGTTGGAAAATACCATCAATCCGCTCGGCAATGGCTAGACGACGAGTCTCCAGATAAATGGATAGGGCGAAGGGGGCCTATAGAATGGCCTGCTAGATCTCCTGATATAACTTTGAGGTCATAAGTGAGAAACGTTAAACGTCAAAATTGCTCAAAAAAAGGTATAAGAACGACTATACTTATCCTTTTGAGTAATTTCTTTATTTATAATCTTATTGAATCAGTTTTGTTTTCTTGGATTTTGTCTGTTTCATTTTTGTATATTTTTGTTTTAGTTTATATAAAACTGTAATTTTTAAAGAAAGTTATTTATTGCAATATTAACGTTTTTCTTACTATATATAAGGGGCCACTTTTCGTTCATTAAATTGCTTGTTTTGTACTAGGACACATTTTTCGAAAGTGTAAATATATTTAAATAGACTTTAAAATTAATACAAATAAAGTTAAAACTCGGTCAATGGTGCCTCGAGCTGAATATTATCCCAGTTCATCCATGGCTAATCCTTAAAAGTCAAGGTTACTACTAAAAAATGTATAAATCTCGCCGCCCATGTTTTTCCTCTTACCTTACCCTCCCACCGCTTACCCGAAATATGACTTCGTCCGATCGTCCGAGGTGCATTTCAAGACGAAAAGCTTACCGGAGGGACGCACGCGCTCCCTAGGGATCCGGTGGCTCCCGTACGCGTTCCCATGGGGACGACACGATGGGGAAAGTCACGTGGATGAGGGTTAGAAGGGGGACGAAGGGGCTGGTGGAGGGTGACACGCTCTACGGTCGGCACACGCCGTTCGATACGGGCGGCCATCGAACAAGGGTGGAATTCGGGGGTGGGCACGAGGGGGGAACAAGAGGTCTACGTATAGTAGTTGAAGATTATGTATATATGGGGGGAAAGAACGATGATGATGTTGCTACTGCTGCTGCTGCTGCTAGGAGAGGGTGGGTAAAAGATTTATTTATTCAAAAAGCATTTGAATTGAATTTTGATCTTGAACAGTTTTAATAATATTTTTATTAACCGGTATATACAGTCTTTTCTTTAATGTCCCTCTCCCCCTCTTTATTTTTTGAAAGGGGCATTTCAACATATTGAAACTTGAGGTAATGTAATTGATAAATTACGTGAAGGATTGTCTTGTGGCACATTATTTTGGAGTTCCTGACGAGTACTTTGTAATGGTCAATTTTTGATTCACTTCTTTAAAATGATCAATTCTTGTTCATTGGCAAAAAAAATCGAAGCGATTTTTAGTTACGGTGCGACGCGTAACATTCACGAAACCGAAAGGATTTTCAGTGATCGTTTCCCAAATTGTCCTATTTGTATAAAATATTTACGGGAACTCGTATCTAAATTTACAACTGCTGGTAGTGTAAACAACAAAAAGTCCCCAGGAAGAAAAGCAAGTTCAAATAATTGGTGAGATGATAGTTTATCTCCAACAATCAACTTCCTCTATCGTGAATGAACATGAGGTTTGTCCTTCTACTGTATGGAGGCTTTTGAAAAGAAATATGTATCATCCGTACAAAATCCAAATGGTACACCAATTAACTGACCCTGATCAAAGAACACAATTCTTCGAAGCTATGACGGAAACTATTGAACGGCTTCCTACCTATCTCCATAATATTTGTTTTAGTGATGAATGTACATTTTTTCTCAACGGTAATATTCATAGACAAAATTGTCGTTATTGGAGTGACACTAATCCTCACGTCTTCCAGGGAACTCATACTCAATATCCAGAAAAAATAAATGTTTGAGATATTGAGAAATCATATTTTGAGGCCTCTATTAATTGAACAAAATTTAACACCGTTTTTAACTGTATTTGGATATACTGAAAAATACTATTGACCCTCTAATCACCGAAATTGTCGAAAAAAAGTTCGGAACTATTTAAATAACAATTTCCCCGGTCGGTGGATTGGCCGTCGAGGACTTGTGGAAAGGCCAGCTCGCTCGCCAGATTTGACAACACTAGACTTTTTTTATCGGGCTATTTGAAGCAAAAGGTGTACGAAACTGAAACTGTTTCAGTATTGGATTTACTATAGACAATAACGAATATTTGTAAAAATATCGATGTTAGTGTATTTGAAAATGTTTGGTGTGGAATTTCGGACCGACCGTTCTTGGGTCAAGAAGTTCAAGGCACCCATTTCCAGCATCTTCTCAATTGAACTCAATGTATTGATTCGATATATCAAGTTAAATGTTAATGTATTCAGGTAAATATTAAATGTACCATTATTTTGTAGTAAGTAAAGATATCGAATTTATATTCTTCGATATCTTTACTTAGATTTGAGCTTCAAAATGATGTGCCACAAGACCATCCTTTCCATTAAATTTTTTTTTCCAAGATGGCGCCTAGCAGCCAACTTGAAATTTCAATTTTGCTTTAAAACATGGTATTCATTCATCAATTGCATTACCTTAAGTCTCAATATTTTGAATTGATCTGTTTAAAAAATAAAGAGAGGGGGAGACATTAAAGAAAAGCACTGTATAGCTGCGAATCATCGGCATATTATTGTATTATAGTATGCTTTACAGATTTATACATGTCGGCCATAAAAATTGAAAAAAGCAAAGGAGATAAGTCCGAACCCTGTGGTACGTCGCAGGAAACTCGTTAATATTCAGAGAAAGTTTTTGTTCAATTCTCTGGAAATTTCAACCCGACCAAAACGATTTTCCAAGTAGTTTTGGAAAAAAGCAATGGCTTTACCGGACAACCCAAAATATTTTATTATAGTCGATTTTTTGGTTCAGATTTTAGCAGTTTTTTTTGCAATCAGTGCTCCGTTTGACCTTTGCATTTGAAGGACATAGTTCGATAGATTTTCAAAAGAGCGAAGGCCATTCTTCTATTTGGCGTAAGATCATGTGTCCAATGAGTTTTGTGGATCGGAATTTCGATCTGTCGAAGATTTTGAATTTGGCAATAATAAATACCATTGACTTACATCAAGTATACCCCGTTTTCAGTTTTTCTTACTTTTTCTTAGATTCCTTTGTCAAAAAAAAAAAACCCCGATATCAATAATAATGACGTAACATAAAACAAAAGCCATAGATAATGGAGAGCTATAATATCTGTCGCCGTAACAGGAAAAAGTCCGGGGGCCGTTTGTTATACTCCGATGCCCGAAGACGCATCGGAAATCCCCGGATCCAATTTTCCGCAGGCCATTTTCCGAAAATCCGGAAAAGCGCGCGGCCATTCATATCGCGAGGCGATTCTCCTCGAGTTTTACAAGAACGGGCTAAATATTGAATTTATGGGGTCGTATGGCGCGAGATTCGCCCTCTTTTGGACAATGAGAGAGAGCATCGTCTGTAATACGATGCGAGAAATAATATATTAGATCTTCTGCGAGTTTGTTCATTCGTTCTTTTTTCTTGAGATAAATTGTATAAGAGAAATCACTGAGAACATTCCTTTATACGAATAATTTATTAAAAATCGCATGTTTTACAAAAATTCCAACATTACTTTACCAATATATAGAACACCAATATATTTTTTTTAGTTTTTACCTCAATTCACGTTTCAGGGACATTCTGGATTGCCCTCAAATGATAATTCATTAACGTATCTAGATATTTAACACATGAAATTTAATATTTTAAGGCAATTGTTCATAATTTCGGGATTTTCGGATAAAATATTTGGTACAGACTTGTTAGAAAGTTGATAATATTTGGAAATACTTCAATTGTCTTACGGTAAAAGTACTTATGTAAGATAAATCGAAAAATGTCAACATTTCAAATATTCAATTTTTTAATCAAAGTTCGAAAGTCGAATGCTGTCTGAATTTGTTAAATATTGATAAACTCGGAGCACAGTAAGACCAAGCCGTCATTAATCTACTTTGACCGGTCATCTAGCTTTAAGAAGCATATTTATCAAGTTAATTACAATATCACTATTACAAATACACCAAGCAACCAAGTCCCAAAAAAAGTAATTAATGCTACTGTACAACGTGTCGCATTTTGGACACTTAGGTAGCGGGGTATGTATGTACTATTCTGTTTAGAAAAGGAAGAAAATATCGGCATTTAATAAATTTAACACGGGATTTACTTATCTAGTTTTAAAACTCAATTACTACACCTCAAATATTTGATGAAATTCTTCTGAAAAATTTCTGTTTTTCATCCATATTATTAAATTTAATAACGCTGTTTTTATAGTAAATATTTATATATAAAATTATATTAAATTTAAATAAACAGTGTTAATAAATAAAATATTGCATATATATTTTATGCAACAACAGTGTTTTATATCAACAGAACCCTGGACCCCCCACCCACCCCAAACATTTATCCAGTAAGAATTTCTTTTGTATAATCACTGTTTTTAGTCCATTACATCCAATCTAATAGTATTGTTTTTGTATTAAATATTTATTAATATACATATATATAATTATATCAAATTTAAATAAAGAAACTGTTATTTTTTTGGATATTAACGACGAAACCAGCTGTTATGCATGAGTATTATTTTGGAAAACAATGTTTTTCTTAAACAATTTCTTGCTGACAAGTTGTGTGGGGTGGGTGGGGGGCTAAGGGTAAGATTAAAGAAAAATGTTTTTTTTGCAGAAAATAATTTCCTAAAAAAAACATGCTTTATTATAGGTAATAAAAAAATCTATAGTTTTTGTATCTTTACTTTTCTCACATAACCCTGGGGTTTTTAAAAAATTAATTTTTTCTGAAGTAAAACATGTAGAACATACATTCATAAAAAAAAATTCTAACTTTTTGTTAGAATAAAGTTTGTCGATAGTTGGAATTCCTGGTTAAAACTTAAGGGCAAAGAAATTATACTACTTTTCTATAACTAAATATTCAACACTTTGTCGATAGTAAGTATATATCATACAATATACCATACTTTAATGAAAATGTTTAGTTAACTATCGTCTGTTGCTTGTGATATATTTATAAGATATAAAGACTTTAATTTTTTATTTTTTTACCACTTCAAGAATATATGGTTTTAGTAGTATATACTTTTTTCATAAACACGCAAATAAATGATAATTTTTTAAAATTAAGTAAGTAGTGGCCATGCCTATTGTCAATAACGAGAAACAAAAATTAAATCGATTTTTTTGCTTCTTTTTAAGAACCAGTTTATTTTCGTTCTTTTAGTATTTTTATTTAACTTATATTTATTAAGTTCCTTGAATAATGACAGCCTATAAAAATTATGAAAAATATGATACGCTAGTATATTTTATAAATAAATAAATAAATAAATAAATAAGTCTTATTTCCAACGGTCACCCACTTACAGGAGTGCAGAAAAAAAAATACAAATCAAAACAATAATAACAGAATAAAATTTAAATGCAAAAAAAACAAAGTAGTAAAGTAAAACAGTTAAAACTAATTTAAAGAATAAACAAAAAGAAAAGAAAAATAAAAAAAAAAGATTTCAACAAACCTTTATGCCACACTTCTAAATAACAAACAGCATTAGACAGGTACTTACAGGTTGTAATACTAGGTTATTGATTGAGTAGCCTCAGCACAGAAGATAGCGTATCAACAAATAGATCTATGTTGTAGTTACAAAGCGTATTAAACAAATTACATATGTAAAAAATCGGAGCTCTCTTGAAAATATTATTTAATGCTCTGTTGCAATAAAAAGTGCGAGAATTTCTGGAGTTTATCCTTGGGACAATGTACCAAATCTGATTTAGGAGTGAAATGCAGTCTATTTTGTTGTTTACTAGCTTATATAAGAAAGTTATAGCCGTTGTCACACGACGATCGAGTAAGGTTTTCATATTGAACCGTCCAAGCATGACAAAATGTCATGTGCATCTGGCTGGATAAACGCCATCTTCCCTATAGTGCAAATACTTTATAAACCTGCGTTGTATATATTCAACGTTTTTGATTTCAGTTTCATATATTGGATGCCATATAAGTGACGCATACTCGAGTCTTGAGCGTACAAAAGATTGATATAATAATAGTACCACGCTGGTATCGTTAAAATTACGACAATTTCTAATAATAAACCCCAAAGACCTGGATGATGATAGTACAATATTCTGAATGTGGCTTTTAAAGTCAAAATTTTCATCAAACGTTACACCCAAATCCTTGATTTCATGGCATCTTGTTAAAGGAAGATTCTGTATATGGTAATCATATTGTATAGAAGTTTTATTTCTACAATAGGAAACAAGAAAACATTTTGATACATTAAGAAAAAGTCTGTCATTCTGACACCAGCTATTAATACTATTTAATACTTCTTGAAGATGTTGGCAGTCGGCTAAACAGTTAATTTTAGTGTAAATTTTCAGATTGTCGGCAAAAAGCAATTTATAACAAGAGATGATTGATGCGAGATCGTTAATAAACAATATGAACAACAAAGGACCCAAATTTGCTCCCTGGGGAACTCCAGATTTCACTATATATCGAGAAGAACCAAAGCCGTCGATCTCGACAAACTGCCTACGCCCATTGAGATACGAGGAAAGAAAACTTAACAGACCTGTGGAACAGCCCAGATAATCCAGTTTTTTTAATAAAATTCTGAGATCTACCTGATCAAACGCCTTCTGAAAGTCCATGTAAAGGACATCTACCTGACCTCTAGCATTAAGCGCCTGACACACATATTCAGAAAGACAGCTCAGGTTTGTGACACATGATCTCTGCTCCACAAACCCGTGCTGATCGATAGAGATGAAAGATTTAACTTGATTGTACAGTTGTTTATGAATACAAATTTCAAAAAGCTTGGAAAAATTGCATAAAATAGATATAGGTCTATAATTTCGAAGCTCCGACTTATCGCCCTTTTTAAAGATTGGTATAACTCGCGCTATCTTCCAGCAAAAAGGAAATATACCTGTGCGTATGCAGAGGTTAAAAATGTAAGTCAATGGTTTCGCCAATGCCGCAATACAGTCTTTCACTATGAAGCTCGGAATAAAGTCTGTACCGCAAGTTGACTTGTTTTTAAGTTTTTTGGAGGCTTCAATAATATTAGACTCATTTAAATAATTTAAAGTTACATCACTTTGACAATGTTTTAGTGTAGATGAAGTAAAGTTGTTAGCGTCAGACTCAATGTAAACACTCTGAAAAAAATTGTATAATATTTTTCAGAGTGTTTATAGTAAAAAAAAAATTTTATACAAAATAACGAAAATTTTGAAGAAATAAATCTGAACTCATGTGAGCTATTCTATGCGACTATGAAAATCTGCAATATCATCACAAGGCGTTGCTTGTTAGATAACTAGAAAAAAAGGAAAAGGTGTTTTGGAATATATAGAAACAACCCCTTCATCATCACGTAGAAAAATTGGTGTATCAAAAACTGATCAGTGGATCTTAAAGAAATATATAATCATCCATAGAAATATCATACAATGCAACTATATGAAACTGTTTTGCCAGTATTATTGTCAAACGAATGCTTTTTTTATGTGCGGGCATTTTGAATTATTACAAGACCAAGAACTGGCATGCAGGATTTACTAACTCTAGGATTTAATAACTCTTGTCTCTTAAGGACTTTTCTTGACAATAACTTGCCTAAAAAATGGATAGGTACCAAAAAACAAATATACAAAATAAATATACAATATACAAAATGAGTATTTTAACCATGATACGATGGCAGAACTGAGAGAGGCAATTCATTTAGCCTCTCAAAATCTGCGAAGAAGAAAATGCTGATAAATGGAACCATTTAAAGAATTATAAGTTTAATTTATAACTGAAAATTGGTAAATATTAAACAATAATTAGCTACACCACTGTGTTCTACTGAAAAAATCTATAAGAGCATTATTTTACCTTTCCAAAAACATAAAGGATAACGGAGTTATGAAAGGGCTCCCAACAATATTAAAAGTGTACAAATAAAAATTAGATCAAAATAGCAGCAGCACAAATAAGTGTAGTCTACTACTCAATCGACATCTCTACTCTCCTCTATTAATATGACTTTTCAACAAAAAAACAAAAAAAATGCTAACTTCGTGGCGGTACATTCCCGTGACATCCCCGCTTAAACCCATAAGTGATAATTAAAATTTACTAACAGTAAGACGTAAGCCGGTTTTCCGGCTTAATGAATTTCCGCTCGGGACCTAAATTAACTGCAGAAAACCCTCCTCCGGTAAGCTCCTCTTCGTCTTACCCCTCGCACGCCGCCCCTGGCGCTCTTACCGTGTTGCCACCACGTAGCTATCCGTCGTGCTGTGCGACAAACAGGAAAAGTAGTCAGCTACACAGTTTAGGCAATTAGTGCTGAACGGTGTGACGATCAGGGACTCTGTTTCTTACCGTAGGAAGTGGAAAAACTGTTGAAAAATTTGGGGTTTTTTGAGGGACGTTGTCTGGAGAATTGAAGGCTTATTTTAGTGTAAGAAGATTGTATCTCTCTATAAGAAGTTCTCCCAAGCAACACATCATATATTATTATTTTGTAAAAATTTTTTTTGTAAATTTTTGTTTTTGGTATATTTAATAAACTGTCGAATATACGTACATCATATACGATTCTGTTTAAAAAAGGTAGAAAATTTCAGCCCAGACATTTCGCCAGTAAGAAATTCTTTTGAAAAATCACCGATTTTTGTCCTTAATATCCAATCTAATGACACTGTTTTTGTATTAAATATTTATTAATTTGCATATATATAATTATATCAAATTTAAATAAACAAACTGTGTTATTTAATTAGATATTAACAAAGAAACCAGCTGTTATTCATGCGTATTATTAAGGAAAACAATGATTTTTTAAAACATTTTTTTACTGGTACGCAGTGTGGGGTGGGTGGGGGGCTAAGGGTAGGATTAAGGAAAAATGTTTTTTTTTTTAGAAAATATATGCCTAAAAGAAAACTGCTTTTTAAAAAAATTATAGGTGATAAAAAAATCTATGGTTTTTGTTTTATTACTTTTCTCATATAACCTTTTCGAGTAAAACTTGGAAAACCCATACTTTATTTCTCGAAAGCAAGACGTATGAAAAAAGCAGTAGCTGTGCTATTATTTTTATTGCAAATAAGTGAAAATTCAGTTTTTTTAAGACAAATCATTAAATTTTGAACAAATCTCAGTTCCTTTTAGTCCTAGACAACTTCTCATTATCTAGGTTCAAAAATACAGTTTTTGAATTAAAACTATTAGATATATTTATCAACTTTATATGGTCAAGGTATATTTATTACACTATAAAATATACATATATCTTATACGATTATGTTTAAAAAAATCACTGTTTTTCGTCTATATACGCTATTTTTATACTTAATATTTATATATAAAATATTCTCAAATTAGATAAACATTGTTACTAAATTAAATGTTCAATGCAAAAATATTGTTTTTCAACAACCCAACCCTTACCCCCCCACCCACCCCAAACATTTCGCCAGTAAGAAATTCTTATGAAAAATCACCGTTTTTTGTCCATAATATCCAATCTAATAGCATTGTTTTGAAATTAAATATTTTTTATCATTATATCAAATTTAAATAAACAAACTGTGTTATTAGATTAGATATTAACAAAGAAACCAGCTGTTATTCATGCGTATTATTTTGGAAAACAATGATTTTTTAAAACAATTTCTTACTGGTAAGTAGTGTGGGGTGGGTGGAGGGCTAAGGGTAGGATTAATGAAAAATGTTTTTTTTTGAGACAATCATTGCCTAAAAGAAAACTGTTTCTTAAAAAAATTATACGTGATAAAAATCTATAGTTTTTGTATTCATACTTTTCTCATATAACCTTAATGTTTTCGAGTAAAAACCATACTTTATCTCTCAAATGCAAGACGTATAAAAAAGGCATTAGCTGTGCTATTTTTTTATCGCAAATAAGTAAAAATTAAGTTTTTCTAAGACAAATCATTAAATTTTGGACAAATTTGAGTTCCTTTTAGTCCTAGACAACTTTTCATTATCTGGGTTCAAAAATACAGTTTTTGAGTTAAAACTAATGATATATTTATCAACCTTATATGGTTAAGGTATATTTATTACACTATAAAATATACATATATCATATACGATTCTGTTTGAAAAAATCACTGTTTTTCGTCCATATACGCTATTTTTATACTAAATATTTATATATTAAGCATTCTTAAATTAAATAAACATTGTTACTAAATTAAATATTCAATGCAAAAACATTGTTTTTTATCAACCCAACCCTTACCCCCCCACCCACCCCAAACATTTGCCCAGTAAGAAATTCTTTTGAAAAATCATTGTTTTTCGTCCATAATATCCAATGTAATAGCACTGTTTTTGTGTTAAATATTTATTAATTTGCATATATATAATTATATCAAATTTAAATAAATAAACTGTGTTATTAGATTAGATATTAACAAAGAAATCAGCTGTTATTCATGCGTATTATTTTGGAAAACAATGATTTTTTAATACAATTTCTTACTGGTAAGTAGTGTGGAGTATGTGGGGGGCTAAGGGTAGGATTAAAGAAAAATGTTTTTTTATTGCAGAAAATAATTGCCTAAAAGAAAAGTGCTTTTTAAGAAATTTATAGGTAATAAAAAAATCTATAGTTTTTGTATTCATACTTTTCTCATATAACCTTAAGGTTTTCGAGTAAAACGTGAAAAAATCCTATTTTATTTATAAAAAGCAAGGCTTATCCCTAAAAATTTTAGAAGTTCAATCAAAACTATGCATTTGGTATAAACCAAAATAAACGTTAATTCAACTAGCGTGTGATCCTGGATGGGATATTAATAAGAACTAATAAGAGCATGTCTTTTCTTTGGTGAGTGCACTTTTACACTTTATAATCATGCTAATCGACAAAATTTTCAAAATTGGTTTAAAAAAAGCCTCACTGGATGAGAGGACAATATACCCAACAGCCTAAAAAGTCAATGTTTGGACAGGAATTATTGGAGACCATATCATAGGTTCTTTGTTCATTGTTGGCAATTTGAATGGTGATAATTATTTAACGCAGCTTCAAGATAATGTCGTGCCAACTTTGACAAATTTAATATCCTGATTCCATGGGTTCCATCTAACATCACATGTCCGCCAGTACCTCAATCTAATATTTCCAAATCGGAGGATAGGGAGACGAGGACCGATGATAGGGCCGGCACGATCTCCTGATCTGACATCATCAGACTTTTCTTATAGGGATACTTCAATATCAAGCCCCTTGATTTAGCTGACTCAAAGAGATGAAGGAGAAGTTTTTTTTTTAAGATTAGGATGTTACCAGGACGTTCGTTGTATTGTACATCTACTACATTGATATAAATGTTTTTTTATTGTTGTTCAATTAAAAGATAAACAGTATTACTTGTTAGTTTGTAAGTGTGTTGCAACTAGTATATGTAACTTAATAATTTTGTTTGTTTTTAATTAACACTTAATATCTCCAAAACAGTTGACAATTGGTATCGGACATTATACATGAAATAATATGTCAAATATGAAAATTGAGTAATATTCAGAATGTTTAAAAAAATACATTTAAAAAAGGAAAGTTGATATTGGACACTGACAAACCTTGCATAAGGTAAAAATACCAATTGCAATATTTATTTATTGTGGATTTTTTTCATTCCATTTGGATGATACGTACTGTATATTAATGATACTGCTTGAGGGCCTAAAATAAGTAAAATTGTATTATTCCTGGATGACTAAATTTTATATGTAATTAGGAAAAATATGTATTAAATATAAAATAATAAATTGTCAATTTTATTATAACAAACAACGAACTTACTAACCTGTTTAACTGGCCCTGTGATAATAAATTAAGCGTAAATACAAAAAAGTCAACATTTTGTATATTTAGTAAAAAATCAAAAGTAAACCGAGAATATATGGATAATATACGTAATTTTATTAAAAATCAGCAATAATTTATCAGTGCATGCAACATAAGCATTTTGCACTCTCAGATTTACAATTTTGCTGTTTAATTTAACCCAATACAAATAAAATCAATTATAAATAATTCAAAATAGAGCTATGAGACTGATTTTAAGAGACAATTTTTATAAATTATCCTTGAGATAATCAATATCCTATAAAATCTATTATAACTGACCTGAGTTTACTATATATAAATCAAAGAATTATGTTTAATTGAAATATTGTTGATTGACCATAAACTCATTTAAATTATCTTAATTTTAAACAACTTTTACAAAGTGCACTTAACAAAACGAAATTAAAACAAAAAAAATTAAAGATATAAAAGAGGTACAATTAAAATGATAAAACTTTACAAAAAGAAAATCAAATATACTAAATTTTTCAAAAATTTGGACACGTTAGGAAAGTTCTAGT
This sequence comes from Anthonomus grandis grandis, assembly GCF_022605725.1. NCBI lineage: Eukaryota > Metazoa > Arthropoda > Insecta > Coleoptera > Curculionidae > Anthonomus > Anthonomus grandis. The sequence goes on from NC_065548.1 coordinate 5,139,347, forward strand.
CAAAGAAATGAAAAAAATTAATTTGTGAAAAAATATTCGGTTTTTTGAATGAACATTTCTTAAAAAACTAAAAGTTAAAATTGAAAAAATTCCAAAATTATTTCCGAAAATATTTTATTTCTTTTGAAAAAATGTTTGAAAAATTTAAAACGATTTAAAGGTATAAGATTTTCTTACGTTGTTATTGTTCTTCTAATAGTGAAAAAAAAACGCAAAATTTCAAAATTTTTGGAAAAAATATTCGATTTTTTGATAGAAAATATTTTGAAATAATAAAAAATCTTGAGGTTGTCTAAAGGAATGAACAATTTATTTTAATTTAAAATTTTATAGCTTTTACTAGTTTCAATAATTTTAATCTTAATTATACTATTAATCCAACTTACATATATTTGTATTTGTATTTTTCATAAGTTTTTATATGTAGTTTTAGTGAAGTAATTCTTGTTTTAGCTTACGTTTTTCTTTTTGTTCTAGTAATTTGTAAATCTAACCACTTTGTTATACCTAATAATAAATTACACATTTTTTTTTTTATTACATGTAGTTTCTACGATAAATAAATGCTTTATCCCTATTATTGTCTGAAAGTAAGTGAATAAAAACTGAATCGGAATAATTTAAAATTGATGAATAAATATTTAGTTTTTATTGAAAATTTTCATAAATTTTAAAACTAAAAATAAAAAGTGACTTACCACGAGGGTAATAGACAAAATTCGTAAAATTATAAATCCTATGTAAAATATTCAATTTTTAATAAAAATTATATATTCGATTTTTTTAGAAAATAAGTTTTATAGTGGAAAAAATTCGGAACATTTCAATGTTTTTCTAATTAAAAGTTTTTATTGTATCAAGTTTCCAGTTTTTTGGAAAATTTGCTTAAAAAACTAAAAAAGAAAACTGTTAATTAGTAAGGATAATACAATGGAAAAAATTTGTAAAATGCTTAGTTTATAAAAAAATTCCTTTTTTTCCTAACTCTTAAGAAGAAAGGTCAAAACAACACATTTTGACTCAACATTTTTTAACTATAATAAAAGGCTGTGGGGTCAAAATATCATTTTGAATTCTAGTGGATCATTTATACCGGTTTATGCATCAAAAGACCATTTTTTAATATTTGTCCATGATTTCTGGATTTCAGATTTAAAAACCAAAAGACCTTTTTTCACTTTTGAAACATCTTGCAATATTATTTTTTTCATTACATTAATCTTTCACTAACTCATAAGCAACCCATAAGCATAATTTTCTATAAAACCTTTAGTGTTAATTACCTTAAATACCACCCCAGAGGTCAACAACAGTTCAAAAACATCAAAACACAATTACTTTACGTTAAATTCACCCAAAACAGGTAAAAAATCACGTTTCCTTCAACACCCAACAGATCATAGACTTTAAATCGATTAAAAACAATATTTTATAAACAAATTCGGCCTTTGTTTATTGCTTATATATAAATCGTAAATCGTCGCGTAAAACCGTTACGGCTTATTTAGTATTGTCCGTGTAAGTAGCCATGGCAAATTGTGCGATCTTCTGTGAGGTTACCTTATTATTATTATTTGTAAGTCTTAATTTTTTTGCATAGAAAAGTTTTAAAATTGTTCAATCAATATTCTCTAGATAATCCCATACGCAACAAGTAACACCGGCAATCGTGGATCATCAAAACTCCATCAAAAATCCAGCATTGCCAACTGGCTCCTAAAAGAACTAGGAACCCATCCAGAACATCACAATTCAACCGAAGAGAGCCACTATAATTCCGATAGGTGCCTAAAAGTATGTCTTAAGGATGTGACATTTATTAAGGAATTCACCGGTTCGGGAGAAAAGAAGAGTTGGAGGGAATATTTGGTGGAGTTTGTGCTTCCATGTGACAAAGGTGAGTTATTAGTTTTGACTTTCACCTATAAAATTAAGTTAATAGATTCTGACAATTGATCAACAAATGGAGATGATATATGCGTACTGATATAAATAAACACTTTCAGATAATGCTCTAAAGCAGAATACACCCATTAGAACATATTCAGTGATCGCCAAAGGAAATACCGCTATGACCCTGGATTTTGAAGTGATTCTGGAAACACCTGACTACACCATAAGCAAATATGAAGAAATGGAGTGTAGGAATGGCACGCTGGTGTCAAAATCTTACCAAAACTGGACCAAACAGGGTGGAGAAGCTGTTATAGTAAAATTAAGAGATTATGAAACGACTGAGGAGGAGGAGCAGAAAGAAAATGAGCCAACTTTGCGGAGTCTTCCAATGTACAATAATCCTTTGGAAGGATTTGAGTCTCTTCCTGATAGGTTAGTTTTAAATAATTTTAAGTTCAATAGTTTGTCAGTATGTTTTTAGGTTTGAAAAACATGTTGATGCTACCACAATAAACCCACCTGTAGATGTTGAAACAACAACCGATATACCCACAACAACCATGAAAGACAAGGAAGGAGATGGTAAGGATCAATTTGTGGAACTCCAGCCTAATAGATCCTCTGGTAAGAGTTTCTTTTTTTTAAAATTCTTTAATTGATATTTGATTTGACTACTTCTTATTTCTAACTCTCCTTTAGAGTAAAATATTAATTTTTCTTTATTTGTGCAGATGAACGTCCCAATGCTTCCAACTGGTTTCAATCAAATGAAAATGCCACTAACGCATCAACTGCTGCTTTTAATCCTTGTTCTCCTGTTTTAGTTCAACTTTTGGCAGGTGAGGTTTGAAATTTTTTTATAGGAATTGAAAAATGTTTATTTCAGTGTTATTTTTAGGTAACGGACTGTTGCCAGGTCTTTGTAACCTGCGCAAAGGTGAGCAAATCGTTCTACGAGGAGACATTGTGATATCCAAACGGTACAAGGATGGAAATTCAACAAAAGACAGGGTGGAGCCGTTGTTTGTGATACGTGAAAATACTGAAATTGAAAATCCTAATTAGGACGAGTTGAGCAATTGTATTTAAATTGTTTGTCACAGTTTTTATAATTTAATATAATTTTTTATACAAAATAAAAAAGTTTTTTTATGTTAGAAAATGCTTATTCTCTTAATCATTACAATATTTTTGAAGTCAATTCTGAATCATGATATTTTATTTAACAATTTGTGACTTCTAAAGCCTTTAAAAATCCTAGTAATTATTACTTATAATTGATGAGCCTTCACCATTTTAATTAAAATATTTATTTTGGGCCAACAGAGCCAATCAAGATCATAACAATTTTTTAATTAGTTCTTTATTAATAAATTTTTATATCAATAAATTAAATATTAATATTATTACTGTTATATTTAAAGCATTTAGCATTCATTAAAGTCTAAACAAATTTGTATTTAAAATTTTTGGTTTCGAAATTATAATTAATAATAGATTTAAAGCATTCTGAGCCTAACAAAATTATAAATTTCCATTAGCTACATTTCTTATAATTTATTTAGTATTTATTAATAACTATTAATTTTTATATAAAAGTTTCTATTTTTAACATAATATTTTAACAGTCCTTATAATTAATACATTGAAAATGAACCCTCAGCAATATCACGAATTTAAAGATTATTTTTTAATACAAATCGTGCCTGAATCATAACAATTTTTTCTTTAAATCAGTTCTATAATCACAAATTTTGTGATCACAAGTCTTATGAAGAACCTTACATGTCACATTAATTTAATATCATTAACAAACCTTTAATATTATTAAAATGATTAATAGTAAAAGTTTTTAAATAAATCATACTGAGCCTATCAAAATCACTACAATATTTTAATTAATTCTTAAATTAACGAATGCGTAGAATTAGTAAAGGAAGCATTCAGAGTCCATAAAAGTGTCAAGGTTTAACAATTTTTTTTACTGAAGATTTTTAATTGTCAAATAATTATTAATGAATAATTACAATAAAATGATAACTTGAAGCATTTAGAACCTATAAAGGCAGTATAATACCTAAATAATTTTGGTAACAAATTACCATTTATAAACCTTCAAATCAACAAGTACGCTAATCTTATAAGAGCACATTAAAATCATAACAATTTTTAAGTAATGAACTTTAAAATTAATACATTGATTAATAGAGGCATTCAGAATCTATAAAGTTATCAAGGCCTAACAATTTTTTTTATTGTTTAGTAATAAAGAATAATTGCTGTCGGTTAATGAGCTCTTTTAATTAATTTGTTAAATAATAAATAATAAACATTGATTGATAAAAATAAAGTGGCTATTTAAAGCAGCATACCGAGCCTGTACCAACTTATAAAAAATTTAACAATCTTTGTAATACTGCTAATTTGCTAAACAATTACGATTAATAAAATTATTATTTAAAGCATACTGAGCCAACTAGAGCCTATCAAAGTCAAAACAATTTTTTAATTAGTTGATAATTAATGCACTTTTAAAATCAATAAATTAAATATTTAAAACATTTTAAATTCATAAAAGCTTATAAGGTGTAATCTGTGTTTTAAGAATTTATTAAAGAGGCCCTAGCAATGGTTTCTTGGATTAAAACAATTTATGATATTTTTTTTTAATTAGGTATAAAGCTGATAAAGCCCTAGCAATTTTTTTATTATTGCTAATTCAAACAAATTTATGCCCATGCAAGTATATTTCAGTTTGAACAGTTGTTTCATGACTTATTGATTAATAAACCTTTAAAATTAATGAAAAAAATATGTAAAGGATGCACAAAATCTTAATTTTTTTTCAGCATATAACATTATATTTAAATTCTAACAATTTTTATGGCAACTTAAGATTATCGAACGTTTAAGTCAATAACATTCTTTTTTAAAGCATACTGAGCCTATCACAACCTATAAAATTTAAAACAATTTTTTCATTAATTATTTATCAATGAACTTTTAGGTTTTATAAATTAATTATTCAAAGTATTCCAATAAAGCGTATAAAATTTTAACTAGTTTTTTATTTTCTATTGAAGATTCTTAGTTAACAATTAATTAACAAATAACATTTTATTACAATAAAATAATTATTTAAAGCATATAGAGCCCATAGGAGAGTCTTAAAATCTTAACAATTTTTGTATTATTGCTGACTGATAAAAATTTACGACGAATAAAATGATTATTTAAAGCATACTGATATATTATATCTTGGTAAAATGTTTGCAATCTCAGTAGCTTTCTTTATATTATGAGAATTAGGGGTGAGTTAAAATATATTTTTTTTATCCCATATCTCAATTTATTTAAAAGAAAATTGGGTTCCGAGTAGTTAGCTTTTTGTATAGTTGTTAAATTATTTGAATTATAATTTGAAATACCTATTAAATAATGATACGTTATAGCAGTGTGGACTCTAAAGGGTTGGTACCATTTAAAACAATTTTGTTTATCTATAAATATGTCATATAGTTGGCTACTTCAGTTTACGTGTTAAGCTTAAATTAGTATCGCCTATAAAACATATAAGTCATATTCTTGTGTCAATAACGTTATTTATTTTAAAAAACAACTTCTGAAAATAAATCAAAATCCTAACAATTTTGGTATTAAATTGTAATAGATGAACCGGTAAATAAGTTAAATAATTATTAAAGGCCTAATGACTTTACAGGTATCATAAAAAATTTTTTATTAATTCTCGATTATAGTACTTTATCGAGGAAAAAACTATTAAAAAAAGGATTTAGAGTTGCTTAAACCTTGACAATCGATTTTTAATTTAAAACATCAATTTCATTTTATAAAATTAGGTATGTGGACTAACAATATTGTTTTAAAAGCTTTAAAAAAATTAAAAATCTGCTTTATTAGGAAATTTTTATGCAAAGATCTGTTTTTCCCTCAAACAATTTTAATTACAATATAATGAGCTAACTTTAGCTTTATTTTTTAAGAGTATTTTATGTACAGCTTGTGCAATGTTGCGGCTTAAAAATTAAAAATAATAGATCTAAGAAGTTATTATATCGTTTTTTTAACAAACAAATTATTGCTAAATGATTTTCTGTACTTGCTTACCTGAAATCGTCTCATATCCCTAGGATTCCCCGCATTCTTCAAACAATTCTGGTTACACTTGAGGAAGAACTTTAAGAAAAACCTGTAAAAAAAAACAAAAATTCAATAATCAACCCCTAATTTTTCACACCCTCAAATATAATAAAAAATGAGCAACGAACTAATAAACGTCGAATGGAAATTTAACAAAAAAAAAAAAAAAAAAAAAAAAAAACCATCGCCCGTTATGTATCGAATTTGTTCCGCTTTTAAAGCGGTGGTGAAGTGGTGGGAGGAGGAACGTCGTTCGAAATCGACGCGATGAATTATAACTGTATTATCCCGGAAAATGTCATGAATTTTTTTTTTTTTTTTAATCGAATGCGCTAATCACTGGCACCGGCCCGAAAGTTTACAAGAGCAAAAATTGATTGGCGATTCTATACGGTTTTGACTCTTTTTTTCAATTTTTTTTTTATGGGGGGGTTGAAATGGATCTATTTATTATGGGAGTTTTAGCGAGAGATTTAAAAAAGTGTTATTTTTAATTAGAGCCATCAATAATGTCACTGCTTACACGTTTTTCTTTACTCAATTACAGTTAAGGCACTAGGAATAAATATATAATAAATTTTAATGGAAGACAGACGAGAAAAAATTATTTATAAACATGATCAAGAAAAGAAAAAGAAATATTAATTGATCCACAACCCAGCTTAAATAATATATTTGGAAAACTCGTTTTCGCAATCGATTTGAATATAAAACATTAAATTTCAAAAGATTTTGACGTTATTGCATTAAAAAAAACATCTTAAAATTTTACTAAATGATTTTTTATTTAATTATAACACAAATTCTTTTTTAGTTTACAATTTAATTATTATTTCAGACTAGTATGTATCTTTGAATTAAAAAAAGTCTAAATATCTGAATACAGTCTTAGTGATTAGAGATAGCAATAAAAATACGTCATATAAGATGATGATTTCTTATGTTTTTTAATTTATTTTTTTTATTAAAAATTATATATATTTTAACATATTTAGTCATAAAATCAAATATTGTTTCCTTTTTATTACCACCTTTATTAGTATATATAATGGCAGAATAATCAATTAAACATAAATTATACATTATTGGTATAGTATATGAGCTAACCCACATTTAAACAATTTTGTATTAATTTCTAATTGATAGATATAATAAAAAATATAAAAATATGATTGTTCAAAGCATACCGCATTCATAAGAGCTTATCGTAATATTAACATTTTTGATACTATTTCCAGTTTTAAGGGTCAATAAAATTATTATGTCCTATAAAATCTTGAAAAAATTTCCTACTAATTCTTAATTAATAAACTGATTATATAAAGCATACAGAGCCCATAAAACTTAAGAAAATCATAGCAGTTTGTTAGTTCTTAAGTGATAAACCTTTTCAATTAAATAAAATGATTATTTATAGTATACAAAGCACATAAATGCGTAAGAAAATTTTAGTAATTTTCTTATAAATTCTAAATAAATAAATCTTTAAATTAATACACTGATTATTAAGGCAAATAGATTAATAAAAACCTATTCAATAATATATTAGCAATTTTTGCGTGAGGTCTTGAATGATAGAATTTTAGATTTAGTAAAATTATTTAAAGCATACAGAGCTTATAAGAGCCTAATTAATAAGATCTTGACAATTTTAATTAATTGATAATTAATAAAATTATTAGTCATAGTATGCAGAGCCTAATACATGAAATTTTAGCAATTGCTGTAATAATTCTTAATTGATAAACCTTTAGAATTAATAAAATGATTCTTTAAAACGTACAGAACCTCTAACACCCTATTAAATAAGATTTTAGCAATTTTTTTATTAATTTTTGACTTGTGAATGTTTATAATCAATAAAGTAATTTTTTTAAATCTATAAGAGCTCCTGTTAATCAAAAAATGTTTACTTAAAATATACTTGGCTCATAGGAGTTTAGGAAAATCTTATCAATTTTGATTATATTTTTTTTGACTGAGGAACCTTAACAGTTAATAAGATTCATGTCTAAAGCATACAGAACCTATGAGAACTCATCAACATCTTAACAATTTTTCTATTCTTGATTTAATTTACACTTTTAATAAGAATAATTAACTATATAAAGTATAAAGAGCCTATAAGAGTTTATTAAAATCTTAGCAATCTTTCCATTAATTCTTGATTCATGAAACTTTATAATCAATAAAATATTTATTTAAAACATACAGTGTCTAAAAGAGCTTCCCAACTTCTTAAAAATTTTTATTTGTATGACCAAATAGTGTACCTTTAAATTAATAAAATAATTATTTAAAATATATAAGAGTTCACAAGATCTTAACAATTTTTATAATTTTGAACGAATCATAAGGTTTTAAATCAATAAAATGATCATTTAAACCATGCAAAACCTTATTAAAATGTAACAATTTTTAAATTATTACCAGATTGCAGAACTTTTAAATTAAATAATTGATAATTTAACCCTTAAGAAGCCTATAAGAATTTATCAAGGCCTAAAAATTTGTTCTATTTTTCATTAAATAGTGAAACTTTTAATCAAATAAATGATTATTTAAAGCGTACAAACCGTATAAGAGCTTATCAAGATTTTAACAATTTTTGTATATTTGACCAAATAATGAACCTTTAAATTAATAAATTGTTTACTTAAAATATACTTTCCTTCTAAGAGCATATGTAAATCTTAGCAATTTTTTGTATTTTTAATGAAATAGTAAACCTTTATAAGCAATACAATATTTATGTAGAACATACAAAGCATATAGGCACTGATCAAAATCTTAGCAATTTTTTTGTTAAATTTTGACTTATGAACTTTTATATTCAATTTGAAAGTAATCGTCCATTTTTTCCTTAAAAAATATGATTATTACGAAAAAAACTACAAGTTTGGTGAAAAGTCTAGAACTTTGAAAAATTTTAGACTTCTTAAAGTTGCTGCTTTAAGAATGTAATTTTTAGAAGCTGTTGTTTGGGTACTTCTTCTTTTTATCTTATATACTATTTTAATTTAAGTAATTGTAGTATTTTCTAGTTTTTATTTAGGTCTGATGATGCCCTTAGGATTGAAACACGTGTAACCTATTTTTAATTTAAATATAGGTTCGAGACTTTTGACCAAACTTGTAGTGTTTGTTTTTAGTAAATTTTTAAATCAATAAAATAATTATTTAAGGCATAAAGAGCCTATCGAAACTTATGAGAATGTTAACAATTATTATATTATACCCAAATTGAAAAACTTAAAACAATAATTAAAATTAATTTACCCAATCAACTCTATCAACAATAAACAAATCTAAAATTAAAACATAATTAAAGTTTTAAACACAATCGACCGCAATAAACCCTAATCAAAATCACGATAATATATATCATATAGATTATGGTTTTGGGCCACCAATTTACGTTAAAAACAATTATTTTTACCATTATACCGTTAAAACCTAAACTTGATATACTGAACGAAAACTCCTAATTAGCCAATTTGTTTTTTGGTATCAGTCGGAGTGACTGGTTGTGTGTGTGTATGTGTGCACGTATTTATTTTGCCCATTTTCCGGTGAAAAAAAAACCCTCTGTTGACGCAGGCAAACGGTTCCGTTTATTTGACCCGATTTACGAAATTATTTATGAATACCCTTTTCAATTTGCAACAAAAACCGCGAATTTTTGAGTCGATTTTGGCCGAGCCTACTTAGAAAAGACAATCAGGGTTTTAAAGTGTGAAAAAGGAGCTTAATCTTTTAGTGGCCTTAAAATTACACTTGATTTAATAATGAAAAAAAATAAAGCAATTTTTTTCTTATTGTCCTATTAATCAGCGTGTAATTTTCCAGTAATTTCCTTCGATACTAAACAAATAACCACTTCATAAATCTGCCATTTCGCGGTACAGTCGGTTTTTCAGCGGTACATGTCGCGGGATTCCGTCGTCGCTAATCGCCCCGCATTTTCTTGTCAATTCTTGATTTATCGTCGATGTTTGTTTCGATTTTTTTTTATTAAAACATAAAATTAACGCCAGAGCGGCTCGATAAAAGAAGTGTTTGAAGAAAAAATCGTTTTATGGCAATTAAAAAAAATTACTTTGACTTTAGAGATTGATTGAGACGTTTAAATGGTATTTCTTTTATTGGGTTGAGAGAATTATATAAAAAAAATTTTACTGAATAGCATGATCCTATTTCAAAATAGGGTGATGAATATCCTAAGTTTCTACGACATTTAAACCACAAATAAACTATTTAAAAGTGCGGTTCAAATGTCGATATTTTGCAATTTTAAAAGATATTGTTATATTTTATTTATAAATTATCGTCTAATTGCTAAGAATTATAATGGAATTTTGAATCATAAAATTTTTACTAAATTTACTTTTTTAGATCCATTTGACGAATATAAGAAAGAAAATAGACCTTCACACTACGTACACTTTAGTACACAATCAGCACATTCACTTTCTGGAAGAAACAATGAATGACGTTAACTGAAAAACCTCTAATACCCTATTTAATACCCTACTTAAAAAATCATTAAATACTCAGAATTATGCAAACATAAATTTATTAAGTTTAATATGGTTAGTTTTATTTTCACTACTATATACAAACCACCTTCTTCGAATGTTCTAATTTTTAAGATACATTTGAGGACATCTTGAACATTACTATACTTTTTTATGTTTATCGCCACATTTTGTTGAATATATTAACCTTTTAAGTCAAAAAATTGAAAACTTGAAACTTATGCACTAGTTTCGAGTTATGATCGTTATTTCTTTTACGCACGTTTTAGGATATAATCAGATAAACCACCTACAAAAATTGTATATTTCAGAGATTATAGTAATGGTATTGACGATGCGTTTGAGAGGGATCATCTTGCATTATATTGGGAATTCATTAACCACAATGATAATGTAAATGTTAAATTAAATATGTTTATTAGTTACATCATGTTTTTAATTAATAAGAATAATTCTTTAAAGCAAAGAATAGAAAAACCGTTTACACCGTAGATCACGTCTAACATTAAATTACTCATGAATTTTGGTAACAAGATCTACCGGAAATTGTTACAACATTAAACGAATGTCAAAATACAACAGTATACAGAACTTCGAATTTTTATAAAGCATGCTATATTTCGTGAAAAAATTGCGTACTTCAATTAATCAGCAAAGAATTTTGGAAAAATGCCCGTTAATTAAGTTTAACTAAAGGTACTAGTAATAGCTGTGATATTTTTTTAAATTTCAGAATGTTTTCATAATAAATAATTATTTTATTAACTCTCGTTCTAGAGCATATAGTATTTCAAGAAAAAGGGAAAAGTTCTATATACGAAATAGATACGAGTCATTTATCTTCGAGTTGAAGTTCACTTAAATTGAGTTTAAATAAATATTTGAAATTGCCACGAGAGTGAATATACTAAAGAAACAATATCCAAACTTACCGAAAAAAGCTTTTATACTTACTTCCAAAAATATCTAATGCAAAAGAACATGCAGATGTTAGTTTAGAAAGAACTTTAGTACTAGTACATGCCTGGTCAACCTGGTAAATGACGTAAGATTTAACCAAAAAAAGAAAGCCTGGATTTGTTTATTGGATTTCAGCAAAGCATTTGACACTTCTTCTCTTTATTGTCAAATTGCACTATTATGGTTTTTCTGAAGATGCTGTGAATTCTTATAAAATCATATTTAGTTGGACCTATTCAGTGTGTGTTTCTTAATAACGCAGTAATACCTGAACCAGTAACCACTGAGGTCCCGCAAGGATCGATCTAAAGGTTATGGTTTCCCCTTTATAATCCAAATTGATATTTGCATAGCATACTGGTCAGATTTAACTTTGACTAATAAGTAGACAGATCACAGATCAACAGTTGATCACAATGACGTAAAGAATTAAAATAAAATAGTGCAGCTCATCCTTATATCAAGCTGTTTTGCAATAAAATTTATAGGATATGGTTGCCCCAGTATTCCAGTTTCACACTTGTATGGGATACTTGTCAGTGTTTAACTTTAGATTGACAAATGACAGATGAAAGGTCACAGATGACTTGACAAGTGACAGATCTAGAAGTGACAACAATGGAATAAAATACTGGTTTTGGTTGCCCCTTGTATTCCAGTTTGAGCCTTGCATAGCATACTTGTTACTGTTTAACTTTAGATTAATAAGTGACAGATGAAATATCGTAGATGATTTGATAAGTGATAAATCTAAAACTGACAACTATGGCATTAAAAACTGAAATAGCAAAGTGCTTTATAAGAGTATGTTTTCAAATATAACTTATAGGTTATGTTAGAATTTATAAAACCAAAAAAACCACCTTATTTATATCAACTATTAAGCAAATTTTTAAAATTGGTTTAGTTTTATTCGAAGCGAAGTCTTTATCTCTTTTTATTAAACATATGCTGTTATAAGAACAAAGTACTTACTGATGATTCTTTCCTTTTTATTTTTTAAATATTGTTTTTCTAATTGATTCTTTTCACTTTGCTTAATTTAAAAAATCTAATGCACCCTACTAATCTATGTAAATTAAAGAGAATAATTAGTATTAAATTTGGGCTGCTCTACATTATTATGTAGTTATGTAATTCTACAGAGTCATCGATATTTGTTATTTTAAGATGTGTAGATGGTACAAATTGGGATGAATAAAAAAAATTGATTTAATACACGCTTAAAATAAGAACTTTAAATAAATTTGAGACATATTTCCATTACTGCATAATATAAAATTTCCAAAATAACCTAATTCTAAAAATCTCCCTGTATAGGGTCACTACATCAATATTAAACCATAGGAGCCCCATATGCCCTCGCTATCAAAATCTACTTTACGATCGTCATAAATACGCCAAATTAACATACCGTGCGTTCGTCCATTTAATGGCTAATACGGTGTTAATTTATTCCACTTTAACACGGAATTTGACGAGTCTAAATAATAAATTGGCATACGGTATTGCGTGCGGTCTGCGCGGGGCTGATAAATGTCACCCTATGGACCCGATATTTGACTTTTACCGGTTAAATAAATATGTTTGGAAACAGTTATTTCGGACTTTATGCTATAATATTTAAAAATGTTATTACACTGAATTTCAACATAGCCACCTTTAAGAGGATTCAATCAAATTTTGCAGTTGAAAAAAACTGATTTTTTGTCCAGTTGAATTCTTCTCTTCTGGATAATTAATTACTAACAAATGGTGCTTTGCCTATATACTCTTTTCTTTACACCATCCTAAAGTTATCGAGTGTTACACCCAATTAAAACGAGCCTCACGAGTTGTTAAATTACCTGTAAACAAACCGGCAAAGACGATCGGTGGTCCCCAAACGTTGTCCTGGAAATCGCAATTCGACGCCCTTTATAAACCCGCAGGATAAGCCAAACATTAACAGCAGGACAACGGGGGGTACGCTAAATAAATACGTAAGTAGCAGGATATTCGCCCTATAGCTCCCTTGTCCCTGGCCTATTATTTTATTATGTTCTTCTGCCGTGGATGGAATTTAGTGGGGGTCCTCCTCCCTATACATATATGTCCTTAGGCCATAGTCGGATGCCTTATGGTGCAGTTTTGATGATTCCCGGTTTTAAGAGCGGGTGACATGTTGGCAGGATAAAGTGGGTTTTGCTAAGGGTCTTTGGGGTATTTATAGACCGGTTTTAAAGATGCATGTTTTGTAAACGGATTTTAGGTTAAAGTGTTGCAAAAGTACCATCCATATTTTAAATAATTGACGATAAAATTATTATTGAATTTTTTTTATATGTGGTACAAAAATATGCATTAAGACGTTTCTGGTATATTCTCAAATGAATTTGGGTCCTTGTATTGTTCCAATTATTCTTGTAATTTTTCCCTAATTATCTGATATTTTTAAAACCTTTTTATTTGAGTATATTGTACAAAAATGTGTGATTTTTAAATGAATGTTTTATGTTTAACTTATTCAAAGATCTTTTATAATTTTTCTATTTTATATATTAAAGTGTTATTTTTTCAATTTAAAATTTACAAAAAAATGTATAAATTCTAAACTTTACTGTTAAATTTCTAAATTAATTAAAAGTTTTGATGAGAATTTTCATGTACTAATTAAAAAAAATAGTTTTATTAGTTATATTTTTTTTTCAATGAGTTTTAATAAATGTTTATTGAACTTAATAAAGAAATTACAACGATATTATTACAAAAATTATAAATGGGTTTTTTTTTTAATTTGTCATAAGTCGACATTATTAAACTACTTTTGTGTAATGTAATTTACTAAAATGAAATGCAATATAACAATCATATTTATAGTTACTAAAGTGGCTTACTTTAGTTTTTTCTTAATGTAGAATTTAATTGCAAATTACTTAGTTAAGTATTTAAATTAAAAAACTTTTCACCAAAATAACAATAATTTATTAAACAAAAAAAAAATAAGCTGACAATTACTTTTGAAAATCGTTGCCCTTTATTTAATTTTTTTTAATTTGTATATAATATTATTATTTAAAAAAATTATATTTTTTTTATATTTTAATTAAATTTAATAATAGAGTCATTAATTAAATAAAGATAGCACTGGAATTTATTTATTGCCTTAGATTTGTTGCTCTTAAGAGGCTTTTAAGAGTTTTTCTTTAATATGGAAAGGAAAAATCTGACATTATAAAATTTGGAAATTTCCTTTTTATTTAAAATAACAATATTATATATTATTATGAAAATGTAAATACGTTAATTATTCTCCTAGTTTTTGTACAATATTATTAGTATTCTGTAGTTAAAATTGATTTAAATAGGTACTCCAGGCTTCTTTGCCGTCGAATTTTGGTGGCTTTACTTTCATCATTGTTTGCATTCCAGGATCGGGATGAAGAGGAGTCCGTTTTACTTTCATCGCTAGTTCTTGGATCTTTTTTTGTACTTGCCCCAATTCTGCTTTTACCGTTGCTTCAAAGTTAGTCATTAATTGTTTCAGATTCTTCGCCAGATCTTCTTTAAGTTGTAAAACTCGTTCCTCTTGTTTTCTGTCTCGTTCCTCCTGCTCCTTTTTAAGATTATCTTTTAAATTAATTAAGTCATCTTTCATGGTTCGAATCAGCTCTTCATTTTCTTTCTTTAGGTCATATTTCATGGTCCTTATTAGGCCTTCATTTTCCTTCTTCAGGTCAGATTTAATTGTCTTTAGTAAATCTTTCTGTTTCTTATCTCGCTCTTCTTGTTTTTCCTTCTGTTTACGGTCTCGTTCTTCTTGTTCTACTTTTTGCTCGTCAAACTTCTTTAATAGCAGCTCCATCAATTTCTCGGTCTCCATCTTGGCCTGACTTCTTGTTAAAGGCATCCACTAAAATGAGCTTTCAAATATCCTTTACTGCTGACACCAATTGTAACGAAATTCGGGAACACACTGTCGTTTAATTGTTTCCAAAGTAAAAACTGACTAAACAATTAAAACTACAGTCAAGGCGAGTTAGGTTAGTGTTTTTGACGTTGACAATAAAAGTGTGTTCCCGAATTTCGTTACAATATAATTATTAGGATAATGAAAAACTATATAATTTCCTAAGATAAGTATTAAAATAACATTTTAAAGTTTAATAATCTTAATATATTAATTTTAAATTTGTATTTTATTTAATAATATAAAATGACACTTGTATTGCTTAGGCATGTGATTTTAACGAACAAAAGTGTGTTATTGCATTAGGTATATACAAATTAGAGTTGTTATTATATATATTTTTATTTTTCTTTATTTTTGAGTAATTTATTGATTTTTGTATGTCAGCTTAATAAAGGTTATTATTATAAAGTATTCATATATATATTTTAATTTGTAGTGGGTACACATTACTAAATAACTTTAAATTCTTCATTAAAATTAAATTATTATTTTTTAGTTCAGAATTTATTACATCACTAACAAGTGTACCTAGTCAAAAATTTCCAAATAAAAAAAAATATTTACAAAAAATATTAATTAAAAAACAAAACAAAAACTCGATTATACTTTGAAATTTTACCATTTTTTTATATTCGGGATTTTTAAAGGGTTTTGCAAAGTTTAATTTAAATAATTAAGGCAAGAAGTCTACAACTTATAATTTTAGAATCTTAAAAAAAAAGTGTATATTTTTAGTTAAATTTGATAAAAGAAGAATAAAAATACAATAAGGAACGTTTTTACGTTTCTTATTTTAAATTTAATTAATTACAGAAAGATTAAAAAATTATATAATTCCAAACATAATATAAAAAGTGATTATTTTTTTAATTTATTCTTAGTTTTAAATAACTAATTTTTTTGAAGTTTTATTAATTAAATAAGTGAAAAACTAGGGCTTTTTAAAACTATTTATATTAATATGTTCTTTTTTATTTAATGTGTGTACACATTATTAAAAAAACTGTACATTTTTTATTAAATTTAAATTCACTATTAATATGATATTTATAATTTGTGTAGTTAACACGATTTAGTTTTTCTTTTTAAATTTGAATTTATTTGAATATAGTTTGGAATAAAAAATATATTACCAAAAAATAAAAAAATGTTTTTTTTTTAATTTGAAGTAAGAACAATATATTTTTTTTTTTAATTTAAATAAGAAATTTTGTGTCAAATACTTAATTTCTTTTAAAGTTTAAACTAAGTATAAAAATAAATAAAAAATATATACTACATCTATAAAGAAATGAGGCAATTTTAGTTTATTAATTTAAAAAAAAAATGCATATTTTAATATTTAAATATAAATTAATTTAACTAGAAGGTAGAACACATTATAAAAAAAAATTAATTTGACGTATTATAATTAAATTAAATATAATGTTTATAGCTTTTGTATTTAACCCACTTAAGTTTTCTTAATTTAAAATCTATTAGAAATGCCTTAATAAAATTAATTAAAATCTTTGGAATAAAAAGAACAATTTTAAGAAATATTTAAAAATAATCAAAGAATTAGACCTAATACTTTAATTAATTTATTGTAA
Organism: Anthonomus grandis grandis; assembly: GCF_022605725.1. NCBI lineage: Eukaryota > Metazoa > Arthropoda > Insecta > Coleoptera > Curculionidae > Anthonomus > Anthonomus grandis. The sequence continues at coordinate 5,156,446 of NC_065548.1, forward strand.
TTAAGACTTCTTTCAGATAAAATAAGAAATTTTTTTAAATTAAATTAATAACAATAATATAAAAAAAAATACATTCCATTTAGAATGGAATTTCTTAATTTCAAAATTAATTTAAAATTTAAACAATTTATTATTAACTTAAGAAATTTTGATTTTAATTTTAAATATAAATGTGTAGCTTCTTTTCCAAATATGGGACTTTATAAGGATTTTAAAAAAAATTTAATTGTAATTAATTAGATAAAACACTAATTAAAATGCATATATTTTTCAACATTTATAAAAAAATCATTATCAAAAAAAAAAAAAAAATTTTAAATCCAATAAATTAAATTATTAAAATTAAATCAAATTTTTCAATATTATATTTTCATTAAGAAAAAATATATATAAATAAGTTTAGAATAAACACATCTCATTAAAAATTCAAGGTACTCTAAAGAATCTTAATATTTTAGAAAAAACTAGGAACTAATCCAAGAAGATTAAACTTTTAAAGAAATGGAAGAGATTACTGAGTATACTATTGACAAACATAAAATAATTTTTATATATTTTTTTTAAATTTAAACAAAGGATACATTATTAAATAATCTTATAAAATAAACAACTTTAAAAAATTTTTATACAAATAGATTAAATAAAAATAAAAATATTTTCTTACGGTTCCTATGAAAAATAATAACAAATTCAGATTAAATAGATTCCACTAAAATCTGAAGGTACCATAAAGGATCATATTCCTCCAGAAAGTATATTCCAAGAAGATTAAACTTTAAAAAAAATTCAAGCGATCTTATAAATATTCCTTAAATTCCTCTAATTCAAAAACTTTAAAAGTAAAAATAAATTTTAAATTATATCACGTCAACTCCACTTTATAACCTTTAAAAAACAAACTTTCCTTTAAAATATGGAAATCGACGTAGTTAACCGGGAAACTCGCGCCACTTCGTCAGTTGTTATCGGGTGAAAGTTAACTGACATAAAGCGCTTAAAACCGCGGAAAACATCCCCCCGGGGACCGAAACTCATATTCGTAAGACCCCGCTCATGGTGTTGTTTTCTTTTCAGTTTCACCATCTTCAGGTAAATAACCTGCGGGGGGTATATGCGACTTTATGTTTACCATGTATTTAGGAACGCAAAGAGATATATATATTTAGAAAGTTATTTTTAATAATACACAGTAGGAACTACAATAAGGCAATAAAGCTCTACCCTCAAGGGCTTTAGGAAATAATTTTCTTACACGCCACATATATATATATATATAGTGGTGGAGTTTAGTCAGCATGTCAAATCAGCATTTCACGGCGGTCTAAATGCAAACATCTAAATGCAAGAGGGGTCTCGAAACCACCGGTATTAGTCGGTGTTTAAATGCTTATGAAGGACAAAGGTTCAAAGGCTCCAGCTTTGGGGTCTTAATGGTGAGTTTTCGCCCTCCTTTTAGGGACAAGAGGATTTGTACTAATGGGTTTACTATATATGTATAAGGATCTTAAGTATTGGGCATTTGGTCATAAATTAACTAAGGTGAAATTTTAATTCCCATAAGAGCGAATAAAGCAGGAGCACGTACATATCAGCTACAGGTAATCTCAATATTTTTTTTGACTATTTTGGAGGAGTTGCTACATACTATATAAGTATCAATTAAAAGCTTAATTTGAAGTCTGAGTCAAGAATCCTCACTACTCAACTGCCTTGACTAAAATTTATTTTTATTCAAGACAGTTGAGTAGTCATAGCATTTGATTAGTCCAGGCAATTGAGCCAGAAATTGTTATTTATTGTCAAGCAATTTATTGACATTTTACTGGTTTATTTCGATTTAGGTAGCATATTCCTGTATTTATTTAATTTATGTCCAACATTTTTTCAATTTAGACATCTGAGCCAAGGATACTCATCACTTACCTCCCTCGATTAATGTATATTTGTATATAAAGCAGTTGAGCAGTTTTAGCATTTGATTAGTCCAGGCAGTTGAGCCAGAAATTTATTTTTAATAACAGGCAATTTACTAATAAATTAAAGCCAATTGTAGTTATATTTCAGGCGGCATACGTATTACTTAATTTATTTAATTTTAGTCCAATATTTTTTAAATTTTAAGCGTCTGTGCCAAGAATCCTCTTTACTCAACTGCCTTGACTAAAATTTATTTTTATTCAAGACAGTTGAGTAGTCATAGCTTTTGATTATTGCAGGCAATTGAGCCAGAAATTGTCATCCAATGTCAAGCAATTTATTGACATTTTACTGAATTATTTCGATTTAGGTAGAATATTCCTGTATTTATTTAATTTTTGTCCAATATTTTTTCAATTTAGGCATCCGAGTCAAGGATCCTTATTACTTAACTGCCTCGATTAATGTGTATTTGTATATAAATCAGTTAAGCAGTTTTAGCATTTGATTAGTCCAGGCAGTTGAGCCAGAAATTCATTTTTAATAACAGGCAATTTACTGATAACTTAAAGCCAATTGTAGTTATATTTTAGGCGGCATACATATTACTCAATTTATTTAATTTTAGTACAATATTTTTTAAATTTTAGGCATCTGTGTCAAGAAACCTCTTTACTCAACTGCCTTGACTAAAATTTATTTTTATTTAAGACAGTTGAGTAGTCTCATCATTTGATTAGTCCAGGCAGTTGAGCTAGAAATTGCCATCTAATGTCAAGCAATTTATTGATATTTTATTGAGCTGTTCTGATTTTTTAAAACATGTAATTTACTGATAAATTAAAGCCAGTACTAGTTATATTTCAGGCGGCATACGTATTACTTAATTTATTTAATTTTAGTCCAATATTGTTTAAATTTTAAGCACCTGTGTCAAGAATCCTCTTTACTCAACTGCCTGGACTAAAATTTATTTTTATTTAAGACAGTTGAGGAGTCATAGCATTTGATTAGTCCAGGCAGTTGACCCAGAAATTCATTTTTAATATCAGGCAATTTATTGATAAATGAAAGCCAATTGTAGTTATATTTCAGGCAGTATACACATTACTCACTTTATTTAATTTTAGTCTAATATTTTTAAAAAGAGCTGCTACACACTACATAAGTGTTAATTAAAAGCTAAATTTATAAATAAAGAAACCTAAGAAGTCCGAACATTTGTTTTAGGGGAAATACCTAAAATTAAATCTAATCTGATCCTACATTTGAAATTAACAAGCAATTATGTTATTCTCCAAGTAATTATTTAACTGTATTAGGTTAAGCTTTTGTGGATTTTTCTCAGACTATTTAAAATCCAAATTCTTATTTTTTTTTTAAATTGTTCTTTGTTTTAAATATTTTTAATTTCTACTAATACACGGTACAACAAACTAAGAGTGTTTTACCTAAACCCTTATCAAACTACCAATTATTCTATATTATATGTTCTGTGATAATACCAGTGCACAATAAGTTGTTATTAATAGCTTTGACTAAGTTGTTTTTCTTACTTTTTTCATCAAATTGTTTATATGATGATTCCACTTAAGAAAATGGTCAATTTCTACCCTAAGGTATTTCATAGAGTTTGCCTCCTAAATATTTATGGGTCCTTGAATTTCAATTGTTTGAAAATTGCAATTTCGCTTTGAAGTAAATGTCAAATTTTGTTTTTTTTTTGGAATTTACAGTTAAGAACTTTATAGTAAATATTATTTTTAATCATTTTCAGCCAACCTCTCTAGCCCTTGCCACGAATCACCTTGATACATGATAACTGTGTCATCTGCAAATGCTGAACCGGTACCTACATCGTTCATTTTCGGAAGACACTAATGAATGATCAAAAATCTGGACTCTCATATTAAAGTAATGCTATATTTGGTTTTACTTAATAAAAATTAAAAAAAATAAGGATAATTTAATAATTATATGTTTAGAAGTAAATAATTTTTTTACATATATAAATTTATTAAAACTAAATTATAAATTCAACAAAGTAGCTTACATTTTATTAAATTATTTAAATCCTTGAATAAATGTCACCAGAAGTGTCTTTGACTATTTTAAACAACTTTTTAAAATATTTATTGCTTAAAAAGAGAGTTTTTTTAATTGTTTTAGGACAAAAAAATCTATTTATCCAATACATTTAAGTTTTAATAATTTTCAAATGTATAATTCTATGATGAGACAATTCAAAACAAAGCAAGTCAAAAAAAACGCTACTACACTTTGAATTAATTACATAATATATTTAATGGACGTAAGACTTAATAAATTATGTTTTTATCTAAATATAAGACATTCTAGATTTAAGGAGCGTAAAACATAGTAACTAAATTATAATATTTGTATATGGAGAGCTTATTCTAGTTAAAAAAAATTTAATTCTTAAATAATTTAGACCTAAAGGAAGCAAACAAATTAATTAGGTATTTTAATTATACAATTTCGGCCAAAAATATAAGATGATTTAGAAAAATTACTTTAATTTTAGTAAAATTTATTTAAATTAATTTTTTTATATTTTCAAATTTAATTAAGAAAAAAAAGTATTTATAACTGCAATTAAGAAACATATTTACTTGTATTTAATATCTCAGATTTTAACAAATTTTAGGTGTTTTATTAGGATTTTATCCTTCGTTCAAATTAAAAAAAAAACAATAAAATACGATGATTTTAATTTATACAAATTTTTAGGTTATCTCTTGGATGAAACTTATAAAATTATTATGAAAAAAGGAGGAAATTTCAGTTTTCTAGGGCCTTTTTTTAATTAAATCTTGTGAAAAACATTGAAATATCGTTTATTATAATAATTAGTTTTGAAGAAAATCAGAAAAATATTCAAAGAAAAAAATTTTGAAAATTTAAATTGACTTAGAAACCCCTAGAGTAACAGAAATTTGATTTTTTTGGCCAATATTTCAAGTTTAAAAAAATCTATTAAACTAAAAATTGAAATTTGAAATTAATTTAAATTAGTTAATATTTTTTTCCAGAATTTTTACTATAAATAGTAAACATTTATTAGTTTAGGCAGTTAAGCCATAAATCCACTTCAAATTTTAGAGAATTTAGTAATATTTTAGGCATTTGGTGATTTTCAGTTTAATATTCCCTTATCTTTAGACAAGCTAGGCAGTCCAAGTCCAGACTGCTCTATATAAGGCAGTTAAGTAGTCATGGCATTTGATTAGTCCAGGCAGTTGAGCCAGAAATTCAATTTTAATAACAGGCAATTTATTGATAAAGTAAAGCCAATTGTAGTTATATTTTAGGCGGCATACATATTACTCAATTTATTTAATTTTAGTCTAATATTTTTTAAATTTTAGGTATCTGAGTCAAGAATCCTCTTTACTCAACTGCCTTGACTAAAATTTATTTTTATTTAAGACAGTTAAGTAGTCATAGCATTTGATTAGTCCAGACAGTTGAGGCAGAAAATCAATTTTAATATCAGGAAATTTACTCATAATTTAATGCCAATAGTTGTTTTGTTTCAGGCAGTATGTATCTAAATTTAAGTAATTTCATTCCAATATTTCTTTAATTTTAGGAATCTAAGCTACGAATCCGTATCACGCAAGTACCTCGACTAAAATTAATTTTTATTTAGGATAGTTGAGCAGTTGCATTTGATTAGTACAAGCGGTTAAGCGACAAATCAGGCAATTTCCTGATAATTTAAAGCAAATTATTATTTAGTTTCAGACAGTATATTCTTGCATTTATTTAATTTTATTCCTATATTTTTTCAATTCTAGGCCAAAAATCTGATCCAAAAATCCTTATCAATCAACTGCCTTAAATAAAGTTTATTTTTATATAAATCAGTTTAGTTCATAATCAAGTTATAATTTTGATTCAGAAATATTTTTGTTTTTATTTTTCTTTACATTCTTCGTTAAAATCCTTTTGAAATTTTAAATTTAAAAAAAAAAAAAAAATATATACGTGGAAAATATACACCTCTTAAATTAAGACTAAATTGCTTAAGTTTTAATTACCATTGATTTAAATTTTATATTTATAAAATAATTCTTATAGGTTTTTGTATTTTAAATTTTTTGCAAAGAATCATCCAAAGATTTGTAGATCGAACCACCGGATCAGTGCCAAAAAGTTAATTATTCTGAGGATTTCTGTCTTATTTTGACTTTTTTCCTAAACTTCTGGAACTTTCCTTTCCAATTTTTTTAAAACTATTATTTTGTGATTTTATTTGATATTCAAATTTCCACCCGTTTTCTTTTAAAAAACTATAAGGCATCCTTGTGCTTCTAAAAAAATGTATAAATATTTTTTTAAATTTTAAAAATTACTAAGTTATGTTAAAAAAACTGATACTAAAAAACTACATTATATCCTTAGAACTCTAAACTTTATTTCTCAACAATGTTACTATAATTGGCAATCTACTTTAAGAAAAGTCATTCAGTCGATTGAACCAATAGAACTGTAATGAATTTTAATTTTTTTTTGCAGAAATCGTTTCTGTAATTCGCATTTTATTAATTTGCACTAACAGTTTTAGGCGGCGCAGTCGGTTGGATCATCCATGGGAACTTTGGCGCCCAACATTGTGTGGCATTATGAAGTTCTCCTAAAATACATTCCTGTATGATCCATTTTTCTTATATATTTGACTTCCTCTTCATTCAGCAAAGCAATAGGTCTTCAAATTCTCCGTAAAATCGGGACAATTATTATAACATATACTTAATAATATTTGATAAAAAACATACTTTTTAGGCAAACCTGGCCTAATGGCTGGACATTAAATATAGAAAGTTATTATAATATTTTTTTTTCAAATAAGAAATTAATTTGAATTGCCCATTTAAATTACGACTTTCTAGCAAAACCTTAATTCTATACACTTGCGATTTTTTGGGTACGCTTAAGTGACCAAAAAAATAAAAAAATACATTACAGTCAAATTACGGATCAGTACCACAAAAGCACATTTTTTCTTCCACAATTTGCCTTGACATTTTGCCGATTTTACGCGATATTTTCCCAGTTTTCCTCCCCTTTCCCCTCTCGAAAAAAAAAACTTAATGAAATATCGTCCTGTCCTGTCCCGTTCAATATGATAATAATTGCTGGGGGTCCCGAATGAGTTATAGGTCCGATGATGCTATGAGAAATGTTCGCACGTTGTCCAGTTTAATCTCGCTGAAATACGTGATGTTTCCTGTTTATTATTATTACAGCTGGAGAGCACGTTTACGTACATATTTCTTTCGTAGTATTTTGTTATAAATTAAAATGTGAAATTATATTAAGGAACGTTTAATTCGACGTTGCAACCTAGAAAACCTATAAGGAAATATGTATGTTGCAGGGGAAATAATAATTATAAAATATAGCAACAAAACTTGTGATAAATATATTTTTAGCAATGCCAAAAGTTCGATCACGACTCACGATTTTGTTGCCATATAATGCACAAAATAGAAGAACTTGTATAAGTTTAGTTCTAACTCTGAGTACAAGTACTTTTTTACGACGAGTTTATTTAAAAAACTCATGAAAACAGTTGATAAGAATCTCTAACTCAATTCGGGAAAGCATGTCGAGCCCTTATTAAGATTAAGCCGTTATCAGCAAAACCAAAAAAAAGAAAAACAAACAAAACCACTTTTTTTTAGCGAGAAAACGAAAAAAGGTATATGTATATACGCAACGGGAACAAAACGCGAGGGTCGGTAAATAAGCGGGGGTGCCTGTGTTGTACAAACAATAGACACCGTTGTTCTGACCTTATCTGCCCTTTTATGGAATTTAGGCCCAGGATAAAATGGGCTTTTGCCTACCTCCCTTGCCCCCCTACCCCTTCATTCTGCCATTCTTTGCTGATGTTGTAATATGCCCTTTACGTAAAACGAGCTAATAAACCTTCTCATGTAGCAAAGGATTACTTCTAGCGGAATTGAATGTTTTAACTGTTCCTAGTCTCTATCATCAGTTTATTTCTCCTTAGAACCTTAGCGCATTTAAACTAAAAAAAAATTAATTGGTTTGAAGAATTTTGTAATTTGTGCATCGTGTACTTTTAAATTATGCATCTAATTTGTTCTTTACTTTTATTTTTGTTTTGCTGATATTAAGTGATCATCTGAAGGTCTTCTATAGTTTCTGCAGTTGCAACCGTATCGTCGGCATATATTAAGTTGTTTATTTGGATGCCATTTATTTTAATGCCTATATCTTAATTTCAAAGTATTTATTTATAATGTCTTCTGAGTTCCGATATAAGTCCAGTGATTTTTTATTCTTTATTGTTTTTATAGCGTATAGCAATTATTCTTTAATTATTTCTGGTTCTTTGTTGCCTTGTATGCTATCTATATATTATGTTCTTGTCTTTTATCATTGAACAATTTTCTTGTAGATCATATTTAATTTATTAGTAATCAAAGGTGCGTCGTGTATCATTAAATTATGCATCAAACCTTTTTGCTTTAATTTATGAACAATTTTAATTTGTATGTAAAATATTTAAAGAACTAATGAAAATGTAATTTACAAAGCTCCTAAATAATTAAGTGATTCTGTAATAATACAAATAAGTGAAAGTATTTTTTAAAATGTGCATCTTTATGCATTTATTTGATTTTTTTTTTAATTATAATAAATTATCAGTAAAATAGTAAAATCATTCAAAAGATTCAGATTAAAGATAAACGTTAATTTTAATATTGCTGAAATTTCAAGCAATAGAATTATTAGTGTTTTTAAGCTTATCGCACTTATATTATTTTAAATACACCAAAATTTAAATAATGAGTAGGACAAAAGAAAGAATAATATTATATGATATATACAATGCTATATTCTAAAAAAAAGAAAGACAAATATACATAAAAAAAAGGAAAAAGTAAACATTAAAGTTTAACACAATTTTATAATAACAAATTAAAAATGTTAGCAAGATGCTATTTTGGGTCACATAGAACAACAAATAACTTCTCTATTACTATTTTGCAAATTTGACTCGAATTGCTAATGAAAATATAATTAAAGTTCAAAGACAAAAAGATTTTAAACATATGTACGTCACATACAATTAAGTTATGCATTTAAGTAACATTTTCCGATTCAAAAACGACTAATTCACATTAGAATTTGCGGGTGCTGGTGAGGGTAATTTAAAAGAATTAAATTTATTGCTTTAAGGCTTCATATTTATCCGAACGATAAAAAACATCCATAAATTAACACAATGATTAACAATTCCAAACCGCTTGGAGTTAAGGGCCTTACCATCGTCTTGGCGTAAGGGGGCGGATGTGAACGCGCCTTAAATTATGCACGCGTCTTGATACGGTCTTTATTAATTGATGACAAGTCGGCAACAGTGCCCGATGCATAATGCATTAACTTTAAGACGTGGCGCAGTCGGTAGGACCCTTAAGACGATCCCCTCCTTCGGGAGGCGATTCCACAACTGAAAAACCGAAAATTATTATTAAGGGAATCTTTTAGGTGAATTTTTACAAAATCTGTATGGAGCACCACATCATATTCAACCCTATATTGTAACTGCATTATGGAAATGCGAACCGGCAAACCGAATTAACCGTGGCATCAGATAATCATGCGTAGGCAAATTGGCACCAGCCAAATAAATGAACTGGACATGGGGAACGTTGGTGCGGCCGGTTTAAAGTAACGACCCCAACGTTAACGCGATTTGAGATCGTTATCATGAAATTTCCAAAATTCGTCGGTCATTATACGATCCAATGGGTGCCATCTATCATTCGATATATGCGAGAAAACTAAACGATTTCTGTTGATAAATGTCGTTTTTTTTTGTGATGTTTATTTTACTTCTCTAATTATTTATAAAATCATGAAATGAGATAAATTTACTTAAAAATTTTTGATTTGAATGCGTAAAAAATTAACAGTACATTACAGTAACAAGATAAATAGTACCATCGATTATGGAGATTTTACAAGCGAAGTGGATTGCAACTATACAATTTAATTTTATTATGTATATTCGATTCATTTTATATATAAAGCGTATACAATTAGTATTCCCGTCTTCATAGTGATTATATTTTTGAAGTATAAATAAAGCTACATTTTAAAATTGTAACTTAAACAAGTTGTTTACAAAAGGCAGCAGAAATTCACGTTTTTTAAGGCTAATAATTTTATATATTATTCGATTTTCAGATTCTTCGTAAAATTTTAAGAAATTTGAGATAGATAGATTGAAAGATATTCATGACAAACTTTATTCAAGTAGTTTTTGAATTAGAGACAGATAAAAAAAAATTTTTTTCAACTTTAAGAGCCATAACTCATTGTCTTAGGATCAAATGATTTTTTACACTCCTATCTCAACTTTTATTAATTAAAAGAAAATGCTACAATTAATTGTCTTTTTTTCCCTTGAAATTTTACGGTAAACTAAGCTAAAAATATATGTCATGAAATAGACCTTAATAATTTTAAAAATGAATGTAAAAATCATTTTATTCTAGGAGGATATATTAATTATGGATATATAGCTTCTTAAAGTTGAGAAAATTCAACTGTCTCTACTTCAAAAACTACTGGATTAAAATATATTATGTAATACATTAAATTGCCTAAAATTTAACTCAGAATCAGATAATTAATGATTATATAGGACTGTTATGTACCATTCAGAAAAACATTAAATTCTTCTGCCACGCCTTATGTGAGTACCCTGTCTATGTCAAAATAATTAAAAAAAATAGCTTTATGCACCTCTTGTATAAAATTATTTTTTTTGATTCAAAAATACATGGAGAAATAGGGTACTAAATGTACAGGTAGCATATTCTTGCAAAATAAATGTACATTGTTATTTAATTCAAAAATTTCATTAATTCGTTGTAATTGATCAGACCTTGGATTTTCTTAAGTAGAATTATTTATAAGGATATATCATTTTATTGCAATAACCCTTGAGATTTATTTTATAAATTAAAAATTTAAATCAATGGTAATTAAAGTTTAAGTTGTAGATTCTAAATAAAAATATTTTGTTTTTCTTTCTTTGAAAGGATTTTAATAAAGAATATAAAGAAAAATAAAAACTAAAATATTTCCGAATTATATTAATCATGTAAATCATGTAAACATATGGTTCATCTGCATGGACTACTGGACCTGAAACTGAACTGATTTATATAAAAATAAACTTTATTCAAGGCAGTTGATTGATGAGGATTTTTGTGTTAGGTATCTAGAATTGAAGAGAAATTGGACTAAAATTGAATGCCATAATCTATTGCCTGAAATAAAACAACAATTGGTTGTAAATTATTAGTAAATTGTCTGATATTAAAAGTGTTCTGTTGCAAAATTTCTGTTGCAAATGCCTGGACTAATAAAATTATATGACTACTCAACTGCTATAGATAAAAAAAATTATTTAGACGAGGTACTTGCGTAATACGGATTCTGAGCTTAGATGCCTAAAATTTAAGAAACATTGGAATAAATATAAATTGATCTAGAAATATTCTGCCTGAAATTAAATAACAATTGGCATTAAATTTTGAGTAAATTGACTGATATTAAAAATGAATTTGTGGCTCAACTGCCTGAACTAATCAAATGTTATGACTACTTAACTGTCTTGAATAAAAATAAATTTTAGTCCAGGCAGTTGAGTGAAGAGGACTTTAATTCTACACACTGTTGGGCGCCAAAATTCCCATGCATAATCCTTCCGACTGCACCGCCAAAAATTAATATTATTAGAAAATGCTAACTACAGGTTAAGGATTTTCATGTGAGATCAGTTGGAAATCAAAGTTCTACCAACTGTGTCGAAAATTTAAAAAATATAAAAAAATCCAGTAAAACCAAAAATAAATAGGAGGCAATTAAATTGTATTGCCTCTTAAATAAGCAAATTTTAAAAATTTTACGTCAACAAATAAAAAAAAATTAATAGATTTTTCGACTCTATAAATAAGGTTCTTGCCCTGTAACATCCACTCCCCTGTATGCACCAATCTCGAGTCCCTTATCAAAGATAATAAGAAATATTCTGCCTGAAGTTAAATAACAATTGGCATTAAATTTTGAGTAAATTGACTGATATTAAAAATGAATTTCTGGCTCAACTGCCTGGACTAATCAAATGCTAAAACTGCTCAACTGCTTTATATACAAATATACTTTAATCGAGGCAGTTGAGTGATGAGGATTCTTGGCTCAGATACCTCAATTAAAAAAATATTGGACAAAAATTAAATAAATACAGGAATATGCTGCCTAAAACGAAATAGCCCAATAAAATATTAATAAATTGCTTAAAATTATATGGCAATTTTTGGCTCAATTGCCTGGACTAATCAAATGTTATGACTACTTAACTGTCTTGAATAAAAATAAATTTTAGTCCAGACAGTTGAGTGGACAGGACTTTAATTCTACACACTGTTGGGCGCCAAAATTTCCATTCATGATCCTACCGACTGCACCGCCAAAAATTAATATTATTAGAAAATGCTAACTACAGGTTAAAGATTTTCATGTGAGATCAGTTAGAAATCAAAGTCCTACCAACTGTGTCGAAAATTTAAAAAATATGGAAAAATCCAGTAAAACCAGAAATAAATAAGAGGCAATTAAATTGTATACAAATAAGCAAATTTTACGTCAACAAATAAAAAAAATTTAATAGATTTTTCGACCCTATAAATAAGGCTCTTGCCCTGTAACATCCACTCCCCTGTATGCACCGAGTCACTTATCCAAGATAATAAGAAATATTCTGCCTGAAATTAAATAACAATTGGCATTAAATTTTAGGTAAATTGCTTGGTCTTAAAAATGAATTTCTGGCTCAACTGCCTGGACTAATCAAATGCTAAAACTGCTCAATTGCTTTATATACAAATATAATTTAATCGAAGCAGTTGAGTGATGAGGATTCTTGGCTCAAATGCCTAAATTAAAAAAATACAGGAATATAAAGCCTAAAACGAAATAGCCCAATAAAATATCAATAAATTGCTTGACACTAGATGGCAATTTCTGGCTCATTTGCCTGGAATAATCAAATGTTATGACTACTTAACTGTCTTGAATACAAATAAATTCTAGTCCAGGCAGTTGAGTGAAGAGGACTTTAATTCTACACACTGTTGGGCGCCAAAATTCCCATGCATAATCCTACCGACTGCACCGCCAAAAATGAATTAGAAAATGCTAACTACAGGTTAAAGATTTTCATGTTATATCCCAAATTCTAACACAGTTGGGAATCAATGTCCTACCAACTGCGTCGAAAAAAATATGGAAAAATCCAGTTAAACCAGAAATAAATAAGAAACAATTAAATTGTATACAAACAAGCAAATTTTGAAAATGTTACGTCAACCAATAAAAAAAATTTAATAGATTTTTCGACCCTATAAATAAGGCTCTTGTCCTGTAACATCCACTCCCCTGTATGCACCAATCTCGAGTCCCTTATCCAAGATAATAAAATATAAATCCCAACTAAAGGACACTTTTGTATTACGGAGGGTGATAGGAGAACACGTCCGAGCGATGTCATTAGATACCCCTTTTTCTAACAGGGGGGCGGACAAAAGTGTATTGATATGTCGCCTGCTCAATTGACTGATAATAATTTCCCGTACGAGTGTTCTTTATCAGATTAGGGATCCACGTATGCTCTATTAGGTTTTACTAAGAGATCACGTTCGAATTCCACTTCCCAGTAATTAGTAATTTAATACGGATATCATCCGATGCATTAAAAGCAATTATCTGTTTGTCACTTTCGTAACCAACTGGCCCGCTGTTTATGTTATGACCACTTTTAACTGAACGTTTACACGTAATTTTACAATAATTTTTATCGTGAACGGTCATGTGCTCCGATCCAGGCCCTCCAGATCGGTTTACTAAGGTCGTAACTTTCAAACGGATTGGACAGTTATGCATATTGTTATCTCAAGTGTGGGCTTAATAATTACGATTAGGTTTTAGTGAAAGGCACATTTATTAGGTTTTAATTATGCCCTATTGTTTAGCTTAATATGAGATTTGCTTTTGTGATATTAGAGTGGGATAAGAAAACGTTTTTTAGTTGCCTTATAAAGATTAATATTAAACAAAAAAAAAGTAGTATAGTGGGATATTTGAAAATGCCTTAATAAATACAATTTTACATCTTAAAGAGCCTTATTTATAAAAAATGGGCCAATATTATCTTCCAAATGTTGGGATTCCAGATTCTTAGTGAGATATTTTTAGTTTGAAATAAAAGACTTATTTTACCGTTTTTCGAATAATATATATATGTAAAATAGATTTTGAAAGTGGGTGGAATTTTTTCCAAAAAAAACAACTTAAAAAAATACCTATTACTCAAAAAGCGTGTAAGATACTTGAAAGTATGCACAAAGATGCATTGACTAAAATTATTGAATACGTAGTAAGGGTTTTTTTTACAAAATTGGTATTTTTCCCGAAAAAAATGTCAAAAACTCAAAAAACAAGAAAAATATTTTTTTGACAATTTCTATACAGATTCTCGGGATAAATTGACTAGACACCAGTCTCAATGTTTTTCAAAAATTTACAAGATATTGACAAAAATTGATTTTTAAAAAAACTGTAATTTTTCCCCAAAAAACAACAATAAAAATATTTCCATATCCGTTTTTCAAAAAATATACTGTAATTGTTTCTTGTAATTTATCATTTTTTATGCAATTTCCTAATTGTTTTTTTTAGCAAACTTGAAGATGACGCCAATTATGCTAATGTCATCTAATTTTTTCGCTTTTTCTATTTTACAGTTTTTTTAGTCTCGATATATTAAAAAATGCAAGTTTTAATTTTTGTATTAAATATATTACAGCACCTCTTAATATTATTATCATCACATATTTCTTGGCAGGATTTAAATTTCACTTTATTTTTAATTTTCTCAATATTCACATTTTTTATTTCGTGCCTCTTTTCTTCCTATAACATACATATTATATATCTGTAATATTTGCTTTAATAACAACTGTGATAATGTTAGATCAATTATCTCTCATAATTTTCACAATTGCATGATCTATACAACTTTTCAAATTTATCTACGTTTATTAAAGAATGATATCCACGTTCACTTATAATATTAAAATATCCAGCTCTAGCATTGGACAACATATTAACATAGCTATTCTTTATACTCAATCAAAATAGGTTATGTGAGAAAGGTACCGATACAGAAATTATAGATTTTTTTATCATCAGTAATTTTCCTTAAAAGCATTTTTCTCTGAAGCAATTATTTTCTGAAAAACACACCGTTTTTTATTAAACTTACCCTTACCCCCCCACCCACCCCACACAGCTTACCAGTAAGAAATTACTTTCAAAAATTATGTTTTTCAAAATAATACGCATGAATAACAGCTGGTTTCGTCATTAATTTTTAATCTAATAACACAGCTTGTTTATTTAAATTTGACGCTATTATATAGCGATAAATATTTAATTCTAAAACAGTGCTATTAGATTGGATTATATGGACGAAAAACGGTGATTTTTCAAAAGAAATTCTTACTGGGCAAATGTTTGGGGTGGGTGGGGGGGTAAGGGTTGATTTGATGGAAAACAATGTTTTTGCAGAAAATGTATATTCAATATTTAAGTTAATAACACTATTTATTTATAATTGATATAATTTTATATTTAAATATTTAGTGCTAAAGCAGCGTTATTAGTTTGGATTATATAGACGTTACACACTGTTGGGCGCCAAAGTTGCCATGGATTAACCTACTGACTGCGCCGTCAAGAATTAGTATTACTTTAATTAAATAAAATGCCAATTACTGAAAGGAATTCTGTAGAAAATTTAAAAAATCCGACATAGTTAGGCCCTTAGTCCGACCAATTATGTCACCAAAAACTAAATGTATTGTAAATTAAACAAATTTTAAATACAGAAACGGTTTTTGTGAAGAATCTTTCAATTTTTTGTTTTTCAAGTAAACTATTGACCCTTTTTTGGACGAAATTGTTGTTTAAAGAGGTTATATAACTTTCTGTAAACTAACGTTTAAATTAATTTAGAATATCTAATAATAGAATAGAATATTTAAGAATAGAACCTTTTTTTTTGCATTTATTTATAAAGTACAATTATTTTCACAATATTCAGTATTTCGTCTTAGAAAAACATAAGAAAATCAGGAAATTTTTAAAGAAAAGTAAAAAAGAACTTTTAAAAAAATATATAATTCAAAATCCTTTACTTGGATTTAAATATTAGTGAGAGAATTACATCGTCATCTTAATTAGAGGATCAAAAGCAGGAACGAAAAACTCTCAAAATCTACAACATCTATATAATTTAAATAACGCTTACATATGTTTCACCCAGTTAGGGCATCATCAGACCTTAAAAAATTATTAATTTAAAATAAAATTACAATAAAATTTTTTAAGGTCTGATAATGCCCTAACCGGGTGAAACATGTAACCGTTATTTAAATTATATAGATGCTGTAGATTTTGAGAGTTTTTCGTTCCTGCTTTTGATATTATACCAGCACCTTAGAGAGAAAATGGATGACTTTTTTAATTTTTAATTAGAGGACACATCTCAACTTGAAACTATGGTAATCGATCAGAATGCTGACATATAATATGACATATCACATATGGATTATGAAGTAGGAGTCCTAAATATTAATAATGACATTTTTAAAAACATAGAGGTCAGTATGAACTTAGAATGTCTCTTATGTCTTTCGTTTCTTACAGGCACTCCTGGAATAAGAATTCCAATATTTTCAGCTTTCAATGCACTGATTTGAGCTATTTTTTGAAAAAAGTATAAAA